>NC_047052.1:32267211-32899511 GCF_011762595.2 Tursiops truncatus | reverse complement strand
AGTGGCCATTGATGACTCCTGGGTGCCTTCGTCTGGGTTAGGATATCCTGAGAGCAGGATTCCAGTGTAAGGGAGTTATTTGAGAGGTGCTTCCAGGAAGGAACCACAGGGGAGAGGAGTGAGCTGGGGAAACAAAGGCAGCCAATAAATATGCAGAACCAAGAGGTTACCGATGTGGGCACCTGCATCTTATTTCTGCTGGGGACTTGGGGGAGTTAGCGTGGAGCACACATCTCAGACCCGAGGGGTGAGGGGCTGGGTCCCCATCTGTCAGCACTGTGTGCTGTCCTGCAGGACTTCGTAGTAAGCAGGTGTAGAGGCTAGTGCCCGGGGGATGGGGTGGGACATTGACTGCTCAGCTACACCAGGTTTTTAGCCAGACAGTTGGGTAAATGGCCATGCCATCTCCTGAGACACGGGAACTTGTGCCTTAGACAGATGCTGTGCACTGGACCTCAGGCTTTATTTGGATCAAGGGTCAGCAATCTACAGCCTGGGGGCCACATTCTGCCCTCCGTGCCTTAGGGTATTTAAAGCTGTATTGGAACCCAGTCACACGCCTTCATTTCCTTGTTGTCTACGGCTGCTTTCCTGCTGCAACGGCAGAGTGAAGAGGTTGGGATGCAGACTGTGTAGCCCTCAAAGCCAAAAATACTATCTGGCCCTTAACGGGAAAAGTTTGCCAACTTCAGATTTAGAAGCAAAGACCAAAACCACATTCTAACTCTCAGATTCAGGGATTCCTTTGGAATCCAGCTGCAGGAAGTAGGGCGCTTGGAGGATCAGTGGTTGCAGAGACCATCTCTGCCTCCAGGGCTGCGTGATGGGTCAGCTGTTGCCTGTGTGAAAGTTCCCCGCCTCTCCACAGACTGAGAACCTCCCGACGACACACATAGAAGTCTGCAAGGTATGTCTTTCCCTCACTTCCGCCTGCCCCTTGGCTTTGAACCCCAATCAGATAAGAATGCAGCTCCCTCTGGACCTTTATTTTCCCAGGCCACCTCTATCTGACCCGAATATTCCGTTCTAATTGCCAATTCCTTGGAGAGAGGTTCTGATTGGCTCATCTTGGGCCACACCCTCTCCTAGTCCAATCAATGATGGAGGGGGTGGTATCAAGCTGTAGAAGTCAGAAGGAGGGGTGTGGCCGGGTTTTCATCAGGTTCTTCCCGGTTCTCGGACCTACTGAAGTTACCAACTCCCCACCTGGCACTTCCACCGTGCTCGGCACAGAATGGGTGCTTTCTAATAAGCACAATTCAGATAATCTGAGTTCCAGCCTCTACTTCTCCAACTCCCAGCTGGGTGTCCTTGGCAAATCACCTGATTTTTCTCAGCCTCAGTTTACTCACCTGGTTGGTTGTGAGAACAACCAGCGATACCCCTGGAAGTTGGCAGGAAAAGGCCAACCTCAGGGTTGCGAATAAAGCATAAACCCTCACATACTGGGCATCCAGAAGGAGATACTGACATTTGTGTTCTCCTAATTATAACCATTCTTACCAGGGACTGTCGGAACTCCCATCCCAGGACTAGTCTGGCCCTGCCCCGTTTCCCTCTCTCTCCCTCTCTGGTCCATGCTCCATGCTGTGGGCTGGGACCTGGCCTCCCGGTAATGGGGCATTGTCCCTGCCCAGCGAGAACAAGGCGAGCTCAGCTGGCCTTAGTCACAGTGCTTCATACAAATCCGCAGGGACAGGGCTTCCCTGGTGGCGTAGTGGTTGAGAGTCCGCCTGCCGATGCAGGGGACACGGGTTCGTGCCCCGATCCGGGAAGATCCCACATGCCGCGGAGCGGCTGGGCCCGTGAGCCATGGCCACTGAGCCTGCACGTCTGGAGCCTGTGCTCCGCAGCGGGAGAGGCCACAACAGTGAGAGGCCCGCGTACCGCACAAAAAAAAAAAAAAAAAAATCCGCAGGGACTCGCAGAGGCTCTGACAAGGGGCGGGGTGCGCGAGGGCTCCATTTCGGGCTCAGACACAGCTCCAGGTGCTGGAGGCTGTGAAACGGCGCGGGCAGCACAGCTGTGATTTGCGCAGCCCTGAGAACCGAATTACCCGGAACCCCAGCGTCCTTGCTCTCTGAAGGAGAACAGGTGTCTCCTGAAAGCAGGGTTCCTCCCCCTCGGCACTGTGGACATTTTGAACCTGATAAGTCTTCATTGTGGGTAGTATCCTGTGCACTGAGGGCTGTTTGGTGTCCTCCCTGACCTCTACCCACTAGATGACAGCAAATTCACCACCCACTCCAGTTGTGACAAACAAAAATGTCTCCAGACATTGCCAAATGCTTCCCTGGGGGGTGGGGGGGACAAAATCACCCCCAGCTGAGAACCACTGCCTTAGAGGATGATGCTTGGAGTGGTTTTCTGGAACAAATTCCATCAGACAGCCAGGAAGCACACCTGGGCAAGGCTGCTGGAGGGCATGAGAAAGGGGAGGGCTTAGGCCTGGCCAGAGAGGGTCCCACCACTGGGCAGAGGAGATGAGCACCCTGTGAAGTGATAAGGGACAGCCACTGTGAATGCCAGAGCAGGGATGCGTGGAGGTGACGCTGAAGTGGGCTGGCCCCAGGGACGGGCTGGGTTAGGGAGTGGAGTAGGGCTGCGGTCCCCACATTTTTGGCACCAGGGATCGGTTTTGTGGAAGACAATTATTCCAAGGAAGGAGACGGTGGAGGGGTGGAGGGGTGGAGGGGGTGGGGGATGGTTCAGGCGGTAACGCGAGCGATGGGGAGCGCAGATGAAGCTTCGCTGCTCCCCGCCGCTCACCTCCTGCTGTGCGGCCCGGTTCCTAGCAGGCTGAGGACCAGTACGGGGGGCTGGGGACCCCTGGAGTAGAGGGGACATTCCAGGTGACGGAGAAAGCCTGAGCAAAGTCCTTGGGGCATGAAATGAGTGTGGGACAGTGTGAAGACAAGCCTGGGCACTGGCTGGGGACCTGTTAGAGGAGAGAGTGGAAGTAATAATAAAAGCAACAAACAGCTACCCTGTTTTTGAGTGCTGACCACGTGCCAGATGTTCCCTAAATGCTTTACTTGCCATCTCATTTAATCCTCAGGAAATCCGTATGAGATTTGACTACTATTCTCATCTCACTGGTAAGGAAACCAAGGCTCCAGATGTTGAAGGGTTTGCCAAGGCCACACAACCCATAAAGGCAGGTTCCAATGTCAAGTCTAGGCTGCTGACCATATGCTCAACCCTGCTCTTCTCCACCCTCATAGCCACCACCGTGCTGGGTGCGCTGGGGGGTGGGAGTGGACATGGAAGCGTTCCCCTAACTCCTTTACATTGACCTACTTTTAAAAGACTTTGATCTATTTTGAAAGGAAATTTTTATATCTGCATGAGAAGAAAATTGATATCACTTATCACAAATGGCAAGCAATAAGATAAAACAAATGTGACCACAAACAACTACTTGACTCACGTGTGTACCAACGATAATTCTCACAACTAAGAGCCATGCTGTGCCTCCTGCACTTTTTGAAGCACTGAACGTAGAGTGCTTAGCACTTATTCAATAAAAGATTGCTGCTATGAAGACAATTAAACCAGTATGGTGTCTGCCCCTTGGGAGCATTGCTCTGAGTTGGTCAAGGGGAATAATTTTGCTTCAAGAAACTGCCGTATTTCTTCTCTGATAATTAGAGCTGTGATCTGTCATTTCGGTGAATTGCAAAAATGGTGACAATCTTTCTTCCTCCTGATAAGAGGTGGGGGCTGCTTGCGCCTTGAATCTGGACTGGCCTCATGCCTTCCTTCGACTGCTAGAGTGTGGTAGGAGGGGTGGCATGTCAGCTGTAAGCTCATGGCCTTCCAAGAGGCCATGATGCAGCTTCCACCCTCTCAGGTCACAGACTCTATGCTAGGCCTGACCTGGGTCTCCGTATGTTTACAAGAATTGAAATCATGACACTGCCATGTGAACAAGATTAGGCCAGCCTACTGGAGAATGAGGGACCCCATGGAGCAGGGGGGAGGTGTCCCAGTCAAGGCCATCTCAGAGCAACCAGCAATGTGCCATCCAACTCAGATGCATGAGTGAGCCCAGCCAAGATCAGCCCAGCCTGGCCCAGAGCAGCAGACCCATCTGGCTGACTCACCGATCTGTGAGGAATAACCAGTGGTGTTTTAAGCTCCTCAGCTTTGGTATGGTTTGTTATATAGCAATAGTTGACTTTCCTGTTTTATCTTATTCACTGGGGAATTTATGCCCAGTTCCATGCTCAGTCATTAATTCTTTGATTCAATTTCTTTCTTTCTTTTTTCATTATAAGACTTGTAGAAATATTTGCCTTTTTTAAAAAAATTTTATTTTATATGGGAGTATAGCTGATTTACACTGCTGTGTTACTTTCAAGTGTGCAGCAAAGTGATTCTGTTATACATATATCTATTCTTTTTCAGATTCTTTTCCTATGTAGGTTATTACAGAATATTGAGTAGAGTTCCCTGTGCTCTACAGTAGGTCCTTGTTGATTATCTATTTCATATATAGTAGTGTCTATCTGTTAATCCCAACGTCCTAATTTATGTTTCAATTTCATTTGTTTTCTCTTCTTAATTCCCTTTCCTTCCTTTTTTATTCCTTCATTTGTGTGTGTGTGTGTGTGTGTGTGTGTGTGTGTGTGCATGTGAATGTGCATTTTTAAAAGCCGTCTTTGGCAAAGGATCAGGATGGAGATGAAAAGTTGAAAATCTAGCAGAGAGTTGGCCCAAGTGTTTCTTAAATTTTGAAGACAGCCTAAGGGGACACAAGGAAGCATAGACACTTGAGAGTAATGGAGCCATTAGTGGCAAAGGAGTGTTTCTCTGCAGTGTCCCATTTTGCTTGCGTCTACTGCTCCCCACCTGCTCCCCACCTGCTCCACTGCTATTCCTAGTATTTCTCCTAGATGCTCCCCACCTGCTCCCCACCTGCTCCACTGCTGTTCCTAGCATTTCTCCTAGATGGCTGAGCAGTCCCTAGCTGGTGTCCCTGCCCCTCTAGAGGGTCTTCCCAGGGCAGCTTGGCCAAGGAAGGGCCAAAGTCCCTTTCTGTGTCCTGCAATTTTCCACATCTGGGACCTCAGGAATATTAGATACAGTCTCATTTTTTTCTTTGTCCTTATTAAATAACAAATGCATTGCAATGCTCCTTACACTGTGCTGAAATGGGATTCATAGATAACATAATCTATCTATACACATAATTTAAATAAATCTATATAAACCATATAATGTCCTAAGTATACTCTAGAGGAGAATTAAAAGGCAACTAATTTATAATAAAATAACAATTACATCAGAACATAAATATTCCAGCCCAACTCTCCTGCAAGACACAGTGAAGGCATCAGAGCTTGCAGCCGATGTACGTAGACTCACCATGAACATGACCCTGTAGACACAGACTGATGCTCTGCTGGTGATTCAAGCTGCACAGCGGCATGGATGGCTTTCAATGGTGGGGTCCCCATAAGGGACTAATTCCTGATAAATCTCCTGACAGAATAGAACTTCCCCTTGATTTACACACAAATGGCAGTCCTAGAAAGTTCAGTGTTGAATAATATTGTGCAAAAAATAAAAACCCTTTGTATTAAATGTGAAATAAAGTCAGATTCTAGGCTCCCAATATTATAACTAGTTTTTTCACCTGCCTTGATATTTGGTGGATAATTTTTTGTGTGAGGAGCTGTCTGCGCTTTGGATGGGGGTCTGGCCTGCCGACCCTTACCTGCTAAATGCTGTTAACATCCACCGACCTTTGTGACAAGCAAAAACATCCTTGTATGATTTTAGTCTCCCCGCCTCCACCCGTAATCTGGCTACCCTGGGCTCTTCTCTGACTTCCTTCCCTGCCATGTCCCTCCTCACCTACCGTACTCCAGCCATACTGGCCTTGCAATCTGTGAGGAGAGTACTCCAGGCAGATGGAAGAGCCAGTGCCAATGTCATGTGGTAGGAGTGTCTGGCATGGCTCCCAAACAGTAGAGGCCAGTGTGACCAGAGCAGGATGAGTGAAATAAGAGATGACATCAGAGACAATGGGGGCCAGGATGTAGGACCTTTGAGACCATTAAAAGGACCAACATTTAAAATCCAAATTAATGGCTTCTTTTGATATGTCAGGAGATTTGGCAAAACTGGGTCTGCATTCTTCCATATCTGCATAGCAACCATTGGCAGGTTTGACCCCTATAGGAGGAATCTTTGCTCTTCAATTTACCACAAGCCCCACCCGTCCCTATCGTCCCACACAGCCACCTGCATTGCTCATGTACATTGCCTGTCTTCCCCTATGGGCATTTGAGTGTGTAACCTCTGGTGGGGAGAGGGTGCTAGGAAAGAGAGTGGGGCTGGGGGTGGAGGGAGAAAGTAGTTTCCCCCTTCCTTGCTCTGGAGAAAACAACTCCAGCCTCCAGAGAGGCTGTGGGTGAGGTCTCATCCCCGCCCCTGCTCCATGCGCTCCACTCCCAGGCTGCCTGCTGAGAAGGCATCTCAGCAGGGGAGGCCAAGGCAGGGGCACCCATGAGGACGTCTCGAGGAAATAGTGAAAATATTTTCCCAGGGAAAGCCAACACTGCTATTTGTTTTCGTTGCTTAAATTATACGTGTTATTTATTTTTTAAGTGGCCTGTCATTATTGGTGAATGGGGAAGGCACCCAACCTCACAATACAACCCAAATTTTAGATATTACTATGTAGTTATTAACAAATGAACTTTTCATCTTTGTAGAAGGTGCCCTATGTGGAGCCCTCAGGGGCTGGGATTCTCATTATTGGGTAATTACAACCCACAAGGAGGGGCTGGCCTGGGGCTTGGGAAGCAGACAGGGTGGGACTTTTCAGGCCCTCTGCATCTTGGCTCTTCGATCCATGTGTATATTCATTCGAAAATATGTATTGGGTGCCTGCTGTGTATGAGGTGCAGTTCTGGATGCTAAGGACGAAGCAATGAATGATGATATTAATATAAATAATAGAAACCATCTCTTAGATGGTGCTTATATGGCGCTATGCACTGTTCTGAGTGTTCTACATGTTACCTCCTTTGATCATCCCAATAGTCCATAATGAGCAACCAGCAACGTGCTGGTTGTGAGGTCAAGTTATCCCCATTTTACAGATGTGGAAACTGAGGCACAGAGAGAAACAAGAGACACAGGCTTCCTTTATAAGGGAAACAGACCACAAACAAGAAATTTCAGTCCCGTGGAAAAAAATGGAGCAGAGTTAGGTGATGGAGAGGGCCCAGGAGGGGTCAGCTGCAGATAGGATGATCAGAGAAGGCCTTGGTGAGGAGGTGGTGGCGAGAAGGAGCCAATCCCAGAAAGATCTTGGGAAAAGAATAGCGAGTACCAAGGCCCCGAGATGGAAGTAAACTTGTTGTGAGTAAAGAAACAGAAAGAAGGAGACTGGGACACAGGGAGCGTGGTTTTGCTGAGGAAGGCTGATGCCCTCTGGCCCTGGGCTTTCCAATGGTCTGGTGATGGTTATTGCCTGGGGCCGTCAGCTGTCTAAGCAGGAGGTGGGAGGATGGCTGCAGGCAAGTAGGAAGAACACTTGGGTATTTGAATTGTCCCTCACATGTGGGTGGCTGACCCAGGAAGTGCTGGGACTTCAGGCTGGGTTCTTTTTTTAAATTTTTTTATTTAGTTTTTTTTCAGCCAACATTTTTATTGAGATATATTCTACATACAATATTATATTTGTTTTATGTGTACAATAGTGATTCAACATGTGTATACATTGTGACATGAACACCACAATCATTCTAGATACCATCTGTCACTATACAAAGTTAATGCAATATTATACATTATTTTAATTAATTTTTATTGTAGTATAGTTGATTTACAATGTTGTGTTAGTTTCTGCTGTACAGCAAAGTGAATCACATATATATATATATATATATATATATATATCTATATCTATATATATATATCTCCACTCTTTTTTAGATTCTTTTCCCATGTAGGTCATTACAGAGTGTTGATTTCCCTGTGCTATACAGTAGGTCCTTATCAGTTATCTGTTTTATATATAGTAGTGTGTATATGTCAATCCCAATCTCCCAATTTATCCCTCCTCTCCTTTCTCCCTTGGTAACCATGTTTGTTTTCTACATCTGTGACTCTATTTCTGTTTTGCAAATAAGTTCATTGGTACCATTTTTTTAGATTCCACGTATAAGTGATATATGATATTTGTCTTTCTCTGTCTGACTTACTTAACTCAGTATGACAATCTCTGGGTCCATCCATGTTGCTGCAAATGACATTGTTTCATTCTTTTTTATGGCTGAGTAATATTCCATCACATATAAAATAAAACAATTTATTTTATTGAAGTATAGTTGATTTACAACATTGTGTTAATTTCTGCTGTACAGCAAAGTGATTCAGTTATACATATGTATACATTCTTTTTCATATTCTTTTCTATTATGGTTAATCACAGGATATTGAATATAGTTTCCTGTGCTATACAGTAGGACCTTGTTGTTTATCCATTCTATACATAATAGTTTGCCTCTGCTAATCCCAAACTCCCAATCATTCTCGCCCCCACCCCCAGGCTGGGTTTCTAAAGTCGAGTTGAAGGACATCTCCCCTTGCCCCCTTACCTTTTCCACTTAGAAATCCCTTGCAGCTCTTATTACATATACAGATTCTTAGGTTCACCATATCATCCTAATGCCACAGGTCTGGAGGTGGAGCCCAGGAATCTGCATGTTTGACCTAGAGGATTCTGGAGCACGCGGGAATCTGAGAACTGGGTAGCCAAGAATTCCTGATTAGAGACCAAACATCCAGGGAGGATGGAGATGAGGTTCTCCCTCTACTGCCCTCAGAGCTTGTTCTGGGGCTCCTGCTACCAGGTCCCCCTATCGAGGGACTTTTCACGTGCTGGGGAGAGCCCAGAGAAGGATGAGCAGAGTGGAGAGGCCCTTAACTTGTGGCCTGTGAACCACGTTTGATGGTGTTTTTAGTGTGGAGCTGAGGCACTGAGATGGGGACACTCGAGAGGCACTGAGATGGGGACTCGAGCTGAAGGCACACCTGCGGGGTTCTGTCACTGGAGGGGAGCTGACTTCAGTGCAGAGACCCCTAAATGCAGAACAGGACCAAAGGTCCCAAGTTTCAGGAAGTTTTAGTTCAAGACAGTGAAGAATTTTGTAATGGCCAGAGCTGTCCAACAGCTAGCGATGTGGACTCCGGGGCCAGGCAGGCTTGGGTGGCGTCTTACCTCTGCTGCTTTCTGTTGTCAGACCTTGAACCAGAGATTAACCTCCTGCTGCCTAAGCTTTCTCACAGCCACTTGAAAGAATGAAATGAGTTAGTACACGGACAATGCTCCAAACACTGTATACAGCAAGCACTCAATAAATGTCAGCTGCAGTTGGCATCATGTTCTTATGACTAAGAATGGAAGGACTTGCCTTTATAGGCTGATCAACCTCCTGTGATGATGGAGGTGGTCTGTAATGCTTCCTGTTGACCTGAGGGGCATCTGGAAGACCCTTCTACCCGAGAGCAAGGTTTCCATCTGTCTGCTATCGTCATGGGTCAAAGGGGTGGTGGTTTTGCCTTCCAGCCATGGCCTCTCTCTGGGGTGTCTCCTAGGGAACTGGGGGATAAAGAGGGAGAGCCGGTGTTTAGACTCAGCTTGGCCATGGTGGGCTCTCTCACCATCCAGTTGCCATTTGTCAGTAGAGTGTTTTTCCCCATCCCTAGAACATCACCGAGTCTCCCAGAATTCTTAGGCCTTTGAGGAAGACTGTGCCGTGCAGCTCAGTAGTGTGGCTTGTATTGGGTGAGAATCTCTCTCTGGAGGGCTCTGGGTCTGGGGACTGTGTACTCCTCACCCCATAAGCATTTGCAGTTTACTCTGGGACTGGGTTCTGTTTGGCGAGAGCCTGTAGACACTGAGATGGCAGGACAGGGCCCGATAATGATGAAGGCGAAGATGAGGTAGAGGAGGAGGAAGGAGAGAGAGAAAATGATGAAGACGATGACTATGATTACTATTGTTTCTCTGTTTTCTGAGCACTGACAATGTGTCAGAGACACATGCGATGGTCCACACCCATGATCCCAGCCAATCCCTGCAGCAACCCTATGAGGCAGGAGCTGCCGTCTCCACTTTATTTAGAAGGGAACCGAGGCTTATAGAGGTGGAGCTCCATTTTCAAGGCTACCAGCAAAGCTGGAGTCAGAGCCAGGGTTAGAACTTAGTTCTGGGTGTCCGTGCTCTTAATCACCGAGCACTGCTGACTGGATGTAGCCATCCCAGTGACCTCAGTCCATTGGGCAGGTGAGACTGAATCCTTGGGAAAGAAGGACCGGTACGGGGCGCCAGCTTGATGCCAACGGAGTGAGCCCAAGACAGGGGGCCCTGGAGGGCTGAGGCGCATGAAGGGAGAGACTTCGCAGTGCAGACCGTCTCAGAGGAGAGACCTCCTTCTTCCCCAAGATCGGACTGGACTACCCCCTTGGCGTTTCACACTCTCTTGGAATTGCCAGACAAGGCAGTGATAGCCACTCGATTTCAACGGAAATCATTTGTTTTTTTCCTCCTTCCCGACTGGGCTCTCTCCTGAGACCCAGGTGTTAATGAAATCAAACAAAATGAAAATGGGTAAATTATTGCAAAGCTATGAACACCTCTGCAGGGCCACGCCTCACTAGTTTCCAATACCACCTCATTCAGGAGGCTGCCGGAGAAGCCAAAGCAATTTTGTCCCATGGGCGAGGTGCTGGAAGGGAGGGACAAAAAAGACAAGATATTGCAATCAGGAGGTCACTGACCCAGGCTTTTGTGTAATTATAGAATTTCATTTCTGGCCAACTGGACTGATGGCTGAGCTTGTTGGCAAATTAGTGGTGAAAAATAAAGCAATTTTTAGCATCCTCGAAAGAGTCACCACCCCAGTGGTGTGTCAGGGGCCCAGGGTGGGGGAAGAAGGGGACGGATGGAGAAGAGAAGCCCAGATTAGAAGCAGCTGGTCATCAGGACTCCCAAGGCTGATACGTTTTAATTCAAGACCTGGAGAATGTGCCCAGCGCTGTCCCGAGGGGATGAACCCCGCTACCTTTGGGGTTTGTCTTGAGAGCAGAAGAGGCTGAGATAAGACTCAGGCCCACACTGCCCTCTTCTCCCAGAACTGGGGTGGAGGGTGGTTCTGAAGAGTGCGCGGACCAGTCTGACTCACATTTCTGGCTTTGCCTGACTTTTTTCTTTCCTCGTAACGTGGGGAGCAAAAATGTTCACCTCGTAAAGCTATCACGGCCCAGTCTATCATAGATGGGAAAGTACTCTGCCCATTAAAATGAAATCTGGTGTTGCTTGCTATCATGCTTTCCAAGCTTTTATTCTGAAACTTGCTTTTAATTTTTCGCAAGTATATTTGGCATTGAGTATCACTCTTCACCCTTATCCCATAATACCTTTATTATGCTTTGCCTTGTCTGTTCTTGTACCAGTTGGATAAATGTCTTGGTGACAGTCTTCTTTAGATTGTCTTACTTTAAACATTTTTACTTAAATACCCCTGCTAGCTTTATGCCAAGACAAACATTCATGAGCTCAGAGGTGCCATGGGCTAGTAATGTATTTTCTAAAACAGATGAAAAGAAATATCTATTATCCTTAAAATTACTCTTCATGAAATTTCAAATCCACGTGATGGTGCTTGTCAAATTATTGGTGCCGAAGGACCAGTTTTTCTTCTTCTTGCCGGCCCACCTTGGGCGGATGCACAGTCCACTTCACGAGGCTACCATTCGACTCCTACCACATCTTCCTTGCCATCTGAACAGGTTTTACCTTGTTTGTAGAAATGAGTCCACTGACCAGGGACTTAGATATTGTGGCAATTCCAAAGTTATTGGCAATTCCAATAACATTTTCTAAATATTTACCTTCAATTTCTGTACTTGGCATGAATCGATAAGAAACAGTTCACGGCCCCGCACTGCCTGTTGGCTGTACTTGGAGTGGTCTAGGTGTGCAAATACTTGAACACACTGACCTTGCAGAAAGAGGATCCAAAGAAGAATCAGCAGATTCAGTCAGTGGGGACTTAGAATTTCTCAGCCTCAATTTATCCATCTATAAAACGGGTCAAAGTGATGCCCTCATGCTGCTCCCAGACTGCTGACATTCCTTCTCCTGCACCAAAGATTTCACCCAACCTGGCAGCATCGCTGCTCTGGGCCCATTACAGGGGACAAAATGAAACTTCACAGGAAGACCAGCATATTAAACGGATGAATGTGAAACTCAAGAGATAACCACAGAGTTTCTCTGGCTGCTCGGGGAAGCAGTGAGAAGCCCAGTGCTTTCTTTCCAGCCCATGGCCATGCAGGGCATGCCTCTGACGAATCCCTGGACTCCTTGGAACAGCTGGGCAGGTGGAGATAAATTCCAAGGTGCTTTCCCCTTTAACATGCCAAAGGAGCAAGTAGTAATGGGGCATGCATAAGAATCCTCATTCTCCTAATTTATTTTGGAAAAAATGGGACATTGCCCTCAAAATCATCCCCTCCGGGCAGCTGAGTCTTTGAGGGTCTCCCGGGACGGGACGGCAGACAACTCCTTCTTTTACCTGGGCGCCAGGTGAGAGGTCCATGGTGTTCTGACTCTAGCTCCTGAAGAGGGGATACGACGGAGGAATAGTTGAAATGGTTCCTTTTGGGGAGCGCTTGGTGTGTGGTTGGAAGGGCATCTGAGGATGGAGGAATCTTGGTTTTGCTAAATCTCCATGGAGGTTTGATGCTCCTGAAAGAGGGTTACAAGGAAGGCACTGATGACGTCAGAATGTACACAGACGTCACAGTCTACAGAGCCCAGCCCATATGGCAGCCTCTTGGAGCCTCAAAATTCCACTCACTTTGCAGTGTTATTAATATCTCCATCTTAGAAGGAAAGTTCCTGAGGATCAGAGAGGGGATGGGACTTTCCTGAAGCCAGCCAGGTGGTGGTGGAGCCAGGATGCAAACCCAGAGCCACATGACTCAAAAGTGCTGTGGCCATGAATGGATCAGTCCACTCGGGAAGCAGGGTCATTGCTCCCCACCTCTCCCTCATGGACCAGTTGGAAGGTGAGCTAAACAGCAAAGCCGAACGAGGCACCAACAAGGGTTTGCTTTCGCCTCAGCCCATTCAGGGTTTCCCACCAATATCTGCTGGTGAGCCAGGGCGGGAGATCCTTGACAAGTGATGTGCCTCTTGATGGTCCCAGGAAAGTCTAGAGGAGATTTGTGATGTGTCTGAATCCGAGAAAAGACTGAGGAGAAAATTGCACCTGGGTTTGTAGGCTCTCTAAGAGGGTGATGCATGGACATCTGGGGGCAGGAAGATCCCCTGTTGTTAGGCCATTGATGATTTGATCACAAACGGCAACTCTGGAAATGTCCCAGAATGACTAGGGGCATAAGAGCACACCCAGGGAACACTCATCAGAGAGCATCCCTGCCCTCCGGAAACTAGGAGCAGGGGGAAACCATGGAGTGGTTAGAGAGTATCCTGAGATGGAATGTGAGGGAGTAATATAAAATCTTATATTTTATATAAGGATCTTATAAGATCCTAGGCACAGTTGGCATTGTGAGGAGAGAGACTGGAAAATTGGAGTAATCTTGGAGGGCTCCCTGGAGGAGGTGAGATGTAATCAGGGCCTTGGAGGAGACTGCATTAGCCAAGACTGAGCTGCAAAGGTCAGAAAGCCCATCTCAACCTTGTTAAAGCAAAGTAAAAAAAAAAAAAAAAAGAAAGAAAAAATTGGTGGTGGAGGTGGCTCATATAACCTAAAAGCTCAGAGTAAAGCATATGGACCCTGGTGCTCCAACAATGTGGTCCAAGCTCTGTTTCTGCCTGTCCATTTCTTAGCTCTGCATCTCTCTGGGTTGATGTCATTGTTTAGCAGCTGTCCACATGGGGCTGGAAGGGTGTCCCTGGCAGCTCCAGGTTGCAAGGTCCTTGTACCCTGTGTCTGGAAATGTCCCCACGGGATTTTAATTTACGGAGGTGACTGAGTGACAACACGAAGAGGTCAGCGCCACTGAAAGAAGATGTTTATTACTTACTGTTCCCAAGAGGAGGGGGGCTACCTCACCACGCGGGGCCACAGAGAGAAGCACCTGTTTTGATCGGGAGCAGAAGGAGTGAGGGGCACGTCTAGGCCAAAGCCTTTACTGGGGTTTTTTGTGGGAAAAGCAGGGCAGAAACAGCTTGGGATTGGCTAGTTTGAATAATCCAGGTGACTTCGGGGTGTCAGGGCTGTCCCTAGTTTCTGGTATTTAGCCCTGGGTTGTTTTAGGGCGGGGGTAACGTTGGCTTGGTGGGTGAGGGTCAGATGGCCCAGGTGGTTGGGGGTATGGGATTGGGAATGACGGGGTGTATATGCAAGGCTTGCTTGCAGGTGAGTTGTCTATTATCTTTAGGAATTAGCTAGCGCTGGGAGGGACAGTCTCTCCCCGCCCCCCCCAGTCAGCGAGGCCAGATGTATTCAATGCTAGAGTATCAAGAATATAGAAAATAAGCAAATATAGTGAATACAGTTGACCCTGTGATGAATGGATGCCAAACCGACAAATACAGAATCTAAGAAAACAGAGTTGGAACACCCTGGGAGCAGCTCTTTCCTGATAGCTCAGTGAGGTGGAGTCCTCTGATTGGTCAGGCCTGGGAGGTGTGCCCACCCCTGGGAGGCCAGGTGAACCCCATCTGGAACACAGAAGCGAGCTACTGTGATGATTCGAGGGATGTCTCCCCAGAGGGATGCTGCTTGCCTAGAAAAGTCACATCCAGTGGAGAGAAAGGATTCAGTCTTGGGAGGACTGAGGGGAGAGGCATTCCAGACTTAGGGATGGAGGACGGGGACCAAAGTGTTAGGGGCTTACCAAGTCTTCATCCACTGCTGCCTTCAAACTCTGTTGCATCTCCGTTGCCTTGTCAATATCTAAGAGAGGTGGTTTAGCCTTCCTGTTCGCTTTCATAATTCAGACTCACTTTCAGGTATGAAAATGTCCAGCCCTGTTTCTATGAAATTCAGTCTCACAGTCAGTTCCAATCTGCTTCCGTCTCCTCAACCCCACAGGAGCTGAAACCCCACAGTGGGGAAGGATGGGGGGCAGGGTCTGTCTGGCACTCTTCCTTTATCTTTTCCCCTCATCTGCTGCTATGGGTGTCCCATATGGTGGTGGGGGGGCCCTGGGTGGGAGGACAGATGTCATACTCCATGGACTATTGTGAAGAAGCCATAGGTGCCGTCAGTGAGTGACACCTAGTGCTGGCTTTCGTGGGGATTGCTGCAGAACGAAGCTTCTGGACTGGGCTGCCCAGTCTCTGACTGTCCACATGGGACTTTCCTTTTGTTCCTCTTCATCACAGGCTACCACATGGTACCATCATGACACCTTGAGCCTGGCTTCCTGCCATGGCATCCCGGCGGCTCACAGGAGACTCACATAACCTCGCGACGCTGAATTGAAGTGTTGCAAGTTTTTGCCAATGCCCTCTCTCTTCACCTTGCTATAGAGAGCTGCCCCAGCCCATCCTCTACCTCCAGAGGTTCTCCTGCTAAGAAGCAGGCTTAAGGCACTGTGTGCATACATGCTGGAGCGGGCATCTAAGTAGCCTTGCCTAAACCCCTCTGTGGCTTTCTGCAGCCAGCACCTGTAACTCTCACCCCAAGGGCTTTCTCTGGTGCCCCGGGCAGGGGAGTTGACGCCCTTGGGAGCAACCTTCAACTCAAGATGTATAGGAGTTGTTGGATAAATGCCCAAGTTGCTTTGCCTTCAAGTGTGTGTATCATACAGTCCTCAGTGGCTTTGAGCCCAGTACCCACAGCAGCAGCCTGCTCACTGCTGCGTCTGAACTGGCTTCCTTCCCATTCCTTTCTCGGTTCCCCCTTCCCATCCTAGTGCTTCCTGGGATCAGCTCTCAAATTGCTTGCACTCAAGTCTTTATTGCAGGGGCCACTTCTGGGGGAAACCCAACCTAAGACGCATGTCCCTAAACTCCCAGGGTCCTTCTTGTCTCATCACATCCCACCCAGCAGGGGGTGGGAAGGGGCTCCCAGACTACATGGCTCAGCAGGCAGCCCGTCAGTGGTGTCAGACCAGTCCTTACACCCGATCTCTCGTGCACACGCCATGGCTTGTTGGCTGGTAGGTCTTCTGTGTCCCATCCCTTTCCTTCCCTCCTCATGAGTCAAAGCACTCTCTGCACTGGCCAACAATTCTCAAAGCTGAAGATGTTCTCACTTCCTCATGATTCTCTCAAATGTTTACTCATTTCCTTTAGACTGGAGTGGGTGACGGGCAATTCTCATAGGACTTATTAAGCCATCCCGTAAAGAGTCTGAAGACCCTAGATGAGGAGGAGCACCCCACTGCTCTTTTATAGATTATGGGGGGTCTTATCACCTGTTGTGTGATAGCTCATCTCTGGGGCTTCAGTCAGGGAGAAAGTCCCATTCACCAGCTTGTTTCAAAGTATAGTTGATGCTTCTCTGAGCACAATGGCATGAAACTAGAAATCAACCACAGGAAAAGAAATGAGGAAAAAAAAAAAAAAGATTACATGGAGACTAAACAACATGTTGCTAAAAATGGGGAAATCAAAAAGGAAATTTAAAAATACCTTGAGACAAATGACGATGAAAACAGAACCATACAAAATCTATGGGATGCAGCAAAAGCAGTTCTCAGAGGAAAGTTCAGAGTGATGCAGGCCTTCCTCAAAAAAGAAAGAAAAGAAAAGAAAAACACCCTCAAATACTAACCTAGCACCTAAAAGAATTAGAAAAAGAACAAAGAAAACCTAAAGTCAGCAGAAGGAAGGAAATAATAAAGATCAGAGAGGAAATAAATAAAATAGAAACTAAAAGACAATAGAAAAAAATCAATAAAACCAAGAGCTGATTCTTTGAAAGGGTAAACAAAATTGACAAACCAAACTATATTCGATGTACCTGTGACCTGGCAATCGTGCTCCTGGGTGTGTTCGCAACAGAAAGGTACTCATATGTTTGCCAAAAGACAAGAATGTCCATGGCAGCAGTATTCTGGAAATAGCACAAAACTGGAAAGAAACCAATGTCCATAAACAGTAAAAAGGTATAATTGCCTTGTGATATAATTGTACAGTGGAATACTACATGGCAATGAGAAACAGTGAACTACAACCTCACTTGACAACATGGGTGAAACTCACAAACATAGTGTTGAACCAAAGGAGCCAGACACAAGCGAAGACCTGCTGCATGATTCCACTTATGTCATGTCCCAGACCAGACCAAATTAACCCATGGTGTAGAAGTCAGGCTCATGCTTGTCTTTGGAAGGGGCGGTAGGGACTGGAAAAGGCCACCAGGAGGGGTCCTGGAGAGCTGGTCACGTTCTATTTCTTGATCTGTGAGCTGGATGGCTGGACGTGTTCACATCATGATTAGTAATCCATCCGTACACTCAGGATTTATGTACCTCTGTTATGTATGATACGCGTCAACTTCTGTATAAATGTATTAATACCATCCCAGTACAAACCTGCTGGGGACATGTTAGGCCTGATAAAGGAGGAAAGAGAGTACATTCTGAAGGAGTTGCATGAATTTAGCAAGTGTTTACTGGCAGGAGTCAGGGAAGTACCGTGAGATAGGATTTCTGGAGTGTTTGATCAAGGGGACCACAACGTAAGACTGAATAAGCAAGAATTCATCGAATTGGGGGTACTTTCTTGGGACACAGAATTTAATAGCTTGACAGAGACCCCAGGATATGGGGCAAACTCACTGCCAAGTGGGCTTTTAGAAGCCCAGAGAAAGCAATGGCCCATGTCGAGGTGAAGGTGAGATACCCGAGTTGCTCTGGAAGATGACAGAGGAAGGAAAAGACTGAGGGAAATGGCCACGCAGTATTATATGAAGCCGGAAGACCCACCGGAGACCTGTGTTCCATTGGAGGGTTCAGAGCACACACCATTCATCAACGACATTAAGAACACACTTCTGAGCGAGATGGACACCAGCGTCACTAAGAAACCTGGTGGAGGCTCTTCTCTGCAGACCAAGGTTGCTGGTGAGGAGGTGGCTGAAGAACTGGGCTTGTTAATAGTCATGGGGGTGGTGGGTTACTGAAACCGGAAGTCAGGGGGCTGCAATTATCATAATGACTTGCAAGTTCAGAAGGGCAGCCATGTGGCTTGATTCACAGGAAAGTGAGAAGATAAATAACAGAATGTGGTGTCCTGAGAAACAAAGTAGTCAGGCCACCAATAAGGTTGCTGCTTAGTGTCTGCAAACAGAAGAAGGCAAATGTGGAGGAAAGGTTTAGAGAACTTCTGCTTCCAGCCAAGATGGAGTCGCAAGTTTCAGATCTGCTCTTGTGCGTGAGACAACAAAAAGTGGACAAAATGAATGAAACAATAATTTGCAATATACTGGACTTCAGGCAATGAAGAAGAGAAACCCCTGAAAAAGGGGAATCAAATGAGGTGAGCCCTATGATTGCCTCACCTAACTTCCTAAAGAGAATTTCCACATCATGGCACAGGAAGAGTGAAGTCAGGTAGACCCCTGACTTGAGAAGACAAAGCCAGCTAGAGTTTGCAGGAGCAAGTACTGGAGAGGAGAGAGCTACACAGAGGGAAAACACCAGAGATCATAGAAAGACCCCTTCAAGTATTTAGCACAGAACTGATGAGCACGTGTGATGGAGGGATGCCAAAGAGACAAATACAGAATCTAAGAAAACTCAATTGCAGCACGCTGGGAGCAGCTCTTTCTTGATAGCTCAGTGAGGTGGAGTCCACTGACTGGTCAGACCTGGGAGGTGTGCCCACCCCTGGGAGGCCAGGTGAGCCCTGCCGGAAACACAGGAGCGAGCTACTGTGATGGTTGGCATGGATGACGCTTGGTTGGAAGCCCTGAATCCCGCGGAGAGAAGGGAATCAGTCTTGGGAAATTCAAGGGGAAGGGACATTTCAGACACAAGCTGGTTACATCGGTCCCCTTCATTCTGGAAGGACTGGTGGCTCAGACTTATAGGGATAACTACCTGTTCCAGCTGTGAGTCTGCCTTTTCTGCCTGCAGCGTCTCAACCAGCACAGCTTTCTAGGGACTCGAGGAAGGCCTGATCCGTAGGCATGGAATCCCACACAATATAGCATCTCTCCTGCGGACAGATGTGTCCTGAGGACACACTTCCTAGTGAAGAAGGTGTGAGATTGTGCCTATGACTGTGGTACCTACTGGTTGTATCACATAGCACACCATCCAGGAATAGCTGCCTTCTAGAACGTTAGCATGGCCTTCTAAATGAACAATTAGAGTGCCAACGTGGAGGCAAGGATGAGGTACCACCCTGATCCTTCTGGATGCAATATATGTATTATATCAGAGATGTCTATATGGTGTTGGGTCCCCTTTAGGAAAAATACATGGACCCAGGAAACAGAGATGGAAGTAAGAGTGACTTCATTTACCATCACTCCCAATGACCCACCAGGAGACTTTGTGCTTCTCATCCTCCCAACTCTGGACTTTGCTGGGATTAAAAGTTCTGACTCCGCAAGGAATATACTCTTGCTAAGGGAAACAGTAAGGGTTCCATCGAATTACAAGCTACAGCTGCCAAAAGGGTGCTTTGGACACCTTGTGTCCAGGGACCAGCGGGGTAATTGACCTTATAACTGAGAATGGCTAGGGCTGCTGTTACACACAATGGGGGCAGAGAGGAATATGTGTGGACCCAAGTGACCCACTTAAGTGCCTCTCAGTACACCTTTGCCCCACTGTAACTGTGAGGGACACATGCAGCAATGCCAGCATGAGAAATGCATGATTACCAAGGGCCCAGACTCGTTAGTAACAGAGAGGGGAGTCACACCATCAAGTAAGTCTCAGACCTGATAAGGATGCAGAGAATTTGGAAAGGATGGTGGAGGAGAGAGAGGGTCAGAGCCATTTGTGGACCTGAGACCAAACCCAGTGATCAGGACTGTAGTTCATCCCACTACCTTCCCCCTTCTAAGTGCCCCATAAGGAAGAGAGGCCCACAGGACCTCTCTCTGTGAACGTGCATGCAAAAATGGATCACCAGTGGGTAAGCTGTGCTGGCCGTAGAGGTGCCTCGTTCAGCTCTCTCTGCAAAGCAGCCACATGGTGGGATCCACTATGGCTTTCCGGTTTAGCCCAGGCTTCCCCAGGGTTGCTGTGATGCAGCACATCTCGGGTCCTAGAGCTGGACCATTCCCGCCCACCGTGCACACTGCTTTGTGCAGCTCCTACCCATTGACCTGATTGAGACTTTCTCAGAACTCCACTGCAGGCAGTGACTCTTCTTATGCAAGCCCTCCTTCCCGCTCTCCTTTCGGGGGTGTCGGGCCCGCATCACAGTCTGAAGGTTCCCCCCCTTCCGCCTGCTCCAGCATTTTGCCTAGTAGATCTCTCACGTGTCCACTCTTGTCTAGACATCTGCTTCTCAGAAGACCTAATTGGCATGCATTTTCTGCTCACCCTGCCTTAAACACATTCCCTTACATATATCTCCATCCAAGGCTACTCTTTTTGCCCTTTCATGGCTCTGATCTGAATGTGTAATTGTTTTACATTTGGATTTGCTTGTTCATGGTCTGCCTCTCCTTCAGGACTGTGAAATTCCTGCAAGTGGGGCGCTACGAAGGATCCCTGTAGAGTTCACTGCTGTGCCCCAGTGCCTGGCACGTGACAGATATTCTGTTATCTGTTAAATATCTGTATCTTGTTAAATGAATGTTCAATAGGTGATGGGAAAATTGGAGAAGCATTAAGCCTATAAAATGCTTTGAAACCTACCAGATATTCTGGTTTTTTCAGAAGTGCCTGCTTATGAGCTGGTGTTATTTCCAGTGCGGGTCATTAGGGACTCTCTCTGTTTGGAGCACTCAGTCCCAGCACAGGCAGACACTGAAGCATCCCGGCTTCATCCCACACAAAGCTAGATAGAAGTTTCTAAGGTCAGGGTGATGAGCCATTGTCTCCCTGGAGGGGGCACTTTTGTAACGTTCCCCCTTGCAAAGAATCTCACTGGGATCAACACTGAACGGGGTGTTTATCTTCAGAATGTGAAATGTATGAAGCGCTGTAATTAAACCAGCAGGGGTAGGGATGGAACGTTAGCTCCAAATGGTTTCTTTGAAGATGAAAGTCATTAGATTTCAATGAAAATCTAAGATGCAGCATCCCACCGACACAAGCATATTTAACCCACATCCTAGAGCAGGGCAAGCAATTGATAGTATGATTGATAATAACTTGATCGCAGCAATTGCGAAGGGGAATTTGAAAATGGTTAGATTAACAGGAAGCAGGCAATGAGTTGAATTTTCTTAGAATGTTGAAGTTTCTCCATATTCTTTTTTTTTTTTTTTTTTTTTTTGGCTAGGAAAATGCTGAAGCCACTCTGTAAATAAGCAATCCAGGAGCTGGAAAGTCATAGAATTTCACCCAAACAAACCATCCAGAGAAAACAGAGCCAGAGTGTCCCGTCAGTAACAACACCTGGTGGATAACTGTGCCATGCTGAGCACTGGTTTTCGCTGCCGAGGCAGACTCTGTTGGTACGTACCCACCCATAGTGAATTGTTCAGGGCACGCCTCTAACTTCCTGCTGAGGTGTCTCTCTGCCTACCTGGCAGCCTTTCTAAGCTGAGCACAGGATGGACCAGAAGTGCCAGAGAGTTACTGGGATGCCTTTACCTGGAGCAACCCTCTACCAATGACACATGGGAGCCAGTGGTTACATTCTCAGCTTCCTCCCATCTCAGATGAACAACTCTGAGGTATGCTCTGTGCGGTCCCCGCAAGGCCCCAGGAGGCTTGAGTTCCTGTTGCCTCATGAATGCACGGTGAATTGCCTTCCTCATTCCCCTATGGTTTCTTCTTAAGATCATATCCAAATAAATGATCTGCATCCTGATCTTTATCTTAGGGTCTGCTTCAAGGGGAGCCCAAAATAAGATAATGGGGGAGTGTTTTCAGGGGTGAGAGGCAAGGTATTAATAACTGATTTAACTGGGACAATTACCCCATCAGAAGGGATGCCAACCACAGTGGCAGGCCTTACCTCCAGCTTGCTCTGTGTGTGTGTGTGTGTGTGTGTGTGTGTGTGTATGTGTTGGAAGAGTGGTAGGGGAAGGCAGGCAGAAAGCAGAGAGTGACCTTCAAATGTGCGAAAGGAGAAGAGGGCGCTTTCCTTCCTGCACTCAAAACTAAGACCAAAAGGGAGGTTATGCAGGGCTTGCTGTTTCGTTTTTAATTTTTTTCCTCTGAGCAGGTCAGGACTCTCATAGTTGCAAGTGACAGATTTGCAACTCAAGTTGACTTAAGCAGTAAGGGGAGCTTATTGGTTTCTATAACTACAGGGGAATATGGACTTCAGGAATGGCTGGATACAGGTGCTCAGTGGTGTTGGTACTTTCTCTGTCTCCCTCAGTACCTTCATCTTTCCTCTGTTTTCCTCTTGTCCAGCTTCAGTTTCAGGCAGCTTCTCCACTTGAAGTGGTAACATGGTTGCTGGTTGCCCTGGACACTTATCCTCACAACTCTCATCTCTTCCCTAATTGCTCCAGATATTCCAGAAGTGAATTTACCCATAAACCAATCACTGGAACCAGGGGGAACGGAATGCGTGGGGCATGTGCCCTTCCTTGGAACTAGTGGGAATGGGCTTAGTCCCACCCAACTACACAGATTGCAAATGGGGAAGGATGGTTTTGAAAGGAAAACTGGGATGCCTTTACCAGAAGAAGGGGGCATGGCCGGTAGGTTGGCAGAGACCACAGGAATACACTACACACATCATGAAAGTGATGTGACATTACAGAAAACTTTGGAAAAGCAAAAAAAATTCACCTCTAACCTTATCACTGGAATTCAACTCCAGATAACATTTTAAATTGAATTCTGCCCACCTCCTTCCCCTTTTTAATGCATTTTAAACTTACGTACTTACGTACAAACACAGTGACATACATAATTAACTCGATTGTGGTGATGATTTAACAATGTATGTATATATCAAATCGTCATGTGCACCTTAAGTATATACAATTGAGTTTGTCAATTATACCTCAACAAAACTGGGGAAAAACCCACAGTGACATACATTGATATCTTGCTTTTTTCCCCCCATTTAACGTTTTATGGCAAGTCTTTTTTCCAGGTTGTTAAAGATTCCTCATGGACATTATGCTTAATGACTGCATAAAAATAAAGACCCTCCAGAACTGTAGTGGGTGGGAAAGTAGTGATCTCCCCAGCACCTGAGTGATGCCAGCAGGGTCTACACAGCCACGTGTCAGGGATGCCATGGAAGGTGATCCTGTCATGGGTGGGAGGTTGGAGGGCTTGGGGAATGGTTTTGGTCAAATCGGGCAGCTCCAGCTCCAGTCGCTGCCCTCTCTCCGGAGTCTGTTCCCTGAGGCCTGGCAGGTGCCAGGTGTATGGAAGGCCTGGGGGCTGTGAATCACCTTTTCATTGCTGCCTCCTGACAACATCATAGCCCAGAGGCCTCCAGATCACCTGCTTCACCCCTTTCACCACACAGGGACTATGAGGCTTGTGGGAATGTCTGGCTCCATGGGAAAACAGAACACTTTTTGAGACTTTTGGCCTAAACTCAGAGGCAGCTGTTTGGACCACCTGGTGGTCTGAGAAATAACATTACAGGCTTTGTTGCTCTAGCTTCTCATACCATCTTGCAATTTTAGGGGCTGGAATGAACCTCAAAAGGTCATCCAGTCCGAGAATGACAGAGTTCATCTCGTGTATTACTTCTGATTAGGTGCCTGGTGTACAGTGTTAAGAAGGATTCTGAGGCTGCATTCTGGTTCAGGGGAAATGAAAGGCATGATTGATTAGTAATGTCTACCATGGTCTTGAAATCCTGACACGATAGCGTGCCTGTGGAGGACTTGGCTTTCTTGGCATGGTTCAAACTCTCTTCCCTGACCTCAGTCATTGCTCAAATCTCTGCCCTAGTGTCTCTAGATTCTTCATCCATCCATTGCTTTAATAATGCACTTTTAAATGTCTGTGTACCACATACCAAGGAACAAACAAGGAATAAGGCATCATACCAGTTCTCAAGCAACTCAAGGGGCTCTTCTGTCAGGGCTCTTGGGAATCCTGTGTTAGAGATTCACTCTCTGGATTAGGGCACTCATTTGCGTGCCATCGCTACACTTTTGGCCACATCTGCAGACCCCAGTACCGATATTCACTTATCATTAGTCTTTTTTTTTGGCCGCGCTACTTGGCTTGTGGGATCTTAGTTCCCCAACCAAGGATTGAAACCCGGCCCTCGGCAGTGAAAGCGTGGAGTCCTAACCACTGGACCGCTAGGGAACTCCCTCACTTAGCAATATTCTTTAAGTTGGCGTTTTATTTTTTTAATTTCCCTTTTTTGTGTATTTATTTTTCAAAGGAAGTTTCCTACAACTACCTTAAAAAAGAAATCTGTGTCCGTCGTATTAAACATGAGTAACTAGAAAACACTACATAACTGTAAAAGTAAAGAAAATATTAGACCCCAGATTCAGAATTCACAAAGAGGACTTTATTGTGTGTATGAACCACACAGTTGGAAGGAAGGTGGCAAGCGCTCACCAGCTTCTCAATGTATCAACGTTATAAACCTCTTTTTTTTTTTTTTTTTTTTTTTTTTGGTACGCAGCCCTCTCACTGCTGTGGCCTCTCCCGTTGTGGAGCACAGGCTCTGGACGTGCAGGCTCAGCGGCCATGGCTCACGGGCCCAGCCGGTCCGTGGCATGTGGGATCTTCCCGGACCGGGGCACGAACCCGTGTCCCCTGCATCGGCAGGCGGACTCTCAACCACTGCGCCACCAGGGGAGCCCTAAACCTCCTTTTATACACAGTTAAATATAACACCCCTTGAGGTCCGCAGGGAGGGGGAGGCTGCTAGCCCTCAGGTGGAGGGGATGAGGTCTCGTGAAACTCCTGAGCTTTGAAGTCACACATTAGCACACTTTCCAAAAGCCGATTTGGGAGAGGTGCTAATGGCAGACATTCGGCAGGGCCCCAGGAGCACAAGAAGGTCCATCCTTCTGTTAGACTGGCAGTTTCTCTCTCTGAGTACCGACAGGTGGTGCTGTCTTAGGGCCGAGGGACTGATTTCTTCATCCTTTTCCAACCGGTTGTCCCTTATTCCAAGGTAGAGTTGTACTGTCTTTGGTACAGAGTGTGTTAGGTCCTCGCCTGTTCCAGCAGTTTCTGCTTACACAAACTTGAAGAACTTTGGAGCAAGATTTCCCCCAGGGCAAGCACAGGAGGGGAACATGCTGGACTGGCCACTCAGCCTGGGCATCTAACCGTCTGCACGGCCTCACTTGCGGGAGCTTGGAGATGTCCCAGGGTCCCCCTGGGCCTGTTTCCCTCTCTGTCACCCGGGTGTCAGGGAGGCAGGTGTGCAGATGCAGGACTCTCTGGATTTCTACAGGAGCCGGGCCCCCTGGGACCTCGATCCCTTCCCTTGTCTCTGTCCCTTTGCCTTCTGTTTCCTTTTGGGTGGTTTATCAGAGGAACCCAGTCTCCAAGTTAATTCTCTTAATGAATTGTAAATAACAAGGCCAGTATGGAAAATGCTAACGGTCCCCTTTGAAATTCTAAGCATGTCTGGTTCCAGCTTACAGGCAATTCTCTGAAGAGGTCTGGGGTGGAGGCTGCCGCTGTCTTATGAGGGGTGAGCGGTTCCTGGCTCTGCCCCGTGGATCGCGACCTGGTGATGCCGGCCAAGCCTTGGCTTTGAGAGCTCTGCTTGGTGTCTGGCAGCGGACGAGTGTACATTCCCAGATGGCAGAGTTGCTGGATCTGTCTGTGTGGTCCAGCCCACCTGCCTCTCCCCAACCCCTCTCCTTCCCTACCATGCCCACCCCCCAATTTGGGCAAAACCCCTTTCTTTCCCAGCAGCCTGTGAAACCAGAGATTGGGATGGCATCATTTTGAGTCTGCCACGAATGGGTCTGAATTCCATCATTTTCTCTCTCCAAGCCTCAGTTTCCCTATCTGTGCAACAAATTAGACCAGGGTTTGCAAACTCAAAACCTAAGGGTCGAGCAGGTGACATAAAGTGATGAGAGCAGAGACGGGGCCCTGTCTGTGGGCCAGTTGCTCTTGGCAAGAGCTGACTGTCGCCACTGGGAATGCAAACCCAGTGGGGCTACTTATTCTGAGTTTTTAAAAGAGAAACTGCAAATTTTTTTTTTTGCAAAATCTCCCCATTAAAAAATATCGGTCCACCGGTTTTTAAAAATTTAAACATTGCATGGCTGTGGACTGAACGCTGCCTGCAGGCTTGCACTTAGAGACTCTGGCCCTGCAGCTCTGCCCATTAGACATCTCAGGGTTCATTTCAAGGGCCAGGACCCTCACTTTGCTCCCCAACCGTCCACTGGCTCCCCCACCCCTCCATTCCTGTCACCCTGGAGCGCTGTGCTGGTCATTAGGGTTGATCTCAGATATCTGGCTTCTTCTGCCCATACTCTAGAACTCAGGTGTGGTCATGTGACTTCCTCTGGCCAATAAAATGGGAGCAGACGTACCATATGGGCAGAAGCACAAGCTTCATCACGGTCTCTCTTCCTCTGCCACCATGACGGGTACTGCTCCAGATGACAGCTTCCCCATCCACCAGCTCCCAGACCCGCTACTGCCCTGCAATGGGCGTGTAGATTGAATGAAAGTTTCAGGTATGTTTGTCACTGCAGCGTACCTTAGCTGCTCCTATCACCCGTACCCTCTCACCCACAGTTATTGTGTTCACAGCCAGCCCTCCAGAGCCCAGAGGGACTGTCAGTGGGAGCAGATGGGAAGGGTGGCTCTCTATTTGGTTTGCTTTGTTCTCTGCTCTGTCTCCAGTGTGTAGCACAGGGTCTGGTACATAGTAGGTGCTCAATAAATATTTGTTAACTGAATGAATGTATTGGCACATGGGAGGGTTTCGGGCATCAGGGTGGGTGATCATGATGTCCAAAGGAGGTTGCGATCAATTGCAGTTTGGTGGAGCTTGGCTGGGTCCCCGAACAGTCTTTCCTTGGTTATAAGTGACTCCGAAACTCTAGGGAGAAACAGGCCCTGACTCCAGATTCTGCGCTCTTAACCCAGAGGCTACTGGAAAACCAGAAAGGTCCCTGAATATGATTCTGTTTGGCTCTGCTCCTCACATGGCCTGAGGCCTTGGGCAAGACCCTCCTGGTCTCTGTTTCCTCCTCCCAACCTCAACTCATTTCAGTGCTTCTCCGCAAGCGTTATTATATCTATGTGTCACCTTAATGATGATTTACTTAGCGCTTCTTTCTTTCCTTGAGTACTTTATCTTCATCCTAAGCGATATTTCTAATCCAGATGAAAATAACCCTGTAGCTGGGCAGAACTTTGGCATCATTCTGAATCCTCTGTCTTCATCTTATGCCACGTTCAGCCTCAAAGTTCTGTCAGCGCTGCTTCAGAAACACAGCCCTGCTGTCTGCCTGCAGCTGCTCTCCTGTGACTGGGCCCAGGCCACTGCAGGTCCCGCCTCCAGCCTCACGGGCTTCTTCCTGCCACTCAGGCTCCCGGAGCTCTCTCCTGCTGTTCCGCCTTTGCGTGAGCTGTTCTCTCCACCTGTGACACCCGTTCCCCAGATCTTCTAGTGGCTAGATCCTTGTCACTATTCCAGCCTCAGTTTAAATGTCGCCTGGTCTCTGTGTCACTGCCCTGTCCTATTTTCCCATTGCCCGTATTACTTTCTGCTATGTTCTTGAACAGGGTTACTCGACATCAGTTTTATTGACATTTGGGGTCAGATTCATCTTTGTTGTTGGAGACTCCTGTGCACCGTAGGACGTTTAGCATCTTCCCTGGCCTCCATGCACAAGATGTCAGTAGCACCCTCTCTCCCCAGCTGGGACAGCCAAAAATGTCCCAGCTGAGGGGGTGGGCAAAATCACCCCCTGCTGGAAAGAATGTGAATGTCCTAAGAGCAAGGCAATTACTTTCGTTGTTCATCTCTGTAGGCCCAGCAATCAGGACAGGACTCAGTAACTGTTGAGCTGAAAGAATCAGAAGGAGTGTCATTAAAACAGGGGGAAAGTTTTTGTGTAGCACCCGAACTGATCTCGTTGCCCTCAGAGGTCCACGAGCTACATTTTGGGAAATGCGAACAGCGTGATCTCTGAGGTCACTTCCAGCTCCACGGAGAACTCCAGGCATCTCCCAGAGCCAGGGTCTCTGCCCGGGCCAGGGCGAGACTGAGAGGGGAGGCTTTAAGGATCCCGGTGGGCTGTCAGTTTCTTAATGCAAAACTGAAAGAAAAGTTTGCAGCCATGCCACGGCACAATCTGAAGAAGATAAATCACAGTTACTTGCAGCCGGCTGACAGCAGTTTAAGCCACTGCAATCATCAGCTCCCAGGGAGAAGCTTCTTTTATCTTACTAAATGCAAAAACTAGACCTGAAATTGGCAATATCGCGGCCCTCTCAGCGGCCGGGCTTTTTACATAAATATCAACGAGCAGTAAGTAAATTCTGTTGACGAAATGTAATAAAACAAAGACTGTTTCAAATATGACCATTCCCCGATGCATTCTGAAGCCTCGTCCCACTCACTTATTACTCGCTGCTGAGATTATAAGGTTTGCTTTTATCTGTCAGAAATCAATATTTCAAACATCGGATAAAAGAGGAAATTGAACTGGGAATAGGCTGGAGTGCCGTAAAAACTACAAAGCACAATTATCAAAAAGCACTTAAAGTGCTTAATAGGACACACATATAAAAATGCTCAAATTAATGTCAGAGAGCCATAATGAGAACTTTTCCTATGCTTCTTCATCCCCATGCAGTGTAATTTGAAGGCCGGCCAGTCCATCAATACGGTTGTCAATTTCTACGATGCCCCGAGGACCCTGAGCTGGGCATTTGTTAGAAGTGAACCATTACATATGATTGGTTAATATTTCCGTTTATTGAAGATACATTATTTTGTATGGAGTGTTTAAGTTGTTGAGGCTTAACCATTACAAACAGTTATGACAAAAATAGATCTTGGGGTAAACAGCCTTCACAGTCATGCTTTTAATAAGCACGGCCATAGCTAGGAAATTGGATTTCCAGGAGTTCGGAGGGAGAAAAATTGTGAGGGAGACAAGGGATGATGGGGGAGGGGAGCCCTCCATTCTCCTCTGTACCCAGAACACATGTTGGAAAGTTGACGAGGGTGTCTCTTTTTTTTTAAACCAAATATTGTTTGGTTATTTTATTGTTTTCCTCTCCGAAGGAAGAACTATTTCCCACCCCCCGTGATGATAAACATACTCCTAGAGAGGAACTGTTTATCTGGCATCATTCTAGGCAAGGAATCAACAAAGTTCTTGTGCAAAGAGCCAGATAGTAAATATTTTGGACTTTGCAAGTCAAGAGGCAAAATGAAGGACGCTACATAGGCGCTTGTATAAGAACCATTAAAAATGGAAAAGCCATTCTCAGCTCTCGGGCGGGACACAACCAGGTGGCGACCCCCATTTGTCTGCCGATCCGTCTTCTAGGGGAAGCGTGTGCTTACATAACTTTCATAACAGTGTGTTTTGTTATCCGGACAGAGGCAGTGGATGAAATCCACAGCCCCTTGGTCTGGCCTCCAAGGTCCTGTGACCTGTGACCTGTGACCTGCCCCGCTGGCCTCTCTCCCCTCCCCTACCACGCTCCCTGAGCCCCTGCGCTCCAGCCACGTGGGCCTTCTGTCTGCTGCTCTGCTTCCTTCTCAGCACTTGCACTTGCTCTCTCTTCTGCCTGGAATATTCTCTCCCCTACACTCCCTCTGGGGTGGCTGGCTGCTTCTCAAATTTCAGATCTTGGTTCAAACGCCCCTGCCTCAGAAAGGCCTTCTCTGGCCACCTGGGCCCTCCCTCTCGCGCATTCCAGCAGAAATTCCTGTTTGGATTTGTGTTTATTTGTTTGGTTGTTTCTCCTCTACCTCCTTCCCCTTTCCGGGACGGGGACCCTCTGATTTGCTTACCTCTGTATCCTTATGCCAAGAGCAAAATGGTTCTGAATCCGGTTTTCAATTCCTATTTCAATTGTCTTAAGTTCAAGTTCACCAGGCTCAATAAACATGTGATGAGTGAATGAATGAATGAAACCATGAATGGTCATCCTGAGTAGCTGGCCCCAGTTTGCTGACAAGAAACACTGTGGTCACAAGACTTATTTTTTATTCCTGGACTCGTTGTCTCAAGAAGCAGGATGATTTCCTTCACTTTGCTTATGCGTGCTCCTTTTGGCTGGGAAAACTCATCCCTCACCTCATCCATGAATATTCAAATGCTCCTCATTCCTTGACTGGGTACAGGACTGCTCCTCCAGGAAGCTCTCCTTGATCCTCAGGTCATACTGATGTTGAGCCTGCCTGAGACCCTTCCTTACCAGCATGTCTACCAGATGCCTGGGCTCACTTAGGGGTTACTGTCCTCTCCATTCACCTCCCCCCAGGACTTTGTCTGCAGAGGCCCAGTCAGTACTGCACTTAGGACCAGCTGCTGGACAGCCAATGGTGATGGCACGGACCTCCAGAATTGGGACCTGAACTCAAATCTGTCCCCAAGTCACACTGCCTTACTTTGTACAACAAAATTGGTCCTGAGGCCCAGACCACACAGAGAGCATCAGTAGATATCCCTCAGGCCCTGCAGTCGCATTGGAAATGTGTACAAGGCTCTGTAATGAAGGGACGTGCTGATGGCAAAAGGGAACGGGAGTCCGCCCAGATGTCTGGGAGGGAGACGTGGTTAAGAGGTGTCGGTCTGCATGTGGTTGGTACCTTGCCTCCGGACAGCTGGGCCACCTCTCTGCTCACGGCTCTGTGAACATGCCCCATTTCTGTTCGATGTCCTTGGATTTGAAGGCGTCCCTCTTAGCGCACCGAAGGGGGAAGGAGGAGCCCCTGCAGCTGGGGGAGGGTGGGGGTGAGTGCCCCTTTTGCTCAGTAATGCACTTGGACCTGGGAACAGAGCCTGCGTTTTCCTGGAGCCCACCTCTTCTCCAGAGAAAGGATGCTCTGGCTGGGGGAGAGAACGCCGCTATCCAGAGAGCAATTGCCTTTGGGGTTGAGCGGAGAAAGAGGAGGGATTTCAAATGTGGAAACGGACCAGCCTCAGGAGCCATGCTCTCTCCTTGGGCTGCCGCCAGTTTGCAACAAGGCTCTGGCAAGTCCTACATCACTTTGTTTTCTTTAAACTGGGCCCATAAGGCCCCCCTCACCCTGGCGCACATCTGCTGGCACAAGCTGAGGAGGGAGTGGGTGTCCACGAGGCTGTGATATCAGAACTCTGTGGGTTGCAAGTGGCAGAAACTGAAGTTAAGCCAGCAGAAGCCCAGAGGCGCTGAATCTGAGAAGGGCTGGAAGGTCAAGCACATGGAAGGACTGAAACACATCTGGGCCTCAGGATAATGGGACCAGAGCCTCCCACTCCCTGTCTCCCATTATTTCACCAATATAAACAGCAGTGGTTAGGTGCCCACTCTGTGCTGGGCAGCCTTCCAGGATCTGGGTAGACAGGAGGGAAGAAACCAGCATGGCCTCTGTCCTCATGGGCTGATAACAGTCTTCCCTGTGTGTCCTGGCTTCTTTCTTGCTCATTCTTCCCTGGCCAGCTTTCTCTACATGGGGAAAACATGGCTGCAGACCACTGCAGCACCTCCCAGCTGCACGAGGTTCTTTTGTTCCACATCCAAAGATCCCCGGGAAAGGAGTCGCTTGCCCATTTCTAGACCAATCACTTAGGGCCAGGGCAGAGTCCCATTGTGCGAACGTGGAGGCTTGGCTGTGCACAGTGGTTAGTATTTCCTTGTTAGAGATGGAACAGTTAAGGCTCAGAGAAGGTGATTCACTCATCAAAGACCACACAGCCAGTGAGTGGGAGAGTTGGGATTTCAATTCAAGTCAGTCTGTTTGCAGAGCCTGTGCTGTCTCCACAATAATGGAGGATATTTCCAGGAATGCAAGTCCATGGGGGGCACAGGCTTTGCACTGGACAGAAGGGGACCCTCATGGAGTCATCAGGACAGCTCCCCGAGTCAGAGATGCAGAGGAAGGAGGAGGGAATGCCAAGTGAGTTTAGTAGGGACAGATGCCTGCCATCTTTGCCCAGATGGGGAGGGGCACGTCTGGGGTCGGAAGAAGGGTGAGAATGTTCTGGAGAGCTAAGGGGCCAGTGGCTCACCCTACAAATACGTGGCTTCTTTTGGTATCACATCCACCCAGAGAAGGAGCCTGGAGATGCCGATGTGGCTGCCAGTACTGATCCCGGGTTTTTCTGCCTCTCACAGGGCGAGGAGACCGTCCTGCTGGGAACATTGAATTTCACTTTTCAAAGCTGTAAAGTGCCTCTCAAAGAGGAGAAAATGAGAGAAAAGAGATGTCTGGTCCCACAAAGGAGGGAGATTACTCAAAGTAGAGGATTTTGTAATTTTATTCTTTTGAAATAATCAAGCATTTCCACCTATTAAGGGAGTCGTAAAGGACGTGCTGGAGAAAGTGATCCAGCCATTTCTCGGGGCTGCCTCATTGTTTGTGGGAAGAAAAGGAGGCACAAATATAGATTAGCCTCTTCCAGGAAAGGAGGTGGAAGGCCTCGATGGAGCAGAGAAGCAGGGCCCAGCTCTGGGTCACTGTGCCCTGGCAGCTCAGAAGCCTGCAACAGGCCACTTGCTCGGTTGAAAGGGACAGTCAGGCACCGTGGTGGGCCCAGAGGGGGGATTGAGAGCCGTGCTCTGCAGGAGAAATGTACATGACCGTGGACGGGTTCTGTACTACTGGGCCATCCAATACAGTAGCCACGAGTCACCAATGACTTTCAGGCACTTTAAAGGTGGCTAATATGACTGAGGAACTGGCATTTTAATTGGAATTTACTTTTAATTCATTTATATTTAAATTCAAATAGCCACATGTGACTAGTTGCCCTATACTGGATAACGGAGAGCAGAGCAGTCCCAGAGGCTGGACTGTGGCTGACCAGCTCCTGCAGGGTCTGGACACGTGGCAGCAACTTCAGTGAGCTTATTCGGTCAATGAACAACAAAAATCCCATCTCATATTTTCCTTGCAACATGCTGCCCTCTTGGTCCCTCGTTAGTTCAGCAGATAAACAATAGTCCTGGTTCTTTCAGTGAATCCTCAGGGCTCTCCCATTGAGTCCCTTCTCTGCTTTCACTTTCTGCTTAAATCAGCCAGTCTGTTTCTGTTGATCGCAGCTAAGTTCCTAACTGATGCATTTTCTTCAAGGTGCCATGCAAGCAACTTTGTCCAGAAAGTTTAGGAGACGGATCCATGGGAGTCCTTGTGATTTGACTGTTTGCCAGCCCAGGCTCCACTGGTAGGAGGTTGCAGAGATAAGGCTGCACGCCTAGAGCCCATGGAGATGGTGCTTCGTGAACTGACCCCTTGTAAAATCAGTGCTCCTGGAACAGCCCCCTTCTCTCATCAACCAGTGACACCTCGTTGGTCATTAAAGTGTTACTTGATTGCAAATAGAAATAGCTGATCTTCCAGAGATGCAGGATTTCATAAAGTCTGCAGAAGCGATAGCGGAGAGCGGCTGGACTCCCCACCAAGCCACTGGCTGATGATGACCTGCCGGGCCGAGAAAACAATCGGCAGGGATGACAACAGGCGGAGGGGTCCAATAGTCGATGTTCAATAATCGGCAGTTGAGGGCTTCCCTGGTGGTGCAGTGGTTGAGAGTCCGCCTGCCGATGCAGGGGACACGGGTTCGTGCCCCCCGTTCGGGAAGGTCCCACATGCCGTGGAGCGGCTGGGCCCGTGAGCCATGGCCGCTGAGCCTGTGCATCCGGAGCCTGTGCTCCGCAACGGGAGAGGCCACAACAGTGAGAGGCCCGCATACCGCAAAAAAAAAATAGTTTTGTCCAAATCACCCTCTTTATACCTGGGCTGTGAAAATCTACCGTGAGGGGAAAGATGTTATACCGTGCTACTAAACAATTTTGACTGAAAACTAACTCCCCGCCCCCCCCCCCCCACCAAATCAATACCTGAGTCTTCTCTATTCTAAAAACTAACACTGTATTACCTTTATGGCCTATATTTTATTTCATAGAGCATAAAGCGAAGTTGTGTTCGTAACTTTTAGTTTCAGTTTTCAAGAGGAGGCCCCCAATCCAACATTTTATCCCCTGACTACTGAGAAATGTTGGTTCCCATTTTAAGTAGACTTTAACCGGAACTGGTGACCCTGGGCCAACAGAGATATTAGGGAAGAGCATTTATGCTGTGCCTGGCTCTCTGCCAGGTGCCCTGGCCGCAGTGCCCTCCAACTAGGTCCTGGTCCCTGTTTGGCCTCTGATGCGTCTTCCCCAAGGCCATCCCAGTGCAGCTTGGTGCCCCATGTGACCCTGAGGTTGGGACTACATGGGGGGAACCAGAACGCCTGGGCCTCTGGTCCCCTCTGCTCCTTCCCCGTCCCACCCAACGCCTCCATAACAGACAGCAGCCGGGCAGAATGGCCGCATCTGCTCAGCAGCCCAGGGCCACCCAGGGATTCTGGTCATCGCAGCTGCTGTAATTACTTTTTCATCCTGCCTCCTTCTCGGGTGGTCTGTATGCTGATGGTGTGGAGTCCGGTCTCCACTGGGTTGGAGTGGTATTTTTTTAGCGTCTCAACCAGTGTCCGGTTGACTGAGACATTTCGGGGAAGAAGCAGGTGCATTTACTTTTCGAGTATTATTTTACTAATCAATTGAAAAATTACCTTCATGAATGACAGAAGTGCAGACCTTTGGATTATTTCATTAAAAGGAGCAAACATTAATTACAAATCCAGCCCAACCTTGCACAGACATAAATTATGGGCCTGATCTATTTTCTCTGTGCTTAATTGCAAGCAGTGACTAGTTCTTTAAATTATTATCTTCTGGGCGTCCAACGAAAAGAGAATTTATGGACAGGCATCCTGAGGCCTTACTGGTGCCTACACCAGTAGATAGATGGGGAGGGGGAAGGCAGCAGAGGACCCAGGGCGGCATAGATGCCCCAAGGAATGAGTTCCATCCTTTCAAAGAATGAAGAAGGGGACATTTCCCACCACTGTTCTTCTAGCAGCCTTGCTGATCTGGAGTCTCAGGAGTTGGCGTAGGTCCCTCTGAAATGAGTGAATAGAGACAGGTGTCCCTTCCTCAGTTCGCTTACTGCCATCTACCGGAACACAGCCACAATAGCGATGGCAAGCTAGGATGACCAGGTAGTGGACGATGCTCCCTGCAGCTGTGCAATGTGACGTGTACAGCCACACCTGGAGGCCCTAGGGGATGCCCACGAGTCAAAATGAAGCTCTCTCTTTCAGATTTCTTCTGTCTGGGGTCTAACCTCCACCTTTGCTTAGTTGACACAACTGGTGAGTCAAAAGCCCAGAGCAGGTAGAAGTTCAGGCTTTATGCTGGAGCGAACGGCCTCTTTTTTAAAACTGTGACTCAGAACATGAAGGCCCCCGAGGGTTATGTGAGCGCCCACTTAGAGGCAAGGCCTGGCTGCCGTGGCTGCCATAAGGATGCTTTCTCTGGAAGTTCACGATCCCTAATCAAGCACCCCAGACAGTAACTTGGAGGCTTAGGACTTTCCTGGGGGAGAAATATGTGTAGAGTTGGAGCTATGGCAGGAAGGAGAGCCGGCCTTCACCAGGGAGGAGATTCTGAGTGAGTCACTCTTCTGGAAGCCCTCAGTGGGCATATCTGTTGTCCTAAAAATAAGCCCAATATATGTGAGCTCATGGATTTGGGAGCACGCTCGCTGGTCCTTCTCCGTGACGGGAGGTAACGAATAGTCCCAGGCTGTCCCCACCACCGCCTGCCCTGCTCAGCCTGGGGTTCCTGGAACACTTGGACTCTGCAGAGAGGGTCCCACTGCAGGGGAGACCAGAGTGAGATCAGAAGCTGCCTCTTGCTCATCTCAACCTGGGCCATTTGCAACTGGGTCAAAGGAGGGTCAAAGGAGGGTGGATGGTCAATGGGAGAAACATGGGTGACTCCCTTCTATGTAGGTATTCAGGGATCTGTAGCCCCCTAGTTTATCACAAAACCCTTTCCAAACCCAAATCCCATCATGGGGCAACTCAAGCCTGCTCATCATCTTGGTGTCTTTAAGGATTCGGCATCCTATTTCTGAGCCCCTGGAGTAGGTGTTTCCATGACGTCTTCCCTCAGCCATTTGTAGGAACTCCCTGCTTTATGGCATTTTCCCCAACAGTGACAGATCTGAGGCCAACTGGACAGGGCCCAAAAGTAACAAGAGTACTATGACAAGATTACCAGATGCCTGGGGGCTGCAAAACCCTCACCAACATTCGGGTGCAAGAGTGTTTGACTATCTAAAAAACAAAAAAAAACAGTAAAAGATGATGCAAAATTCTAGATGATATTGCCTCTCAACATCATGGTGCAGATTACCTTTCAATGGAATCAGAGTTTCTTTATATTGATCGGAGTCCTGGCTGGAAGGGGATGGAGCATTGAAACTGGGGAACTAGAGGAACGTTTGATGCTGGGACTTCTTACAAAGACGAGGGCAGGATAGAGAAAACCCACCTGGGATGGTGCAGCCCCGGGGGCTAGGAACAGCAGTGGCTATAACCTCCTTGAGGCCTAAAACAGCCCAGGATGGGGACAATGAATAGGCTCTGGAGACAGAGGGCCGTATGAAGAGGGCCGCTGGCAAGAGCTGTGGCCTTGGAGGGTGAGGAGGTGGGGGAGGCAATAAGTCATGGTGACTCATGGGGGCAGATCTGCTAGTACCTCCCATTGGTTGAACCCAACCAAAAGCCAAAGGACAAGGGATCCCACTTCTGTAGCTCATACATCTCAGTCTGCAGGGCCCGGAACAGGGTGGGGAAGGGTGGCGAGAAGTTTGGAGCCGCAAACAGAAGACACCAGCACATTTGCGCCTGACTCAGCCTGGGGGGTAGCACTGAGGTTCACACTGACATTGAGATGTCAAGTTCAACTATCTCTCTTTTTTTCTTTTTTTTTTTTTTTGCGGTACGCGGGCCTCTCACTGTTGTGGCCTCTCCCATTGCAGAGCACAGGCTCCGGATGCGCAGGCTCAGCAGCCATGGCTCACGGGCCCAGCGTCTCCGCGGCATGTGGGATCCTCCCAGACCGGGGCACGAACCCGGGTCCCCTGCATCGGCAGGCGGACTCTCAACCACTGCGCCACCAGGGAAGCCCCTCAACTATCTCTTATTCCCACTCACTCCCACAGCACTTCCCAGCTCCTGTAAGTCCCTTTCCAAGTATTTCCGAGTTCTCAGGGGAAGTCTCACAGGTGCTCACAAGTCTTCTCCAGAACGCTGGGGGTGAGCGCTACTCCAGGCACAGCCGCTGATGCATTGTAGCCTCGTGGTGCAAAGCTTCATGGTGATCTGCAGAGAAGAGGAACTATCCCTGTCAAAGGGGTGCTAAAGCAATGATGTGGACTGCAGCATCTTGTGTGGAGTTGCAAATGAAATCTCCTTTTCAGTTTTTCCTTCATCTCTCTTGGCTTTCAGGACTTTGAAGATAGTCCCAAGGCCGACCCATACCAGAACAATTGCTCCCCCATCATATTCAGAACTCCAGTTCCTTCTCTAACATCCTATAACCAAGAGTTTCTTCCTTGGCCAAGCTGGCCACACCTGAGCTTCTTCCTCAGGGTAGGCTGTCTCAGGAGGCCGAGTCTTACACCCAAAAGGACTCCTGCAGTTGCCCATGGATACCCCACCCATTTTCCAAATTCATCTGAATTCCATTGTGGTTTTAAGCTGGGAGAGTTGCTTAAAATGTAACTATGACACGAGTGTTTGAGATAGAAGATTCCATCACATCTTTGCTTTGTGACCTTGGGCAAGTAATTTCCTTCTCCAGGAGCCAGCTTCCTAGTCTTTAAAATGAGGATAATAGTTTCTACCTCTACTGGGTCATTATGAGGATTATGTAAGATAATATATATCAAGTACTTATTAACACAGTCTCTAGAACATGCCTATGTTCTATTTTGTACAAAATTTGGAGCACGTTGAGTACATGCTATTAATCAGGCTCTCTCTGTGGTAGAAATCCATTTCAAGCTGGCTGTAGCATATATTGACATTTATCAATCCTTTAGGCTCTCCTGTATTTGAACCTCATTCCCATGTTTGGAGAATTTCCCACCTTTTGAAGCAGAGTCTGCCTTGCACTACAGTGGTGGGAAAATACCATCTATCCACTTTCCCAGCCTCCCTTGCAGCTAGGGTATAGTCACACGACCCAAGTTCCACCAATACCTGCCCTGGACTTTACATCAGACATGGAGAAGCAGGGACTTTTCAGAATCCATGCTGAAAAAGATCATGGCTGTGTTGGAAGCTATAATAAATTCTCAAAGGCAGCAGGAGAGTAGCTCTAGGGCAGCATCAGGGTCCAGCATCAGGAGTGTCAAGAGGCAAAGTGAGATATTAGCACCTAGTGGTGTCCCCCTGGCTCCAGTTCTGTGGCATGAATTTGGGCATTGTTTGGAGCAGCACAGCTCCAAATCCTGGTCCTCTTGTGGGCAGCTATCATCCTTTTACTACATTCCTTTTTAGCTTAAGTTAGCCAGAGTTGATTTCTATTGTTCATTATGCCACACCAGTGAATGCATTAAAATGATGGTATCTGTTACTACAAAGAAGCCCAAGAAGTTCAGTGGCTTAACACAATGGAAGGTTACTTCTCTCTCATGTCAGTCCAGTTGGCAGTGGGGTAGGCAGCGCCCTCTTCCCTACTGCCATTTGGGGACCCTGCCTTAAGCCATCTTCAGTATATGGCTCCCAAAGTCATCCTGGGTGTTTTGCCATTTAGCCCATGGATGGAAAAAGAGAGTGTGAAAGATGGCGTGGAAGGTTTTGGGGGTAGTGGTGTTCTATACTTCTGCCTCGAATTTCATTGGCCAGAACTCAGTTGTGTGGCCCTTGTAAGGAAGGCTGGGAAATAGAGTCCCTGAATGGGTAATTTTTTCTCAGCAAAATGCCACAGACCTCTGGTGGCTGTCTCTGCCATATGGGTTAGCCAGTTACAGGGAATTTACTGCCTCCCATAACTGCAAAGTACAGAGTATTTGGCCTCAGGAATGGCTGCATCTGTATATATAGACTCAGCTTCTCCTCCCTTCTCAGCTCCCCTACCCCCCGGCCTCATTCTGTAGACTCATTTACAGAAAGTCTCTTCAGCTGTAATGCAGGGTGGCAACCAGAAGCTCCAGGATAACATATACCAGCGTAGCAAAAGCAATATCTCTTTCCCAATAGTCCCAGCCAAAATCCCAGGGCTGACTCTTACTGGACCACCTTGAATCACATGTCCTTCTCTGAACCCATCACTATGGCCAGGGAGATAGAATAAGCTGATTGGCCAAGCCCGAGACATATGCTCACCTCTCCTGGCAGCAGATGGATTCAACCCTCCCTAAGCCTCATAGACTGAGAGTGGGAAGAGAGCAGGTGGTTCCAGAAAGAGAAATGAGGATGCTTCTACCAGAACAGAAAACAGTGAAGCAATCCGTGTCTATCAAACATATGTAGACATTCACTCTTGGCTGTGGCCTGTGGAGAGATGATCCTGAGAACTTGGGGATGGGTCCCACAGGGGAGCATTACTTAACACGTGGAGGATGTTTCTAACTTTGGCATTTTCCACCCACAGAATAACAACCCCTAGCACCTGGGTACCCCAGACATGTCCACTTTTCTATCTTCCTTTCAATTGTCCTGGGATTTGGGAGGCCTGTGTCCTGGCTCTGGCTCTGCCACTCTTCCTGTGTGTGACTTTGAATAATCTTTTCCCTCTCTGGGGCCCAATTTCTCATTCTGCGAAGTTGAGGGCGAACATGAATCAGATGATAGCTGAGTCCCTCCAGCCTGGACATTTCAGGGATCTGCAGAAGGCCGTCTTTGTTCAGACCTGGCAAACCCAGTCTGCGTCTTGTCAGCACTAACACGAGAATTGAATGAACACTGGGGTGGTGCTGGGGATTCTTGCTAATCCTTGCTTTATTTTTGCAGCATAATTCAATTCAACAATTCAGTTCTACAAATATTTATTGAGTGCCTATCAGAGTCAGGATAAGTGTAGCATTTGAAGAATTACTTTTTTTTTTTTTTTTTTTTTTGTGGTACACGGACCTCTCACTGTTGTGGCCTCTCCCTCTGCGGAGCGCAGGCTCAGCGGCCATGGCTCACGGGCCCAGCCGCTCCGCGGCATGTGGGATCTTCCCGGACCGGGGCACGAACCCATGCATTGGCAGGCGGACTCTCAACAACTGAGCCACCAGGGAAGCCCGAAGAATTACTTTTATGTTTGCGAAATCTGTTCCCTGCTAACACCCTGTGTGAGTTGTACGGTGGAGAAGGAGGCAAGGTAAGTGAGAGACCCCACTTTGCAGATGAGGACACTGGGCAATGTTGAATGCCCTGGATGAAGCCTCTCCTCATCATAGCTGTCATTTTACACTTAGGTTTGTGATTATTTGATTAATACCGGTCTTTTCCAATAGGGTGTTTGCTCCAGCAGGGGAGAGATCAGGGCTGTTTTTACACCTAACATGGTACCTGGCACATAGCAAGCACTCAGTAAATGTTTGTTGAATGAATGCATGAATGAAGGAGGGAAGGAACAAAGGGAGGGAGGGAGGAAACAAGAGATCATTGAAAGATGTGCTTCTAACTCTCTGTGGGACCTTGTTCAAGACCCTCTTCCTTTCTAGGCTGAATTTTCTGCCCTGTCATGTGAGACGAAAATCAATAAACAGTGATTTACCGGCAGGCTCTGCATCATGATAACGCCTGGCACTGAACAATAATATGGCCACGCTGGCTGCACCCCAAATTTTCTCTTCTTTTTTTCTGATTATGTGAGTTTCAGTTGTACAACGTACTGATTCTATATTTGTATGTATTGCAAAATGATCACCACCGTGAGTGTAGTTAACTTCCCTCACCACACATAGTTAGATTTTTTTTTTCTAGTGATGAGAACTTTTAAGATTTACTCTTAGTGGGACTTCCCTGGCGGTCCAGGGGTTTAAGCCCCACACTTCCACTGCAGGGGGCATGGGTTCCATCTCTGGTCGGGGAACTAAGATCCTGCATGCCGTGTGGCACAGCTTAAAAAAAGTAAATAAATAAAATTGAAAAATAATAAATAAATCATTAAAAAACCATTTACTCTTAGTAACTTTCAAATACACAATATAGTATTACTAACTATAGTCACTATGCTGTACTTTATAGGACTTATTTATTTTATCCCCAGTTTTTTGATTTGGAATCTCTGAAGGTGAGACCCAGTTGTCTGCATTTTTTAAAAGCTTCCAGGCGATTCTCCTGCAGCCTGCGAGGCACCTGACATTTGGAACTCCCAGGAAAGAAAGCCCCTCAGAACCTGTCCAGTTCTGATGTCCTTAGATTTCCACGTGATGTCCACTTCAAGTCCACGTCAGCATCTCCCACCCCCATCAGACAATCCTCTCTGCTCTGCTGAGACGGCACCTGTCAGAATTGCCCTGGCAGCTTCACCACCTCATTCCGCTCTAGCAAGCACCAGGTAATTTTACTCTCACCTCCCTATCCTTCCCCTCCATCTCTGGGCTTTTTTGGGGGCAAACTCCTGAATTTCACCTTTGGATCACAGTACCCCCATGCTATGCAAATTGCCTGAGGGGCGTGCCCAAGCCAGTTGGAAGCTGCACACTCTCATCAGGGGCGGGGCAGAGCTCGGCCATCTCCCCAGCTGGAGGGAGACAATGGAGCCAATGGTTGGTGGGCGGTGAGTGCCAGTGAAGGGAGCAGGTGCTCGAGCATCATTGCCAGTGCAAAGGACCCAAGGTCTCCCACCTTGGACAGACGACAGCCCTGGGAGGGACAGATGCTCAGTCATGAAATAACAGCTGCTCCTTAGGAGCCTGGGGCCCTCTGCCATGCTGCTTTGAAGGTGGTGTGGGGAATAGGAAGAGCCCTGCCCTGGACATTATTCCACACTTTGAGCCTCACTTTGCCCACCTATAAAATGGGACTGCACCTCTTGACCTGTCTCCATCATGGAACACTTGTGAGGAGCAAAGGAGAAGAAACGTAAGTGTAGTTGAGCAGTCTACGGTTTTGTGATCTTCATGCTTCTGTTCTCATCCCCCTACCCCCAAATGAGGCTGTGTTCCCATGGGCCACACCCTAGCCATCTCAACAGATGGTTATTTGCCCAGTTCCTCGGGCACTTATTATCTCTACCCCAGTGAAGTGTGCACCTCCCAAGGTTGGGTCCTCACACTGATAGTCTGCGTTCCCTCCATATATGCCAGGCAACGCTGAAACAGTGGTTGAGGACGATGACCTCCCATGCGCAGTGGAGATGGTCCTGCCAGCTGGGCATCCATCCAGCATGAGTGACCGTGGCTCCAAAGTCCCTCATCTCACTCTTGGCACCCGTGAAGCGGGCACCCATGTATTCAAGAAAAATTGACTTTGGATTGAGTTCATACAACATCCAGGAGTGGGGAGCAATCTTTCTCAGAACTCAGATGAAAAAACATAATGTGGTTAATATTAAATAAAGAGATTGGGCAACCCTCCCCCCTTTTCTTTTTATGGCTTGTGTTGATGTGTCCGTGATCAGGGACTGTTTTGTCTGTGATTAATGAATGACTCACCTTGAGCTCCTTTCTGTTTATTTCATACTCATTATGAATTTGAAGAGGGCATGTTGAACTTGGCACCCAAAGGGAATGCTCAGGAATTCGGGGGAAAATGTTGATAGCTCAGAAGCCTTGCAAGGGGGAAATGGACGCCAGGAGAACACCTTTCCAGCCTGCAAGTTCCAAAAGCAGGATCCCTCAGTTTGTAATCACCCCCAAACCGTATACTTATCGAGTACCTGTTCTGTCCCCACAGAAGGCTTGAAAGAAGTGAGCGCACACCACCCCCAACACGAACACATAAATGAGTTCCATTTCAGCTCGAGTTATTCTTCTGCCTGACACCCTCCATTTCTCTGAGAGAGTTTCTTCCCCTCCGTGGGTCTCAGTTTTTCTGCCTGTGTTATGGAGTTTCTCTGAGGTCCTTCCAGCTCTGCTATGTCCAGATTGCCAGAGCCCCTTGGAAACAGAGACTATACCTCATCCCCGCCTGGCTGGTGGAGAGTTTGCTGATTAGATGAAAACAAACAAAAGATGGTGGTCAGAGTGTGGGCAGAGCTGGGTTCTCAACCCGATGTTGCTTAGCTCTTACCATGTGGCCCAGGATGGCCCCGCCTCTCTCTAGGGGTCAGAGTTTCCAGCAGGACAGTCAGAGAATTAGATTCGACGGATATAAGACGGAGTCTGGCCTGCCAGGGGCTTTGTATCTGGTGCAACATGAAAGGTGATGATGACTGAAAGCATTTGCTCTCCAGGTGGGTCCACGGGCCATCACCTCCTGGAAGTCACCCGCAGTAGTTACCTGTCTGATCCTGAGTGTGTGACCCCGATAAGCCATCTCTCTGAGCCCTTCCTGCTCTGACATTTTGTGGATCTAGGAAGGGGTAGGGAGGGGTGTGGACCCGGAGGCGCCCTCCCCGCTTGATTCCTGGGAAGGGCCCCTGTGATGATTAATTTTATGCGTCAGTTTGATGGGTCATGGGGCTCCCAGATTAAATGTTATTTCTGGGTGTACCTGGGAGGGAGTTTCCAGATGAGATTAGCATTTGAATCAATGGATTGAGTAAAGCATATTGCCCTCCCAGTGCGGGTGAGCACCACGCAATCCACTGAGGGCCTGAATAGAAGAAAAAGGTGGAGGAAGGAGGAATTTGCCCTCTCTGCCTGATACTTCGCGCTGGGACATGGTTAACTTCTGTCCTCCGGTAGTACTCACACCATCGGCTGGCTCGCCTTCCTCCCTCCTTCCCTCCCTTCTTCATCCTCTCTGTCCCTCTGTTTCTCACTTTCTTTCTTTCTATTTATATGTACCCTATTGATTATATTTATCTCTATTCCACTGGTTCTGAGAACCCTGATTAATACAGCCCCAAACCTTCCGAGCACCTCTCCAGCTATGAGGTCCTCCAGTCTGGTGTCTGACCCACCAGTGCCCAGAGGTGCTCAGCAGCTCCTGGCCACCTTGCTCACCTCCCTCCAGCCTGCTTGGAATGAATGCACAGCCAGGGGACTTGGAAAATACCCGGGTTCGGAATGAATGGTGGTCCGTCATGCCTGCCCCTCACGTGGGCCCGCGAACGGGCATCCTTAGGACAGGCTGGGTGCAAGGATCCCAGGGGCCTGGTGCAGGTGTGCAAGGAGGCTGCAAGCAGCCTCCAGAAGCAGCATCTGAACCAGGTCCTTCCATCTTGGCTGCAGAGCCCCGGAGCTGTTTGATCTTGGGCAAGCCTCACAGCCATTGTCTTTCCATGTGCTATGGGAGGGGCTAAAAATTGACCACTCCTTCATTCACCCAGCAATTTCAGAGTCCTAATGTCAGGGTTGGAGGGGCCTTGAAGGCCCATTGGCCCAAACAGTCTTATCTTTGTTTGTTTGTTTGTTGTTGTTGTTTTTTTGCGGTACACGGGCCTCTCACTGTTGTGGCCTCTCCCGTTGCGGAGCACAGGCTCCGGACGCGCAGGCTCAGCGGCCATGGCGCACGGACCAGCTGCTCCGTGGCATGTAGGATCTTCCCGGACTGGGGCACGAACCCGTGTCCCTGCATCGGCAGGCGGGCTCTCAACCACTGCGCCACCAGGGAAGCCCCAGTCTTATCTTTGAGGACCTTCCACAGCATCTCTACTGAGTGCTGGGACAACTCCAGCCTATTCGTTAAGCACCCATCACGTGTTGGGCACATGCAAGACACTTGGACCGAGAATCTCCCGCCTTGAAGGACTTTAACTGCCTCATGGATGTACATTATTACCAATGGCAAAAATCTGTATGATGCCAGGGAGAGGGATTCTATATGCTACTGAGTTTTCAGAGAAGAGAAAAATGCCGTCTTCTTGGCAGTTCAAGGATGTAGCATTTGAAGGATGGGGGTCCTGGTGTAGGGAACAGCCTCAACAAATGTGTGGAGGCAGCCCTGCACCAAATGTTTGCCTGGAAGGGGGAAGGGTCCAGCCCTGCTGGGGCCCAGGGCGTTTGAAAAGCTTGCTACAAGGCTACTGGAAGGCGATGTGGGGCTTTGAGGACTTGAATAATGGTCTGCTGAACTGATGGAACACATTCTCGTTCCCTGTGTTCCTTATACTCAGACATCCTCTCATTCGAAGCAAGGCTGTAGGGTTGAGAGCTGGGCTGGCTGCCCAATGGGAAGGGGTTCCCCAGAACCCCATGGCCCATCAGTCCAGGAACCGGGCTGGCACCAGCACATTCAGCCCTGTTCCCAGGGCTGGCAGAACAAAGCCCCGCAAACTGGGTGGCTTAAAACGATAGAAAGGTATTCCTTCGCAGTCCTGGAGGCTCCGAGCCTGATATTAAGGCGTTGGCCGGGCCACCCTTCCCCTGAAGGCACCAGGGGAGAATCCTTCCTCGCCTCTTCCTGCCGGGGCGGCTGCCTGTGGCCCTCGCCATTGCTTCAATCCTGCCCTCGTCGTCACCTGGCCTTCCTCCCCTCTGTGTCTGTCTGTCTCTGTGTGTCCTCTCCTCTTTTTATAAGGACCCTAATTATATAGGATTTAGGGGCCCCCCCAATCCAGAATGACTTCCTCTTAACTGCGGTGGATTCTCATTATTCGTGGATCTGTATTTGCTAAATGTACCTACTTGCTAAAATTTACTTGTGACTCCCAAGTCAACACCCGTGGTCATTACAGATATGCACAGAGCAGTGAAACATGTGTGTCACCTGATGTGACATTCCTGGCTGAGCTTACACGGCCCTGCCTTCCTGTTTCAGCTCTCCTAGACAGGTGTCTTCTTGGCTTTGCTCAATTTTGTGCTTTTTGTTGGTGATTTTGCTGTTTAAAATGGCTCCCTGGTGTGCTGCTGAAGTACGATCTGTTGTTCCTATGAGCAGCAAGGCTGTGATGTGCCTTATGGAGAAAATACAGAAAATATGGGGTTCAGACAAGCTTTGTTCGGGAATGAGTTATAGGGCCGGTGGCGGTGGGTTCAATGTTAATGAGTCAGTGGTATACGATAAATAAGGTGTCTTCAGATAGAAATACACATAAAACATGCAAAAAATATACCTGATTGGCCGATGAAAATATTGTGACCAGAGCCTCACAGGAACCTGACTCTGTATTTCCCCCAGAAGCAGCGGTTCAGTGTTTGCTAATTCAGCGTTCATGCTGACTTTTTAGAACAGAACTACTGTGAATTATGAGAACTGACCGAAGCTACACTTACAAAGACCCTACTTCTGGATAAGGTCACATTCTGAGGTTCTGGGCGGTCATGAATTTGGGGGCAGACACTGTTCAGCCCAGTACAGACCCCAAACTAGGCTCTCTCACCTCAGTAACTTTACAATACTGGCCCGTCATCCCATTTTCCCGCGGGACCTTGTTAAGAATGCAGATTTTTTTAGGTCCCACCCCCAGAGATCACAATTCAGTTGGTTTAGAGCAGGGCCCAGGAATCTGCATTTTCAAAAACCCCTGGTCAACGTGATGACCGCTCAGCCTGGAGACACTATGTCCTCCGAACTGACATTTATTTCTGTAAAATGGGCATATTGCCTCAGAGGGTTATGTGCGGATTAAATAAGAAAATGAAGTACAGTCCTCGGCACCACAATAAGCTTGCGGTAAAGGTTAAGCGGAAGCAACAGTAGCATCTTCTTAAATATCTACATCATCAAGTTGATATGTACTTTTTCCCCATGTACTACCACATTGATCCTCTCATCTGGTTCTCTTAAGAACCCTATGAAATACACAAGATGGTACCTGCTTGTCTAGACACTACTTATCCCCCGAATTTCAACTTTCTGGATTAGCTTTGTGAAACTGAGGAGAACTGAAAGACTCTCTAGAGGAATCAAAAGGGATGGAGACTAATTCACAAACAGCCTTCTCTTCTTAGACACGCTTCACCCCCACTTTACACTTAATTTTCACAAGAGCTGGTTTCATATTAGAAGTCATTAGAAGTAGCTCATTAGAGATGGACGGTGTTGGGTGCAGGCTCCTGGAGGATGACAGCAAGAAAGAACAACGGGCAGTGAGAGAGGAGGCAGAGTCAGTTCCCAGAAGAAGACAGAGTAACTCAAGGATCACTTGGGGGCTATTTCGTTGAAGGTCTCTAGGTGCGCACTTGTTGGTAACCACGAGAGCACGTGGTTGTTTTCTTTAACGATGAGCACTTTGGGATCTAATGGGAGGCGCGTGAGCTTTAAGGGTGACTTAAGGGCTTTAATCCCACCCCTCATCAGCCTTGTGATCTTATGTTAATCAACCTCACAGAGCCCCTGTTTTTCCATCTGTACGATGGGAGCATAGCATCCACAAGGCAGACGATTGGTGATGGCGATGTTTGTAAAGCCTCTGTCGGAGTGCCTGGCGCTAGCATTTCACAATGATGTGCTATATGAACATAATACTGAACTATTTCCGAAGCATTTCCAAACATGCTCTCTCATTGGCTCCTCACGGTAACTTTTGGGGAGGCCCCTGGAGAAGGGCGTGTCAGGCAAAGGGAGCACACCCAGAGGCCCTGCAGTGGGGACAGCTCAGATGATTGCGTCCATTAATCAGCCATTTATTTGGAATCCCCGGAGGCAGAGCTACTCTGGGAGCTTTGGCTTTCCTTTTGCATGTGAGGAACCCAAGGGTTTAAATGTGAGCTCAGGGTCCTGGGCCAGGAAATGGCCCACGGAGTGTCGGAGCTCAGGTCCTTGCTGCACAGGTGGGCCACCGCCAGGAGACCAGGAGTGGCCTCCGTGGCCCCAGGGTGTCCTGCACAAAACCGTAAGTGATTTCCATGACTTTGGCCAGAAAAAGATGAGTTTGGGCACCTTTTGGGGATAAAAGATTTACTGTCTGAATGTCACCTGAGGGGAATAAATGCCTCCTTCCCTCACCCTGCCCTGTAAGGGACGTGTTGCTTTACAATTAGTCCCTTGTATAAACGGAGGAAGCCGAGGCCAGGAGAGGCCAAGCAACTTGGCTCCGTCACTTGGAAAGTTTAGGATGGGGTCCGACCAGAGCCTCGGCCTTTTGGCTGCTCTCCCAGGGTTGTTCCCTCTGCTGCTCAGGCCACAGCATTCCTGCCCCATTCACGGGAAACCCAGCAGGGCAGCCCAGCTGCCTGCGGTCCCCAGCCAGCAGCTACCACCATGGGCTCCTTGGTTTCTCCAACCCCGAGCATCCAGGCTAATTTGTTAGTGTTACAAAGTCCAACAGCCCACATTCATGTCTTTTCTTCCAAGAACAAGGCCACCTGGGATTATCGCTAAGTCCGGTTGCCTGTAGACCACTGTGTGGTTTCTGACTTTCCATCAAATTTGTCCAGAACGATTTATGCTTTGACCATTAATCTGTAACCAAGAATTTTCCTGCTGATTTGGGAAAGCAACCAAACCTAGTATATGAACAAGGGGCTAATGGCAAAGCCACCCATCAACATGTCACTTTCCTGGCCGACAACCAGTGTGGATGTCAGCTTCTCACAGTTGCCTCACCCGGTGTTTCCTGAGACTCTGCTCCATCCCAAGAAGGGAGTCCGCAGGCGCAAAGATATAGAAGCGGGAGCTATGGTAATGACACCCGTCCACCTCGGTCAAATTCAGTCTTGGGGGTAGGGCAAATGCCAAGCTTCGGCCGACATGCCCCCCTGAGTACCAGGGCAAGAGGGCAATGCAGTCCTGACTAGAGGCCAGGTGGCACATCCACAGGCCTGGCATGCCACGGTCTGGCAGCGGCCCTCTGTCAGAGCGGCTGCCTGGGGCCCATTGTCCCAGCCTGAGGCCCTGTCTCTCCGCTTTCTGACCAGTGTCTGGCATTCCCGAGGGCACAGAGGTTGTGCAACTGTGGCATTAACTCTCTGCTGGACTTAGGTGGGTGATGAGTGTGGCTACGGGTAGCTGAGGTGCTCACGTGATTAAACTCCTGGCCCACTCACCATAGTTCGTGCTGCTGTCCTGCAGGGAGCGTCCTCACTGCTGCTCGGAGCGTGAGCTCCCCTTCAGGCTCCCTTCCTGGTGCCTCAGTGTTCTTATCTGTGAAATGGGAAAGTCATGGCCTTTGCAGCCCAGGGCTTCTGTGAGGGTGAAATGGGAGAACAGGCCCTCTAGCAAGTGTGGTAAATCTCAAGCAAATACCGATGCAGATGATTGCTGAAGGATGGAATCCCCCAGTGCCTGCGCTCCGAGCATTGGCCCTGAAGGGAATACTGATGTGACCTGGTGGGGGCAGGTGGGGAGGGCTGCTCGGCCTTGCTGCCGTCCAGGAGCCCGTGGCCCTGGTGACACGGAGCCACCTGGAGGATACACGGGCTGAGTCCGTAGCTGGGGCCGCGGACCCCCAGCGGGAGGTGCCACATAACAGCCCTGATCTGTGACCGCCGTGCCTCCCTAGCGGATTCTGTCGAGGCCCTATCCTGCGTCCCCTTGGCCCATCTGAGTCGGCCTGTAGCTGCGTACGGCTCTTGGTAGGCAGGCAAAAATCCCACCCCAACCATCGGCCTTTTTCTCTTTCATTTTTTCTCAGATACCAAGGGAGCTTGCTTGGGTAAATGGCAACACAACCAGGCAGGTGTGTGTGTGTGTGTGTGTGTGTGTGTGAGAGAGAGAGAGAGAGAGAGAGAGAGACTGACTTTGTGTGCACATGTGCACATGCTCTGCGGCCGCCTTCAGCCAATGGGGATGAGAATCAGCGGGTAAGAGGCCCAGTCGCCCATCCTCCAGGGCGATTATTCCGAGGTGTCTTCCACACGGTTCCTCAGAAGGCCCCAGTGTGAATGAGCCCCCCTGGCCCACAGCCATCCCAGCTCACTGATGAACCCTACCCTGGCTTTCCTTCCTTCCTCGCCTTGCTTTCTCCATCGCCTCACTTGTACTTCCTGGGATCAGCTCCCTAGTAAACGATCTGTGTCCAGCTAGGAGCTGCTTTTAGAGGAACCTAAACCAACACAGACCTGAAATACCTGCTCCCGGTTTCTGGGACCCAGTCGAGGGCTCCCAAGTGGAGCCCGGTGAGCTCTGTGCTGTGCCCGAGGCTTGCTATGTGCTCGCTTCCCTCCCCCCGCCACACCGCCCCCGCCGCTGCCCATCTCGAACCCAGGCCCCACCCGCCAGTGGGTGACTCTGTTGAGCGCCCCAGCATTGGCGCACAGTCTGCAGATGCCCCGATGGAAGGTGTGTCTTCTGCCCTCTCCTGGTGAAGGACTCAGCCCAAAGCAGCGCCCCCGCCCCCTCCTCTTCCTCCTTTCTCTAATTAGACCAGGAGCTCAGAAGCCCAGAATGCTGGGTCTCTAAATGACAGTCACGCTTACAGGGAGAGTTTTGAGTCACACAGAGCTGCCCTTGGGGCAACTGCCTCTTCCTCAAGCCCCGTATCCAGCAGAGTTCAGGCGTCACGTTACTTGGGAGGGGTTAGCTCAGGGACACTGAGGGATCCAGAGCTGGAAAGGGCTTTGCATTTCAGCTTCTGCAGTGAGAGCCTGCACCTGTGGCTCTGCCTGCCGCTCTCCCAGACCGTTCTCATAGCCAGCGTTGCTCATGGACCGCCCCCCTTTTCCCTCGGAGTCTGAACATAATGGTATGATCACCCCCAGACAAAGGGTGGGCAGGGCCAGGCCAGGAAGCGATGCGCAGGGCCCTGGGGGTTCAGGGATGAATAAGACAGATGTGCTTCCTGCTCTCGTGGAGCCTGTAGACTAACGAGAGTCAATAACAAACTAATGTGCAAGATAATTTCAGGCTGTGGTGGGTGCAGCGAAGAGGATAAGCCAGGGTCACGTGACAGAAAGTGATGGTGAAGGAAGAAGGCTTTAAACCAGTGGGTCGGGGGAGGCTGGCCTGGGCTCCGTGTGCTCCAGGTCTGGAGAGCAGGGCAGAGGGTTCGGAGGGTGGGAACGAGGGGCCCTGGCCAGACACGGAGTCAGGAAGGCCAGCACGGCGGGTCAGCTGGGGCTGAGAGTGGGAGCTCTGCAGCTTCATGGAAGCACAAGGAGGTATCACAGGAGGATTTTCAGTGGGGGGGATTAATCTGATTTGCGTTTTTTTGGTTGTTGTTTTCATTTTTAACAATTGAGGTTTAATATAGATTCAGGGAGTGCATCAGTGCACACACGCTAGTAAACATCTCGATGAATTTTCACACGTGTACACCTGTCAAAATATAGGACAGTGCCAGCACCCCAGGGATTTGTGTTTCTAAAAGATCCCTCCCGCTGCTCGGTGGAGAATGCACTGCAGGGGGATGAGAGTCAAAACAGGGAGGCAAGTTTGAGGTGACCATGATCATCCAGGCTTGGATTAGGGTGGATGCCATGGAAACAGAGACAAATGGAAGAGCTGCGATGCTTTTTGTTGGAAAAACCAATAAGAGTTGCTGATGGAGAGACTAGGGTGAGTCAGAGCAAGAGAGGAATCGAGATGACATCTCAAATTTTTTGGATTCAAGAACGTGGATAGACGGGGAGTTTGGGATTGATGTGTACACACCGTTATATTTAAAATAGGTAACCAACAAGGGCCTACTGTAGAGCACAGGGAACTCTGCTCTATATTTTGTAATAACCTCAATGAGAAAACAATTTGAAAAAGAATAGATACATGTATATGTATAAGTGAATCACTTTGCTGTACACTTGAAACTAACGCAACATTGTTAATCAACTATACTCCAATATAAAATAAAAATTAAAAAATAAATTTAAAAAAAGAATGTGGTAGATTGTGGGGTGAGGGGCAGCCTGGGGAAGGAACAAGATGCGGGATGCCATGGAGCAACCAGATGGATAATGTGGGACGATCCCTTGAACTGGGTCATGCAGGATGCCTCCCGACCCCAGAGCAGAGCCCCCAGGAGATGAGTCGCAGGATGGTGAGATCTGACAGCAAAAGTCCCCGGATGGGCTTAAGGACAGAAAAACACAGCCCCTGGCTCGCCTGAGGGCATCTCGCCTGAGGGCATCGGGAGAGGTAGGGGAAGGACAGCTTTGGGTGAACACTGTGTTCCTTGGAAACCTGGGTCACTGGAAAGAGAGGTGACGTCTGCTTCTCACCCAGCAGCAATCTGCTCACTAATGCAAACAGCCCTGTCTGTCAGGCAAGGTGAGGAAAAATGACTGGGGCAGCCCCACTGCGTAGCCCAGGGAGAGGGGTCTCTGGACCCATGAGGTAATCCCTCCGATGATGTATGGCCCAGAGAAGAGTCGGGTTAATGATCTTCAGCAGGACCCGGGAGTAAAACACAGTAATTTCATAATACAGCGTGTGATGGATTAAGGCGTGTTAATACCAGGAGTATACATTAAGGGAAATGATCTCGCTGGCATAGTAAATGGCAAAATAAAAGCACTTTTAGAAACTTCCATGATTAATTGGTCTGCCCTTTTAGTTCCATACCATGATAAAGTAAATCTCACTTCTCCTGGTCACCTCCCAGGCAATTCCTCTAAAGTTCGCCGGCCCTCCGTGGACCTCCGCGACCCCCGTGGGGAGGCCAGCCTGCGGCCTGGGACACGCCCTCACATCCTCTCCCGTGGACCCAAGTCATCCTCACCCTCATCTGTATCATCTTCATCATCCCTTGCTGAGCCCTTGGGGCATTGATCCACATGAAACAGCTGAGATCGGATAGGGATTGCAGTTTGACACAGTTCAACCTGATACTGTGTGTGGAACCCTTTGGGAATGAGAGACGGGCGGTGCTGGGGAATGCGGACTCTGCAGCCATGCTGTCTGGTTTGGATCTCGGCTCCTTGGTTAACAGCTGCACAATCTTGGGCAAGTTATATAAGCTCTTTATGCTTCAGTTTCCTCATCTATAAAATGGGGATAACAAGAGCCCTACTTCGGGAAGTCATAGGGATCCAAGCAGGTGACTTATTTAACAAGTCCTCGTAATGCGTTTACTGTATGCTGGGCACTGTGAATGCATGTCCAGAGCTTAGAACAGCACTGGTCTCATAGTAAGTGCTCAGCAAATACCAGCTCTAGGGATGCTGGCTGTGTTGATAGCGCTCAGCAGCCCTAAGGGGCAGGTACCACTAATCTCCCCATTTCACAGGTAGGAAAACATGAGGCCCAGAGCGTTAGGTAAATTGTTAAAGCTCCTATGAGAGGGCAGGGTCAGGATTCGATACAGATAGGCTGATCTCGAACCTTGAACCAGTGGGCTCCCCACCGCCACCTCCTTGGGAGGAAATGGCTGTTCTGGTCCTGTTCAGAGGTGACAGCAATTCTAGAATCTGAGGCAGCAAGAGCCTGCACCCAGACTGCACTGGCTGCTGGTTTTGCTCATAGAAGGCCAGCGGATCCCCAGTTTGGAGGCAGCTATGACCTGGAGGCAAAGCGGGCCAGACCGGGGCCAGGAGACCCAAGAGGGCTCAGCCCTGCCACTTATTCATGCTGAGACACCAAGCAAGCCACCCGCCTGCGTTTCTTCATCCCCCAGGGTGGTGATGAAGCATTAAGAAGATAAGGCAAGAGGATGCTTTATAACCTGCAAAGTGAAGAACAGATTCGAGGTAGGACTAACTATCCCTGGCCCAATGGGTCTCAGGAGAGCCTTGTCTGCAGTCTAGCCACCCCCCCTTCTGCTGCAGGAAGACTAAAAGAAATTTGTTCCTGAATGGCAGAGGCCACGGGGAGCAGCAGGCTCCTGGCCCACTCCATCTTCCAACCAGGCTCCCAGGCTACCTGACTGGCATCCACAGGTAACTTCATGCAGGTGCCTTCACCTGCTGGGTTGCCGATACCAGTCGGCTTGCCGGACTGCTCACCTGTGTCACCCTGGAAACTGCCTGCCCCTTACAGATCTCTTTAGCCTCCTTCTTATTCATTCATCCACTCAACAAACACTTCCTGGGTGTCTTCTCCTGCTCGGGCCAGGTGGGAGGCAGCAAGAATGCAACAGAACAGACCCTGGTGTTTGTGGAGCTTATATTTGAGTGGCAGTAAACAGAGACAGGTCATCTATTTCAGGGCTCACTTAAAGGACACGAGAACAGACTTGTATCTCCCAGAAATACTGAGGGTGAAGGTGGTAAACTCACACTCTTCCCACAGGTGGCCAAGTAGTAGCAATGAATGAAGCCTGTGGGTGTGATACAAAAGGGAGCGGCGAGGACTGAGTGCCCTGGACAGCCCATTCCTCTCTATCGGCTGCTTCTTGGTCCAGCCAATGGCTGCCATGTGAGAATGTGGGTCCCGTGGTTGCATCTTCTGACTTTCCGAGACAATGGAGAAAATCTGGATTTTTTTCCCTTCAAATTTCCTGATTTTGAAATATTAGCCACTAACTGGAAAGAGTTTCAACACAATGTATGTTAAAGGAAACGCATCTGTTAGCAGAGCTGCATCACCGCCTGACAGTCAGCAGTCTCCAGTTTAGAGCATTAGTGTGCACCAGTATTAGTTGGTTGACTTGGACCCTTTGCCTGTGTACAGTATTGTACAGTGTGTACAACACTTTCCCAGAAAAGACCTTATTTGGTGCTCATAATGGACCTCGGAGGAAGGCTGTCAACTATGCATTCTCTCAATGAACACGATCTGAGGTGGGCTACGTGCCAGCCGTTCTCCTAGGCAAGGGCTTGTTTGGCGAATGAAGCCTCAGAGACGTTAGGCAACTCAAGCATAGTGTGAACAGGAAAAGTGGAAAGAGTCGGGACTACAATCATTCCTTTTGATACTGAAAGGCATTGCTCTCTCTATCTTTGCAAGGCTCTGAACATAAATCCCACAGCGGCTGATTGGAGTCAAGGGCTCCAGAGCTCCAAAAGCTAGGTTCAAATCTTGCTACTCCACCAGGAGCATATTTCTCAAGATCTACTAGTCATGGTTACCGCATGCCCCAAATGGGGACGATGATGACAATAGCACCTACAGCCCAGGGCGGTGGCAGGGGTACATTACGAGGATGCCCGTCTAAGTTCTTGGTTCACAGCACTCGATAAGTATTGTCACTATCATGCGGAATTCTGCATCTGTAGAGACTGTGTCATTTGGAAAGTTAAGTGGTAAGAGACAATGTCTATTATACAATGTTAAATGAAAAAGCAGGTACCACACAGGCTAACTTTACTTTTGTATACATAGATTGAAGGCTGGAAAGAAACGGGGAGGGAGATCAAAACAGACATAATTTGGAATACCAGGATTATAGGTGATTTAAATTTTCTACAGTATAATTTTCTGAATTTTCTAAGTTTTCCATGGTCAGCATGTATTAATTTAAAAATCAGAGCAGGATAACTTATTTTAAAAAATTAAGTTCCCAGTCTTTCAGGAAAAAATTTCACTTTAAACTTTCTTTCCCGGCCCAGCCAACTGCTTTCCAGAGAACCCCCTGTGCTCAGAGGTCCCCCTCTGTCTTAAATTCCCAAGGCTGTTCTAAGAGTAGACCCCTCTGGGATCCCCGAGCTGCAGGAAGGGTCCATGTCTTCCCTAATCAGTCCCCAAACCCTATCATCCTTGTCTGTCAGTGGGTCCCATGAGAGCAGGGGTCTGTCACAAGTCATCCCCCTCCCCCAAGCTAGAAGAGAGAGGAGACCCATCCCTGGCCCCTCCTGACCACTGACTGCCCAGGACAAAGGTCGAAGAACTCCGACGTCTCAGAAAGTCCTCAGATAGTTTGGTGGCGTAAGTAGACTACTACGGTTTTTTATCCATTTCCCACTTTTACAAAGCCCTTAGGAGCACAAAATAAAGAAGGAGATGAGAAAACTTGAAGCAACCTGTCTTTCAAAGTTCATGTAAACCAGTGAATGAATGAATGAATGGACAAACGCAAGCAGCTGTGGGGTCTTTGCCTTTGCTATGAGACCGTGAGCTCCTGAAAGCAAATTCGTGTCTTCTGCATCATATGCCCATTGGATAGAGAAAGAAAAGGAAAATCCAGAGTCTGAATACGCTTCTCTTAAAAATATGGAAGATGGGAAGATTGTACAATCAGACAAATATAGCTTTTGAAGAGTAAGAAGGTCTGGTCTAAAATTACATCTAATTATTGTTACATTTCAGACTTTGTAGGAAATCACAGTACAGAAGTGTGACTTTGAAATTAGCATTTGAAGGTGTCTGTGAGGTAGGTGAGGGTTTTCACAAACCAGAGGGTTTTGAGCCTAAAATTACGTGACGTTTATTTGCAACCACAAAATTAGGTTGATCAGTTATTGCTCAAATTCATCTGTCAGAAGAATGACGATCGTGTTTTATTTCCACCACACACAAATTTTCCAGCCGTCCTTCCCCAATTTTTTGTTTAAAAAGTCAGGCAAATCTTGAGCTCTCCCTTGTGTCCTGACCTAACACTGGTGACGGGGCCCCACAAGAAAGGCCAGATATGAAGAGTCATGTTGCCTCATTATAGGACAACATCAGTTGTTCTTCTTCAGCCCCTTAATTCATTTCTTATAGTTTTTCTTGTCACATCCGCTTGCTTTATAGCTTACTAACTTGCAAGTTATAGTTGTAATTTATGGTCAAAATTGAGTGGTAGCAAATCAAGGAATATTTCCATTGATTACTCTAAATTGTCTAATCTCCTGTATGTTTTTAGAACTTGATTGGGTGGTATTTACTGATTGCCTTCATCTAATTTAAAAATCAATCAATAGCAACAATGAGTGCTGGGGGATAAATCGAGTCTAATGCAGCCTAACCACGGCAAATATCCATCAGTGGGCTACACACAATCACATCTGTGGGCAGTTTTAATACATAAACCATAACGGCCTGGAGCTGGGTGTGCAGGGCGGATGCTCTGAAAATTCCCGCTGGCATCTCATGCCTCTTGCATTGACTATCTAGGGTGATTGACCTCTGCTAAAGCGAACATATTTCACTACAATAAGCTGTAGCAAAGGAGATAAAAACGGGATCTGATTGTGTTTCAAGGCTAACCAGTACATCTTCTTCCCCTGCATCCTCAGAGGATATTAATGGGAATTAACATAACGCCAGCCTTTTCTTGTTAACTGCCCGCACTACCCCAGAGAGAAACATCTTTGCACTCGTGAATTCACCCCTTCGACACTCGGGAGTGTCTGTTTTTATTTTCATCCAGTGCTTTCCATTTGCTGTGGAACAGTCATGGGACATGGCATTTTGCTCCCTTATATCGTTTAGTATTTACGCATACCCTAGGAGGGTGTTAGCCCTATTGTTCAGATGAAGAGGTGAGGCTCAGGTGAATTTGGTAGCTGTTCCCAGATCGTGTGGCTGGATCTTTGGGCCGCACACCACAGACAGGCGCTAATCACAGGGCATCCCGGAGAAGGCAAAGGGACCAAATCCAAGACGCTGGGTGAGCTTACGTGCAGTTGGGGCGCAAGCCTGTATACAGTTCATAATAAGACAAAGCAGGATGAAATAAGTGCTGTTGCTTTCCTGTGAGCCAGGAGTTATTACAGTGCACAAAGGAAGCAGAAAGAATAAATTTTAACTTAATGAATGAAGGGTCAGAAATATCATATTTTTGGGGGGGACTGTCTAGTGATGGTTGGGCCCCAATTTTTTCAGGCTCCCCAGCAAGGGCAGAGACAGTGAACTCTCTGAGTGGATGTATTTGTATTGATATGCAACATGGTGGAACCACCAACTCCTTTGGGAACCTCGGCATCTCCTGCCATGCTCCTCAGCCCTGAGCCATGCCTGGGAGGTCCTGCTCTCAATGTGTTCTTTGTATTGGTGAGCAACTCCATCCCCGGGGCCCTGGATTTCTGGAGGAGACTCCTCTGATATCATGATACACGTTAGAGGCATTCTGAAGATGATAGTTTAGGAAGACTCAAACTTGCCCATTCCTCTATTGAGGAATCGCTTGTCATCACTGGAAGGCTTTATAAATGAACACAAACAGATAAATATTCCAAAGTCCTTAATTTCACCCTAAGTAAAACCTTGCCCTTATGTGGCGACAAGTCCAGGCAATCCCCATCTGTCTCAGAATTGGCATCAAACTCATTTCCCAGGAAAATTCTTGGAAGTCCTCGAGAACCAGGGAAGCAAGAGGCAGAATCTCATTTAGAAGAGATCTGCCACCTTCATGAGGGCCCCTCCCCAAACCTGCAGAGCTAAACATCAGGTTTCAGGCCCAAGGTAATGGCTTCCTATGCAGGAAAATTAGGTACCAATGGACAGCCTCATAAACAAAGAGCTGTCCTGTGTCGTAGTTCATAGAGAATCAGCTACTAAAATCAGCGATTACAAATCCCACCAAGTTAGAGAATGATTCGTGAATCTTGGAATTTGGAGGAACCTCAGCAGGCTTCCCTCCTGTCCTGTTGGACTGTTGAAGATCTCAGGGCATCACAATACTTTTTCTCACCCCAAATATTGTTAGACTCTTATCACTGGGCTGTAAACCTCAGGAGGACCATGGGCCATTCCCACTTTGTTTCTTGAGATGCTTACTACGTCTCTCTTCTAAAACTTTAAAAAAACTTTAAAACTTTAGGTTCACAGTAAAATTGAGAGGAATATAATGATATCCCATATACATGAACTCTGCTATTATCAACATCCCTCACAAGAATGGTACAGTTGTTATAAGTGATGAACCTATTCCGACACATCATAAACACCCAAGTCCATAGTTTACAGGAGAGCTCAGTCTTGGTGTGGTACGTTCTATGGGTTTGGGCAAATTTATAATGACAAGTTTATCCACCATTATAGAATAGCATACAGAGTATTTTCACTGCCCTAAAAATCCTCTGTACTCTCATCTGTTTACCCTTTTCTCCCCCAATGCCTGGCAACAACTGAATTTTTCAGTGCCTCCCTAGTTTTGCCTTTGCCAGAACGTCATATGGTTGGAATCATATGGTCTGTAGACTTTTCAGACTGGCTTCTTTTCCTTAGTCATATGCATGTACGTTTCCTCTGTGTCTTTTCATGGCTCGCGAGCTCATTTCTTTTTTAGCACTGAATAATATTCCATCGTTTGGATGTACCATCAATGCATCTTTTTGAATGAGTGAATTATTAGACATTTCCCCACCACAAGACTTTTTTATAGCTCAGTGGCAGCTGACCCGCCTTTTCTTGATTTCTTCAGTGACAGGGCGTTAAGTCCTTGAAGTTCACTCTCTCCTTCATTCTTCCTCCGTGCTGCCTCCTTCCTTGGCCTTGGTTGTGTCCCTTGGCTAAGACTGTTGGTTGTCTGCTGTATCTCTTCTCCCCCTTCTTCCATAGAACTCTTACATTTCAGCTGGGCACAGAATAAGCCTACTTTTACCACCCTCCCTTAGAGGTAGGCGTGTCAGGTGACTAAATTTAACTTACAGCATACGTGAAATTTTGCAGAGCTCTTTCTGAGAACCGTCTTTGTTTTTTGAAGATTTTCTGATGTGGACCATTTTTAAAGTCTTTGTTGAGTTTGTTACAATATTGTTTCTGTTTTATGTTTTGGTTTTTTGGCCCTGAGGCATGTGGGATCTCAGCTCCCTGACCAGGGATTGAACCCACAACCCCTGCATTGGAAGGTGACCGCCAGGGAAGTCCCTGAGAACCGTCTTTAAAAAAGACTCGGTATGTTGCACAAAAACCTGTATGCAGATGTTCATATCAGCTTTATTCATGATCATTAAAAACCGGAAGCAACCAAGATGTTTTTAGGATGGGATGAGAATGCCACTTTATGTCTGTGGTCTTCCTCTTCGAAACTCATAACTCTAGTATAATCATGAGAAAAACATCAGACAGATCCCAGTGGAGGGACCTTCTGCAGGATATCCAACTCCCCCAAACTGAAAAACAAGGCAAATCTGGGAAACTGTCACAGCCAAGAAGAGCCTAAGGAGACATGAGAACTGAACGTGATGCTGTATCTTAGATGAGATCCTGGAACAGAAAAAGGACATTAGGTAAAAACTAAGGAAATTTTATAAAGTATGGACTTTAGTTGATAATAACGTATCGATATTGGTTCATTCGTTTTGACAAATATACCATACTTACACAAGACGCTGATAATGAGGAAACTCGATGTTAGTGTTATGCGATTTCTCTGTACTATTGTTGCACTTTTTCTGTAAATCTAAAACTAATTAAGAATTAAAACTGTATTAATTGGGAAAAAAAAAAAAGAGTTGGTATAGATCCTTTGCCCCAGTCTGTTTTGTCCCTTCCTCCATTTTCTTTCCTGGAACATGGATCTATGTGTTGCTGTCTTGGAACATCTGGGACCCTAAGGATGGTGGACAGTAAGCTGGAAGGAAACCAGGTCCCTGAGAACTTCACCCAGCTGAGCAGCCAGCCACATCAGGCCTGGACAGCCGACTTCCCGGCTTTTATGTCAAAGAGAGATAAAGTCTGATCTTGTTGAAGTCTTGTTATTTTAGGTCTTTGTTTCTCACAGCTAAATCCAGTTCTAACTGATACTGCCCTTTGCTTGTTTTTATTCGGGACACAGGGGATGGGGGCTCCGGGCCCTGCCCCCCGATCTCTTCCGACCCCAGAAGCCCTTGAGGTCCTTCTGTGTGAAGCCCATGATGAGTAGCCACTGCTCTGTGGCGCTGGTGTTATAACTAATCAGTGTTACGGGACTCTACGGATTATAGGGCTTCTCTCCTCCAGAGGTATACAGAATCTGGGAGCTGAGGTGCGCTCAGGGATTGCCCCGCCCACCCTTATTTTAAAGGCCGGGAAACAGGGGCCTCTAGAGAGGAATAGGTCAAGCATCTTAGAGCTGGGGGCAGAAGCCCGTTCTCATGCCACCTGATAATCAAATTTCCACTGCAACAGTAGTAATTTCTGGACTGATTTCAGAGAGCCCTCGGAGCTCTGCAGAAATGGGGATGGTGGGAGGGGGCGTGGCCAGGTGGGCATAGCCAGGTGGGCGTGGCTGACTGGGCAAAGCCCTCTTCTCCAGCCTCAACATCACGCAGAGCAACTGCTTTTGTTTGTGTCACGTATTGGATTTCTAAGACCTCATTTTTTGAGAAGAGGGGGTCTGATGATAAAAATTTATAAAAACATGTAAATAAAAATGTGTAAACTCACTGCACGTGTTATCTCATATTGATGATAAACATAATAACTATTTATCAAACATCTATTAGGCCACCAACACTGTGCTAGGCTCTCTCCGAATTATTTCATTAAATTCTATGTACAAATATGCAAGGTGAGTGTCAGTAGCCTCATTTTACCCAAGGAGAAACTGAAGTTCAAAGAGGTGAAGTAACTCACCAGAGGCAACCCCTAGCTTTGCCTGACCCAAAGCCTGCCGTAACCACTGAACACTGCTGGGTCCCTGCCAATCGCTGGCTTGTTGGGTGAACCCTGCAGGTCCCCCGCCTTCAGAGACCTTCAGAGTCTCCACCTGTAACCAAAGGGCATGGTGTCTGATGGTCTGGAAGGGTTCCTGCAAACCAAGGAGCTCCATCATTTGGTGACCCGCAGCTAAAGAAGCTAGCTCACAGGGAAGCCTGGAGCCTCCCCAGTGTAACCTCTTCTCTCCTGAACCAGTCCTAGTCAAGGCTGCCAGCACCCCTGGGTGGCACCCACACTGCTGTCTCCCTCACAAAGACCTGGCAGAAAGGGCAATTTCCTGCTCTGTTAAAGTGTCACCATCGGGTGTGGACACTGTTGGGAGGGTGTCCATTACTGCACATCTGTCTATCTGTCACTGAGGGGCGTGCCTATCACTTACACGAATTCACCCCCAAGATGTCAGGGCGGGCATCATTTTTAAAAAAGTGAAAGGAGCCCATTACCATCATTAGGTCCACCTGAGAGAGCCTCTCGTGATGATGGAAGAGGTTTCCGCTCTCTGGCCTCGTCCACGGCAGGTCATTAGTTAAAAGGGGAGTGTAGGGGGCTGGGGTGGGGTCCTGGGGAGGCAGGCCAGGTCCAGCCACGGGGCTCCCTTTGGAGAAAGGAGCCAGAGACAAATGATTCGAGTCTGAATCCCATATACACCGGAGATTGCTTATCGATCCACATCAGAATATGTGGGCTGGCCCCGGGGACCAGCCAAGTATTTTCCCAGGGAGTTAATAACGTGGCAGCTGAGCTGTCTTGTCCAATTCACTGAAGCCAGTCCTCTAATCAGGACGGAGTTTCTTATTTTGAGAATTCTTACCACTTGTGTGTGCCGCCTCCCTTCCACTCTGCTGGGCCCCTGTCAGTGATTGAAATGACAGCCCATGGATGGGGAGGCTAATCAAATTGTTTATTATCGACCTAAATCAATATGTATAGATTGTCGAAACATCACTGTCACGCCACCAAAAAGTCATACTAATAATTCCCTGGCTGCAGATGTAATCCAGCCGCGATTCCTCCTACTTGAACTACATCTGAATTTAGGGGAGCGAAAACAATTATATTGGGGAGGGGTGCAAGGCTGGGGGGACAGGGCTCTGCACTGGGAAGCTTGTTTACACAATTCGATACAATTGCATTAGGCATGAATGATGGAATGTCACTTTGCCCTGCTGGGAAGAGAGTGGCAAACCCACACAGAGAAGCAAGAGGGAATTGTTCTAAGATCTAAGGGCTGTGCTCTGCTTGCCTGCAGGGAAGCGTGGGAGGTGTGGGGAATCAGGACACTCCGGACCGGGCCCCAGGCAGCTGCGAGTCAGGGAACCCAGGTCCAAGCTCTGGGTTATTTATGGGGATCTCCTAGGGAGACCCAGCGGGGCCACATCACAGCATTTCCCTCTGGATTCAGTACCCATGTGTGGCTTTGCTCCTTCCTTCCCTGAGGACAACTTGAGGGGGAAGAAAAGTAGCATGTGAGCGATGAAAAACCAGAGTAACCAATACTAACTGAGCACCTGGAATGCGTTGTCATTCTAGAGCCAGGCCACTGCTAACCGATGCAAATCTCGTTAGGAATTGGACAAAGACACCCATCCAGGTGGATGAATTAGGAAAGGTACCCTCTCTGGGTAGGCGCAGGCTCACAGGTGCAAGGCTCGGCTTTCGGAAGGTCGCAGCCCCCTCTCCCTGGACCCGGCGCATTGCGCTACACACCAACGGGGCAACTGCACCCAGGAGCGATCCACCGGGCTTTCCCGGAATAGGCTCATTTAATTCTCGTAATAGTCCCATGCGTTTGATGCAGGGATTATCATTGATTCCAGAGGGGGAAGCTGAGGCACCACGGAGTTAGGCAGTTTGTCCAAGGTCATGTCTAGTAAGCGGCAGAGCTGGGATTTGAACTCCGGCAGTTTTGCTGCCGGATCCTGTTCTCATAACCAGGAGGTGCTGGGTCAGGGTTGGCTGCGGGTGTATGTGTTAAGGAGGCCGGCCAGTGGCAGCCCTGGACTGCATGCTACTCCTTTCCCACCTCCCTATGCCCACTCCCACCCCCGCATTTAGCTGTGGTGTCAGGCCAGTTGTTGACCCTCCCATTTCCTCTCTGTAAATTGAGAAGAATTTCCCCGAGGGCCATCTCCCGGGGCAAGGCTGTTGGCAGAGTTGAAGGTGAGATGAAACTGGGGCTTTGCAAACCATAGGACAGAGGGAGGGTTATTAGCGGCAAGCATCCCGGGATTGGTTTCTGCTCTCCAAGGAAAGGTGAGTTCCGTTGCTTGATAGAGGAAGAGGGCCAGCTCTGGGGGTTGCCTCTTCCATTCTCACATCAAGCCCCTGGTGCTTCACCGGGCACGTTGGAGGTTGGGGTCCTCCCGGAACTGCTGGTGTCCAAACCTGTGTGAGGAGGGCTGTCCCAAGCTCTCCAGTTACCCTTTTGGAGTGTGCCATCCTGCGGGCACCCACTGCCCACTGGCATGGCCCTCCTGCCAGGGCTGTGAGACGCCACAGCGCAGAGAACGCCCCGGGGCCAAATGCTGCTGGTCTATCCCTACCTGCCCACGCCTTCCTAGACTCTGCGTGCCATGCCCGAAGTACATCTTTGCCCTGGGGAGTGACCTCTAGTGGAGCATGCTCTAATTGGTAGGCAGGAGCGTGGAGGTGGCCCAGCCACCGGACCCGGCCCATCTCACTGCGCACGGCAGGGATGACGTCCTCCCCATTCCCGCTGTGGCTCCCACATGCATCTGGAAGGCCAGAGCAGACAGACCATCATCCCCAGCCTGAAACTCGCCGGCACGTCCCGTGGGTTGACCAGGCTGTACCACCAACGATGGAGTGTCGGGTGTCTCCTGTGTGGGCGGTCTACCTCTGGCAGCAGAGAGAAACACAGGCGTGTTTCCAGAGGTGCTTTTGGTTCCCTGTCAAACCTCAGCGATGACCCAGCTTTCACAACTCAAGAAATGACGACCTGCTCCCGTCGTCTCCACACCTGGCTTGAACAGATGCCATTTGCTGGGAACCAACGGTTTAGAATCCTGTGTGCTTTTTAATGAAATGTGGAAAACCACCTTTCTGGAGCCTCACACTTCACTCTGTGCAGAGAAAAGAGAGTGGTTTCAGACTCCAGAAAGCCTGAGTTCCCCTTACAATTCCCCAGCCTTTCAGGTTCAAGGGGGTTCTAAACTTGGCAAACACACTTCCCCTGTCCCTAGAGGGAAAAAGATAAAAACCAACCAGCAAAAATACATTACACTGGGCATTATATTTCTGTGACAGAAATAACTCATTTTCATGACACACTATAATAATAGCAAATTATGGTACACAATGAATCCATTCTCATTAAAGTCTGTATGGAGAAGAGCAAAGAATACAAAATGTATACAATTGTTTAAAGGAAAAATGCCATGTAATATAAAAGATACACTAATCGCTATTTCTAATTACAAAGAAGAAAAAAATCACTAAAATTTTTTTACAGCATCTAATTACCAAAAAAACAAAAAATGCCAGAACCACCAAATAAGTCTCTATAAAATTAATAATGAAGGAGGACTTCAAATGACTGTAGTTTCTCAGAATGGCTCTTCTTCCAATCGAAGACTGTGAAGGGGACAGTTGGCAAGGCTCTGTGTGACATTGTCTTTCAAGCGGTTCCTTGTGAGGTGAGCTGTGAGTATCTCTTTATGCATCAGATGCCTTCCTAGGTGTCTGCACACACATTGCGTCGTTTCATCTTCAGGCAACCTTGCTTCTTAGGTGTGGTTATCCTCCTTTACCCTTGAGGAAACAGAGGCTCAGAGAGATTTCGTAACTTGCCCACCATCTAGGATAACTGTACATCATGATCAGCCCAGGTCAGTGCAGTGCAGTGTCTGCCTGTCATTCTATCATCATCATCCTTGGCTGCCCTTTCATCAGTCAGATCAACACATTCTGTGATCACCCAACCACAGTCATCAGCAAGAAGGCCGGGAGTCAGGACTTGAACCCGGGACCTTGGGTTTCAAGGTCCAGGGCTTTTGTACTACAGATGTGGTCACCAAGGAGCTCCCTCTGAGCAATATGAGGATGTGAAAAATACGCCCTAATGTTCCTTGAGCAAAAGCCTCTCTACCTGACACCATCGGCTGAAGGAAGATACCGAGAAATGTCCCCTTTTATCTTAGTAACCAACTCCCAGCTGCAGGATGGGCAGTGGATCAGAAGGGAGCAAGGCTTAGAGCAGGGAGACCATCGAGGGGGCCACTGCGGTCATCCAGGAACGACGGGGAGGCAGCGGCATGAGGACGGTGGCGACCGAGACCAGAGGATGGACTTGAGGCACACTTAACAGGCAGAATCCCCAGGAGTTGGTGGCACATTAGAGGTTGGTGTGGTCCCTAGAACTCCTGCCTGGGCATCTGGATGGATGATGGGACCCTTGACTGAGACATGGAACTAGAGGAGGAGCCAGCTTGAGACTGGAAATGATGGGTTGGGTTTTGGACGCATTGAGTTTGAGGGTCCCATTCTCAACGCAGCATCTCCACTTAATGTCTAAAAGGCAGCTCCAACTTAACTTGTACTGAGCAGGATTCTGGAATCAGTTTCTCACCCCACCACGAACCCGCTCCTGCCTCTTTGGTCACTATCTCAGTAAGTGGTCACACAGTTCTACCCAGATACTCAGGTCAAAGACCAAAGAGTCATCCTACCAATTACGTCTTGCCTTCTGCATGACATCTAACCCATCAGCAGATTCACTCAGCCCTTCCTTCACAGTGCATCCAGAATGCAGCCATGCCACCTCCTCCTCTGCTTCCTCCTGGTCCAAGCTGAGACCAGGGCTCACTTGGCTACTGCAACATCCTCCTAAGTGTATGCTGGCCTCCATCTCAGCCTTTGAGAGTTTTCTCTGCACATAGCAAGTGGAATGATCGTTTTACAACAGAAAGCAAATTATGTCAGGACACTGTTCAAAACCCTTCACTGGTTTCCTGTGTTACCCAGTTTTATGGTTTAAATTGTTTCCACCACCCCCCCGCCAAATCTGTGTTGATGTCCTAAACCCCCAGTGCTTCAGAATGTGAACCTATTTGGAAATAGGGTCATTGCAGATGTAACTAGTTAAGAAGAGGTCATAGTGGAGTGGGGTGGGCACCTAATCCAGTATGGCTGGTGTCCTTATAAGAAGACAGAGACAGGGATGGGCAGTGATGCAGTTGCAGGCCAAGAACGGATGGCCGTCATCAGGAAGAGCCTAGGAAGGATGCTACCCAGTCTCGGAGGGAGTGTGGTCCAGCAGACACCTGACGTCAGACATCTCATCTCCAGAGCTATGAGAGAATAAATTTCTATTGTTTTAAGCCACCCAGTTTGGGGTACTTTGTTAGAGGAGCCCTGGGAACCTAACAGACCCAGAATAAAATCTGGAGTCCTCATCTCATAAATTGGCACCTTCCCACCTATCTGAGCATAACTCCTGCCACCGCCTCCTCCCTCTTCTCCTGACATATTGCTCCTAGCTCCTAGCTTCTGGTTCCTGCCTGGGGCACGTGTGCTTGCTGCTCCCAGCTATCCTAGGGCTCACACTCTGCTCCCTTGCCCCCTGCAAATCTCTGCTCACATGCCAGCCCCAGCCAGAGCCTTCTGCCAGCCACCCTATCTAAAAGAGCTCACAGCTCTATTAGCATTTTGCTTTCCTTCTTTCCTTTTTCCATAGCACTTAACATGTCATAGCCCTTATCACTGACTGAAATGGTGTTTTTAAAAGATTGTTCAGTATTTGTCTTCCCCTCTAGAATATAAGCTCCTGCAGACAGGAGACTCCGCTTAGACCTGGTGTATAGCGCTGGTAAGCAAACAGATGTTGTGGACTCCAGGGAGTTTCCCATTTAACCCTCACAATGACTGAGATAACAATAAAAGCTACCAGTTACGGTGGTTTCATTCTGTCTTAATCCTCACAACAAGCCTATGGATGTCCCCATTTTACAGATGAGAAAGCTGAGCGCAGAGAGGTTGAGGACTTGCTCAGGATCGTGCAGCTAGTAGAACGTGGTAGAGCCAGAGTTTGGGCCAGCGGCTGACAGATGCCTTGCCATTCACCACAACTTAACATTCACTCTGGGAGCATGAAGGGCTTTGCGTACTATATCATAGCGGTACTAGACCCCCATGCCACCCCTCTCTCAACCCCCAAACAAAACAAAACAGAACAAAACAAACACACATCCATAGCACTTCCCCTTCTCTTTCTCTTCCATCTGCATTTGGCAGCTGGGGGTCTCTCTAGAAAGGGTCTCACGGAGGACTGGAATTTTCTAAGGGCATTCTGATGGCAGGAGTGGGCATTGGGGAAGGGAGTTTGACAGCCTCAGCCCTGGGTGCAGCTTTATGGCCACACTGACAGAAGGCTTGTCTTGTTCCTTTCAATCCTCTATTATCGTTTCCCTCCTCTGCCCTTTCTCCACACTTCCAGACTCAAGATCCTCCTGGACTGATGGACCTGAGACGTCGCTCCTTCAAGACCCCTCTGCTACCAATAAAGAGTCAGAGGCCAAGGGACAATGTACGTTATAACTGATGTGTATGTGGCTGAATGTTATTATTTGTTTTGTTTTTGCTGAAAAACTGTAGATAATAGTCTGACGATGAAACAAGGCTATGTGATAAGCGTGCTTTGGCCCATAAGCTAGTTTGCCTTACTCTGTATCTTCTCTTTCAGAGTGGAAACTCCCTGAGAGCAGGGGAAGGGTCTTTCATATCTACATCCCCCACTGCACGTGAGGTTAAGAGCGAATTGTGTTTCCCCTCTGATTTGGCATTCATCGTTTACAGCCTGAAAATCAACTCTTCTGGCCAAGCCCCCCTTACTTGTCCCAAAGACCTTGGAAGGTCTTGGAAGCCCACCATCTTACCCATCTGCTGCTTCCTCCCCACCGTTCAATGACCTCCCCTCCCCTCACCAACCTGTGTGTTTCTGCAAGATGATACTGTCCCTTGACTGCCCGGTGACAAAATATTGTTTTACAATGATAAGCATCTCGTAAGACAATATTTGGAAAGTTATTATCTCAATGTCTCTGGTTGAGGGCATGGAATGATATCACCCAAAGCCAGATCTGCTCTGTTTGCGGCCAGCAAATGGGGCGGCTGGGGACAGGACGTATGAGGTATCAGGGGTCTTGATCTCCCGGTGATCTGCCATTGATTGGTCCCCACGTGGCTGATAAAGTCTAATCAGAATCCAAAAGGGAAGCCATGACACTTAGTGGTGGGGAGTGTGGGCATCTGGGGAGGAGGGAGAATTTGAGTGGGGAAGTGTGGGTAATGAGATCCCCTGTGATTAATGAATTTCTTCAGAAGGCTGTTCATGTTTACATGGCCTGCCTCTGTGCTGGGGAAGGCATTTCTTTTAGTGACCAGGGCCATGTTTCTTTTGCCCATAGCCAACAGTTTCTCTGGGCTCAAACTCCAGAGAAGGTCCAGCCACGGGGGTTTGAGACTTTTCCTTGTCACCCTGCCCCCGACCCCCACTCAAGCAAGAGCATGTCGCCATCGTCCGTCACCTGCCTCCAGTGTCCATTGACAGCTGGCTCCATCTAAATCACACATCCCAAAGATTCTAGAGCAGGGTTTCTCCCGCTCAGCACTACTGACATCTGGGCTGGATCATTCTTTCTTGTGAGAGGATATCCTGGGCACCATGACACACTGAAATAGCATTCCTGGCCTCTACTCACTTGAGGCCAGTAGCACCATCTCCCCTCTCATCGTTATGACAACCACAAATGTTTCTAGACATTACCAAATGTCCCCTGGGGTGGGGTTGGAGGGTGGGCAAAATCACCCCTAGTTGAGAACTGTCGCTCTAGAGGGACAAAGCATCTTCACTGCCACTATCCCATCTGAACAGGGCAAACACTCTGGCAGGGAGCCTAAGTAAGGCATGGTTTCCCTTTTTACACAGAGTTCACTGAGGTTCAGAGAGGTTGAGCGAGCTTCTCTAGGCAAAACAGGGGTCGAATGGAGAAGCCAAGCCGCAGGTCCAGACATATTTGGTATGACTCTAACTCCCCTCTAAGTAATGGGCCTCTCTCACTATCTCACCAACTCATCTTCAGCTTGCCTGCTCTCATGGTCCATCTTCTCACAGATGACTACAATGCCAGCCTTACCCCCTTTGGCACAAGGGCCACCTGGCACCACTAACCTATCTGCCATTACCTTTGCAGATCCCTTGCTGTGTCCTTGATCATCACGTGCCATGGAGTTGTAGGTCATCTACGGTGAGTTAGAAGTTGAATATTTGTCTTACTTGGGTATTAATGAGTATTCAAAGGAGTGATTTCCAAACTGGGTTCAAGGCAACCCTCAGAGTTTTCAGAAGTGCCTCCAGGGTTACCATTTGGGCCCAGAGTGCAGAGAGGGTGGTGCAGGGCTGAGCTCTGGGTGTCTGCCTCTAGTGCGACCACAGGTCTGTTCTCTCTCCACAATATGTACTAGAGTTCCACCAAATGCTTTTCTTGAAGACAAAGTTCTGCTCCTTCAAGAAGTTTTAAAACCACTGTCCTAAATGATAATGTCTAAAAAGTCTATCATATAAGATAGACATCTGAATTAAAAGAAAAATGATGAAATACAAGAAATTCTAAAAATTATAAGAAAAAACACTTGGAAGAGATATGGAAACAACCCAAATATCCATCCACAGGCGACTGGATAAAGAAGATGTGGTAGATATACACAATGGAATACTACTCATCCATAAAAAAGAATGAAGTAATGCCATTTGCAGCAACACAGATGGACCTAGAGATTATCATACTAACCGAAGTAAGTCAGAAGGAGAAAGACAAATACCATATGATATCACTTATATGTGAAATCGAAAACATGACACAAATGAACATATCTGCAAAACAGAAACAGACTCACAGACATAGAGAACAGACTGGTGGTTGCCAAGGGGAAGAGGGTGGAGGACCGAAGGATTGGGAGTTTGAGATTAGCAGATGCAAACTATTATACATAAGATGGATAAACAACAAAGTCCTACTGTATAGTACAGGGAAATATATTCAATATCCTGTGATAAACCATCATGGAAAAGAACATGAAAAAGAATATATATATCACTTTGCTGTACAGCAAACATTAACACAATATTATAAATCAACTATATTTCAATAAAATTTTTTTAAAAAGAAAATATCTTGGAAGCCCACCAGAAGTAAACTGAGGCTAGTGGACGAGAAGGGACACAAATAGACTCTTGGTGTGCTGATTACCTTTTGTTTTTTGATCTGGGTGGTGGTCACATAAGTGTGGTCATTTTGTGATAATTCATTGGGTTGTAGCAGGGGTTGGTGTCTTAGTCAGTTAGGCCTACTATAGCAGAATACTTAAATGACAAACATGGGTGGCTTAAATGACAAACATTTATCTCTCACATTTCTGGAGGCTAGAAGTTCAAGATCAAGGCTCCAGCAGATTCAGTATCTGCAGAGAGCCCTTTTTCTGGTTTGCAAATAGCCACCTTCTTGCTGTATCCACACTAGGTAGAAAGAGAGAGTTCCTGTCTCTTCCTCTTTTTATAAGGGCACTAATCCCATCATGAGGGCCCCTACCATTTGACCTAATCTAATCCTAATCCTCTCCCAAAGGCCCACCTTCAAATACCATCACCTTAGAATTAGGGTTCCAACAGGTGAATTTGTGGAGACACAGCATTCTGTTCATAGCAGTTGGCAACCTACAGCCCAAGGGTCAGATGTGACCAGCTGCCTGTGTTTGTAAAGGAAGTCATGTTGAAACACAGCCACGCCCACTCATTTACATACAGCCTATGGCTGCTTTTGAGTTACAAGCACAGAGTTGAGTAGGTGCAATAGAAATTGTAAGGTCTGAAAAGTCTAAAATATTTTCTATTTGGCTCTTTACAGAAAGTAAGCCAACTCCTGGGTTATACATTTACACTTGTCCATTTCTGTATGTATATTATAATTTGTTTCAAAAAGAAAAAAATTGAAAGAGACATCATCTCTTCTCTCAAAAGATGGAAACAGAATCTCATAGGCAAAAAGACCTATGAAAGACCTAAAAAGAGGCAAACTTGCTTGCTCCAGGTCACACAGCAGAGAAATTACTAGAGCCAGAGCTTTCAACCTTTTATCTATTGCTGCATCGCAGCAGGATCCCACAGCTGTTGATCCCAGGGATGCCAATAGGCTCCTGTGGGCTGGTCCAGACAGAGACCCCTGCTCCTTCTCTGCTCTGGTGAGGTTATAATGGAGGACCTTCTGGCAGGTTGGGCTGGGAGGAGGGGCAGGGCTGCAGAAGGGCTCTGTTTGCTCACCGGAGATGGGAGAAATAGCCTGTGACCAGTCAACCCCAGAATCTTGGGGCTCAGGGGATGCTGCCAAGGACAGGCTGACCTGGGTCAGTCCTTGGGAAGGGGAACGTCACTGCTCACAATACAGGGTCACTGGAAAGGAAGTCGTGCTGGTGCATGTTTGCTCTCTGTTAACAAAGTTGGAAACTGATAAGCCCCTCCAGTGGCTGGCCCACATGAACCTGGTGGGGAGGGAAGGTCAGTGGCAGGACTCAGCATGCAGTCAGGGAAGAGGAAGCAGACGTATGTGCCAGGGCTGGGCTGGGTGCTTAGTGTGCACCCCTGCACCAGTCCTCATGGCCCCCTGGCTGGGGGTGTGGGGCACAGCCATCCTCATCCTTCCCATTTCACAGTGAGGAAGCCATGGAGATTCAGGGAGGTCAAGTACTTTCCCTAAAGGTGGAGCTCAAGAACCCTGCAGAAGCTGGGATAGCAGAGTGTGCTGGGAGGCTGCATTCCTACATAGAAAATAAGGGGTTGTGCGTTAGATGGTCTCCAAGTGTTTGGACCCTGCAGATGCAACTTGTTGCAGAGGCTGACACAGGATGGCGGCTCCTCATGTCCCAGTCCTGTGCCCATAGCAACTGTGCCGCAAATTTCCCACCCAACAAGAACCAAAGAAGTTCTTCTTTGGGGATGATCTCAACAAACTCAAGCTCTTCCAAAGAGCAGCTAGAAGACTTGAAATGGATGAGGATTCCTCCTTGGAATATTCTAGACCAAGAGTAAGTGAAAAATAAAATACTGAAAGAGTGAAGTGGGGAGATGGACCCTCTACTCCTGCTATATTGGATTATGAGTTGATGGGAGAGAGAATTGAGTTTGCTGTATTTGAAACACTAGGAAAGAGAAGCCCGGAAGAAAACTGAGTAGTTTTCACACGATACAGACTTCTTTAGGTTTCATGACAAAACATATTAAAATAACACAAGTCCTAAGCTCACATATGCTCCTATCTGTCCATGGGTAGTGTCAACTCTTACTGATGCCCATTTGAAGAGGTGCCTCTCCATCCCACCCCCTAACCCTACGGAGAGCTGGAAGTGAATGGTGGGCAACCTGAGAACACCTTGGCCAGAGAGATGTGGGGAGAGGACTCATCTGTGGCAGATAAAAGGAGGCGGGGACGGGAGTGACACAATATTTTCAGCTAGAAAGAAGAGAGACGGATTTTCCATACACAGGAACGTTACAAAGTTGCCTACTCCAAGAAATGGTTTTAAAGTTGTATTTAGCGTTTGGAACACATTTCTTTAAAGAAAAATGACAATTCAGTGATATAGTTAGTACGGGAGCCACACGAATATGAAGAAAATGGTGAGGACGATACATAAAAAACGACCAGGGCTTCCCTGGTGGCGCAGTGGTTGAGAGTCTGCCTGCCGATGCAGGGGACACGGGTTCATGCCCCGGTCTGGGAAGATCCCACATGCCGCAGAGCGGCTAGGCCCGTGAGCCATGGCCGCTGGGTCTGTGCGTCCGGAGCCTGTGCTCCGCAACGGGAGAGGCCACAACAGTGAGAGGCCCGCGTACCGCAAAAAAAAAAACAAAAAAACGACCAAAGTTTGGGATACACTGTTATACATCAAGATGTCTCCAGATCAGGCCAGAAAGAATGGGTCCTTAGGTCTGTAGGCATTTCTAAAACAGCAACTTATAACAGAATTTATAACTCCTTCACGTGGTTTCCTGGGCAATGAAATCCAACCAGTGCCTAACAAATTGTCATTTTGCATTAAAGACCCCAGAGAAAGTGTTAGATCCTAGAAGCTTTGCCATGAGTTAAGAACTATAACTTGATAAACCTGTGGTTTTCCACTCCCACCCCCGCCCTTCTCCTTCCTTTTCTGACTATCCAGCTCCTCCCTGGCAAACAGAGAACGTATGTGCGTTGTTGCATATTTTTTCTGGAAACCTGCTCCTGAACCGTAGTCATAACTCCCAGTAACAACCCATTCCTGTAGTTCAGAGATCTTCTGTAAGCCTATTTTAGGCATTTGATTATTACCTGACTAATAATAGTGGCTCGTTTTGTCAAAGCATAAACCGGAGGATATAGTGTAAATCGTAGTGTATAATTGCTCAGTGACTGCCATTGAAAGTCCCTAGTTACTGGAGTAAGAGAGCCTCTCTTAGGCGCGAGTAGCTATTTTTTCATGTAATAATAATTAGGGTGGGAGAGAGCAAGGAGAGAACCCACCAGAGAGCAAAGTCGCTCAAAAAAAAGGAAAAGAAAAAAAGAAAATGAGAAAGGAAAAGAAAAGAAAAAATAGAAGAGGGAGAAAACAATTCTGAAACACCTGTTGGGTTCCTTCACATGGCCTGGGGGAAGAGGAAGTTCAGCCAGGATCTAGGAGCACCCTTGGGCCAGTTAAGAGTCCAGGGTGTGGAGCCAGTGGCTTGGGTGGTAGGTAGTGGGCAGCTGAGGGGTGAACACGCAATACCCTAGGGATAAGCAGTGAGCAGTGGGCCTGGAGCCCTCCCAGGAGAGCTCAGAGAACTTCAATATTCCTCCAGCACACACACGCACACCCACACCCGCCCCCCACACACACACCCTTAGACCTAGAAGACTTTGGAATGAACCCATTGGGATCAGTCTCTGAACTTCTGGGGTAGCCTTCAACCTTCTGGTGATGAGGCAGAAGGTTTTGGACAGAAGGAAAACCCCCTAACAGGCAAACATCTTTCCAGCCGAGGACTGCCCTGGACCCCACTTGAAGGGCCGTCTCCATTTCCAAAAATCCCAGTAATTAGGAGGTACTGGGTAACAGGGTCAGCTCATTGTCCAGGATAATGTCTACATAGGAGGACATTTGGATTGCTTGGAATCTACCCATCAGCAAAATTCTCTCCCACCACCTAGCTGTGGAGCCTGAAATTTTGAGCATTTTGGCCTCTGGTTTTCTGGGTTAGGCTGTAGAGACTTCTTTGATTAGAGACTGTTCTCCTTGGATGCTTCATTCTGATAGATGAGAAAATCCCTATTTCATTTTTCTTTCTGTTTCTTTCTAATATGAATGAATGAATGAGTGAATGAATAGATAGATGAGACAGAAAGAAAGAAAGGCTAGCATTTAACTAGCGCCTAAAACTGGCCTGCAGTGTTTTATTTATTTATTTTATTTTTAATTTTTTTAGAATTTATTATATTGAAGTACAGTTGATTTACAATGCTGTGTTAATTTCTGCTGTGCAGCAAAGTGATTTAGTTATACATATACTTACATTCTTTTTCATTATGGTTTATTACAGGGTGTTGAATATAGGTCCTTGTGCTATACAAGAGGACCTTGTTATTTATCCATTCTCTATATAATAGGTTTGCCTGCAGTGTTTTAAGTTCTAAACATGTATTAACTCATTTAACCCTCTCAAGAATCACGAGCTGGAAACTATCATTATGCTTACTTTGCAGGTGGGAAGGCAAAGGTCGGGAGAGATAAGTAACAGAGGAGGATTCTGGGCCTCACCCCACTCCCATGCCGCGTGGCTTACCTTAGGTTTGAGACATAAACACTGCATCTTCCATTTCCTCTTCCTGGACAATACAGTTTTCCACCAGTGCTGGGTGTGGCTGGGCAGACGCAGAACTGCTGTGCAAGTGTAGGCAGAAGGCGAGAGTGCACGGTCCTCCTGTGTGCTGGCTCAGCTTCTCCCACAGCTTCCCACCTCCGGGACCAGGCTTCATCGTAGCTCCGCCGTACCCAGCAAGGATCTCCAAGAAACTCACTAATGCATTCCCTTAGCTGGTCTCTGTTATCAAACTGTGTTTCAGGAAAAGAAAAAGTAAAGTTTGTAAAGTTTATGATCTGCAGGCTTCCCTGGTGGCGCAGTGGTTAGGAATCCACCTGACAGGGCGGGGGACACAGGCTCGAGCCCTGGTCCGGGAAGATCCCACATGCCGCGGAGCAACTGGCCCCGTGCGCCACAACTACTGAGCATGCGCTCTAGAGCCCGTGAGCCGCAGCTACTGAAGCCCGCGTGCCTAGAGCCTGTGCTCTGCAGCAAGAGAAGCCACCGCAATGAGAAGCCCGGGCACCGCAACGAAGAGTAGCCCCCGCTCGCTGCAACTAGAGAAAGCCCGCTTGCCACAACAAAGACCCAATGCAGTCAAAAATAAATAAATTAATTTAAAAAAAAAAGCAAAAGAGCTTATAAACCTCAGCCTGTGCCCGGACGTTCCACTCATCGGTATCACTTCGTTAAAAAAAAAAAAAAACTTTACAAATAGGGAAAACAGGACTCAGACAACCGATGTCTACTCCCAGCCCACTTACTTGTGTGGGAACCTTAGACCAATCACTTAACCGGTCTGAGCCTCGATTTCTTCTCTAAAACGGGAGGAAGCTGTCTCCTTGCTGACTGGATGAACTTGCCTGCCCGACTCATCTCTTATTTCTCCTACAGGATTCAGTTTGTAGGTCCCGCAGGCTGGGTTGGGGACCCCTCTGTCCCCCCCCAACCCCAGAGAGCCTAGATGCCCCTTATCTCAGCTGCACTGTCATTGCCCAATGGCTCCCCTGCCACCTCCCTGCCTCCCCCACCAGAGTGGTTCCTCCCGGAGGATGTGGGTCACTTTTGAGTTTGGACGAGGTTTTCTTCATCTTCGGAGAAACTTAGCTGTCAGGTGATAGTTACTTGTGCTTTGAGCCTTAATTACAATTGGTTGGGTCCCCCCTTCCATCATTGGGGAGAAACTTAATCCCACCCTCAACATCTGTAAGGGTCCTCACGTTTCATCTACTCCTCTTTCACATCCAGATTTGAATTCTTGCATCTCTGTTTTGCACCTTTCTACTCACTAGCCTAGGGTTAGCCCAGATTTAGCAAAAATATAGAACATGCACTTAAATTTGAACTTCAGATAAGCAATGGATATTTTTTTTCGTAAAAGTATGCCTCGTGCAATATTGGGGACATTCTTTTTTTAAAAAAATAAATTTATTTATCTATTTAGGCTGTGTTGGATCTTCATTGCTGCGGGCGGACTTTCTCTAGTTGCGGTGAGCAGGGGCTACCCTTCTTTGTGGTGCACGGGCTTCTCATTGAGGTGGCTTCTCTTGTTGCGGAGCACAGGCTCTAGGGGCTCGGGCTTCAGTAGTTGTGGCTCGCGGGCTCCAGAGTACAGGCTCAGTAGTTGTGGCGCATGGTCTTTGTTACTCCATGGCATGTGGGATCTTCCCAGACCAGGGATCGAACCCGTGTCCCCTGCATTGGCAGGCGTATTCTTAACCACTGAGCCACCAGGGAAGTCCCTGGGGACATTGTTTTACTAAACAATTATTCACTGTTTATCTGAAATCCAAATTTAACTGGACACCCTGTACTTTATCTGGCAACCCTACGCTAGCGCATGCCCACAGGACATCAGCGCTCTAGGAATTGCACCAGTTCTCTCATTCCTCAAAGCAGCATCAACTGGAGACTAGGCGTCAACTTGCATCACCAAGGTGGAGGGGCAGTACAGACAGTACAGCAAGCAACCTGCCACTGTATACTGTGCGTCCTGTTCTTAAGCGCCCCTCGGTGATTCCTGAGACTGTTTACTATTTCCCTGCTTATTTATCAGTTCTAACAGGACTCCAGCCTCCTGCCTTGTAGGTAGGCCCACCTCTGTGCTCTGTGCTCAGGGTCTGCAAACCAAAGCATCTGTTGTTGCGTTATGGAGTGAGCCACGCCCATGCCCAAACCAAACCCCAGGTCCACCTTGACACCAGCCATACCTCACCAACTAAGGTGTTTGCTGGACAAAGGGCCACAAATGTTAGGTGTCTGCATGGGGCAGCCTGGAAGCCAAAAGAAGAGGCCTCTGTGTGAAACTTACCTTGATGGTACCTTGATCTTGGACTTCCCAGCCTCCAGAACTCTGAGGAAGAAATTTCTGTCGTTTAAGCCCCCCAGTCTATGGTGTTTTGTTACAGCAGCCCTAGCAGACTTATACAGATGGATATTTTAAGTTAATCTTGCAGATGGGAAATCTAAGTTAAGAACTTAGGTAGCTTGCACAAGTAGGAAGTAGCAGAGCTGAGGTTAGAATCCAGGTTTTTCCGACTCAAAGTAGAATGTTCTCTGAAGGGTTAGGACTCAGTGAGCTGCAGGACCCCTCTAGACGCTCACAGCCTCCCACAGCTGACCATGGGCCTGTCCTCTGCCCCTTGACACCCCACCTCCATCCTCCTGGGCTTATTGTATCCTGAAAGGCCTTGCCAATTCTAGCACCCAGGCCACTGGCTTCCGGAGCTGCATTTCCTGGGGAATGCATCCGTCTTCTCCAGCCACTGACCATCACCGAATGCCTGGCTTAGGTGCCACCTCCTCCATGAGGCCTGCCTGATCCCTCGGTCCGAATGGCTTGCCCCACTGCCCCTCATCGGCACTTGGCAGTGATGTGTCTGCACCCATCGTCCGCCCTGTTGGCACCTCCCAAGGTGGCCTGATATTAGAGATGCATCTGTGCCCTTGCAGGCAGGGTCAGCTCTCAGCCACTCCAGGGTAGCCAAGGGGAGATGCCTCCAGTTGCTGGGCAGGTTCTGTCAGTGGGAGGGGTCAGCTGAGTATAGAAGTAGAAGGAGTAGCAGGGGGACTGAGGTGCACTGGAGGATTCAGCCCACCTGCAGGGAGCGACTGCCACTCGGTTCTTCACGCCTGTGCGTGAGGGCACATGCGGGGTGCCAAAGTCTCTTGTTTTTTTCAGTAACAGTCAGACACCCTGATTATCACGTTTCTAATGTTTAAAGGTTGGCCATGATTTCACATTTTTCTGAACTTTGCTTGGACCAAGCAAAACATGTTTGGGGGCTTCCCTGGTGGCGCAGTGGTTGAGAGTCCGCCTGCCGATACAGGGGACACGGGTTCGTGCCCTGGTCCGGGAAGATCCCACATGCCGCGGAGCGGCTGGGCCCGTGAGCCATGGCCGCTGAGCCTGCGTGGCCGGAGCCTGTGCTCCGCAACGGGAGAGGCCACAACAGTGAGAGGCCCGCGTACCGCAAAGAAAACAAAAACAAAAACAAAAACATGTTTGGCCCACGTTACAGATGATCATGGATTGGGGTCCAATGTGTGTGGCCCCCATGGTCCTGCCTGGGCTGGTTTTCAGCACCCAGTGGGTCTATAATGTGGAAGGAGGTGGAGGAGAGCCACTCTGGGGAGCCAGCCCTTTCCTTTCCTCCCTGGCTAATCTCAGAAAGAGAACAGAGCTGTGGACGAGCTTTCCACCCCCGGCCTGATCTGTGACCCAGCAGACAACACAGCGTTCGTGCTAAATTCTCGCGTGGCTCCTGTGACCTTTCCTCAGAGCCAGGGAGGTGAGAAAGCAACCCCTGTCTTGAAGGTCCTGGGATCCTGACGGAGGCCACGGTGGGATGCCAGTGCCCAGGCTGCTGGGCAAGGGCTGCCCCAGGAGCATGTCCAGCTGGACCAGCCAGGGCCCCTCCTCCCCCAGCGGCGCCAAGCCTCCCCTGTGCTGGCTTCCCCTTCAGGGCTCTGGACACCGGAGGCTGTAGGTTTGGGCTCCTGCCGATGACCTGGGTTTGCAAGGATTCGGTGGCCAAAGCTGCACAGTGAGCCTTTCAAAAATGCAAAACTTGCAAAACTGAGGATGGGGAGAAAGGCAAACAAGGCTAGAGAAACAGCCCTGCTTGCTTCAGTCCCTCCACTCCCACCCCTCGCCTGGCCATCTGGAAAAAGGGCTGCTTGGCACAGTGGGCTGCCATGGCCCTGCCCCTTCCTACCTCAGAAGGGCCAGGGCTTCTCTGAGAAAAGTCCCTAAGAGGTGGATGCCAGGCGGTTCCCTGTGCGTGCAAAGTCTTGTCCTCAGGGCTCTGCACGTTCCCTCCTGGTTCTAACTCTCTAGGAGACTGTTACGCAGATGTCCCTGGAGCCGGAAGAGGCTGGAGTGCCCTGGGGTAGGGAAGACTGCTGAGAGTGTTCCAGCCACACCTGAGCAAGCATCACCTCTTCCCTCACAACCCCAGGGAGCACGTGGAGGGCATTTTGCCCAGGTTTGGGTACAGAGGCCTGGTGCCGGGGAGAAAGGCCAGCCCATGACAACAAGGCCACAGAGGGAAACAGGACACCAAAGAGTTGAAAAGAGGGGCTTTAGAGTCAGGTGGACCTGAACTTGAATCTCTAGTGGTTCCATGAATAGATTCCATGACCTTGGGCTATAGTTGGAGGGGAGCAAAGGCAAGGATCCGGAGACTGGATTCTAGTCTTAACTCATTGTGGGCCCCTGGGAGCTACTACCCCTTCCCATTGAACTTCAGTTTTCTCATCTGTAAAGGAAAGAGTCCTTAAGCCACCCTCTAAGATGTGGTGGCGAGAAGTGACCAGGTGAGTACACAGCCACTTTGGAAAGTTTAAATTCAGCTTGTCATTACAAGGGGGATAAGACTCCTTCTTTTGTCTAGGACTTCATGATGACCATGGGGCACAAAGCTCCCCATGACACAGTTGTTCTCCTTCAACTCCAGGATTCTTCCTGGGGTCTCCCTAGAACTTGTTCTCTTCTGCAGACTGAGGATGAGTGGGACTCACTGCTTTTGGGGTAAGAGGAAGGCCTTGGTTGACTTTCTTTTATGCTCCCAGATGTTTGAACAGTGACAATAGCCTCTTTTTTTTTGTTTTTTTGCGGTACGCGGGCCTCTCACTGTTGTGGCCTCTCCCGTTGCAGAGCACAGGCTCCGGACGCGCAGGCTCAGCGGCCATGGCTCACAGGCCCAGCCGCTCCACGGCATGTGGGATCCTCCCAGACCGGGGCACGAACCCGTGTCCCCTGCATCGGCAGGCAGACTCTCAACCACTGCGCCACCAGGGAAGCCCCCCCCCCTTTATTTTTTAATTTAAAAACTTGGACTAGGCAAGAGAGGGGGCATGGATTTCATGGCCTCAAATCTTTTCTGACTTTGGAGCTCTGAAACTCCAAGTTGCTCCCTATTGGGTTCTCTGGCTTCCATAAACATCATCAGCAACTTTATTCATCCTTTTATCTAATCATCCAAACACCATCCATCCACTCATCCATTCATTTTTTATTCATCTGTTCATCATCCACCCATCCATCATACATCCATTCATTCCTCCATCGTCCATCCACGTATCTATGAAGGCATCAATATGTACATATATACGCCCAGTCCAGGGCCAGGCTCCACGAGTGGAACAAGGAACCCTGCCTTCAAAAATCTTCCCTTCTGGCAGTGGTGTTATGAAAATCTCAACAAGAGTCAAAAAAAAAGCTAGAAAGCAAGACAGATGTAACTGAGTCATAAGTGATCCAGACAGGAGAGGTTTAGACAGGAGGGAGAACACTGGAGACTGCCGGGCAAAAGGTGGGCTTCCCAGGAAACTGGCCAGAGCCTTGAAGAAAAGAAGTTTCAACTTGATGCTGAGCTCCTGAAGTCGGACTTCTCATGCCCCATGGTTCCCCTTCCTAGGTTGGGTCAGATGACAATCAGAGAATTCTTGTCTGTAGAGAGCGTGTTCCTGGATCAGACTTGGCTCCCTCTCTAGCCGGAAGCTCTGCTCAAATCTTTTCTTGTGCCTAGAGTTCCAGCCTCTGCTCCACGGACCAGCTCCAGGACTGGAAACATCTTTGAAGCTGTCTTTGGAAACAAGGAGTGGGAGATGGGGGCTGGAGCACGCAGGACCAGAATCCAGTTCACACACAGCCCCCCCACCATTAGCGCTTACAAAATAATAATAGCTTCTTTGAGAAGTGCCAACCGGGAGGCACTTTCAAGGAGTAGCCCCACACGTTGAGGGCTGACCCCCTCTCTGTCTGGCAAATGCGCTTTCTGCTTTCCTGGCTGGGCCATAAATAACCCGGCCACCTCTAATTTGGCCTCCAATACCCTGACCAGCCGTGATTTATTCACAGACCAAAACAGGCATCTCTAATTTGCTAACCAATCGCTGCAATTCTGGCCTCACCAACCAATAATTCTGCCATCTCTAATTTGCCAATAAATAATTCTGCAGCTTCAAATTTACTAACCAATAATGTGACCAATTTGCTGACCAATGGTTGTGTCAAGGCATAATGGTGCCCCTAGCAGATGGTAATTTGCTAAGCAATATTCGGACCTTTCCCCCTTCGGCAATAAAGAACCTTCGTGATCTTTGAATTCTAGATCCATTACTTTGCTCAGAAGGATGCTGCAGGCTGCTGGGTTGCAAACGGTTCTTCCCCAAAGCTTGCACTTACCTGTGCATTCTCTCTCGAGCTCCTGAAATCCCAATTAATGTCTTGGAATGTGAGAGATGCCCCAGCCTGCTCATTTTACAGACGGAGATATTAAGACCCAGAGAGAGAGGAAGTGACTTGCCCAAGGTCACACAGCAAGCTAGTAGCAGAGTTGGGACCGGAACACAGGTCTCTGGGCTGCCAAGCCAGTGCCCAAGCTACAACATCCTGGTAAACTGACTTCCTTCCTTAGGATATCTGTGCCAAGGTGCAGGCTGACTCTGGCTGGGCTGGCTGCCACAGGACCTTGGCTTGCCCTCAGCCAAGTTCCCCTGGTACCAAAGAGGGAGGAAGCTGACCTTGCTGACCCGGCCACCTGGGGGGTCTGAGAGCTGGACAAGAAGGAGGATTCACTGTGCCGCACAGAGGACTTGGCCAAATTTCAGCCCCAGGAAATTCCGGCTCTGAGCCTAATCCCAGAGCCTAATCCCACGTTCCCTAAAGGAGCTGGCACCCACATTTCCCAGGAGTAAAAACAAGAGTTCAGCAGAGTAGAGCGGAGACCCCTCCCCGAAGCAGGAGGCCCCATGGAATTCAGGAGAATCCTTGGCACAGAAAGACCCGGCTACCTTTGGGGCTGAGGTGAGCCACTGAGAGGAGCATCTATTTCACCCTGTCCCAGGCCAGGTGGATCCAAGCTGGACCTTCCCAAACCTTTGTGTAGCTGGGAAAGATGACACTTAACTTGCTGCCTCTTCCCCTTCATCTGAAAAGGTCTCTTTAGCTCATTTTTATGCTTACGGCTCTTTTCAGAAATTAGAGCAAATTAAAACCAAAAGTGCTTTGAGAATTGGAGGGAGAATGCCTAGGAATGCCGGAACATGCCTGCCCCTCCCCCTTGAATGTCATCCAACCAGCCTCATGTGATTTCGTCTTGAGAGGAGTATGGCTGGCAGTGGACGTGGGTGGTCGTGGGGTGTACACTGGGAGACTGAGGCTGCTCTCCCTAGGAGACACATCCCCTGCAATCCCGGTGCCTCCAGGATCAAGTCCCCCTCCAATACTCTGCCAAAAGTGGGCCAGTGAGGGGAGTGGACCCTGGCGGAAGCAAGAGATGAAGGAAAGGTGGCAGAGCAGGGAGAGGCTCAGGGTCAGCACAGAATCTCCAGGCCGTGAAGAACCATCTTGGGACTGATTGCATTTTCCTCTCCTGGTACAGGAACCCTTCCTCTCCATCTCCTTAAAGACCAGAACAGGAGAAAATGGACAAACTGAAGCAGCAGCCAGGCTCTGGTTAGACTCAAGGAAGAGCTGAGGGCAGATCAGGAGATTCTCGTATGTTCTAGATAGGATGACACAGTAAGTTATATTCATCGTGTGTATCCAATTCCTGTCCTCCAGGGGTGGACTTTGAAAACTCAAGAGCTGATTTGGGTTTTGTCCTCGTCTAGTGACAGATCTCAGCTTAGATATCACCTCTTCTGGGTAGAGTGGGTTGGGTGCCCTCTCTGTTTCTCCTGATTACGGCATTTATTCTCCTTCAGAGCTTAAGTTAGCTAGTGGACTCCTTCTCCAATGCACTGGGAGCCCTTGACGCAGGACCTGTGACCTGTTCACAGCCTTGTCCGTTGTTGCATCTCTAGGACCCAGAATGTGCCGGTCCCAACCTCAGAGCATTTGTTGAATGGATGGATGGTGAATGATCTCTGTCAAGCTTGAGATCTCAGATCTCTATTGAGGAAGTTCTCTAACCAGAGATCCCCTCAAAAGCAAAGCTTAAGACAAAGGCTTGTGTTCAAGAAGTTCACTAAAGGAAGATGCCAGAAGTAGGCATGTGGGAGGCGAGAAACAGGAAAGGTCAGAAGACCAATGTAAGGATGCTCTGTGGAGTTGGCCACCAGTATGGCTGACTGGACTTGATCCCCTGGGACTTTGGGGGGACCTTTAGCACATGCCTATCAGAACTGCCACCCGGAGGATGAAAGGGGGAAGCAATAATCCATCGGTTTCCATCCCCTGTGGTCAAAGGCATTCACTTCCGGGTTGTGCATGTGTGAGTACTGGGCATCCCACGGGATGGTGTCAGAGGAGCTTTGGGAGGAAGTGAGACCAACAGGGCATGGGTCAAGGTGAGGGGCTCTTAGGTTACACCTGTGCAAAGCTATTGCTGCCTTTGTGGACCTGGCTGCTGCAGCAGTGGCTTGAGCAGGACGTGAGGCTGAGAGGTTTTGAAGTGGGGCACAATCTTCCCCCTTCTAACCAAGGAGTGGATGAGGCGCACCCTAAAACCCAGAAAGGAAGGTGGACGTGGCCTGCTAACGGCTTCCTGCAGGACCAGGCTGGAGGGGCAGGAAGCCCCCTGTCCGCAGGATGAGTGCTGGCTGTATGCTCATTCAGGCAGATACGAAGATCACACGTAGACCCACATCCCTGCCACACCCCGACCTCACCCTCCCGTCTCAGGAACAGATCCAGCCCCATGGAGACTCCTCTATCCCTGCCCGCCCCCCCCCCCCCCGCCCCCGTCATCAGCCACCGGGTCCTCAGCAGGAGCCTGCGTTCCTCAGTGCCTGCATCAACCCCACTCAGGGAAACCAACTCGAGAAACAGAGGAGTCCAAGGTTCTGAGTACAGAGTCGGGGCATTTGCTCATTCACCTATGTCTGAAGACTGTCGGCACAGAGAGTGGAAAGCAAGACCCTCTGTGGACCGTACCTCCTGAGGGCCCATCTTCCTAACCACGCTTACGCAGCATGACCGCCTTGCCACATCGTAGTCTAAACTAACGGTTCCCAAAGTGCTGGACCCGCAGCCTCAGCATCGCCGGGGAACGTGGCAGAAACACAGATCCTCAGATGCTGGGCTTGGAGTCAAGCAACCTCAGCTTTGGGAAGCCCTCTGGGTGATTCCGAGGCCTGCTGAGGCCTGAAAACCTCTGGTCTAAAGTGAATGGTGTCCTGTAGTTACTTACATAGAGTAGCCCTCGCACTTGCCCTCCAGGTTGGAGCGAAAGCCCTTCTCCAGCAGAAGTATTGGGGGACCTTCAAAAGTGTGGTCAGCTTAGCTAGGAAACCACTCTGAAACTCCACTCAGGCCCTAGCCCAGATAAAACTGTGACCTCTGGGTCACCTCCAGAGATTACCACCAGCTCCTCTACCCACAGCATCCCACACTGTCTCCCCGGGGAGATCGAACAGTCCGTACAATGGTAAGGGTAAGAATAATGGAAAAAATGATGATAGCAACCATTCTTATTGGACGCTCAAAATTCATTAAACACTTTATCTCATTTTATTCCTACAAAAAAACAACCCTATGATATAGGTTCTGTTGTTCTGCCCTTTCTGAAGATAAGGAAGCCAAGGTCCAAGTTCCCACAGACAGCAAGAAGTTAGCGGCTGGACTTAACCCAGATTTGTCTGGTTCCAGTGAAAACTCTCACATGCCCATAAACTCTGCTTTTTCCAATTCTGAAAATTGTTATACACATTATTTGTATATATAATACAATATAAAAATTTAAGCAAAATGTGTATATGTACATACGTAATACACATGTATACAGGTATATATGTGTACATACAAATACATAATTGTATTCATTCATGTGTCCATATTTGTATTCATTTATTGTTTAAATTAGGGTGCAAGATTTCAAGGTCAAAAGTCAGCTGAGCAGCAGCGGGAGGGATAATCCTATAAAGTGATGATACCTGGTTTCCAATCCCACTGCTAAATGTGCCTGTTTCCAGCATTGTGATTACAGAGCCACAAAATGATAAAAAAAAAAAGACAGCAGTGGAATCAAAAGGAGGAACAAAAGAAAGGCAGAGGGCGTGACTAGGAGTGGGGTCCGGAGAGAGAGCTCGAGCATGGAAACCAGGGGCCACAAGTGCAGGTGCCCATGGGGACCGCCTGGGTGATGACAGTAGGCGGGCGGGCTGGGCTGACAGTAGGAAACAGCGGGGAATGCGGTGAACTGCAGAGCGTGAGCTTGTCTACAGGAGCAGTGACCACCACCTCCAGCCAATTGTCGCCACGTGAGAACGTGGGTGATGCTGGATCTTCCCATTTCTGAAGAGAAGGTGGAAATCAGATTTTTAAGCAAAATCTCCCGCTTTTTAAATTTTATCAATGAAGTTTTCAAAAACATGACACGGCCAAACAACACACCACCGCCACCATCCTGAGGGCTGTGCTCTCTGAGGGCTGGGTCTTGACCAGTGCAAAAAAGAACAAGTCCACCCAGTCTCCGATTCAACCACCACACTTCACTCCTCTGGGTTCGCGAATGGGGCAATTCTGGGACTGTGGGGGACCGACCTCAGCCTCACTACAAACTGTGTAATTTATCACTTGCGTGTTTGGGGTTTATCACTTGTCTCCCCGTCCCCCCGCCAACTCTAATAGAAGCTCCAGGGGACAGACTTTTTGCTCTCTTGTTCACCGATGTATCCCAAGCAGCTGGTAAAGTACCCAGCGCACAGTAGGAGCACAGTGAGCTTCTGTTTGATGCACAAAGGATAGAAAAGAGCCAGTTGGGCCTCCCTTTTAACAGGCCTGCCAGGAGAGCCCTCCTCGGCCAAGCAATGCTACTCACCCCTCCAGGGGCATTTCCCAAGCCGCTCAGGACAAATGGGCTGACCAGCCCTCAGCTTCCTTCTCTTTCCTTTTAGGTAGGGTGTTATGGTTGGTGGGAGGGGAGAATGGGGACCCGCCTAGGCCCTCATACCAGAGTCTGGGAGTGAACAAAGCAGATCTGACAGAGGTTAAGGAGGAGAGAGACGGACAGACAGGCAGAGGAGAAAAAAAGAGAAAAAGAAAAATTGTCCCATGCCAACAACGGTCAAAATGCATTATTAGGGTGTCCAGGAAATTATAGCTTATGTCCATTAGTTCTTTCAGGGTTAATATTGATGCAGATATTATTTCTATCCACGGCCCCATTTATTTGAAATATTATGACTGGGAGTAGCTGCTGCCGTGAATCAAATCAATTGATGGAGTAGTTAGCTGTGCCACCAGGGCAGCCTGCCCGCCCCCTCCCCCCGCCGCGAGCGTGAAATATTATGGAGACGGTTCCTTAAAGTGAGCACTTTATCATCATTTGTCTGCAGGCTCCTGCTAGGGCCGCCTTGCCCGGCTTCCGGTTGGGTGCGAAGAGCTGTCATAACTCAATCAGGCGGCTAACGCGGCCGCCTGGGTACCTCCAGCCCACGGCGGATGCCCGGAGCCCGCTGAGAGCCGGTGGTCCCCGGCCAGGCCCTGCTGCTGGCCACGTGCAGGGGAGACATATTTTTGGAGGCAGAACGGGAGGCCTGTTTCCCTGTGCCACTTACCATTCTCCAAACACAATTTGTCATTTCCCACCAGCAACATTTTGGTCACACTGTTTTCTCAGCCTGGAGCGCCTCCTCCACCAGCTGTGTCTGCCAAGATGCTATACGCTCTCAAAACAGGATCTGAGACATAGGCCCGTGGCCGGGTGCAGGGGCCGCTTCGGATCCCCTGTGCCCTACCACCTCCAGGGGCAGCATCATTTAGCTGTCACCTAACAATACTAACAATAGTAATACTTGAGTCCTAGCAGAATTCAGATCATCTGTGCAGGGTTGTATGCTGGTGGTTGGCAAACTTTTTCTGGAAAAGGCCAGATGGTAAATATTTTAGGCTTTGTGGGCCCATAGGGGATCTGTTACAACTACTCAATTCTATCCTAGGCGATGAGTGAAGGAATGGGCGTGGCCTGACCGGCCCTCTGGGTCTTAGTTTGCTCTCTCCATTTTATGCTATTATCTCATTTAATCCTCTCCCCAACCTTTTGCTCAAATGTCACCTTCTCGATGAGGTCTTCCCTGACTATTTAAATCTTGGCATCCCCAGCCCACTTTCTTGCTTCATTTTTCTCTGTAACTTTTATCATATATTTTAAAATATAGTTTTGCTTTACTATGTTGCCAATAATAACACCACCACACTGGCTGCTAGAATGTCAGCTCCATGAGGACAGGGACTTCACCTGTTGTGCTCGTCACTTGCACTTCCAGTGCCCAGCACAGTGGCTGGCACATAATGGGAACCGATGGCCCCATGAGGTATGTGCTATGGTAGCCCCATTTTTCAGATGAGAAAACTGAGGATCAGAAAGCTGCGGGCATTGTCTAAGGTCATCCAGCTGGTAAGTGTTCCTGAGCACATGCTTGAGTCCTCACTGAGGTTTTATTTATTTTTTTGTTTTTGGTGTATCAACATAAATCCTTTTTTGAAGCCCCGTAGGGTAGGAGGTCCTGCTAGTATTCTGCTTGTGCAGGTGAAGAAACTGACTCAGAGAAGTGACTTGTCTCCGAGGTTAGGTAGCCGGCAAGTGGTGAAGTGGGGAACTGAACCCTCTTCGTCAAAGGCCATTCTCTTGCCTCACTGGCACCCTTGCTGTCCTATACTTTGCAGGCAGAACTAAGAGCCCGGGGCCTGGGAGTACCTGGTAGGGAGGTGGGCAGCCGCGAGCTTGCCCCTCACTGGCTTTTGACTTACCTGTGAGCAGGGTGAAATCATCGCCTCCATGATCACACCTGAGGACACCAAGGGCTCTGGGCTGGGCTCAAGGATGCTACAAAAGACTCTCCCACTGGTCCTCCTCCCATCCCTGTGCTCCCAAGACCCGCGCTTCCCCTCTGACCCCCTTCCCAGCATCTTCTCCCCACTCAGCTTTGCCCACACTCTTCCCACCACCTGGAGCACCTTTCCTCTTCCCCTTTAGATTCTTTGCATCCCGGAACAAAGGTTGAAAAAAATACAAACTTTTCGCAGGTGCTCTTGGGGGCTGCCCTTTGGCCGCAAGAAGCGAAGCTTGAAACCCTCCTCCTCTGGGGCTGGACCACCCTGGGGAAAGAAAGGAGAAGAGGTGAAGCCCACTCGGGACAGGATCAGGGCTGTCTTGCCACACCCCTTGGGAAGCCCTGGGACACCTGAGGACGTATGGCCGTCTCCAGCCACCTTCTGAACCGGAAGGCAACAGAGTTTGAAGTTCCCTTGCAGATAATCCAGAATTCAACGCAGAGAACCCTAAGAAGCTTAGAGACTGTGACGATTAATTTTATGTGTCAACTTGGCTAGGCCATGATACCCAGTGTTTGGTCAAGCTCCAGCTCTTCCCTGGGTCTCTAGCCTGTCAGCATGCCAGCCTGCCAGCCTGCCCTATAGATTTCGTATTTGCCAGTCCCCACAATTGTGTGAGCCAATTCCTTAAAATAAATCTCTCTCTCTTTCTCTTCCTATATCATCTATATCTATATCTATATCTATACCTATACTTATATCCATCCTATTGGTTCTGTTTCCCTGGAGAACCCTGAATATTAATAATGTTAATACACAACTTTAACTCTTCAGTTGACAGAGAGAGGTACCAAGGCACAGAGAGGGCCATAAACGTACCCAGTGTCACACAACAGATAATAACCAAGCTTGGATCATTCAAAAAGCCCCCTAGGCTAAAATTCTTGCCCTGTAGTGAGGGGCTGGGGTCCCACCTCCACACTTCTAAGCCTTCCAGTCAGGTGGAGGGCAGATATCACAAGTGTTTGAAGAAAATGAGTTCCTCACCAGAGGTGAGTGGGCGAGGAATGAGAAATCAAAAATTCAGTGTGAAAATACAGAAATCTAGCCGCAGAGCCAATTTTCCATCACACTTAGCAACTCCATTTGATGTGATAGTTTACTAATAAAACATGAGCATTACGGTAACATAATATTTTAAGTATCCATTAACTAATACGTAAATATAATGGAACCTTATGGAAATATACTTAAGCTGTCACCAACACCCCTAATGTAATATGCATGATTTCCAGGGCTATTTATAACTCCTTGGGTTCACTCTCTCCCCAGTGACTTCATGGGCTCAGTGAAAAGAGGATCTTGTTTTCTCTCCCCAGCCCCTGTCTCAATATACTCAACCTTGTGGCCCCTCTCCCCGCGGTACTGCACGGTCCTGGCCAATACCCATTTGCCACATAAGGGCCAGACACATACCTGTCATGATCTGGGCCCAGCCTCCTGGCATGGAGCCAGTGATCTGGCAGACACACCCTACGTGGGTGGTGAGAGCTGTCAAAGAGGAATGGCAGGGGGTTGTGAGAGGGCAAGCCAGGGAGGCTTCTCGGAGGAGGTGATGCTTGGGCTGAGGAATAGAGGATGGGCAGGAGTTGGCTGGGGGAAGCAGAGCAAGCAGAGGGAAGGGAGTAGCACGGTGAGGGATCCAAAAGGGCCGAGGCCCAGGCGTGAAAAGCAGGCAACATTTCTTCTGGGAATTGAATGGAGCCCAGATGCTGATGCAGAGATTACAAGGAGAGAGAGTGGCAAGACAAAAGGTTTGAGCGGTGAGCAGAAGCCGGGTTGCAGAAGGCCAGATGACAGGGAGAGACTCTTCTACAAAGGGCCAGAGTAGGCACCCAGCTGTGCAAGGGTCTGCAAGGCTGTTTCGACTCATACCGGCACTTCTGACATCACCAAGCAACCGATTCCCTGATTCTCCAGACACCAGCTTGGTGTGCCACGACTCAGTTCAATTCTGACACTAACCACCTAGCGTCAGACCCCCAGGTTCAAAGGCTCGGTCCCACAAGACGGTCCCCACTTCAGATGTCAGTCACAAGTTTTGGGTCCCCAGGGTACCCACACTCCTGTCTGACTTGGCTACAAAGTCTAGGGGGTTACCACACAGAAAATATTTTAGTGAAGTACTTTGCTTACAATTACTGGTTTGCTGTAGAGGACACAACTCGGGAACAGCTAGATGGAAGAGAGGCATAAGGTCTGCGGGGGTCGGGGACGGTGCAGAGAACTTCCATACCTTCTCCAGGCACAACCTGCCAACACCTCGACGTGTTCACAAACCCAGAAGCTCACCAAATCTTATTATTTAAGAGTTTTAATAGAGTTTAACCTTCAGCAGCTGTCCCCTTTCTGGGAGGTTGGTGGATGGGGGCTAAAAGTTCCAACCCTCCGATCACTTGGCCTTTGTGGTGACCAGCCCCATCCTGAGACAATCAAGGGGCCCCACCCAAAGTTACCTCCTTAGCATAAGCTGAAGGGTACAAAAGGGAGTCCTTATGAATAACAAAGGACACTCCTGCCACCCAGGCAATTCCAAGGACTTCGGCAGCTCGGTAGACTTGGAGGGGGGGGAAAGGAGATGCCCCCAGCCCATTCCAGCTGTGGATTTATGTCCTGAGATGTGTTGAAAAGGAATCCGAACCCCTAGTCTCCACTCAGACTGTCTATACAACCTTGGACATCCCCTCTCTGGGCCTAGATGTTCTTATTTGTGAGGCTGGAGCTGGAGTAGGGCTGTCAAAACCTTCTAGGTCAGGCCTTCTAGGAGGACTTCAGTGAGCCTTGTCCCTGCCCACACAGCCATCTCACCTAGCAACTGCTGACAGTGTTGCCAGCAGACTTTGGTACGAAACATCTAGCAGATCATCACCTGCAAAGTGCGGAGCGGGAATCACCGCTGGGGGCATCGCGCCTCTGCCAGAAGCCCAGCGATGCCTCTTCCATGCGTCTGATGTATGGGGTTTTTATAGCTCTCTGAGCTTGGGTTTCCCAGAAGCAAATCCTGAGATAAAGCTTTGAATGCAAGTGCTTTATCTGGGGACTGAGGAACTGGGCTATGGGGCAAGGAGGACAGCAAAAGCAGAGCGAGTTGTTGAGCTAGTTGCCGCTGTGGCCTCAGGAGTGAAATCCCCCGGGAACTCCAAAACTCTGCTTTAGGTTAGCCTATCGAAGGGTGACGGAGCTGGGGAGTTGCAGGCCAAGTCTCATGAGTCATGGGTGAAGGAGGTTTCCTGGTAGACACTGATGCCTGGAGTGTCCGGCCTGCTAAGCACATAGCCTGAAAGGCCTTCCCTCATCTTGCAGAACAGCTCTCAAGCAAAGCCATCAGATATTGGCAGTTGGAAGCTGGTCGGGGCAAGAATAATAGTCAGGCTTACAGAGTACGAGCAGGACACCGACAGGATCACCTACGATGGCTAAAATTCAATGCTTTCAAGTGACTGCACAGTCTCATTGGAGTCTTGAAGGGCCTGTCTGAAGAAGGCAAGGAAGAAATACAGTCATCCCTCGATATCCATGGGAGAATGGTTCCAGGATACCCCACTCCCCACAGACACTAAAATCCAAGGATGCGCAAGTCCTTTATATACAATGACATTCTATTTGCATATAACCTATGAACATCCTCCAGTATGCTTTAAGTCATCTTTAGATTACTTGTAATACCTAATACAATGTAAACGCTATGTAAGAAGTTGCCAGCGTGCAGCAAATCCAAGTTTTGCTTTTAGAACTTTCTGGAATTTTTTCCCAAATATTTTCAATCCGTGGTGGTCAAATCCATGGATACGAAACCTGAGGATACAGAGTGCTGGCTGTAACTGACAATCCTCATTTGACAGATGAGGCCAGTGTGGTTTCAGGAGGAGACTGACTTTCCCCAGCCTGGAATGTTTTCCTCTTGTCCCTTTGGCTTCAGTGCATCTCCTTTGCCCGGAGTACACTTCCTCCATGTAGCCTTTTCCTTTGTTGACAGGTCATTCACCTTGAGCTGGAATCCTAGACTATTATCAACCACTAAGATTTGTGGGGTTGTTTGTTACCACAGCATAACCTCGTTTATGCTGACTGATACAGATCCCTGAAAAGGAGTCTGGTTTAAAAATAAAAGCAGTTAAGTAAGCAATAACAGAGAACATGTGGATATGGCAAAAAGTAATACAGTATTCTGCACGTAACTGACATTTGTGGAGCAAACAATGCCTTTGTGCTAATAGGTTGGTACATTTCCTGGGGGGGAGTTTATTTAAAAAGTGGAGGAGCAACTTGGTTTGATTATCATTCAAAGGTGAGCTACAGAGAGAAGCTTCAGTCAACCTTCTTAGTCTCTGGGACGTACACTCTGGGCGTGCGGGGCACTGCTGGGCTGACTAGGGTGGACTTGACCATCAGGACTCTGACTCCCCTGTAATACCCACATCCTAGAGTCTTGAAAGGATTAAATGTAGCTGGGCACGTGCCATAGTACATCTCATTAAGACGCAATTGCAGGACGCGTCGTCGTGCCACGTATCACTAAGAAAGAAAAATATCTGGTAAACTCTGATGTAGTATCTTAAAGGGAGGGTGAAGCAACAATTAGCCAGACCAGTCTTTTGTTGCTTTTGAATTTGTCATGTATTCCCAGGTATTTGGCAACTTCTCCCGCCTTTGGCTCACTCTTGGCAGGGGCTAGACAATTCTTTCAAACGTATCTCAGTAATATAAAGCAACAACAACTTCATCTCCTTGAGCTATCTTCCCGTCTTAGGTTCCATTATGCATGTTGTTGTGGAACGTTCCTTTGCAAGGGAATAATACATCGTGGTCGCTCCAGCAGTAAGCGTTTGCGACTCTAATCCCAGCTGCGTGCCCGCCGTCTTATCTGTGCCTTTCTGCCTGCACAGTAACTTTTCATTCCGTCACTGAATCACACAGTCTGATCTTTTTGAAGATGCATAAAATGGCAATTACACTCCGCACGGGTAGTACAGCAATGCAGAGCCCTCCACTGACGTGACAACAATGGGGACGGCTATGACCACACTCGCCAGGCGATGACGACCGCATCATGACAGCCACTTGGCCGATGGCTTGAGACATCATCGTTTGTGAAATGGGGCCCGATATCAGAACGTGAAAATGGAAAAAAAAAAAAAAAGCCATCTTAGAATTGATGAACTCGGTAAGTGTCGGTTGTGGAGTAGCTGCTCATCTCGTTTTGGCGCTGATTACCATTTTTATATGGTACACTTGCAGGTGCGTATGCCGAAAGTGGAGGGAAAGAGGACCCGTGGAAGGGGTGGGTGGTGGTGGGACTTGGGGTGCTTTGGGAAAAGTGATTCTCAACCAGGGGGGAGGCCACTAAACTCCTCGGCCCCCGCTTCCAGAGGAATAGCAGACGGTGCCCTTTTCAATCCAACCAGTGTGGATCGAGCACCTACTGTATACAGGCACCATGTGGGAGAAGGGGGCGGGGAGGACACAGGACAGAACATGAGGTGACAGCAGTCACCACCTCCTGGGGTCCTTAGGCAAAAGGGGGAGATAGGTACCTGCACACACAGCCATGGTGCCCAGTGGATAGCAGTTAACTCTAACACAGCCAGCGACTCAGGAAAGGGTTTGGAGAGCCCTGAGGGTGTCACTGTGTTTGCACCTGGAAAGGCTTCCTGGAGGAGGAGGAAAGTGAGCTGAGCTTTCAAACAGGGAGGATTAAGGCATGGGATGTGGAGGGAGGGGGGTGCTGGGCAGTGGCAGCCGGCTGAGCTGAGCAACAACAGGTATGAATTGAGGACCGCAAGCTGGTCTCCATTAACTTAACCTCCTATGCAAACGCTCTAGAACTAGATCCAGACCCAAGCCCATGACCTAGCCTAGGCTCCGGCTCCTTTCCAAGTTGCATGGGTACATATATACGCAGAGGCAGATCCAGGTAGGCGCTCACACCCAGGCTCCCGTACCTGCTCAGTGGGGCAATCACATGCCCATGCATGCACACGTCCACGCGCTTGCATCTACGAACGCTGTGGATATGTACACATGTACACGTGTGTGTGCACACACAGAGGCACACCCAGCTGCACTCACATACTGCCTCCTGCAGGTGCTCTTTGGGGCAACCACATGCATGTACACAAACAGGTGTACATGTACATACAGGGGTACACAGGGGCATACCCTTAGAGGCACACACACACACACATACAGTCTGGGTGCATTTTTTGCAAAAAGAGGAGCAATGAGTTCCCTCCCTGCATCCATGCCACTGGGACTCTCCTTCCCCCACACTGACTCTGGGCTTAACCATGTAATTTGATTTGGCCGGTGGGAAAGTAGCAAATGCAGATAGAGATTGAAAAGTGTTTGTATGTTAAGACTTGCTCTTGCTGTATTTGCTGTGTGAGCCAGCCCTGGGTAGCTTGCTGGAGGCTGAAAGACCATGTGGCCAAGTCATCCCCTGACTTCCAGTCAACTGCCAGTGCCAGACACAGGAGTGATGTCTCTGCAGACCACCTGCAGCAGAGTTACCAGCTGCCCCAGACACATGAACAGGCTCAGAAGAGTTTAGTCAAGCTGAGAAGAACCTCCCAGCCAACCCACAAAGTTAGGAGAAATTATAAATGTTTGTTGCCTTAAGATGCTAAATTTTGGGGTGACTTGTTATACAGCACAAGCTAACTGATACAAGCAGTGACACAGGAACATACAGAGACATACCACACATATACCCATGCATTGCCTGTACTTATCTGTATAGGAGAGCACAAAAAGGTAAACTCACACACACTTCGGTGATCACAGCACACACGTGTGCATGCATAGACAGTGCACTTACACAAGTGCACCTACAACATATTATGTAACACATGTACACATATATGTAAACACTCATGCCTGCGCATGTAGACAAACACCACCCAAGTCAGGACTCTATGGACCAGTGAGTGGCCATGAACCATGGCCCCCACATGCTTCCTGGAGTCCAGTGGCTGAGGGAAGGCAGTTGTCCTGGGAACAAGTACCATGCAGACAAGCCAGGACCCACAGACACACTGAGGCCCCACTGCTGAGAGAGGAAGCACCCAGTGCTTCCCGGTGACCCCGTGCACTGTCCATCTGGTTCCGTCTCATTGCCGGTTGCTAAGCCTTGGGCTCAGCACATGGCAACACTGTTAGAAGGGCACTTCCCTGGCTGCACAGTGCTGCTATGCTCTCCTTGTGACTCAGACCCCGTCCTACTCCAGAGTCCAGAGGGCCATGGCTTTGCAGCCTCGAGGAATGCATGTCGGCCAGGTCCCCGCTGTGGGCACAGGAACGCTTGGGGTGGGAGGTGGTGATCCAGGCCCTTTGCTTCCCCCAGCACACCACGCTGCCGTGTGTCTCCTGGCAGACACGCATGCAGGTAGAGACAGAGGTTAAAAGCAGACAGGTGCTCACTGCTGAAGATTCGGATTGAGTGGTATGTCTCCCAATGGCCTCGCCTTCCTTGGAATGCCTGTTTGCCCCTGCGTTTGAAATGTTCTCTTATGCTTCCTTGCACAGCATGTACTTCAACTTTCCACGTGTTTTCTGTTTCTTTTGCCTCTCTGAGGACTGTCCACCTGTCCCTCTCTAGCTCTATGCCCACCCCGCCCCCAAAGTCTGGACCACTACAAACACTTGCCTGGGAGATGACAGTGATCTCCTAACTGACCCCGTACACCAGGCATGGCCCCTCCAATCCATTCTTCATCCTGCTGATGGGATCTTTCTAATATGCAGAGCTGGTCCCTGGGTCAAAAGTCCATCAGTGGGCTTCCCTGGTGGCGCAGTGGTTGGGAGTCCGCCTGCCGATGCAGGGGACACGGGTTCGTGCCCCAGTCCAGGAAGATCCCACATCCCACGGAGCGGCTGGGACCGTGAGCCATGGCCGCTGGGCCTGTACGTCCGGAGCATGTGATCCGCAACGGGAGAGGCCACAGCAGTGAGAGGCCCACGTACAAAAAAAAAAAAAAAAAAAAAAAGTCCATCAGTGACACAAGCCCCTTAACATGGTCCACAAGCCCCTCGGTGATCCAAGTCCTGAGCCCCTCTCCATCTTCCCTCTCTCTACTCCACCTCATCCATCTTTTCTGGGTCAGCGATGTCTATCTACAGTTCCTCGGGGCCCTCAGTCACCTCTGGGCCTTTGAATCTGCTGTCCCTGTGGCCTGGAATGCCCTTTCCCAACTCCCGTACTTCACTCCAATCACGCTTTTGTATGCTTAGCTCTTCCTGACACAGCTTAGCTGCCACCTCTTCTGCAAGGCTTCCCTGAATTCCAAGGTTGGGTGGGTCCCCAGCCTCTACCGTGCCCAGTACTTAACAGATTGTGTGACAATTATTTCATTAGTTATTTGCACACACACATGCATGCACTAGTATAGGAGCTCCTTGGAGGCAAGGCCTGTGTCTTGATCAACATTTTGTCCCCAAGGACTCACCTGGCATGTAGTAGTCTGGAGTAAATGATTGCTGAAGGAAAGAAGGAAGGAAAGAAGGAAGGAAGCAAGGAAGGGAGGGAGGGAGGGAGGGAAAGAGGGAGAGAGGGAGGGAGGGAGGGAGGGAGGATGGGAGAAGGAAGGAAGGAAGCGAGGAAGGGAGGGAGGGAGGGAGGGAGGATGGGAGAAGGAAGGAAAAAGAAAAGCTCAGGGAACAGTGGAGACTATGTCCTTGGCCAAGTGTGGTGCTGATGTAATTGCCTGTACCATCCTCATCCCCTTAATAGAAGGGTGATGCATGCAGCTCTCGTGCTCTGAGCTGCACTCCCTTCTTCGCCAAGGTCCTCCCTCTGTCTGGGCAGATCTGCTCACTTCTCTGAGATGACTGCTCTCCTGGCACCTGTCTGATCCATCCCAAACTCGCTCACATTTTAGGCGCTTCAGGGAACATCTGCTTCTCTCTTACCATCCATATTCTGCATGTTTGAGGCCGCAGGTGCTGACTGGCTGGCGGGTGTTGATCATGGGTAGGTTGTGGCCTTCCCTCGAGGAAAACCATGGAGTACAGGTAGGAGAGGCACAAGGCCCAATACGGCATTGGGAGGGGACCAGGCTGAAACAGCTTAGACTCTGCAGCACAAGGATTTCAGTTCAGAGATGAATAGGGACTTTTGAAGGAAATATGCTCTATTGTCCATTTGCTTTGGTCAAGAACTTGTTGCAGCCCATATACCTGAGGAAGGAGGCGTCCAGGGGAGGTAGGATGACTGAGATGTGATCAATGGCTTCTACCACATGCAGTTCCCTGGCTCATAAGGTATGTGTGAGTCTTATGCCAGTACGCCAAATACCCATGAGACGAGGAAATGTGTGAAGAACGTCAGGCAGCTCTTACCAAGTTCTGAGTCAAGGTTTTCTTCCACTGGAGAGGAGGGAAGGGCATCATCGAAGAGGAGGGAGCTGATCAGAGTAGACTTTGGCTAAACTGAGACTGAGTTGGGGGCCCGGGACTTGTTCTAGTTAGAGGTGATAGTAACACAGCTGTCATTTGTCAAGAACCAGCTGAACGAGGGGTGCTGCCCAGACCTTTTCCCATATCAACTGTGAGCCTCCAAGCAAGCCTGCTGAGCTGGTCTTATTGCTTCCATTTTATAGATGAAGCAGCTCTGGACCAGAAGGGAAGAGACCCGGCTGAGGCAGCTTGCCTTAGAGCTAAGGCTTTGAAACAAGGGCTTTCTAGAATCAGAGCCTGATACGTCAACAAGCTTCTGTGTAACAAACCATTCTAAAATGAGTGGCTTAAACAACAACAATCATTTGTTATTATCTCATAGTTTGAGGGGCGCCTGGGCTCGCCTCCGTGGTTCTCACTGGCATCTCTCGAGCAGTTCCTTCCTGCCAGCTGGTGATGAGGCTGGAGTCGTCTGAAGGGGCCTCAGTGGAACGAGACGGTGGCTGCTTCTGGGCTGGAGACTGGGACGGTGAGTGTCCTCGGGCATTCTCTCTCTTCATGTGGCCTCTTCAGCATGGTGGCTTCAGCATGGCGGCTCAGGTCCCTACAGGTGTGTATCTCAAGAGAGATGTCAGGAGGATGGTATTGACTTGCACGATCTGGACTTGGACATCACCTCGTGTCACTTTGTACTGCGTCACTTGTACTGCACTGCTTTAGCCGAGGCCATCAAGAAGGTAATCCACCTCCCCAGGTTCCAGGGGAGGGCTCTTTCGTCTATGCCTCTTCATGGGGGAGTAGCAAAGTTCTAGAAGAGTACGTGGGACAGGAAATATGTTCTGACTACTTTTGCCACATCTGGGTTCCATGATGCCCACAGGTCAAGGCCTGGAAGCAGGAGAGTAGGAATAGGGTCTGATCTGGGAAATGGGGCCAATGACCCGCTGAGCAGCAGCAGGAAGCTTCCGCTGACAAAGTGAGGAAAGGCTGCTTCAAGGGTGCAGACAACGGCCACGAGTCATGAGCTAGGTGACAGGGGTGTCAATAAAGAGGAAAGAGAGGGAAGCCATACAGCAAAGAGCTACCGACTGGGGACCAGGTCAGAGGGTCGGGGAGAGACAGGGCGCATCCTAAGTAAAGTCCAAGTTCTGGACCTGGATAACCTGGGATGTGGGGTTCCCAGAACCAAAGTGGGGGAATTAGAGGAAGCATTGGTTTGGGAAAGTTTACTTTGGTGTCCTGTTGAGTGAAAGGCATGAAGAGGGTACGTTGGAAAACGACCCAGTGGAGGTAGAATTGTCGGTCTAGATCTTAGCGGACTGGGACGGCAAATGCAGATTACAAGGGACTCGGGGTGGGGTTGGAAGCCATCAGCATGGTTGAGCCCACCAAGGCTGAGAGAGCAGAGCACCTGGAGAAGACAGCCAGAACTCGAGAGCTCTGGTATTTGGAGGTGGTGCAAGAAAAAGGAGCAGTAGTGGCCCATCCAAAGGAAAGGCCTGAGAAGACCTTTATGATCCCAAGACTCTAGGAAAACCCTAAGTGGAAGGGCAGGAAGGGCAGTTACTCAGCCCAAGACCCGTCCCCTTCAAGTCTTCTGCAGGACCTCGCCTGTCTTTTCCCCGTTGGATCTAACTGCTGACCTTTTCTGCTGGTGTAAACTCTATCCTTAGAGTAGTGGAAGCCCCCGTGAAGACAGGCACCATGTCACAGGCACCTGTGACATCAGTGTTCGTCTTGGCATGCATAGCTTGCTGTATGCAAAGACCTTTGGTTGAGTGGTTGTGAAACAAGTAAAAATGGGGCTTCTCTGAGAGTTGAGGGCCTGGCACCTCTGGTGGGTGATAGCTCTGGTGGGCTCTCTCCCTCTGGCCTGAGCGCCCTCCACCAAACTCCCAAAAGAAAATTCCCAAACCACTCATCTCCCCTGAGGTTTTCATGGCACAGCCGAGGCCTAGGAAAGGAAGTGATTTTCCAAGGGGTCTCACAGATGGTCAGGCAATGGGCCTGCGAGTGAATGTCACCAGGTCAGCCTCATGTCCAACAGACCCCAGAGCTGTGACTTAGGAACAGAAGGAGTGACAAGGGGGCAACAGGCCTTCCCCATGAAGTGGACACACCCCCTGAGAGGCAGCCCTGGGCATGGCAGCCAGGTCAGTGCAGGCAGAAGCCCGGGTATGATGGGCCGCCGATGGACCGGGCCAGCTGGAGCGCCACGCTGGCCGAGGCCCCTCCCTGGGCAGCCCCCTCCCTGGGCAGCGCCTTGGGAACCTTGCGGCAGGCTGAGCTCCTTGCAGACCCCGGGGTCCGAGGGCGGAGGGGAGGAAGGGAGACATTGCTGTGGTTTTGCGGCCCAGGAGGGAACATACTTAGGATATTTAGGGGATGGACAGGGAACAGCCCCACTCCCCCCAGGCTCTGCCTGCCAGCGCTCAGCCACTGGAACATGCCATTTACGAAACGTCTTCATTTTCTCTCAGTCGTTGGCCAGGTTCCCACCACACTCATTGAGAGCGGGAAGAGGGGGGCAGGAGAGGGAAGGTGAGGGCCGTAGAGGGCAGCCAAGGGGAATTGGAAAGCTGGTTCCCCAGAGCTCTCTGTGCAAAGAAAACACCCCAGAGCCTGCCAAATCTGGCTGCCACACGGCCTGACGCCACCCCACGTGGCTCCCCAAACCCCTCCTGCCGTCTCACAGGAAGTCATATGTCCCCCCCGCTGTGGGCTGGTGAGGGCGCACCTCCAACCAGGACCCCAACATGCAGACTGGGCTGCATCTGTCCAGCCACGTTGTGGAGCCTGGCTGCAGGGATGCCAGTGCAACACCCCAGTTAGGCTGGGCATCTGGCCTGCCGACGATAAACCTCTCAAGTCAGTCTTTATTTTTATAGACCATGGCTTAAAGGTCCCAGCCACTGCGAGTCCTGACTTCCCTTGCTGATTCGTAATTTTCAAACATCTTGATTTATTGCTCAGAAGCCCCTGACTGGGGCCACAGACACAGGATTTCAGAAATGTCAGAGCTGGGAAAGAAAATGCCAGGGCTGTTTTCCTCCAACTGCCTTATTTACTGATGGAGAAACAGAGGCCCATAGAGAAATTTAGGCACCTGGAAATAAACTGTAGATTGATATAAAGAAATGCTGGTACTGGTGGGAGGTGTCAAGTGTGAGGAGAAGAAATGAACTTTAGAACCATGTGGATTTTCGTTCGAATCCTCACTGTGTCATTTGAGCAGCGTGACCTTGGGAAAGTTTACTAAAGCTCTGCACCTCAGCCTTCCCATCTGTAAAATGGGAAATAGCCTGCCCATGCATCCATGGTGACCGGCGAGTAGCAGGCGCCCCATAAACATACCTTCTGTCTCCAGGTATCAGATGGACACCTGTACACCCACCGTCCCCCTGTTATTGATTTTCAATGAATTCGAGAACTGGGCATTTCACAGAAGGCCAGACTCCGTGGGACTTTGTCATGCGAATGTGACACAGCATTATGGAGACAGTTGGAGCCAGGCCTAGGGACAGAACCTTCCTCTAGAGAGGGCCAAAAGGGACCAGCGACGGGAAGGGGGTGTGTCAGAAAGCCCGCCTCGCCCCGGTACCCGAGACGTCACCCGATCGGGGCGGATTCAGTGGTGGACCGCTCTGCCCAAGGCATCGGAAAGTAGAGCCCTGGCTCCAAGTGTGGAACAGAAGATTTACCTTAAAGATACCCCGGCTGGGGCCCGATAGAGATCAGCTGGCATTTCGTGTGGCTGAAAGAGCGGCAACTGAATCCTCTGCCCTGCCTGACCCGGCCCCTGTACCAATGCTGCAGATCAATTTCTATTTTTTCCTTTCTTCTGTAAACAGTGGCGCTGGGGCAGGTCTGCCTGGATGGCTCGCCCACAGGCCCGCCCCAGAATCTGCGATCGTCTATAGCAGATAATGCTGGCTTGAATGTGCCTCCATCCCCATTTTCATTCACACTGAGCTTTTTTGGCACTTTAGTAATGAAAAAAGAGAGAGGAAAAAAGAGAAGGGGTGGCAAGGTTGGGTGCGGGGGAGGTGACGATGGGAAGAGCCATCGATATGAAACATCCCGGCTCAGATTCTGGGCAAACAGCTGCTTTGTGTTTAGAATTTGGGGCTTGACTGGGTTTCAAGGCAAACCACAGCACTGAAGCAAGCCTTTCTTCTCTGTGCCAACAGGCGCCCACAAACGCCTAAATTTAGAAGCCGGCAATTGCCCTCATGTAGGATTTTAGGGGAAACTCAGGTAATACAAACTGTCTCGGATCAGAAAGGTTTATGAACTCACTGTGTTGATGGGGTTGACTGGTCTCGCTCCTGGTGGCAGCAAAGGGTCCTTTTGGCTTCACCTTCTACTCAAAAGCACAAAAGTGATTTCCATCCTGGAAATGCAGACGACATCCTCTGTTTTGAGACATCCCTTCTCTGTGCATCACCTGGAACTCGTCTGCCAGGTGCCCCCGCCCCCCTCCCCTCCCCCCCACCAGATGTCTGCACCTGGGCGTCTGCCACGCGTCTCCTGGCTCTAGAGCGGCTGCTTGGGGCTGCTTGTCCCATGAAGAGGGCCTCGCAGGCGTATTCCCACAGAGATGACTAAAATCGTGTTTTATAGGAGGTGGGGAGATTGGGGAGAAAGAGATAAATGAAGACAAAATAACAAAGAAAGGAGAAGCAAAAAAGAGGGGGAGGGTCTGAGCCAAGACATCACTCAGATTCTGTCCACTTTTATCGCAGATTTGCCCTGAGGCTGTAGATATGTCCTCCCCTTCTGGACACCAGTGTCCTCCCATGCCCTGCATCGGGGTCTCATCCTCTTGACACTTACGTGCAGTGGGACAGAAAGGAGAAGTCCACTATTTACTCCCTCCCCACATTCTCCTCTTCCTTGTAAACCCAGAAAAAGGAAGTTGTCGACTAGGGAGAAAAGGATCGCTATGTGAGCTTGAGTAAATATCTTGACTCTTCTGGTCTCATTTTCCTTATATGTAAGGTATGGGACTTCCCTGGTGGCGCAGTGGTTAAGAATCCACCTGCCAATGCAGGGGACATGGGTTCGAGCCCTGGTCCGGGAAGATCCCACGTGCCATGGAACAACAAAGCTCGTGTGCCACAACTACTGAGCCTGCGCTCTAGAGCCCGTGAGCCACAACTACTGAGCCCGTGTGCCACAACTACTGAAGCCCATGTGCCTAGAGCCCGTGCTCCGCAACAAGAGAAGCCACTGCAATGAGAAGCCTGTGCACCGCAACTAAGAGTAGCCCCCGCTAGCCGCAACTAGAGAAAGCCCGTGCGCAATAACGAAGACTTAATGCAGCCAAAAATAAATAAATTTATTTTTTAAAAGTATGGGTAGCGCTTCCCTGGTGGCGCAGTGGTTGAGAGTCCGTCTGCCGATGCAGGGGACATGGGTTTGTGCCCCGGTCCGGGAAGATCCCACATGCCGCGGAGCGGCTGGGCCCGTGAGCCATGGCCGCTGGGCCTGCACGTCTGGAGCCTGTGCTCCGCAAGGGGAGAGGCCACAGCAGTGAGAGGCCCGTGTACCACAAAAAAAAAAAAAAAGTATGGGTAATAATACCCTCCTGCCGCCCAGGGTAAAAATAAAATAAAATAATGTCTATAAAGCACCATGAGAGGGCATTCCCAGTACTTGGGAGGGACTTGATGCATGGCTGTCATTATGTCATTAATGTTATTTCTACTGACCCATGGGTTTGACTTGTTCTTGTCCTCACTGATATCTGAAATACAGCAAAGGAGGCTCAAGCAGTGGAGCAAAGGCAGCATCTGGTAAAAGCTAAGTGGCACAGATAATAGTCACCGCAGAGGAGGGGCTGGGTAGTAAGGAGGTCTGCCTGGAAGAGGTGAGAGTTAAGGGACAAGGTAACATGATAACCAAGGTTCAGACTCTGGAGCTAGACTTCCTGAGTCCTTATTCCCCCTCTGCTCCTTAGAAGCTATGTGACCTTGGGCTAGTTATTGAACCTCTCTGTGCCTCAGTTTCCCCATCTGTAAAATAAGAATGATCATAATAGATATTTCCCACATAGTGTTACAGGGATCAAGTGAGTTCATCTGAGTGAATCACTTGGAATCACACTCGTCACAGAGAGAATATTCAATAAGCCTGCTATTATTAAGCTAAGCCTGACACTGGCTGGAAGATGTGGGTAGGTGGGAGTGGAAAGAGGAGGGGACTCCAGGCTGGTAGAGGGTTGTGAGCAAAAATGTGGAGGTGGGAGGAGCAAGACGCAGTCAGGGAGCGATGACTAGCCTAGTTAGTTGGAACAAGGTGTTGTTAGTGGGAAGTGGAAGGGAGAGAAGGAAACTGGAGTCAGACCATATAGGCTCTGAATGCCATCCCACAAGGCTGGGCTTGACCTCATACCAGGTAAACAGTCACAGATGGTTTCTGGGCAGGGGGCTTGTTGAATGCAAGTGTTGTCCCTGGGTGATCTTGTGACAATGCACAGGACAATGGGCAGGAAGGGAGCCCTTGGAGGCTGGGAGGCCAGGTAGGTAGCAACTCACCTCAGTGCAGATGCCAACTTCAAAGGGCCGAGATTGGATGGCAAAACTCCTGCTGCTGCCCTCCATTCCTGTGTCCATGGCAGACATCACTAATCGATCACAGCCAACTTTCCCATTGAGGCCAAATGTAGCCTGGAAGTCTTCCTCCACCCTGTACTCCAGGCGGTTACCGCCTATGGGTCAGAGCTGGGACTTGAGAGGAAAACAGCTTGCCCGCTTGGGACTGAGGAGGAGAGGGATGGACCCACGTGAGCGCTAATTGAAGGAAAGAAAGAACGTGCAGTACGAGGTGGGCTAATGGATGGAAAAGATCAGGGATGACTTCGAGTTCTAGGGGGATGGAGAAAACGTGTTTGGTATTGTTAGCGATAGAAAAGGCAGGGTGTGGCCTGGAGGTGCAGAGTCCAGCAACTTGGATGAAGGCCAGGTGGCTTTGGGCCGTGCTGAGCGGGAGGCTTGCGGGGGACATCCAAGAGGAAGCATTCAATCCGCGCTTGGAGATAGGAGCCTGGACTCAGTTGGAGGCTGGAGCTGGGGACATGGATTTGGAAGGCGGCCACATCAAGGTGATAGCTGACACGGTCAGGACAGATGAGCTTTCGGAAGGAGAGAGCAAGAGGAGAGAGCTGAGGCCCATTTGGGGCAAACACTCACAGTTCAGTATCAAATATCAAAAATATCACAGCAAGGGAACTAGCAACAAACGGTCAGAGGAGTAGGAAACGGAAGCATCCGACATGTCGAATGGCCAAGGAAGAAGGCGATTCGAGAAGCCGATGGTCAGTGGCTCAGGGGAGCAGAAGACAGGGACCACAGGCACTGGAACTGCCTTCTTGGTACTAGGTTTGAGGCGATTTTGACCCCCTTGACCCCAGGGACTCTTTCTTTAGAAGGTCCTGGCCCTCATGAAACCAATTAAAAGTACCCCCCCGTCCACATTAAACATAATTTTTATATAACTATATACAAATTGAGTTGGCTTATAGTTGAGTCACTGATGTAATTTAAACACATTTTAATTGTGTTGTAGACATTTAAACACATATTAATTTTAATTTTGTGGTTTTCTTTTCCTATTTGAAAGCCCAAAGGATTTTTTTTTTCAGTCCTCAGATATTTTCACAAGCCCTTGAGAAGCATATTAAAAAGCTTAGCTATTTTTCCTGTAGTGCCAAATGTTTTCAACGGCCCAGCCTGGGGTTAAGGTGACAGGGATGGAGAGATGGGGTGGATGCTGTGAGCCAGGGGCTGACAAAGACCGTCCTCTAATCTGGTTACATTTACTTCCATGAAATGTCCCCACCTGGTTGGTTTCCTGGGTGGGTCACTCAGTCACCTATCAGGTCACGGGCAGTGTCAGAGTGGTGTGACAGCTTTGAACATGTGCTGTGCTGTGGCGTCACCAGCCAGGATGGCCACCGCCCAGGTGTTGGAGCAGATCTTGAAGGACCCCTTCAGTGCCTAAGTTTGGCTTGTTCGTTTCTGGAGTGTGGAGTGGTCTTGGGGGTCCCAGAGAAGGGTTTGGGGCAACCAGGAAGGCAGGGGGCACTCAGGAGCTCAGGCCACAGCTGTGTCCCAACCAGTGCAGAAGCATGTCAGTGCTTTAATGACCTGCTGAGACTCAGCTCTGGTTGTACACACGTTCACGTCTCCCGGGGGCCCGGGGTCCGTGCCCAGGCTCCCTGGCTCCCCCGTCGTGATGGGGCTCATGCTTCCGCTCAAAGTAGCAAGTTTTCAGAACTGTTCTAACACCACCATGTGGGCCACAGGCATGGGTACCCTCCAGGGCTGCTGGAGGGTCCATTCACGGGAGGACAAAGCGCTCTGTGCTGGAGGGACCTTTGCATCCAGATCTCAGCAAGAGCTCAGGTGAGCTGCTGCCTGACACGCAGGAGCCCCAGCAAGGCCGCGGGAGGCATGGGCTCGTGGCCAACCACCCACAGATCTTCCCTGCAGCCCATTCCCCGCTCTGCCTGCTCTAAATGTCTTCCACCCCTCCCCAGGCCCGCCCCCCATCCCCACTTGAGCAGGCGGCAGAGCCAAGTTGCAAAGTCTAAGTACTTTTTAAGCACTGCAATTTACTGCAATTATTCGAAAGTAAACAAGCGGCTCTGTCAGTTAAACATTATTTAGCTTGCATTTCTTCTGATGTATCACAGTCAGCTCCAGAGCTCGCGAGCCGAGCGGGGCCTGGGAGACGGTTGCTGGCTTTTTAAATAGCCCTGTTACCTGCGGCTCTACCAGCCAGAGCTTCAAGAGGCTGTCATGTTCGTTCCCTCCATCCTCAGGCAACACGGAGTATAAAAGCCGAGGTGTTAACAGCCCCATCTAGGACAGCTTCGTGGCCTGTCTGGTTGGGTACACTCCTTCTCTCTCCCTCCACTCCATCCCTTCCCCATACCCTGCCTTACTAGAACTAGTGGGTGCTACTGGGGTTAGAGAAAAAGAATCCTTCTGGGATAGGTCCACTTCCTCTGAAGTTTTCATTTTGTTTCATTCAAGGTCAAATGAATTTTAGCACGCAGTGCCTGAAGCCTTTCTTTCATTTTTTACATCCATATGTATTTCACGGAAATTTAATCCATGTGTTTCCGTTCATTGACACTTAGCTCCTCAAAATATTATTTCCAAGAACTGTTTGATGTCCAGAGACCCACGCCAGCCATTTATTAGAGGCTTCTGCTGCAGCGCTCCACACATCGTTTCCTCAAACTGAAACACGCCTGGGTCCCCTAAGGAAGGAACCATCTGCAGGGCATGGTTTCGAGTCTAGAACATGGAACGGTGGGAGTCAGGGAGGCTCAGCCTCGCTCCCCCGGCATTCAGAGGCCGAGGCAGTGTCCCACACCTCCATCCTCCCAGGACTAACGCTCTGGGCACAGCCCCGCTCCCGAGCCTGCCGCAGCCTGAGCTCCTGTATATTCACATGGCTTGGAAATCGTTCTGACCTAATCCTCGGTTGTCTCCACATTACCTGGTTTCCGACACCCAATCTTGTTCCAAATCATCTTTGGCCAATTGACACAGCTTCACAAGACGGCGTATTTTGCTGACAGATGCTTTAATGAAAATCAATAATCATTTGCCTTTGTAAAGGGTATCACAGTTCATAAAGTGGTTTTACATCCATCGTCATGTTTTATCTTTCACTGACTCTTCAAGATGGGCAGGACAGGAGGGACCAGCCCTCCTCCATGTTGCAGAAACTGAGGCTCAAAAGCATAGAAGCCAGACTTGACTTCAAGTCCTCTGCTACTGGTTGGGTAATCTTATATCACAACAAATACATCTTTTTATACCTTCACCCAATGATTTATTGCTACTCTGTTCTTTTACAGAAAAAAAAAAAGACCATCGTCACCCCATCATTATCATGACGACTATTATCACATTCCTCTGTCTAGGGATTTGTCATGTACAAAATATGTCTGGAGCCCCCAGACGAATGGTCATAAAAGGGTCAATGGAAATGTCCACCCTCTCTCCCAGAGGGTGAGAGTCTCACAAAGCATCTTTCAACTCAGACCCACACAAGGAAGGTAGTCTTCCCGGAGGAAGGAGCGCAACACTTCTCTCTTAGCTGGAGGCAGCTGAGACCACGGTGAAATATCAGGTGCCTCGAAGGAGCAAAATCACTTCTGCAATGTTGCTAGAGAGAAGCTTATGTCTGTGGCAAGTTGAGTTAGCACAGTCCCATCTCTCACCCGCTTCATTCACTGGCCATCTTTGTTATCTGATCCCACAACAGCTGTGTGAAGGAAATAGTAGGAGAAGGAGGAATACGCCCATTTGACAGATGGAAACCCTGAGGCTGAAGATGCTCTATTCCTTCCTGCCGGAGCTCGCGGAGGAGCTCGAATGCCAAGCTCTTGCTCTTTTAAAACACCTCTCATGTATGCAAATGGGGAGGGTAAACAAAGAACAGTAAATGTCCAAATGTCTTAAGACCCTCTGGAGAAATTAATTTATTATTTGCGCAAATGTTTACTGAGTACCTAGTGTGAGCCACACACCATGATAGATACCAGGGATAAAAAGTGACCATGACAGATACGGGCCTTGCTTGTGGGGAGTTGGCATTTTAGTGAGAAGGACAAACAGGGTCACAGAAAACATCATGTCTGAAGTCTGAGAAGCATAAGCACTGGCGTGGTTAAAGGAGAGAAGGCAGGGAGGAGAGATAAAAGATAAAAGACAGAATGCGCCGCCGTTCCTCGTCTCCACCCACAGTCAAAATGGGAAGCATTTCCTCTTTCATATTGAAACCATTAAGGCAATTTTCCCCACAGTAAAATGTTTTCTTTTCCTCCTTACTGCCGTCCCCTGAGGCAATCCTGGAATTCTCCCCGGAAAGCCTCCAGCACCCTGTCTCTGTCCAATTTCATTGAGTACCTATCAGGGGCCAGGCCTTATTCTAGACCAGTACGATGTGGTCACAAACGCGAGCCGTGATTTAAAATTTCCTAGTAACTACATAAGATATAGTAAAAAGAAATGGGTGAAATTACCTTTAATTGTATATCTTACTTAACTCCAAAATATCATTTCAACAATATTATCGTTTCAATATCAATATCAAAATTGTTAATGAGCTATTTTACATTCTTTTTCTCCATACTGAATCTTTGGAATATGGTGTGTATCATACACGTACAGCACACTCAGTTTGGACTGGCTACACTTCAAGTGGCCACTTACTAGCCCCATGTGGGCAGCGGCTACAGTACGGGACAGCACAGCTCTGTATTCTACATATATATTTGTTTTTCATTGCGTCCTTACAATAATCCCTTAAGAAATCTACTAATGTCCTCACGTTGCAGATGATAAATCTGAGGTTTCTAAAGGAGAAATAGATTTTCTAAGGGCTTGTGGCTTCTGAGAGATGAAACTCACATTTCAACCTGGATCTGGCTGAAAATTTCTACACCAACTGGGCATTGGCTGGGCACAGTTGTGTGCATCTGGTTGAACCATTTCTCACCACACCTTAAATACCGGAACCTCAATAGCTCTGCTAGAACTAAATGTTCAAAATGCACAGGCTTTGAGAGGGTGTGATCAGGAAGGCTTCCTGGAGGCAGTGCCCCTGGAGTTTTACTATTTACTCTATTATCAGAATGCTTAATCCTCTGAAAGCATTTCAGCTTCATCAGCTCCTCTGAGATTATGATTATGATTCCCATTTTCCAGATGTAACGTAAACCCAGAAAAAGTTCAGTGGGATAATATGAAAGATAAGAATGATTGCTATCATTTATTAAAGGCCAACTACTGTGTATAAGTAACTCTCACAACATTTGAAGGTAAATGGCATTATTTACATGCCTCTGAGAAAGGAAAAACAAAACTGCCTATTAGTTGGAAGATAGCATTGATTATAAAAGTCAGAAATGTTGGATGTGAATAAACAGGCATTTTAAAATCAATGAAATACATCAAGCAGAGTGTAGACAACAGGCTACACCCTACATGCATTATCTCATTGAAACCTCATAGACTATGGAGAGGCAAATATCATTATCCTCATTTTGTAAGTAAGAATAATAAGACTCAGAGAAATTTAAATTAAGTGCTTCAAGTTCATAAAGTTGTTACTAATATTATTAAGAGGAACAAGCACTAAACTGGGAGTCTTGACACTTGAAACCCCATCTTCCTCTCCTCCATTTACCTCGATGGTTCTCCACCATTGTTTCAGTTAGTATAGGCCACATTATGTGGCAGTAACAAACAGCACCAAGTTTCAGAAATATCAGTCGATATAGGGTTGCTTCTCCTTCATGCTGCATGTCCATCATGATGGGTGGAAGGGCCCTGGTCATGCCGTAGTCACCCAGGTATCCAAATGATCAGGGCTTCCATCATCTCAAACGCTGCCAATCAGGAGACCAGAAATAAAAGAGACAGCAAAATCTGGGAGATCTCCCACTGGCAGTTAAATTCTGAGCCAGGCAGTGACGCACGTCGCTTCCATCGGTCACTAGTCACAGGGTCCCGCTCACTTATAGGTGGGTGTTGGAGGACAGGAATTACAATCCCACCTGTAGCCCAGGAGGGAAGAGAACCAGGAATACTTGGTGAGCATGACTAATGACTCACAGCTGCGCTCAGAGGCTGCAGAGAAACCTTTTCAGGAAGTCCCATCTTCTTCTTCCATTTTGGACGCCAAAGCCAGGCATGGTCGGAGTATCTGTGACCTCCTACCACTGACGACTTCCTGTCCTGCCCAGCTTCCTCCCTGTTCCAGAGTCCACGTGTGCAGTGGGTGAGGAGATGAAGAGATGTGACCGAGCTGGATGACGTCATGCTTAGAGAGTGGGGCTGAGCCTATGAGGCGCTGCCCTTGTGTATGGCGGGGGGACCTGGTGGGCTGTGGTTTTCCCAGAGCTTCCTTTTCCCTCAAATGCTGGATTCGTCCCTGCCTATCAGAGCTTGATAAGGCCATGGAAAAAGTGAGACTGTGGCTGGGGACAGGAAGGGAGGCCTGTGGGGGAGTTGGGAACTTTCCTACCATCCCGGGAAAAGTCTGTCTTGTATCTCCCTGTGTCCCCCCTTCGCCCCTGGATTCAGGAACTCATGTGAGTTTTCCACCAACTGATTTTGTTGCATAGACATTGATGAATGAGCTCAGGCATGTGAGTTGTCATGGAAAACAGCCCCTGAGATACCGGCCACCGATCCTTGGCTCTGGGTCAGAGCAGACAGTGGGATGCTGAATCGCAGAGAGAGAGGCCTTCATTTTTCGTCACATGAACTTCATCACCCGCTTCCTGCCCAGGCGGGGACCCAGCCCTGGGAGGAGCCAGCCTCGGCCTGGACCACTCAGGGCAGGACATTGAGCTGCAACAGTGTAAGTCCGTTCAGCCGTTATTTGTCACCAATTTTTGGAGGAATCCTAAGAAATGGAAAAAGCAAGAAAAATTAAAAAATGGAGTTTGCAGTGAACTTGAAACACAAATAAATATGACTTCATGAAAGGGATCTCCAAGATGGGGGAGAGAAATGGGCCCAGGCCAGTTCTTCCCACGACCAGGTTAGGGGGCTGTTTCCCATCTGCACTGGTTTGAGGATGGAACCTCAAAGCTCCCAAGGTCAGCCACCTGACACCATAAAGCCACATTAGGCTCAGAGAGGAAAATGATTGCTTTGGCCGTCCAGAGTCCAAGCTACTTCTAACGAGAAGAAACACATTGGGGGCTTGTTTATGAAGTGACCTGATGAGGGTAACTGCTGGTCCATAGGGACCTGGTGTGAACTTGAAAAAGGTGTCCACTCTGGTGGATGGAGCTCCTGGGCATGCAGCTTGCGGAGGCTGCTTGAGCGGGGTTTCTGCCCCACTCCCTGCCTTGGCTAGATGCCTTTGGGCAACTGATTTCCTTTTTTCAAGTCTGAGCATAGGCTCTGCTCCCCTCTTCAGCACAGACCCACTTCTTCCATCTGTACTGCTGCCCCTCTTGGGCAGATGAATGCCCCTCCTTAGAGCCAGGCTGTTATTCTCCCCTCCCCTCCCCAGTCACTTTACCTGGCCTCTCCTGCCCTCCCTTGGTGGAAACCTCTAGAGGGGCCTCAGCCACCTCCCCCCACCCCACTCTTTGCTCTCTCAGCTCCTGTATTGTTATCTCTCCAGGAGGGCAGGGATCCTATCTGCCCAGTGCCCTGATATAGCCCCAGCCTGTAAAGTGGTACCTGGCACATTGTAGGGACTCAGTAGAATGGCTGAATTAATGAATGAACCAAGCAATGAAGTCCAAAATCATCTGTATTTTTGTGTTTTCCCTTGAGAGAGTTTGCTGTTCTACAGCTATTCACATAGAGGTAGGAATGGTTTCTCTCCCGCAGCTGGAATCTCCCAAAGTATTAGGGGAGATGGGCTAAGCTTCCGTCATCAGACACACATATCTCCAAGGTGAGAATTTCATCTTCTTTGCACATAGGTATCTAGAAGACCCTCCTCCACTGTGCCCACTTATCAGATGTGACCTACCATCATCCGGGGTTTCAGCCCCCCTGATCTACCCTCCCCTGCTCACAGGGAAAGCCAGTGGTCTGGACTGTAATCCTGACTGTTCTATGTCTGTCCTGTAGCATTTTGAGCTGGCTACTGAACCTCTCTGGGTCTCAATTTTCTCATATGTAAAATGGAGACAATAATAGTACCACTTAATGGGCGGTTTGAGAGGGTTAAATGAGATAATGAATGTGGGATGATTAGACTGATTAGACTGTGTCTGGCACGTAATAAGCAATGAAGAGATGGCAGCTCCGATCGTGATGACGCTGTTACTACCCATGGTTCCGCAGTTCCCCCGAGCTGGATCCACTTCCGGTCCTGACCCCAGGGGAGATTTAATGGGCTGCTCAGTCAAGTCATTCGGTCATTCATCATCGAAACAAACCTCAACCGGCTGTGTCCCGTGCCTGGCTCTTTCTGGGCCTCAGGGATGCCGAGGGACCGGGGAGGGAGGGAGCGCTGGTCCAGGGGTTCGGTGTGCCCTGTTCTGTCTTCCTGCAACTGGCCCTTCACAGCATCACGGGAAGCCCCTTCCGAGAATCTTCACAAGGGAGCAATAACTTCAACAGTGATTTGCTCATTTCATACATGCACTAAACACCCACTGTATGCGAGGCACTGAAGGTGCAGGGGTGAAGGACACAGAGTCCCTGCCCTCAGGAAGCTCACGTTCTAGTGGGGGAAGCAGATCATCAACTGACTACCATAGGATGGCAGGAGAAAATAGTCACAGGTAACGGGGGCAAGGCTGTTTGGGACAAGATGGTCGGGAAAGGTCTCTTGGCCGAGGCCACGTCTGAGCAGAGACCTGAATGAAGCATGTGACACTTAAGTGGAAGAGCATGACAGGTAGAGGGAACGGAATACGCAGAGCCCTGGGGGAGGTGTTGGTACTCCCCGTGGGCGTGTGTGCCCGGCGGTGGTTCCTAATGATAGTGCGGAGCTGTGGACCAGTCATTCTCATTCCAGGGGAAGAGGGATATCTCTATAACTTGATCGTTTAGACATGGGGTTACTGCTTTTCAGAAAAACAGATTCCTTAGCTCTTTGGACGAGATGTACAGGGTTTGGTTCCTGGGAGCCAACTATCCTTTTTTACTAGTGACAAATTCTCCCCCCTTTCCTGAGGTTTTATATGTTTGACATTAGGTTTGGGACCACTCGCATCTCCCAAACAGAAAATAGGTTTCCCACGGCGGAAAACAGCAAAGCTGGGTCCGTGACGGAGCTCTCTTTGATTGATTGGGTAACGTAGTCACCCAACGATTGCTAATGATTGCTAACGATTGCTAATGATGAAATAGGGTGACTGTGCATACTGGTCTGTGTGAGGTAGTCCTGATTGAAGATTTATCGAAGATCTAGAGCAATTATTAATGGAGCCCACTTCCTCTCCCCACCCCCCAAATTGAAACATTCACATCCAGAAGCGGACAAATGAGACCCTTCATGCTTGGTCCTATTTACCTCTTTGGCCTCTTCTTTCACCTCCTGTAATCAAACTGTCCTCCAACCCGCCATGCTCCCTCTTTTTTTTTTTTTTTTTTGCGGTACGCGGGCCTCTCACTGCTGTGGCCTCTCCCGTTGTGGAGCACAGGCTCCAGACGCGCAGGTTCAGCAGCCATGGCTCACGGGCCCAGCTGCTCCGCAGCATGTGGGACCTTCCCGGACCGGGGCACGAACCCGTGTCCCCTGCATCGGCAGGTGGACTCTCAACCACTGCGCCACCAGGGAAGCCCCATGCTCCCTCTTAACCTCTGAGATATCCTACATGCTGCTGCTTCTAGTGGGACAACTCCCCTGCCCCACCATCCCACCCCTTTTTCTACCTCTTCTCTTTACCACAGATTTCATCCTCAGGGTTACCTCCAGGAAGCCTCTCTGACCTCCCAAATCCATCACCTCCTCTGTGCCTCCTACACCCATGAATTCTCCCTAACTCATCACCTCATCACAGTGATATCTTCAATATTATCTGTCTCCACACTAGACAGAAAGCTCTGTAAAGACGAGACTGTACCTGATAACACTATTGCTCCATTACTGTACCTTCAAAGTCTAGCCCAATGCACAACCCACTTTCAAAAATTGTATGTTGAATGAAAGGAATGGGCTTGCTGATTCGCTAAGTCTCCCAAGGTGAGAGTGTTTGGGAGAACTTCTCAGGAACTCTGAATACGGACTAGATCTTTATAAAGGCACCGTGACAGCTGGTGGGCAATGAAGGTCTCTGTCCTCTTAAGGAAACACAAATGTACCAACAATACCTTGTGCTCTTCTAGGCTTGGGAGATTCCTTGGGAGTCACGCATCCTGATTTTCAGGTGGACCCCTGGCAAGGGCAACCAGTCACAAACCTTCCAACCAGGCCCCCTCTGGGGCAGGCACCGGGTCTTCCAGACTGAGCCAGTGGGTCCCTCCCAGAGGAGCCCCAAGCAATATCTTCTTCCGGGAGCATCACCACGGCCCCTGGAATAGGATCAACCACCCCCAGCACCTCTGGGGGCAGCGCTTGCCAAACCCCCCACGTGGGCTTCATCCCTCCCAGTATATACAAACTACTTTTGCAGTTTTCCCAGAAAGCTCTCAGAGGCAGCCAGCCAATTAAACAAAAATTTTAAATGTTTCCAAAAGCTCTGATCTTTCAATATCGTGCCAGGACGATGCTGTGTGGGGCAGGGGGAGAGGAAATACGACGGCAGGATTTATTCCCAATGAAACAATTGATCTGTGAGGGTGATCTTTGCTAAGTACGCTAAAAAGATGTAAGTTAACAATAGTCAAAATCATGTCATAAATCATGGGGGCATCACACTCAGAGGCAAATACACGTGTACAAGGGCGTGAACACACTGACCGTAAGCTTAGAGATGGGGCTAGAAAAAGCGGCAGCTCCCGGCCTCCCTCCTGGTAGACAAAGGCTTTCTCCGTCTGGTTTTCTCCGCCTGGAGGTCCCTGGGCACTTGTACCATCAGTAACACTTCACGGAACCTTCAGTCCTAACAAATAATTAGCTAAAATTGAACCAGGGATTTCTTACATGCATGTCATAGGTCTGATATGAATAATGAGACAGAAGGTTAACGGTGGGTCAGAGACAGTTCCCCATCCTCCAGCTTATTTATTCAGCGAAATGAGAAATTGATCACATTATTGCGTATAGGGGGAGCCTGATTCATCGCAATCAGCTTGGAATTGGCAGTTTTGACTGTAGGCAATTTGGGGACATTACTTATGCCTGAATAGGCCAGGAAGGTCATTTATAGCTTGTTAACACCTTTCCGACCTCCTCCACGGCCAGATCACATTCCCCAACCCTCTTGGCCTTGTACCCAGGCCAAATAAAAAATCATGGTGGGTATGACACTTCTGATAAAATTAAAACCACCATAAGAGATACTCCAGAGGGGCCTTCTTTACTGTATTGCGTCAGAATGTGATTTGCTTATACATCCGTCCATCTGTCCGTTCATCCATCCACCTGTCCCTTGTTTATTCATATGTAATTCAGTCTTAGACCCATTTGATAAACACTGGTTGCTTATGCTTATGGCATTGGGCACCACAGTTGCAGGGATTAAAGGAGATCATGGGCAATTCCAGGACAATTCCAAGTACTGCTAGTGCCTCTATGTGAGAGAGGGCAGTGCATCTCATTCCAAGCTCCAGGAATATTCCTAAAATCCAGCAGTTTCTGGAAACTGAGTGATAACTTAGTAAGTGTGGGATGAAAGGTGAGTTCCTAGTGTCATTTGCTGCCACTCACATTACTGAGCACTTCCTGTGTGCGGGGTTTTGTGCTAACAGCCATGGTGCCGGGTATAGGTCTGGCTATGGGAGCCGCGCAGTGTAAGATTCAAACACATGGACTCAGGAATCAGATTTCGGGCCTCAGTCTCCCTGTCTGCAAAATGGGGACAACAATTGGATGAACCTCAGGTGATGTATGAAAACATATAACACATTCAGAAATGGTGCCTGGTACATTCTAGATGTTCCATAAATTACAGCTATCATTCTCATTCTCATTATCAGTGATCACAATGGCTGGTAGACATCTTTTTCTGTCCCTGGAGAACTGTTTCTTTCCCCAAAACCCCCAAGAGGAGGCGGGAGGAAGTGAAGGGTGGCGCTTTGGCTCTTTGTTGCTTCATCAAAATCCGATACAACCTAGAGACTTGAAACTGCAACAACTACTGACAGTCTTTGATGTTTCTGTGGGTTGACTGGGTTCAGCAGGGCAGCTCTTTTGCTGGTCTCACCTGGGGTCTCTCACGCAGTCACTGCCCAGTGACATCTGGGGCTAGAGATTTTGTGCAGACTCATCTGGGATGTGAGGACAGCTGGGTCCCTCTCTGCCACCCCATGCAGTCTTGGGGCCTCTCCTTTCTACAAGACCAGTGTGGGAACTAGCAGAGCAATAGATAGGGCAGGTCGGGCGCAGCACGCCACACGGAGCTCACTGCCTCTGCTCTGGCAAGCCAAGAAGGCTACCCAAACAGGCGGGAACGACAGTACTGCCGGCCCTGAGGACCTGTGGGTCCACATCCGCAGATGCCGAGGGCTGACTGTAAGGGACTTAGAGCATCTATAGATTTTGGTATCTGCAGGGGGTCCTGGACCAGTCCCCCATGGATACCAAGGTATAACTGTATTACCTAGTCTTATCCTTAATATCATTAAATCCTGCCCAAGCCCAGGAGCACACTTAAAAGGACAAATGCAGCCTGACCTGGGTTCTCACTGTCAGCATCTGTTTAAAAATCTTTGTGCACAGTGTATGTTTGTTTGCCAGATCTGATTTTTAACATACTTGCTATGCTTGCCCTCATTGGAGGCCCTGAGCCTTTTTTTTACCAAGTGAAGAATCATCCTTCTTTGCTAAATTCCAGTTGTCTCGAAGCCGGACTGAACTTCGCCGTAAGTAAGGATTCATAGCCCCACAAACAGACGCTGGGTCTGGATAGGCAGTGGACACAGAGGTGGGGCGGGAAGGGTGGTGAGGGGCAGAGCCCAGACTGTTGGTGGTCTCTGCTTTCTTCCTACCTCTCCACCCCACCCCACCCCCCCCACACACTCATCCCCACCCTCTTCCCAGTGCTTTTTTTCCTCCCATCCTTATAATAAACAAAACTCTTTCATTCTGGGGCCTGGAAGATCCTATAATGAGTTGAGCCTCTTAACAGTCTATTTTAATAAAACTCAGCTCCCTGGCTGTATGGAGACCATAAAACATGCAGGTTCCAGCAATAGTATGTTTAGTAGCCCTGCTTGATAAAGTGGAAATGTTTGCATGTTTCAAATTATGAGCAATTTAAAGTAGGAAGCTAGCAAGCCAGTTCTTGGGTTATGAAGCTTGACATTGTTAAGCCTTAAGAGAACACATACTTCAAAGTCTCCTAGTCTGAAATATGTCCTTTACGCTGCTCAGCAAGAACCAGCTGGGATAAGCCTGCCGCCGCCGGGAGGGGGAAACCACAGCATGATTTGGCTGGCAGAGCATCAAGCCATCAGCACATATGCAGACTTTTTGTTCAGAAAGAGGTGTCCCCAAGGAAAGCCCCGCTGGCCTCAGCTCCCACCCCCTTGCGTGTACGCTACGGAGGGGCCCATGACTTAGCATCAGCAAAGCATTCCAAGAAATGCTAAATATCACAGGGGAGAGCTGAGCTGCTGCCAGCAGTCGAATCTTATCAGTGGTTTTAAACTGACTTTATATGAATCCCTCTGCTTCGGTTTATTTTCTAGTAGACGTTGTGCCATATTTCACTTGAACAAGTGGTTTTTGCAAAGTTCCCTCTGCTCCGGCCATGCTGGCTTCCTGTCTACCCCTCAAGCTTGCGCCCGTTTCTGAGCCTCCACTTAATGCTGGCTGTTCCCTCTGCCTAGAATGCTCTTCTTTCGTTTTTTAGTGTGGTTGGCTCCTCCTTGCCGATTACTTTTCAGCTTAAGTGATAACTTCTTGGAGAGACCTTTCTGTATCCTCCCAGGCCTCTGCATTTATTCTCTCATATCTCCTTCATTTTCCCTTTCCAGGAACTTACCACAGCCTTGGAATGATTTTGTTTGTTTACTCGCTTACTTGTTTACTATCCATCTCCCCCTAGAGCATGTCCGTTTCGGGAGAGCAGGCACCTTGTCTCCCTGTTCACCACTGAACAGGGTGGCACATGGTAAGCGCTCAATAACTGCTTCTTCGACGGATGGATGAATGGATCGGTGGATGGGCGGTTGTGTGGGAGTATAAGTAGGTGGGTGAGTGGCTAGATGAATGGGTAGATGGGTGGATGGGTCAGTGGGTGGGCAGATGGATGGATGGATGCATGGATGGACAGATGGATAGGTGGGTGGGTAGATGAGTGGTGGGTGGGTGGATGGGTGAATGGGTAGATGGATGGGTGGATAAATGGATAGATGGATAGATGGATGGATGGATGGATGAATGGATGGATGGATGACCTATAAGGATTTTTCAAACTCCAAACTTCAGACTTCTGAGTCCTTGGAGGATAAGACATTAGGGTAAGGTGAACGACGTTTGAGAAGTTAAAGGCAGTGTTTCGGCAATATTGGTGGCTCTTGCAACAATCAGAAGGCATGTGAGCATATAGGGTCACTTTTGGGAGAAGAGTTGCCAGCAATGAAAATGACTCCCCTTGCCTCTTTAATATCACACTCCCTTCTTCAATTTATTTTCCCAAGGTCCAAGATGGGAGATACAATTTCTATACCTTCTAAAAAAATCCTATAATTGCATGCACCCTGGATCCACCATCCCCAAGCAGCACCCCCAGTTACACAGGAACAAAGACCAGCCTGTTCTTGGCTAGACAGCCGAGCCAGGCCCAGCCACCGTGTGGTATGCGACCCCGACTGGCTGGCTGAATTCTTCAGCTGATAAGAGTACTCGGTCTCTTGCTAAGAGGGAGCGTGCAAATTGGGGTGAGGAGACCTCCCTGTGGTTCGTTCTGTCCCTGCCCCTCCAGGGGAAACACCCCCATCTTCCACAGGGTCTCCTCTTACCCACATCAAACCCAGGTTGGATTCCAGACAGTCAGTGGTACCCAGGCCGTCCCCCTTTCCCTGGGTATCATTTGACAGCTGGACTTGGCAGCCAAAACTGAAGATGCTTCCCCTCCATCAGAAGGCTTTGCCAGGGAGGCAGACAGCGCCACACAACCTAGAAGAACTCTGTGAACACGGACATTCTCCTTCTGGTCCCCATTCCTGTTGCCACCGCTTTTAATAGTTAAGCTTGCTGGGTCCCTTGCCTCTTGCCCATCAAAAGCTCCAGGTACAGAATGGGGCTGCCCAGGGTCACTGTGTACAGGTTATGCCCTGCTCACTTACAGGGGGCACAAGAGCATAGCGTGAATGGCATCCCCCTGGAGTTGTGCATCATGGCAGCCCTGGGGAGCCCTCCACAGAGATAGTTCCAGGGGCTGGGATGCCAGGGGCCTGCATGAAAGACTAGGGCTGCATTTGGGTTGTCAGCTGCGGAATATTTCTACTGTCAGTTCAACAAAAAGTGTGATGATCACAGTGAAGCTTAACAAAGAAAATGCTATCGGGCAATTAGTAAGCCCAAGTCAGCAGGACTGATGTGAAATTTATCATGTTGGGAATAGCACGTTCATTTGCATGTGACAAAGGTTGGCGTGCAGGTGCAATGCCTGGGAAGCTCAGGAAGGCAACAGTTTTGCTCTTTCTGTCCCCAAAGTTAGAGATCAGACCCCCTTTCTCTGCTCTGAAGTCTCAGAAGCAAGGGTGCAGGAAACACACAACTCTATTTTGTATAGAGGAGGTAAGGGGTTGATGTTCTCAGCTGGGGACGTGGGGTGTCGCTTTTAGGGAAGAAGTCGGGAGGACATGAGATACAGAGAGAAGCAGCAGTGTTGTTTAAAATCTAGAGAGAAGGCCTTCAAGGAGCTGTTTTGAAGCTGCCTCTGCAGGAGGACACACTATGAATGGCCCAGAATCGGAGAGGGAGTGCCCTGCTCAGCCCCGTGCTGCTTATTACGAAAAAACACTCACCTCCACTGCCCTGGAGTCATGGGCAGATGAGGTGACAGTTCCAGTGGCCGGGGGGCACCACAGGCTCCCTGGACCCCTCAGCTTAGAGGCCAGAGGTCGTCTGGGTGAGCGGTCAGACCCCCAGGGGTGTCAGGGCTCAGATGCTTCTGGAAAGGTATAAGGGATTGGGGCGTTATTACACTCCTTTCCCTCTGATTTCTCTTTTATGAACCTGCCTTTACACACTCACACGTGTTTGCTTTGGAAGAACGATTTTCAGGGGCAGCACGAAGACGTGGCCCCCTCAACGGGCTCCCCTCTCCTTCCCAGTCAGAGTCTCTGAGCCACGTCAGGGAGTCAGGTGTGCTCAGATGTGAATAAAACATTTATTGGGGTTGAAGTCTTTTTTTTTTTTTTTTTTTTTTTTGCGGTACGCGGGCCTCTCACTGTGTGGCCTCTCCCGTTGCGGAGCACAGGCTCTGGACGCGCAGGCTCAGCGGCCATGGCTCACGGGCCCAGCCGCTCCGCAGCGTGTGGGATCTTCCCGGACCGGGGCACGAGCCCGTGTGCCCTGCATTGGCAGGCGGGCTCTCAATCACTGCGCCACCGGGGAAGCCCTGGGGTTGAAGTCTTTACTAGAGCTCAGGAAGCCACGGGGACAGCTGCATGTGCCTGAATTCGAGTGGCAGATACCAGGGTTCCTGGCTCAGCTGGGCTGTCCACTTTGCCTGCCATCTTGGTCTTAGCTTCTCCTTCTGTTCCCTTCCCCCTGGCTCTCACATCATCCCCATTCGACTCCTCTTGGCCTTCCTTCTTCCAATCTCCAAACTTTGGCATTCCTGATGGTCCAGGTTCTGAGAGCAGGAGGGTAGGAAGCAGTCAGTGGGAAGCTTTTATTTACTGAGCACCTACTGGTAAGGAGAATAAGGTATCGTCTCTACTCGCATTAAACCTTCTCTCTGATGGGGATGAACAGTTAGTGATAACTCAGGAGGAGAAATGCAATGATTGGATGGGCAGGGTGGTGGTTGTCACAGTATTATGGGAGCACTGAGCTAGTGGGGTGGGTGTAAAGCAGGGAATACTTCCTGGAGGAGGCGTTTCTTAAATTGAACCGTGAAGGACAAGTGGAAATTATTTAGTTGCAGAGGAGGAAGACCTGAAGGAGCAGAAGTGAGAGCAAGCTTGTCATTGTTCTAGGAAGCTAACGCACGGCAAGGTCAAGGGCTGGAAGTGGGAACCCCTTGTTTGCAACCTCATTGAATAGGCTGCATTTGTCAAATGCTTCAAATGCCCAGTTCAGCTCTGGGTAACCTTGAAGATAGAATAAAGGGAGTGTCTTTTGGGGGAGGAAGATGCAGGCTGTAGTCTTATAGTTCCAGGGCGAGGTCCAGGGAGTTTATCTAGATTAAAGATGACCACAAATTCTTTGCCATTTCTTGCATCAAAAGACAGTCTATTTCCTCTCCCCTTGAGTTTGGGTTGCCTCTAGAATTTGTTTTGACCAAGGGATACAGAGGAAGTATCTTTCTGGAACTTCCAAGTACAGACTTTGAGAAGACAGGTGTGCTTTCTTCCTCTTGAAAACTCAGTGACCACACTGAGAGAACCCCAAGCCAAATGCAGAGGCCACATGGACATAAACCAAGGTGCTCAATGGCCCCAAATGGACTCCAAGCCATAGCCAGCGCCAGCTGCCCACTGTGTGAGAGTGCCATCTTGGTGGTTGTTCCAGAAGAACTGAGTCCCCAGCTCCAGCTGACAACACTGAGCCCCATCGATACAGAGTCTTGAGAGATGAGAAATGATTGCTTTAAGGCATGCAGGTTGGCATGATCGATACCTGAAATATCAGACCAAGGCCCAGTCAGTCCTCTGAAGCTGTCACCTGTGCTGGCCAAGCTCCCCACATTGGCTCTGTTGCTCAAGATTTCATTCTCCTGACAGGCCTCTTCCCCCAATTTTACCGTCAATTAGCCAGTAAACATCAATGGAATATGTTTTCTGAGGCACTCCTGGGTTACAGAAGACACAGGAAAATACTCCCTGCCCTCAAGGGGATCACTATATATGTGGAAAGACAAATGTAGCATCCCAATTTGTTAGAGCCAGAAAGTTAGAACTTCTCCTTGATCCTTCCCTACCCCTCCCCATCTGACAGTAGCAACCAACGTTTTCTCAGTGCTCTTACTGTGTCAGGCATCATTCTAAGAATTTTACATGAATCAATTCATTTAGTCCTCATAACAACCTTAAGAAGAAAGGAGTATTTTCCTCCCCACTTCACAGTTGAGAAAACTGAGGTGCAATGTTAAGTCTCTTGCCCAAGTCACAAAGTTAGTCCATGAGAGAGCTAGGATTTGAATCTAGGCTGGGTGATTCCAGAGCCTGCCTTCTTTTTTTTTCGGAGCACAGGCTCCGGACGCGCAGGCTCAGCGGCCATGGCTCATGGGCCCAGCCACTCCGCGGCATGTGGAATCTTCCCAGACTGGGGCACGAACCCATGCCCCCTGCATCGGCAGGTGGACTCTCAACCACTGTGCCACCAGGGAAGCCCCAGAGCCTGCCTTCTTAACCAGTCCTAGAGCATCAGCACCCACCCTTGAGTCAGAGAGTTTGAGATGCAAATTATTTTCTGCGTAACCTTGGTTAAATAACTCCACCTTTTTGAATCTGTTTTTTTCTCCGTAAAATGGAGCCGCACTTGCTTATCCAGATTATTGCAAATGAGACGATACATGCATCTTTCCAGATACATAATCGTAGTGTTTTTTCCTTTCTCCTCACGGGAGAAAACATACGTCACATAAGATTTCTGAATTTGAACAGTGAGTAAGTCATGGTGGTAGCTTGCCTCAATTTGAACATATGGTATTTTAGACAGTCAGTGGCCCCTACCGGAGAAGTTTTGCCTTGAAGCCAGGCTCTATAACTAGTGTAAATGGGTAGCTCTAGGGCAGTGGTCAGCAAACTTTTTCTTTAAAGAGTCAAATAGTAAATATTTTAGGCTTTGCGGGCCACCCAGTGTCTGTCACAGCTGCTCAACTCTGCTGTTGTAGCGTGAAAGCAGCTAAAGACGATATGTAAGTGAATGAACTTGGCTGTGTTCCAATAAAATTTTATTTACAAAAAACAAGTGGTGGGCCAGATTTAGCTTACAAGCTGTAATTTGCTGACCCCTGCTCTGGGGTAGGAGTATAGAGGTTCTGCTGGCAATTTCTCTTCCAAGCGTGGGAGAAGATCCTGTAGAATAGGAAATTGTTCCCAGGGTAAATGACAGAAGGAGTGAGAGCTTTCATAAACAGTGAAAAGTTCTGCCAACGTTTTCCTATAAGTTTTTGTAGCCAGCATGCCATGAGCCTGGCTCTGTGTCAAGTTTTCAATTGTGATATTTGCAATTTTGAAAGTGGTTTGTAGGAATAGAAAGATCGACTTACAAAAAGTCATTCAAGGATCCCCTTTGTGGCATCCCGTCTAATCCACAAAATGATCACCCTGTGTCTCCTTAGGAGTATAATTTTCCTGCTCCTACAGAACAATAATCCTTGGAAATGCACTGGGGGAAACAGTGTTCTATGGTAAAATACGTTTGGAAAGTCCATCTATTCTCGTCTCCCTCTTGGAGATTCCTAATGGATATAAGTATATTATAAAGGCTGGGCATTCCTATAGTAACAAAACCCGTTAATCTTGGTTAACTCTGGGTTTTACAAACTCACTTGACCACAAAAACTTAATAGCTCACAGGTTAAAAACACAGGGTCTGGATCCAATAAAATGAGAACAATAATACCTATCTCGGGGGCTGGAGTGACGAACACACACGAAGAAGCCTACGCAGGGCTTAGTACGTGGCCTGTGAAACAGCACACCCCAGTACCAGATGCATTGGAAATGCAGGTCAAGAGCATCTAGAAACGTATTAATAAATCCATGTCTCATATTAATTTTTCAAGGAGTTAGTTCATGGTATTTCATACCTTATGGTATAACAAATACCATAACTGATCTTTTGGGAATTTTTAGAAATTTCAGTCCAAGGCAGACACTCACTATCCCAGGCCTCCTGCTTTTTTCTTTTTTTTTAATTGAAATATAGTCAATTTACAATGTTGTGTTAGTTTCAGGTATATAACAAAGTGTATATATATATATATATACACATATATGTTCTCTATATATATTCTTTTTCAGATTCTTGTCCATTATAGGTTATTAGGAGATACTGAATATAGTTCCCTGTGTTATACCATAAGTCCTTGGTAGTTATCTATTTTATATATAGTAGTGTGTATCTGTTAATCCCAAGCTCTTAATGTATCCCTCCCCACCCTCCAATCAGGCCTCCCGCTTTTTTCATTCTTGAAAACAAAGAAAGATCCATGAGAGTGGCCCGAGTTAGAACTGGAGGAGCGCGGGGAGCGTTTCCTTATGAGACATCAGGCTCCTCCTGGAATGCTCACCCCGGAATGGGTAGGTGGTGATCTGGAGCGCCCTGGAAACTAGCTGCAGGAAAACAGCCGGCCCGAGAGGAAGGATGCGGATGCTGGTGGTCTCACTTCCCTCCACAACAGGACCCTTTCACACCCCCTCCCACAAAGGCCAGAGGCCCGAGATATTGACACATGCCTTTAAGCCCTTGGATACTTCAAAGCAAGAAGATTAGGAGTGAGTCTTAGAACCCGTTCCCCAGAGAGAACCGTTTGTCCAAAAGTTGATATTATTGATGCTGGGGGAAGCTGAGAGGAGCATGTAATTTATTTAATAAAAGGCGGACAGCGTTTGCTGGGGCTCCTGAGTTTTCCTGCTTCCTTAGGAGCACTCTCAGAGGCTGGAAGGGCCCCCTGTGATCAACAGGAATGTTTGATCAGCTATGCGTCTTCTCCAGGGCAGCTCAGACGATCCGAAAGGCTTCGGCTCTCTGGTCGCCTCCAGAGCTTTTCTCCTTAAATTCTTTGTTTCCTTCAGAATTCATTATAAGTGACATAATTACATCTCTTTTTCTTCTCTGACTGAGCACATTTCTTGCAAATGGTGATTTACCACTTGGATGCAGGAGGAGGCTGAAGGGATGCCGTGTGCCCCGGCAGCCTTGCCTCTCCAGTCCTGAACTGTATCGCCTCCCATGCCAGGCCCTCAGCTTACTACTGTCCCTCTCCAACAGGTGCCTGATTTGGGACATTGACAGATCCCCCCAAATCCACAAGGAAGGAAAGAGCTTCTGGGTCAGCCCAAAGTTGAGTTTCAGAGGATGATGGAGTCCTTGTAGAGAATTTGGGATGTTACCGTGAAAAATGAATGGTATTGTTCATTTCGTTCCCAAGTCTAGACCTTTTATCTATATGTGATTGCTATAATTCCTTGCTTAGAAACAAACATTTGATTAGACCTCTGCTTCCCACCTGTAGTGAAAATAAAAGAGAGGATTGGATAAAGAGCAAATTATCGACTGCAACAGGAAGAATTGAAAAATCAGAGACACAAGAGAATACATTCATTCATTCATTCATTCATTTTACTGATATTTCTTGTGCTGCTTCCTGTGCCAGGGACTACTCTGGGGGCTGTACTTACAGTGGTGAACAGCAATCCCTTACATTCTTTGTGTACATAGAAACATTATTTCATTAGTCATTCCCATCAATAGTCATGGGAGTATTTCATTAGTCTGTCCCATCATATAGGAACTAGTCTTATTTATTTTAATTATTTATAAATAAATACAGAGGAGAAAACTGAGGCTTAGAGGAACTAAATGACTGCCCAAGGTCCACAAAGCTACTAAGCAGCAGACCTTGGATTTCAACCCCACAATGTGTTACCAAGACCCTCAAGTTTGCCTAAAACACTTCACTGCCACTTAAGGCAAGCAGTCTTTGCTCCATGGAGCTTGCATTCTAATGGAGAGACAGTCAATTGCAAAGAAAGACAAATGTAAGTGTATAAACAAGCAAGATCATTTCAATAGCAGTAAGGGCATGGGAGAATATAGAACAGAGTGATGTGAGAGGCAGTGACAAGGGAAAGGTACTCAGAAGACCCTCCTGCCCTACCTTGGCACTTATGACAGCAGGACTGGTTCTCCTTGGGCCTAATTGTTCCACCTGTAGGCAGGAGGCTGGATGAAGGATCCTTCTGTGGCACCTTTCATTCTATGGATGTACGGGTAACACTTGCCACTGCTTACAGCGTTCTTCCCACATGTTCTGACACATGGGATTTCCCAGCACAGAGAGAGCTAGATGGTTAGAGGTGAGCTGAGTTAGATGATACCTAAGTAAAAAGTCACCTTTGTCCTTAAGCAAATAATCCTACAGAGGATACCAGATATGGTACTAAGCAGGTGTCCAAAGATTGGGAAACACTAAAATCAGTGACTCTTAACAGGGCACAAGTTTTGTCCCCAAGGGACATATGGCAATATCTAGAGACAGTCTTGGTTGTCACAACTGGGAGAGGGATGCTAATAGCATCTAGTGGGCAGAGGCCAGGGACACTGCTAAACATCCTAGGATGCAAAGGACAGCTCCCTGTAACAAAGATGATCCAATCCAAATGTCAGCAGTGCTGAGGTTCAGAAGCCTCACCCTGAAGTGGTATATATGTGTAAAGAGAGAGAGCACCACCCTCATTTTCTGAAGAATCTCTGCACCCAAAATCCTTCCAAAGTTTTAGGGAGACAACAGCTTGCAACATCATTGCTGTGTCCTGAATTGCGTCTTCCCTCACCTCTTCAAATCCACATGTTGAAAGCTTAATTCTTAATGTGATGGTATTTGGAGATGGGGCCTTTGGGAAGTAATTAGGCTTAGATGAGGTCGTGATGGTGGGGCCCTCACGATGGGATTAGTGCCCTTATAAGATTAGACACCAGAGGGCTTTCTCTCTCTCTCTCTCTCTCTCTCTCTCTCTCTCCTCTTCTCTCTCTCTCCCCTTCTCTCTCTGTCTCTCACTCTCTGCCATGTAAGGACCCAGTGAGAAGGCAACTGTATGCAAGTCAGAAATCACCATTGGGGATTGAATTAGCTGGCACCTTGATCTTGGACTTCCCAGCCTCCAGAACCATGAGAAATAAATTCCTACTGTTTAAGCCACCAAGTCTATGACAGCTTGTTGATGGCAGCCCAAGCTGGCTAATACAAATATTCTACTAAAAATTTCCACCCAAAATTCATTTCAGAAGGCAGGATCAAGACGTTTCCCACTTTCAAAATGGTCTGACACACCCATTAGAGAAAGAGAGGACGTGCTTAGACATGTGTGGTAAAAGAGACAATGCCTAAACCCCTACTTGCATAAAATTGATAATATAAAACATATCTCCATTAGGGTCTTCTTTAATTGAAGAGATGCTTTCTTTCATCCCTGCCAGGAAGAAGAAAAGTCATGTTTCCAGCTTGGGCTGCTGTTTCATCTGTTAGACCTGCTTGTAAGCTAAACCAAGTTTCATTAAAAATTATTGGTCTCATAACATTTTTTTTTGTTTTTTGCTTTAAAGGGACCCATATGGAACCAATATCATGATGGAATTGTAGCTGCATAAAACCACTGGGCATTTTGACCCACTCTCTGCTTCCTGAGAGATTTTAAGTGCAACTCTTTTTATTTCCTTTGAGTATTAAGTGACTATCTCAGCAAACAACTCCAAACTTAGAAAGTTAGACTAAAGAAATGATGAAGCAGATCTAGTCCACATGCAGAAATCTTTCTTCTCCTTGCAGGCCTTGATTCCTCGATAGCCCCAGTGCTATGTCTCCAAGGGAATCTCTGCATCTTCTTCTAGGGCACCAGCCAGCCCCTGCTTTTCCCTGATTAAGGAATTCTCTGGTAGGATCCGAGCATTTGCAAAAGTGTAAAATACGATCAATAGCCTTTGCACAAGTATTTTCACAACCCCAAGCTTCTGAGAGGTTATATTTCATTGACTTGGAAGAAACACAGCATTATCTGGAAAAACAGCACAGATGTTGCCTAATAAACGTTTGTTTTATGCATTGTATTAACCTCATGAAACATTTATGCAAATCTCGCACCAACAAAAGGTCAAAGAACTATTCTACGTTATGAAGCATACAAGAGGACGACCTTCGTTTTTTTGTTTTGTTTTGTTTTGTTTTAACCTCGGTATTTTATGGGTGTGTTTGTAACTCTCAGGGTTTCTATTTAGGAGCACACAAGGGCATTACAGATTTTCATCTCTTCTGTTTTTAGTTCTGTTATCATTCCTTCCAGCTGATTTCACATTTTATGATGCTAATGGTGGCTGTACGGTTTGGAGTTTCTCTCCTGTCAGCTGGTCAGTAGGTCTGAGGGATATATTTAATAGAATCTGACAGCTGATGGAACTGGCCCCATTGAAAGAGGATTTGATATGTGGAGTGAATGTGGAGACCCTGAATTCGCCATAATAACGGCCATTATTATTCAGCCTCTTGCAGCCAATATAACTCTTTCTCTGGAACACACCAGTACATGTGTACAAAAGACATGACTTATGGATGACTTCTTCCGTATACTGATCTGAGGGCCGTTTAGATAGCATGTCAAAACAGATTAGCCATCTTATTCTGCCACAAAATTAAGGGAGAGAATTTTGTACAACTCTGCTCAACAAATGCACATGTGCCCGTAAACAAAGACGGTATAGAGGGGCAAGGATGGTCCCTGTCTGGGTTACGGGAGCCAGGGCACTGAGAAAAGCTGCAGGTTCATCCAGTTAGGTGCACCCTTTCTGCTTGGGCCCCTGAGTGCGCTGCCAGAGATGGAGCTGGCTCGGGGCGGGGGGAGGCAGGAGCGACAGGTGGGAATCCACTGCGTGGGAGGCTGGCATCAAGCTTCACCTCATAAGCATAGGCCTGGGAGGTGGGTTTTGACCCACGCCATCCACAGTGAACTAGAACTTCTGTTGAAATAGCGTCTGAAGCTACAACCTGGCAACCTGATTCAGCCATGATTTTCACTAGGCGGGCTTGTCTGCTAGTTGTTGAAGTTAACTAACATTTATAGAATGCTTGCCATGTGCTAAACTTTACCTGTGTTAAGCCTTTGAATCCCCCCCAAACAATAATCATATCATTATTATTATGAATTATTATTTTTATCTCCATTTTACATGTGTAGGAACTGAGGCCCAAGCAAGCTAGGTAACTGGTCCAAAGTCACAGCTCATAATTAGCGGAGCGAAGATTGAACTTCAGTTACGTCAGAACCCATAGTCATAACAGTGACACTTTTCTGCTTCTGTTTGTTTGCCCGCGGTGAGAAGTGTGTGTGTGTGCACATGCACACGCACATGCATGCATGCGTGTGTGGATTCTTGGGTGCAAGAAATCCCCTAGAAATCACCTGGCCCTTCCCCTGGCTGCAGCCGAACTGACATTCAATCAAGGAAGCAATGGACTGTGTTTCTTCCTCTGTAAACTGGGCACTTCCCATCCCACAGGGCTGTTGCAAAGTCCCGGAAGACCTCATGTGCACCCAGGGGGCCACCCAACCCTTCTCTCCTTCATTTCCAAGCTCAGAACCGCACCCTATCTGTATCCCCTTATCAGCTGCCTTCCCCCCAAGGGTTCGTTCCCAGCCATTCCCAGCTCTGTGAGGTTATCATTTAAGGTAATGATATCAGAAACACTTGACTCTGCATTCCTAAATATCCTTGTATTTATCCATGTCATCTTCTGGCTAAAAAAAGGAAAATGGCTGCAGAGAAGTGAGCACAAGTGTCAGAGGTAGCTGAGGAAAGTGTGCCAGGTGTTAGGAGATACACTCATAGCTGTCTGTGTTTAAATTACATGGCGCTGGTACTTTTTAGGTCAGAGACATAAAACCTACTATTGATCTTGAGCAAAGCATCCAATTTTGAATGTCTGTTAAAGCCCCAGGCACTTCAATGCCACATAATCAATATCTTTTCGTTCTTCCTTTCCTTTTTTTTTTGGTAGCAAATGTATGGGTTTGTTTATCCATCCTCCAGGCGTCCAGCCTGGCCTTTTATTCCTCCTCAAGTAGGACACACAGCATGCTGGGGACCCACTGCTAAGAACCTCCACCTGCAAGATTGCAGCCCCTGAGACTCAGGTATCATAGAAATAGTACAGCCCAGACGGCTTTCCAGGAGCAGGTCCCACCTTCCAGGCAGCCAAAGGACACGGAGGAGGAGGGTGGTGTGGAGAGTGAGATAGCGACAGAGAGACAGAGACAGAGAAATGGAAATGGGAAAATAGGAGGTCGTGCTTAGCTTGGTGTAGACCCTAAGATAAGATGATATGTGAAATCCTGAAATTTAGAGTGGAAAAGGGGCTTGGAGATTGTCTGGAAAATTGTTCCCTTCCAATTCGCAGGTGGAAAAACTGGTAGCTGGCCCAAAGTTCCATATGTACTGGGTTGCTGAAGCTGCCTGGGGAAAATGAGCCAGCTCATATAGAAAATGGGTTAAGCCTTGGTCTCTGTTAACGAAAGGGTTGAAGTCGACCAGATGACCATTGTGTCTTGCAACAATGACCCTGAGGACATCTGGTAAGTAGGTCAACCAGGTGGGTCATGTCCCTCAGGGGCCACCAGACCGTGCACCCTGACTAAAGGCCCAGGGGCTGTGGTGGGATGCAAGAGTGGCTTCCTCTACAGGCTGCTATTTAGATTTGGTCTTGAAGGCCAAGGAGAGTGGAGAAGGGAAGCTGGTGAAGGATGAGGAGTTGGAGACAGAGGAAAGAGGACAAAGAGATAACTCACGTTAAGGCACAGAGGCAAGAAGAAGCCTGGCAACTGAGAGGATCACAGACGGTTCCCATTAACAACAGGGTGGGTGCATGAAGGGGCGGCAAGGAAGACAGCAACCAGGCGGCCAGTGGGTGTCCTGTAATAAGAGTTATGAACTACCTGCTTTGAAGCGTTTTGAATCAGGAGAGTAACACGATCAGTGTCGCACTGTGACAAGTTCATGCTGGCTAGAGGGCAGAAGGTGGATTGGAGGGGGCAAGACCAGGGTCAGGGAGCCAGAGAGTAGGTTATGCCTGCAGGCAAGGCCAGCAATGATGATATGGCCAGACAAGGAAGTGGCAGAGGAGAGGCTGGGTTTCAGATATTTGTGAGGGAGGCTCTGCAGGGTTTGGTGAGAGACTGGGGGTGAGTGAAGTGATGGGAGGGAGTGACCCTTAATCCTGGCACTACCTGTGACTTATAGTGACTTACTGTGTGACTTTTGGCAAGTCACTTAACCTCTCTGAGCCTCAGTTCCCTCACCTATAATATGAAGATATTATTATCTACCCCGTAGAGCTTTAATGACAATGAAATGAAGTAATGTATGAAAAATGTGCTGCTCAGTGCCCACCATATAGTAAACCTTCAATAAATGGTAGTTAAATTCTATTATATTATTGACCTTGTGGGGGACGTCCAATGAGACACACTGTGTTCTGAAGTAGTGTCATTCCTAACACAGTCTTGAAGTAGATTATTTGGGGGCATAAGTTACTTCTCTAGTGCAGGAAGACAACAACTTAAGTGTCTAACTGTCTTCTATTTCCCAGGTTCCCAAGAAAATGACCAACTGTATGTAAAAATAGGAAAATACTTATATCAGCCCTGGGTATTAGAGGAGGGTGTTATTTATAGGCTAGAAAATCTAAAGAATGTCTGTTACGAAGAGAGCAGGGGAGCAGATTGAAGGACGGGCCAATCAGAGTCAGGATTTCTCGAATGAGAATAAGCAATCTGCTTGATAAGAATCTCAGAAAGATCTTTGCAGAACCTCACCAATAGCCCTACTGGGGTGAGAACTAGAGATGGGAGTGGGCTAGAATATCTGAAGCTGGTCAGTGCTGTGAGGAAGTGTCCACAGTACCAAGGGCATGGTGAGATGGATGTCCACAGCAGGGGTCCTTGGGATGTAACCCTGAAACAAACTGTCATGCCAGACCTGGGTCAGGGCATTGCCCCAACGAACTACTGGCTGCCCAGCTTTAGTAAATATTAATTCTTCATCTTCCCAGCACCTAGTTCCTCTTATCCTAGTAATGGCTCTGATTTTAAACTTGGTATCAATCCTTCCTTCATTCTGAGTTCACATGTTCAGAGTGGATTTCCAGGGTGGAGTTCACGACCTAGGTCTGGTCAATCCAGCACCAAGGAGACCTGGCCAGTGATTCCTTCAGGAATGGTCACATCACCCGGGGTGGTCCAATTAGAATGATTCTCAAAAGTTCCGTGGGAGTCCACAGTGAGATACCACTTCACACCACTAAGAGAGCTGTAACCAAAAAGATAGATAAAAGCAAAGGTTAGGAAAGATGTGGGAAAATTGGAACCCTCCTAGGCTGTTGATGGGATTGTAAATAAATAAATGATGCCGCTGCTTTGGAAAACAGTCTAACAGTTCCTGAGAAGGTTATATAGGGTTACTATATAACCTAGCAATTCTACTTCAAAGTGTATACCTAAGAGAAATGAAACCAAATGTCCACACAGTACACAAATGTTCACGGTAGCATTATAATAGTCAAAAGGCGGAAACAACCCAAATGTCCATCAACTGAAGAATGGATAAACAAAATGTGGTACATCCATGCAATGGAATGTTATTCAGCCATAAAAAATGAATGATGTTTTGATAGATGCTACAACCTGGCCAAACCTTGAAAACATTATGCTAAATGAAAGAAGCCAGTTAGAAAGGACCGCATACTATATGATTCCGTCTATATGAAATGTCCAGAAATGGGGTGTTTATAGAGACAGAAAGTAGGTCAGTAGTTGCTTAGGTCTGAGGGCTGGAGGGTGACTGTGAATGGGTGCAAGGTTTCTTCTTGAGATAATGAAAATGTTCTAAAAATTGATTGTACTGATGGCTGCACAATTCTATGAATATACTAAAACCCTTGATGTTTACATCTTAAATGCATGAATTGTATGGTATATGAATGACATCTCAATAAAGCTGTTATTAAAAAAAAGTTTAGCGGGAGACAAGGGCAAGACCCAAGCTCTAGGCCTGCCAGAGTTGAACTGCAGGGATGTGAGGCCAGAACTGTTGTAGACACTCTACCACCCAGAAGTTCCAGGGGCTACCATGGGAACTCGAGAATGAAGGTAACTTAGCAGAAGACAGAACCAATCGATGCAAAGAAACTGGATTCTCAAGGACATTGTACTCTGCATTCAGCTTTACTTGAAACCAGAACAACCCCTAATTTCCCTTCCTCGATTAACCTGGCCTGAGTTGGATTTTGTATCACTTGCAATAGAAAGACCCCTGATGCAGATAACAAACAGGAGAAAGGAAGGTTGAGCAAAGCATGGAGACCTCCCCAGCTACAACCACCTCCAGCTCTGAGTCCCTTACCCTATCCTTTTCTAGCTCCCTTTGCCTTCAGCGTCTGGATCTTTGAATCAGCAGACAAACTCCATTATGTTTCATCCACTCCTTTCTCCTTCCATCCTGGCCTGCATGATTCAGATAGGGTCCCACGCCATCCCAGCAGAACTCCTAGCGATGGATAAACATGGAGAAGAAAACCAAGAAAAATCACAGGACATGTGAGAAGACAGAACTGTTCAAAAAAAGGGGGACCACAGGTGCCTTCCAAGAAAATGGAGTTACTGCAAGAAGCAAGAGAAGATTTCCCGAGCTTGTTCGTTCAAGTTGTCAGAAAGAATCAAGAACAAACTGTGACTTCCATTTCCAGAGAGCAATTTGAGTTGATCTGTTTAATTCCTCTTCCTCTCAAAACCTCATTATGACCAAATTTGAAAAAGAAAGGAAGGAAGGAAGGAAGATCCTTTATCAGTGTAAGAAAATAAGCTGTGATTGAACTAGAAACTTGAAAGGTTTTTTTGAAAAAGAGATGATGGAGAAGGAAGGTGTTGGAAGTAAAGAAACAGGAGGTCTGCAGTGAATGCAGCACGGGAAGGGCCCAGTCAGAAGTGGAAGGGCTGCCCCAAGAGTCTCAAAGACCCCTCAGACTTGGAGTCACGTTATCTACTAAGGGAGACCACAGAACAGTGGGAATGTGGGAAATTCAAGGACTTTGGGAATTGCCTCACTGCCGTTCCTAGGAAATAGCCAACCGCACCTTCACATGGTAGGAATGGTGTGTGAAGCAAAGAAGAGTACTGCTAAGGGTCGTCGTTGTGCCAGAGGGAGAAGGGATTTGGTGCCCGGATTTGGGGCTGTTAATACCGTCACAGCAGAAAAATGAACACTGGGATAGCAGTGAACTCCCCTGCCAGATGAGAGGTGAGTGTGACCGGGAGAGAGTCTAACACAGTGCAGTGAGCTAATCTTAGCCCTGCAGACGACTTCGGCTCCCCAGCCCCTGGTGCCTGCACAGAAATGCTGGTCAAAGAGTGAATTCTGTGCTGCACACTTACCTTCTCAAGTAGCTCACTTACTGCTCGTCAGGGTCGACTGAACTCCCAAACTAAAAATGAGAACGGCGAATAGACAGGGAAGTTCTTTCTCCCTCCGTGAGTAAAAGATCTAAATAAGGATTCTCAGGGAATCTTTCTCAATTTCTAGAAGTGGGTAAGCAATCTCCCTCTGCAGGTGTATATAATGAAAAAAAAATTTAACAGGCATATGAGAAGTTTCTGTGATTTAAAAAATGGAGCTTATTCTGAGAAATCAAAGCAAACATTTTCCCATGATACAAAACTACCAGGAAAAAAAGAATCTCTAATTTGAGTATTTCTTAGAAGATTAGATTTTGCCTCTCTTAATGGAAAAATTTTAAATTCAGAAAGGTTGTTCCCCAGTGAAAAACATAATCATGGAAATTTGCTAATGCCATTAAGGCAGTAAAGAACAGATTTAGAAGAACAGAAAGCAGAATCTGCGAATTCAGAAGTGAGTTCAAGGAACACTGCCAGAAATCAATGAGAAGGAGAAAATATATGGAGATAGTGAAAAAAGAGAGAGAGAGAGGGAAAGAGAAAGGGAGAGAGAGAGAGAAACAGAGAGACAGAGAGAGAAAGGAAGCTAGATGCTAGGAATCAAATATATATGTAGGAGAGATTTGAAATGGTGACAACAGAACAAATGAAGGAGAAAAAAGAAAGACCTGTTGGAAAATTCCTCTCAACTGAAGAAAGACTTGTGCCTTTAGAATCTAAAGGCAAACTACATCCGATGAGTTGTTCACCTGTTTTTGTAAATAAAGTTTTATTTGAACAAGCCACATCTGTTCATTTATACCTTCTCTATGGCTGCTTTCAGGTTACAACAGCAGAATTGCATAGTTGTGACAGAAACCATGTGACCCCCAAAGCCACGTGGACGGTTAAGAAAAGTTTTGCGACTTTATAACAGAGTTCTTTGAGACATCCATGGGTAAAAGTTTGAATTTCAAGGACAGGTATTAAAAATCCTGTAAACATTCAGTCCTCTGGGGGGAAAAAATTCCAAATTCCCTCAAGAAAAGAAAGGAAGAAATTCCCTTAGGCCACACTTTTTAGCAAATTCTAGGATAGAATATTTCAAAATCTGAAGACTTCTGAAGGAATGAGACTTAGGAACAAAGAACTGTACGTGCAGCCAAGCTGCCATTCTTGAAGGTGGGTAATTATTTATGGAAGGACTCCGAACTTATGCTGTGGCTATTACTATCTTGAAAAAAAAGAAAATGATCAAAGAAATATTCCAGGTGGCTGAAAAAGGAAGCAAAATAAATAATTCAGATACAAGGAAAAGCAGTATAAAAGAAAGATTGCTGAGCAGAGAACCCAAAACTTAAAGTTAATTTCTCAGTAATTGCACTTAACATGATTATAAAACAATGTAAGTGTCAAAAAATAATTCTGGAAAGAGATGACACCCAATGTAAAAATATATTAATTATAATATTCTTATTCTCAAAGCCAGATGGAGCTGGAAAAAGAATTGATGATGATAATACTGGTAATTATAGCTTCCATTTTTAGAAGTTACTGTGTATTAAGCACAAAAATAATGCTGATATAAATATTGTTTTTCCATAAATCTTTGTACACATCTCTAATACTAATTCTTTAACATCAGTTCTTAGAAGGTGAAATGCTGAGTCTGAACATTTAAAAAAATCTTTCAATACAATGGGAGTTTGAACTCTTACCAGAAATATGTAAGCTTTCATTTCTCTGCACCCATGCCAACACAGTTATTATCATTCTGCAATTAACAATAGTTAATATAGTGTATTAGATGTACAGAATTTGAAAAATTTTGTACAAATTAGAGCAAATTGAAGGCTATTTGCTATAATTCTATAACTTTCACTGATGCACTTAAACAGGAGAGGCCCCCCCACCCCACTCTTTATTTAGATTCTTTCATTTTTCATGAAAGTATTAGGTGGCATGTTTGCATGGCATATAAATGACAATTTTGTCAGGTTGTTAAATTCTTCATTTGGAGACAAGATTTATGACCAACAATTGGGGGTTGGTTAAATAATCCACTGCATGTTCCTAAGATGGAATTCCCCTACATCCAATAAAAGTCATATCCATAAGGATATCAGAAGTATAAGAAACTTTTCACAACATAGTAACAAGTGAAAAAATATTTTATATGATATGACCCCAGTTTTGAAGTTAAAAAATACATATTATGTACAAATAATAAGAAGGATGTGTATGAGATATTAACAGGGATTAAGAGTTGAGAATACAGATTTTTTTTTTTTTTTTTTTTTTTTTTTTGCGGTACGCGGGCCTCTCACTGTTGTGGCCTCTCCCGTTGCGGAGCACAGGCTCCGGATGCGCAGGCTCAGTGGCCATGGCTCACGGGCCCAGCCGCTCCGCAGCATGTGGGATCCTCCCGGACCGGGGCACGAACCCGTGTCCCCTGCGTCGGCAGGCGGATTCTCAACCACTGCACCACCAGGGAAGCCCAATACAGATATTTTTCTGTATGCTTTTCTCTATTTGCTAAGTTTTCTACTTCAATATTTTAATACATAGGGTAAAAAGATACCTTGTAAGTAAGCTGGATTCATAGGGAAACACAATTTTTAAGTTTTCCCAGCAACTAGGACAGTATCTGGTTCCCAGTGGGTACTTTGCCAATGTTTGTTGAGTGAATAAGTGAGTGAGTGAGTGAGTGAATGAATAAAAGATGGTATGTTTTTCCCAGGCAGAATACCTTTTCTTGAGCATCTTTGGATTGCCTGCTTTCTTCCTGGCCCATATCTGCTTGCTTCCTGCTGCAAGATGCTCAGTTGCTTTGGCCCCCCGCACTCATATCTCCCTACCTGGATCTTTGCAGCTCCAAGCCCAGTGGACGCCTCCCAGACCTCCTTCAGTCGGCCATGGCTGCAGCCTCCCCAGGTCACCCGCTCCATCTGCTAGTCCCGGGTCCTCCATCTCCCTCTCTGGGGCCCAACCTCAGCCTTGACTTTTCCAGCTCTTCTTTCTGCAGTAGAAACTGCCACTGGAGAAACTTCTTGGCCAAAGGGCATGACACCTTTGGACATTGACCCAGGACATCAGCAAGGTTGATACCATCCTATTACGACTAGCATTATTCCAAGCCCCAGTTGATTAGTTTCTGTGAAGGGAATTTCTAACTTCTGAAAAATCACAAATTGATTCTTAGGCTAAATTGACCCTCAAGAGCAGAACTAATATACCCCGTAAACACCAAGTGAAGTAATGGCTGCTTCCATTTTGATCTGTCAGTGCCCATGCTTTACCAGTACTTAAATATTTTTAATTTCACCCCTGCTTCCATGGGAGTCTGAGTGAGGAAGGAACAGTTGGACAGTTTTCTCTGGCTGAATGAGACTTAGCAGGTTGGTATAACACATTTGGCCCTATCAAAAATAACTGAGATTATATAACCATAACCTCTCCCCAGAGCAAATATGCATTTGAGAGGCAGTGAAACATACATAATTATAGATGTAAAACACTAAAAATAGGTTCCGTGCCCCACACAGGCAGCCGGGAGCGTGGCACTTGAGCGCAATGCTGCCGTGTATGGCGAGATTAATAGGAGCTGTGGCACCATCCCAGGTGGCCAAACAAGGTGATGTGGAGCTATTACAGATGTGAAAAGACACAGAGATTTAAAACGTTCACCTGCAGAGAAGGTTGCTGCTTGTCTGAGCCTGTCAAAGCCCGTTCCGGACTGTGGTCTTCTCCCAGGGGACAGGAAGTGAGAAGTCATCAACCAACAATGATGATTATATTGTGTTACCTTATATTACATTATTATTATAGCTAATCAGTATGAATAACAATGAAAACAACAATAATAATACCGAGAGCTTGCGCTTAGAAGCGCATACCGTATTTCCCGAAAAACTTTCATCTTTATTCAATTCAGCCAGTCTGTGTGGAGGACTGCTTCAGGCAGTCTTTGCTATGGAACAAACCACCCCAAAACTTGATGACTGAAAGCCACAATGACATTATTTCTCACAACTCTGTAAGTGGGCTGGGCAGCATACTTGTTTCAGTTGGAAGGTCCCCTAGGCTGGAAGATTCCGAGATGGCCTCACTCATGTCTAGCATCTGTGCTGGGCCCCCTGGAGCCCCTCCGTGCAGTTTCTTATCCTCCAGGAGGCTAGAGAAGCTTCCTCACCTGGTGGTCTCAGGGCAGCGTTCCAAGAGGACCCCGGCAGAAGCCACATGGCCTCTTAAGGCCTCTCTTCCAAGGTTGCATGATGTCACTTTTGCCATGTTTTATTGGTCAAAACCAGTCACAAGGCCAGCCCGTGTTCAGAAGTGGAGAAATAGATTGTGCCTCTCTGTAAAAGGAGCAGCAAAACATTATGACCATATTTAATTTAAGACAAAGGGGCCATATAATTTACTTACGTCATCTCATTTAGTTCTCACAGGAACCTCGAACGGGAAAGGATTGCCACCCACACTTTATAGATACAGAAACTGAGACTCAGAGAGGTTAAACAAATTCCCCAAAGCCACACAGCTAGAGAATCGATCTGAACTCAAGATTGTGTGACATCAAAATCCATTTTCTGGGCTTCCCTGGTGGCGCAGTGGTTGAGAGTCCGCCTGCCGATTCAGGGGACGCGGGTTCGTGCCCCAGTCCAGGAAGATCCCACATGCCGCGGAGCGGCTGGGCCCGTGAGCCATGGCCGCTGAGCCTGCGCGTCCGGAGCCTGTGCTCCGCAACGGGAGAGGCCACAGCAGTGAGAGGTCCGCGTACCGCAAAAAAAAAAAAAAAAAAAAATCCATTTTCTTCCTCCACGCTGCCACATTCCATCCTAAATTACCTAACTTGATTTCTGTACTCCCGTCATGGGAGTTAATGAAAGGAATGAGAATATTTTCGAATATCTCCAGGTAGCTTCTGTGTTGATCATTATTTCACAATCCGTTTCTCAGCAGATCCTCACCGACCCATTGCATCTGAGACCCCACTAGGCCACATCCCAGAGCCATACATTTTCAGGCTCTGATCAGGCAAGGCCTCTGCCAAATGCAGCAGCGACCCTGCTTGTCGCGATGGAGAGCGTGGACACGGTGCTCTTGCCTGTTTGCCGATGATGTACCTCCGTCGTGCTGGTGACTTTGCTAAACTCAACTTCGCCAACTCTCATAGTAACACCATGAAGTAGGCAGGAGTTTTTATTGCTGTCTTACCGATGGAGAAACTGAGGCAGATCAGCACGTGGCAGAGCTGGGATCTCAAACTCAGACCATCTACCTCCAGGATCACCCCGGCTCTCATTCCAAAGCCAGCATCATGACCAGCACCTTCTCATCTCCCAGATCAGCCTCCCGGTCCTTCTCTCCTGGAGGAGGCCCTGAGCCATGAGTCCTGCTTTTAAAGTGAGAGAGACTGAGGTGCGGGACAGTTCAACGAGTCTCTACTGGTCTCCTGGAACGTTGGGGGCAGAGTTAGGACTCAGGCCTCCTGCTCTCCCCGCACTGCCCCCCCCTCCACCAGCCCTGGGCTTTGCCTGAGAAGGAAAGAAGGAAGTCTTAAACCCTGGTGACACTCTAGGAGCCTGAGTACCCCGTGTCAGTGTGGATGTGACAGCATCCCTCCAAGACGCACGAGGATGAAATCATTTAAGACTAAGAGAACTTCCGGTCTCTTCCAAGCTGGCTCAAGAGCCCAGACCTCTTTTCCTCCTGGATGGACATGGGTCTTGGGATCACAGCTTGAGATCGGGGATGTACAATAACACTGGAGAAGCTGTCGAGGATGGAGCCTGTGGGATGTGGGCCCCAGATTACCACACACTTGGGCAAAACCCTTTGTCCTGCCCCCCCCCAAAAGTTAACGCCGCCGAAACTGGCTTTGCAACACAACATCCAACAAGTCATGAAAATCCGGACTCCCCAGAGCAGCAAATTAGAGCGTGAGTCGTTCCTGGTTTTCTGTAAATAGTGAGTGGCCGAAATGCCCATCTGCCTGAGTTTACAGAGGCCTCCACGGCCCTTCAGCAGAAATATCGAGAGGCTGATGGGCGGGGCGGTGGTGGGAAAGGAAACATTTCTAGGAATGACTGTCACATTGGGTCTATTCCACCAGAAAATCTGGGGCACTCGCCTGGCAGGTACAGTGTGGTGGGAACGCCGTATATTTTGATTGCACGTTACGGTTATAAAGCACGTTAACATCACCGGTCCCTGAAAAGTGCATCTTATTTTAGGGTTTTTTTTTTTTTTTTTAAAAAAAAAAACCTAACATTCATCATGCCAGGCACTGTGGTAAGTATATATATTATTAATTTATTTTTTATTGTGGTAAATTATACACAGCATAAAAGGTACTATTTTGACTATTTTCAAGTGTACAGTTCAGTGGCATTAAGTCCATTCACGCTGTTGTGCAACCATCACCCCCGTGCATCTCTGGAACTTTTCTCACTTTCAAAACTGAACCTCTGTCCCCATTAAACAATAACTCCCCTTTCCCCCTCTCCAGCCTCTGGAAACCACCATTCGACTTTCTGTCTCTATGAATTTGTCGACTCTAATACCTCGTATAGGTAGAATCATACAGTATTTGTCCTTTGGAGTCTGGCTTTGTTCACTTAGCATAATGTTTTCAAGGCTCTTCCGTGTTGTAGCATGTGTCAGATTCTCCCTCATTTTTAGGACTGAATAATATTCCATTGTATGTATAGACCACATTTTTTGTTTATCCCTTCATCTGTCAATGGACTTTTGGGTTGTTTCCACCCTTTGGCTATTATGAATGATGCTTTTGTGAACACTGGTGTACAACTTTATATGCTTTTTGTCACTCTTCAAATCTGCGAGACGGGTCTTATTGCTTTCACATTTTAAGATGATGGAAACAGAGGTGGCGAGAAGGCCACCTGCCCAAGATCACACCTGGGAGATGGCAGAGCCAGGATTTGAATTTATCTTGTCTAAACACAGTCTTCATCATCATGGTCTCCTTATAGATAAATCTATGGAATTCCATAAATAGATATACTTACTTATGGAAAAATATATACAGCAATTTATAGTTCATGGAAGTAAATCTACAATTAAGATCCAATGAAAGATACAGAATTTTAGACATGAAAGATGAAATATCTTATTCTCAGAGCAACCTGGTAGGTGTGTGTGGGTGGAGGGATCAGAGACCACTGCTAATCTCAGTGCCAATGTGGAAGGCAGTCAGACGTGCAAAGTGATGGGTCCAAGGCCACAGAGCAGAGCCAGGACCCTACCTAGGCGTTCTAAGCCAGGTCTGTGCCTTTCCCCTAAAGCAAGCAAACTCTTGTAAAATATGAAAGGAAAGAAAAACATATTCTGATGAGCAAATCCGCACTCTCAGGTGGAGATGGAGCTTGGGTGTTGGACGGGACTTTCTCAGAAGACCGAGGTTACACATACAACGGTCACCTCTATGAACTGATAAAATGCTGAGTGCAAGAGTTTTCATGCACCTGCTCTTTGATCTTCACAAGAGCTACCTTGTTGCTAGCTCCACTTTACAGAAGGAGAAACTGAGGCTCAGAGTGGTTAATTAACTGTTCTACTGGCAGAAAGCTAGGAAGTTGCAGAGCTGGGTTGCAAAACTTGAGTCTGACTCTTAATCCCTAATGCCTGCAGTTCTCCTGCAGCGGAAGACTGGGTGTGGCATCAGAAATAGTTGAGCCCCCGAACCCCGCCCCCCAACCCACTGTGGCCTCCCAGCTCAGTTCAGGTCCTCATCAGCGGGGCTGCAGAGCTGCCCCTACCCTCTGTGCCTTACCTGCCTATCCCCACCCTCCCCTGGGACTTCCTGCGGTGCCCCCGCTTCTGGGAGAATTGACTTGATTCCTTTATACAACCTTAGTCAGTTTCCAGAAAGAACTTTTCATTCATTCATTCATGTATCCGTTTGTTCACCAAATATTTATTGAGATCCTATCATGTTCCAGCTCTGTTCCTGATGCTGGACATACAAAAGTGAACAAGACAGACACTGTATCTGCCCCAAGAATTCTAGCTGGAGGGGAGACAGACATAACTAATAGTAGCATAATTTCAGGTAGTAACAAACATAAGAGCCATAAAGGAAAAGAAAACATGGTAAGGGGATAGAAATGGGTGGAGTAGGCGTGGCTACTTTAGACAGAGTGGTCAGGGAGGGCTGCTTGGAGGAGGTGACAGAAAAGTAGAAGGAGTCACATGAAAGATGGCTTGGGTGGGTGAGGGGTGGTGCAGAGGGAATTCTAGTGTAAAATCCCCGAGGCAGGAATGAGCTTGGAGGGTTTGACGATGGACAAAGAGGAAGTTCATTGTGTCTGGGGTGGCCTGGAGGAGGCTTAGCCAGGTCCGGGAGGTGGATGGAGAAACCTGACCTAGTAGCTAGCTACGGTGGGTGAGGACTTTAGGTGTTACGATGGTGGAGGTGGGAAGGCATTGGAGGGTTCTGAGCAAGGATTTGGATTTTGATGGGGGTGAGGGGGGCAATGCTGGAGCCACGGAAGCCACCAGTTACTGTGAATTTCCCAGCACACCCCTCTCAAGGACTCAGGCAAAACTCAGGCTCACCCAGTTGCAAAGGATACCCCCTTGCCAACACACACACTTACACCTATAAGCGTTCCTGCTTGTGTTTTTTTTTTCTTATTTCATCAGCTCTAAAGAAGAAAGAAAAGTCAGGAAAACCAAAAGAAACATCAGACTTGTTATTCTGACTTGGCGTCAGGGACCTCCCAAATACGGCTCTCTCAACACAGCACTTCCCCTGTAAAACTGTCGCCTTTCCCGGGCTGTTTCTTCAGCTGGTGGGAGCAGCGAGGAGGCTGCAAGCCCTGCAGGTTTGGGAAACCCAGAGGACAGAGGGATAGAGGCTGCGGGAGGAGAGGGAGGGAGGGGGCAGGGGGCAGGCAGCAGAGAGCTGGCGAAACATCTGGAAATTGCTTGTTCCGAAGGCTGTGGCGTCTTGGTTATAAGGGATCTGAAGCCGTTGCTAGACTGGTCTCCCCTTCGTATCCAACACAGAGTCAGGCTGCCCCAACCAACATCTACTGTGATGCCACTCTCCAAGACTGCTCTCAGAACGAGCCTGTGTGGTTGGTGTTAGAAGTCTTATTTGTCCTGGATGATGAACTGTGGCATTTTGTGATTTAAGTAAACAGGGAGGTGGAATAACAGCTTAAACTCCAAGGAGGCAGATGAGCTCGTTTCTAGGTTCAGCTCTTCCACTTACCTGTGTGACCTTGAACAAATGACTTAACCTCTCTGAGCCTCAGTTTCTTAATCGAAAAAGGGTATATTGATACCCATCTATTGGGTATTGGATTGTTGTGAGGTTTAAGTAGGAAAATAAACATGAAAAGCTTTAGTCAGGGCCTGAGCCTGGAAAGTACTCAAAAAGCAGTAACAAAAAAATATTTAAATATTAGTGTTGTTGTTGTCCTGAGGACAGAGAGCTAGGAAGGAGGAACTTGGATTCACTCCCAGCTTGTCAGACCGAATATTCTGTCTTTTCTGCCAACCCCTGCTCATCACAGCAAGCACCTCAGGCAGGCAGGGTCTACACTATCCTATTTCTGACCTGACAGCTGAGGAGCCGGGATCTCCATGCCTCCTGGCTGCAGGGCTGACCTGGCAGCTGTAACGTGTCTCAGAGAATAGGGCGGACAAGAGGGAGGGACAGAGGGAGGAAAAAGGAAGAAAAGGGTCCCAGTCCGTCCTCCACCCCAGGATCTGTGAGTCTGGCAAGCTTCACTGCCCAGAACATCCCCAACAAATTTTCTCCATCCTACACACTCTTGTTACAGTGAGGCCTTGCCATTCCCCCACCCAGGTGGAACCTCTGTCCTTTCCCTTTGTCCCAAATGGACCTTCGTGATGACGTCAACCAGTGTATGGTGGCGGCAACCCTACGTGACTTCCTAGGTCACAGAAGGGGACCCTGCTTCCACCTGGGTCTCTCTTGGCACACTTCCTCTTTGATTCTGTTCGTCATGCTGTGAGGAAGCCCAGGCCACGTGGAGACCCCTCACAGTTTCCACTCAACAGCCCCCTTTACCCATCAGCTGAGAGAGGAGAGGCCTTCAGGGTGACTGCAGCCACCATCTGACCGTCATTGCATGAGGGGCCGCAGGCCAGAGCCCTGAAATAATAATGATAATGACAATGGCAATAATAATAATAAATGACGGCTGTTGGTTTATCCCACGAAACTTAAGATAGCTATGCAGCAGTAACAACTGGAACTTTGGGGACGGGGCTGGCCTGGCGGGTGGCCCCGGCACTCTCCCCTGTGCCCTCAGAGGTCCTACACGTGAGTGAGTGGCCCCGTGTGGTCGCTGGCATCTGCAGAGTCGAGTCCAGGGCCCGGCACAGAGGCACTGCTCCAATCCGATTTTCAGAAGAATTGTGAATTCCTTGATTTATTTTATTCCAAAAGAAGACAAACCAATATCTTGCTGATTTTTTTTTTTTTCTTGAAGAATTAGAGACAAGACTGTCTGAACAGTAGGGCATGGGACATCTCTTCTCTCTCCAGGATGGCCTGTGGCTGAGACATACTGAATCTGCTCTCTAAAAAGGACTCCTCGGTCCTTGGACACAGACGCCCTCAGAGAGGAAAGAGCCAGGAAGGGTCTGCGGGTCCAGAGGATGGATACGAGGTGGTGCCCAGAGAAGGGGACCTTGGATCCTGAGATAGATTGCTTCATTCATTTCCTATTCGCGAATTCATTTATCAAATACGTATTGAGCACCTACTGTGTGCTAGGCACTTTTTAGATGCCGAGGAAACAAGAGTGAACAGAACAGACCCATCTCCCTGAGTTCACGGGCCTCACATTCTACTGGGGAACGTACAATAAACGAAAAAAGTCCTACCCCTTCCACAAATCGTCTGGGCTGGGACTTTCTCACTGCACACTCCTCCTGGAAAGAGAAGCAGGTCCATTTTCTTTTCCCAGGGTCTGAACCCCTGGTTGTTCTTCTCTGAGGCCTGGACCCCCCTGGATGGGCCCAGCGTGGCGCACAGTGGGACGTACGGGGTTGCCTGGGCTGGAGTCCTCGCTCGGTGATCTGGCCAAATCACTTTGCCTCTCTCTTCCTCAGTTTGCTCACCTCTCTAATGGGCATAATCAACCCAGACCTGCTCACCTCCCAAGAATGCTGTGAAGTCAAAGGGGGCCATGGTTATAAAAACAGTTTACAAATCTTAAAGTGCTGTATAGGTATAAGAAATTAGAATTCCCATGATGAGCTCTGGCCAGAAAGGCTGAACCCTTTCCAGCCCAGCTTCTAGTCTGGGCAGCAAACCAGGTGGGAAGCGGACAAGGGCCTGCCTTCCCGGGAAGCAACCGCCGACACCCACATGGCGAAACCAAAGGTCTCACCTGGAGCCACAGGCCTTGTTCACACCTGTGCATGGGGCAAGGATGACACCCTCACCCGTGAATCTCCCAGCCTTCTCCCGTCTTGCCCGTGTTGGTTCCCCCAAACCCTCTCTGGGGGCGGGGCGGGGGGTGGGGGGAACTCTAGAATTTGCCACTTTGCATCCACTGGGGAGGAAAATCGGGCCAGACTGACATTTTATTTCATCAAGGCCTCATTTTCCATCTCAGTCATTACAGAGAATTTTGTTTTAAAATGATTAATAAGTTTGAATCCATATAGCAAGTTATAGATTAACAATTGTGGGCCCCAGAGGCAAGAACAAAAGAAACTTCATTATTGCATTTCATTCATCAAACCTCTAATAAGAATGTCATTCCTTCTGTGCCTTTGCCTTCCAACTCTGAACAATAGGCCACTTCCCAGGACTTCGGGTGACCTAACGACAACCCAAAAAACGAATATGTCCACCTGCAAGGAAAACTATCACCCTGGATTTACAATGGCCCACTGAGCTAAGAAAAGGAATTCTCAATGTTCCTCTAGGCTTTAGTGACCAGGCCGGGCAATCCTTAGCAGGAAAAGGGAATTCGGAGGCTCTGGTCTTCAGCAGGCCTCAAGAAAAATATTCAGATGGTGCTTTTGCAAGTTATATGCCTGCCATTATTCCAAAAACAACACCCTGAAATAGATGAACCAGTGGGTCAGGAAACAATTTTCCTTAGAGGGTAATGTCTTCTGCAACCTGCCAGCCGTGGGAGTGATTTACACGCTGGCCTTGCAGGTATTATGGGCTGCTCTCACAGATGCATGGCTCTTCCGCCTGGGCCCTACACGCTTCCCACCAATCTGGGGCTGGCTCGGCCTCCGTGGCGTTTTTAGGCAGACTGGGGGCTCTTTCACGGGCTCCTGTGCTTTCTTCCACTCTCCCCCGTAAGCGCACCTTATGTGTCTCCGAGGCTCACTCAGCTGCTTCCTCTCCGCTCGAGAAGTTTTTCCATTTTTCCCTCTCACTCAGCATTTCCATCAGCTGGGGTTCAGGCCAGCCAGCAGCCTCCTGGCCCCCCTGAACCTGTCTCCCATTCCTTGGAAAGCCTCCTGGCTCTCCTGCCCCCTGCCCTTGGCTTCAGGCATGAGCTCATCAGAGCTGGAAGACAAGGAAGCAGAGAGCATCCCAGCATCTGCCAGGAGGCGGTGGGAAGAGTCGGTCTGCACTTTCTTCCCTCTGATGGATACTTACTCCCGTGCCGGGCTGAGTGTGAGGGGCTCAGGCTGTGACACTGAGTAAGCCAAGGTCCTTTGGAAAAACAAAACACGAAACCACCAGAACAGGTTGTTATCCGTGCACTAAAGAAAACAAGCAAAATATTGGGGTGTGAATTCGGAGGGGATGCAGGCGGCAGGGTGGATCAGGGGACAAGCACTGTTCCCACCTGCCTACGTGGTGTCTTTTAGAAGAATTAGAAAAAGGTCTCCCATCTGGGCAGACGTGGCCCCTCGGTGTGTGACTTCACAAGCGGGTGGTGTCTTTGGCAAAGGAAAGGCTCTCCTGTCCCAGACAGACACAGCTCCGTGCTAGGCACACAGCTTGGCTACAGAGCCGGACTGGTGTCAGCCCCCCGAGACAAGTCTCCCCCAACAGGCAGCCACCTGCACGTCTCTATGTGGAGCTACTCCTGGAAAATGACGTTCGAGAAGACGCTTGAGGGGTGGTGTTATTGGCTGAAGGGTGTTTCCCCCAAATTCCTGTTGAATCTCTGACCCCCAGTACCTCAGAGTGTGTCTGCATCTGGAGATGGGACCTTTAAAGAGGTAATTAAGTAAAACTGAGGCCTTGGGTGGGCCAATCTGAGTGCTTTCCTTCTAAGAAGAGGAAATTTGGACACACTGAGATGTGCACACACAGAGGAAAGACCACGTGAGGACACGGGGATAAGGTAGTGTCTATAAGCCAAGGAGAGACGCCTCAGGAGAAACCAACCCTGCAGACCCGTTGAGCTCAGACTTTCGGTTTCCAGAGCTTCGAGAAAATACATTCCTGCTGTCAAAGCCATCCAGTCTGTGGTGTTTTGGAAGGAGCCATCCAAGTTCCCGGCCAAGGGGACTGTAGAGAGGAATGCCCCAAGGCAGGGAAGTATCTGGCGCGTTTAAAGTCCACAAATGCTGCCCCGGAGGCTGTGGCCCAGGAAACCAGGCAGAGCGGGAGGCCGCGGCCTCGTGCAGGTGACCACAGTGTCCCAGCGTGACTCAGGCAGGTGGGGCCCCAGGTCTGAGAAGCCTGAGGCCGTCTTCCTGGACAGGGTTGGGGCAGGAGGATGGGTACGTGGATGGAGGCTGGGCCTCTGGGCGCTAGCCTGGCACTGTCACTTAGTCGAGGAGGGCCTGTGGCTGCACGGGCTCCCGTCCCTCATGTTATAGACCAGAAAGCAGAGCCCAGAGAGGGGGTAGCACACACTTCCACCGCAGACATCTTTTTGCACGTAGCGTTCTTTTCTTCTTAAGGATTCATTCCTTAAAATAAATCCCCAAAAGGGAGATAATAAGGACATGAAGATTTTCTTTGGGTCATTTGTTTTCTGCCTCTTTCAGAACCATGGCTCACTTAGTTAAATGTCACTCTTTTTAAACAGCCCGTCAGCAGATATGAGGACCCAGTCTGTTTCCCTTCCGTGGGAAGATAGGAGCGCGAACCAGGAAGTTGGTCCAAAGGCTCCCGGCATCTGCTCAGAATTGTCACCTCATTTTCAGAGGCCCTGGGCACGGTTCACACAGGTGAGCTCCCTTCCCTTCCCCGTAGCATAATGCCAGAAGCAGAAGCCGAGCTTCCCTCTCACATGAGCCCACAGGCCTCTGCTTTCACCACACTCCCCAGCCTCATTCAGCATCTTCTCTTCATCCCCAAGAGGGAAGACCCAAATTCCATCTGCCTCCTTAGAGGCCTTGAGCTTGCTGGACCTTGGAGGGAACTGTTGGTAAAGAAGGAGAGCAAAGACTTTGGGGTCCTAAGGCCTGGGTAGGAGTTCAGGCTCCCCCCTCCCCCGACTCCTGGCTGTGTTTGGCCATGTTACTCGACTTTTCTCCGTTTGCTTATCAGAAAAGGGAGGATGCTTTCCACTTGCCAGGGCTGTGGTGAGAACAGGCTGAGGTTAGAAGCATAGCTTTACTCCCGTCAAGGAGCCGTGGCTGAAGTCATAGACCTTCTCCTCACTTAGCTCAGGGGAAGGGAATGAGGGGCATGGGGATGACTATGAGGGTCCAGGGATCCAGAGGTGTCTGCAAAGAAGAGCTATCTCACAGGGGTTGGGTGGTCCCGAGGCTGATTTGTCTTTCCGGGTGGGAAGGCATGACGGGGAGGTTTCCCTTTCCGGGAAGAGGCTCTGCCCCGCGCTGGCTCTCTCTTGAGTAGTTTCCCGTCACACATCAGCCTACGCGTGGCCCAAGGTGACACTTGCTCCGACAGCCTGCCTTTCTGCTTCAAGCCCCGTGGTTAATACCCCCTTGCCTCACAGCTCTCAGTGCCTCTCGACTCCGATCTCTCACAGAAAGCGGGGACCTGGGGGGTTCAGCGTGGAACCCACGGGCCAGCTGCCCCTCCGTCAGGAGCCGAGGGGCTGAGGGAGGCTGGACGCCGGGCGAGGTGACCATGGGCGATCTCTGAGGAGGAGAGAATTGTCATAACATGCTATACAAAGGCCACTTCGTTTTGGTCCGTTTATGGTTTTCACCCTACGGATCCTTAGCTCTGAAACAGGCTGTTGTCTGTTGATCGTGATTTGCTGTCTCTCACACACACACACTTCTCCAGGTGGTGACCAAGTTGTAGACGTTGTCACCACCCCCCTCGGGCCTGCATGCTGTCTGTCAGGAAGTGAACGTTTGTTGCCCGTGTGAATAAAGCCCCCCGACGACTCTCTTCTTCAAAGTCTTTCTGAAGAGTTGGGCACCCTGGGTGCCCCCACTTTATCAAGACCTGTTTGTGTTTCCACTTCCAGCCTGTGAGGCGTGCTCAGACGTGATACCCCAGCTACCCGCCATCTCCCTCCTGACAAGGCTCTTTTCCCTGTGTCACACGCCGCTGGTGCCGGAACCAGGCCTCTTCTCTTCTCGTGAGCTCCTCAGAGGCTCGGGATAGACAGGTTACTGTATGCCTTCGTCTGTCTGGGCTGCGGTAACAAATACCGCAGACCGGGTGGCTCAGAAACAGCAGAATTGGATCTCTCCCGGTTCTGGAGGTTGGAAGTCCCTAATGGTTGGGTGTTTGGGTTCTGGTGAAGGCTCTCTTCTGGATTGCAGACTTCCTGTCCTATCCTCACTTGGTGGAAAGCACTAGGGGGCTCTGCAGGGTCTCTCATAAGATCCTTAATCCGCTTCACGAGGCCTCTGCCCTCATGACCTGAGCTCTTCCCAAAGGCTCCATCTTCTAATACCATCACACTGGGCATTAGCATTTCAACACATGAATTTTAGGGGGACACAAATATGCAGACCATAGCACTGTGGAAGCCCTCAGCCCACCAGCCCTCTGCTCTGAGGCTTGCCTCTCCCTATCTAGAGACCTGCTAGATGTGGCCTGTTGGCCCAAACCCAAATCTCTAGTCTTCAGAACAAGCAGCCATTGGTGTCAACCACCAAGCTTCCAGTCCCATCATGGGATAAAAAATTCTCCCTTGTTTGGCATAACTGAATCCCACCTTATCTGCCGTGGCGGCTTTGTAAGGTGTGGACTTAGCCAGGCTGAGCTACAGTCCACAGAATTCTCTTCCCTTTAGATCTGCATTTGGAGTGGGCCCCAGGGGGCAACTTGGGGGAGATCTGGAGGGTAGAAGGGAGGCATGTTGTAGCCGCATCTCCTGGCTCAACAAAGTGGGACGAAGCAGCAGCTGGGCCTGCACAGCTCCACCTTCCCCTGCATCTTCCTTCAGCGTCTCTGCACGAGCCCACCCACCAAAATCAGAGACAAGATTTCCGTCTGTCCCCAAGGCGCCAGCTCCGGCTGCTGTCCCAGCTTGTTCTTGCTCTCCAGACTTTTTTATCCTTCTTCCCTTCCCAACTGCTACCCTGAGAGCGAGTTCCAGCATCAGATGTGGGAGAACAGCCCGCCAGAGGCGTCTTAGCCAGCCCCCCAACGCCATGTGTCACCTCGGATCCCTGCAACAGACACATCCCCTAGTGGGTCCTGCTTCTCAGATTGAACCCTGACTGATGCGCCTGCCAACACCTGTCGGCTCCCACGCAGACCCAGGAGGCTGGGCCCCACTAAAACTATAAAGTTTCCCTCTTCCATTGACTAGGTGGATTTGTTTTAAATTCAGAAGAATTCTAAGGTCATCAAAACAACCCCTTTCGAAGCCAGGGCTATATTTACCACCTAAAGCTATCAGCTCCACGTTTCTACTGAAAGGCAGAAAAGGAGAAGGAATAATATTCCTGGTAGTGGCTGACTTTGAGGGAGGCAGGCTACAACTTTCAGGTGAAAGGTACATGCATCAATAAGGATGTCGCTCCCTACAGAATGCTGAGTCATCACCACTCACAGAGTGACAGCGTCTCACCTGTGCATTCACACGAGTGCCTCACAGCACTTGGACAGCAAAGCAGGGCAGGGAGTGGCCTCGTCATTTTACAGCGGAGGAAACTGAGGCTTGGGGAGGCTCTGTGATGTGCCCATGCTTCCATAACTCAAAAGCCAGAGGTTGCAAACCTAGGGGCCTGAGAACCTAACACAGCCCTCGGTTCTGTTTTATTTGGCACACGCAGTATTTTTTGTCTGGTTTGGTTTGTGTTTTTTATTAGCTTCCAACATTTGAAAATCAGAAAGCTTGACCCCCTTCCCCTAAAAAAAAAAAATAATGCAGATTTGCTATTTGGCAGTAGACGCTGGAAGTCAGTAGAGGCTGCCCCCTGTAGATAGAGTTGGGGACCCCCAGTTCCTGTGGGCTAATCTCCCTCTTTCACTATTTATATTATCTACAGACTCCTGTTGGCGTTTGCATTCGAGCTCCTTAAAAATGAATAACAGCCAGTCTGATTGCAATTCTGCTGCTCTTCTAGTGGATCGCGACATAGTCCTTGAACATTTAAAGCACACGTTCCCAGTCATTTGATGAGGATTTGCTAAGTTTCTATTCTATGTAGCTTGGGGGGCAGCGGTGAACAAAATAGGTAACCAAGTCTGTATGTCAACACGCACAATCATTCTTATCGATTTGGCGTGACCATCAGCTGATGTTCAACACGCAAGCCAGTCGTCAGCTAAGACTCTCACGCCAAATCCAGACACTCAGGTGTCCACCTCCATATTCTGGAGATTGTTTGCATTTTCTGTCCACTCTTCTCTGAAAGGGTAGCACTTACGTCCTTTTGGAAAAGAACGGCTTCAATTCAACGGTTGGCTCCCCAGGTTCCTACGAGGCAGCTCCCTGAAGCACATAGACTCATAGAATGGTTAACTCCAGGGAAACTGAGTAAAACAGCCAGGCAATGGGCTGGGAATGAGGACCAACTGTCCTGGTTGACCAGTTTCTGAAGCAAGATTTTTAGGGCTAACACACTGGAAAAGTGCATAGGAAACCGGAAGGAATTACTCACCCTCGCTGGAAGGCTTCTCTTGACAAGGAGATTTTCAGGGAGGACCAAGAGCAATGGCTGGAGGGGGAAAGGAGCTTGAAGAATTCTGCTGTTGATTTAAAAGCTTTCCAATGGAGCAAAAGGAACAAATCTGGAGCCTTTGCTAGTCTTACAGGGTTGCGGGCTGTCGTGCAAGAGCCCAGTAGGCGGTCAGCAAGGCCCTGCCCTCCCTTTAACTGGCTATGTCCTGGAGTAAGACCTTCCCTTCCTCCAGCCTCAGCTTTCCCCTCTGTAAAGTGGGCACTTTGGACTCAAAGGCCACTGAGATCCCCTCCAGCTGTAACAATCTGGTGTAAACCACACAATGTCAATAGCCCTACTTTTAGGGCTATTTTGTTTTGTTCAGTAACTGTGTAGTGTTACTTGCCCCACGGTATTAATAACAGCCAACATTTATTGTGTCTTTGCCAATGCCAGGCATGCTGTAGGTATTTTAAATGCATCAACATATTTAGTCCTCACAACCACCACGGAGGAGGAAACTGAGGTACAGAGAGGTGAAGCAACTTGTCCCAAGTCACACAGCTGGCCAGTGGTGAGGCTGGGACTTACACCCAGGCAGTCAGCTCCAGCATCTGTGCTCTTAGCCACTACCCCGCTATACCACCTCTCTTAAGGTGGGTCTTGTTTGTCTATTTGGGGATTTTTAAGCTCATTGATGATGAAACTGAGGCACAGAATGTCATTGCACAGTGCAGTAGTTAAAAATTCAGGCTCGGGGCTTCCCTGGCGGCGCAGTGGTTGAGAGTCCGCCTGCCGATGCAGGGGACACGGGTTCGTGCCCCGGTCTGGGAAGATCCCACATGCCGCGGAGCGGCTGGGCCCCTGAGCCATGGCTGCTGAGCCTGCACGTCCGGAGCCTGTGCTCTGCGGCGGGAGAGGCCACAGCGGTGAGAAGCCCACGTACCGCAAAAAAAAAAAAAAAAAAAAAAATTCAGGCTCTGAAGTCAGAGACCTGGGGTCGTATGTGGTCTGTTGCTTTCTACCTGGGGGACCTTGGGAACATCACTACAAGCCTTAGCTTGTTCATGTGTAAAATTAGGCTAATAATTGTACCAGCTCATCAAGTCCCTGTGGGAACACAGGGAAAGATTGCCTGCAAGACACTTAGCATATTCCTCCCAGGTGTACATCCAAAGGAGGTTATCCGTGTGTCCACTGGAGGACGTGTACTGAGATGTTTGTGTTCATAGGTGCACCATTTGTAATAGCACCAAACTGGAAAGCACCCCCGTGCCCATTAGCAGGACATAGATAAGTAGCGGGTGGTGTATTCACACAAAGGAATACTATACAGCTTCGAGGATGAAAGGCCCACAACTACACACGGCAGCACGGAAGAGGCTCATAAGCGTTATGTTGAGTGAAAGAAGCCAGACGTAGAAGAGTGCATCCTGTGTGATTCCATTGATATCAAGTTGAAAACGAATCTGTGCTGTTAGAAGTCAAGAGAGTGGCTCCCCTGAGAGATAAAAGCATCCGTGAAATGGGGTGGAGGCGGTTGTGTGGGTGCTGTTATATTCTGTTTCTTGATCTGATGCTGGTTTCAGGGATGTGCCGATTTGTGAAAATCATTTGTGAGAATTCATTGTGAAAATGCACCTTAATGAATACACTTGTTTGTATATATGTTATATTCCAAATAACAATGTTTAATGTAGACAATGCAATAATAACAATTATTATTGTTATTATTATTAGAAATGACTCATAGCCAGTTCTGGGAGGGTGGGAACTTGCTGTGGAAAAGAAGATGGTCTTAGGAGCCAGCGCCTTGCCTCTGCTCCTCCTCTTCCTGGCTGTGTGGCCTTGGGTCTGTTGCTTAACTTCTCTGAGCCTCAGCCTTATCCTCTGTAAAAATACCGTGTATCTCATCAGGGTGCCTTGGCGACAAAACAGGAAAATGCATGCAAAGTCTGGCACGAGATATTTCACCCAAAGTACACTCAGTAAAAGCTTTTTCCCTTCCTCTTTACCTTGTCTTTCAGCGTACCTGGCACAGTGCAGGGTATGCAATAGGTGCATAATACTGGCTTGCTGAATGACTGAGAAAACCTTCTTGAAAGTTATTTGGCTGCTTTCAGAGTGGATGTGCTCCCACGTCCACAGATGGGTAAATGAATGAAACCCCCCTGCTTCTTACTCAGATGCAGGTGAACCGCCTGCTCAGAGGTTGGAACCTGGCTCCCAGTGCGCTGCTCATGTGTATTTCCTCTACCAGCTTGCCAGCTCTATTGTTTTCCGCAGTGAGGCATGGGGAAATAGACTGTGTCAGCATGCTGCCTGCTTTCTTCTCCCCTCTGGAGCTAAGCAAAGAGGGAACGACCCTGAGTTCCACCAGATTCCTCTCCTCTCCTGGTTGGATTAAGCCCTGCCGCTCCATTGCAGCTAGGCCGCTGTCACTCTGTGTAGAGGCGGAGCCTGCGAGGTGGGTGGTAGCTGGAAGGAATTCCCCGCAGGGCGTCGTAGGAAGCACCTTGGTGGTGTGCAGAGCTCGGGGTGAGGCCTATGAATCCTGATCCCTCAGTGACAGCCCTTCCCGCAAGGGGCAGTGGTGGGCTTCCCGCGTGGAGCCCACACCTCACTGCCTCTGCGTCTTCCTGATGGAAACCGAACGACTGCCATGGTTTCCATTTTACAGTAGGAGAAACTGAGACTTAGAAGGGTGATGAGCTTCAGAAGCTGCCCAGGCTGGGAGGCAGCGATGCCCAGGGCAGGCTCCTGGCCCCCAATCCAGGGCTCTCCTGTCCTGACCACAGGCATCCACGGTGCCAGTAGGGCAGAGGAATGCTTGCCTGTAAGTCACTGCCTTATTCTCTGCCATTCCTGAACCCCAGACACTTCCTCGTTCCTCCCTTCATTCTGCAACTTCAGCCGTCAAATACGTATTTGGGGCCTACTACGTGACAGTCACTGGTCCCTGCTTGCTTGGAGCTGATTATTCACAGGTGTACTTTAGTCCATGACTAAAATTGGCTCAGAAACTAAGTAACAATGCTTTCACAAGACAGGTTTGCTTCTCTCTCACTGAAGTCCCAGTTGGTAGGCAGCCTGGGGGTGGGGAGGGCATGTGGCTTAGCCCCTCAAGCCATCCAGGAGCACATCCAGTTTCCTTCCACCAGCTCTGCCAGCCCCCGGCATTGTGTTGTCACTCACATGGTCACAGCTGAAGAGGGAAGTGTAGGGCAGGCAGTGTCCTTAAGGGGTCTGACCTGAGGGTTGCACACAGCACTTCTGCTCACATCCTATTGGGCTAATCTTAGTCATATGGTCACATCTAGCTGCAAGGGAAGCTGGGAAATGTAGTCTCCAGCTGGATGACCATTCTACCCAGCTAAAACTTGGGGATTTTGTTACTAAAAGGGAGAGGTGAAGGATGGATTTGGGGGCTCTCTCTGCCATGTGGGGAGAGACAACAATAAATAGATACTTTTATACCATAAATCAAGTGGACAGGGAAGGCATCTTGAGATGACATTTGAGGAGAAGTTTGAACGAATTAAGGTGTCTGGCCACACACTATCTAATATCTAAGGAAGGAGGGTTCCAGGTGGAGGGAGCAGCAAATAAAAGGCCCTGGGTGGGTTAGTGTTGGGGGGGTGGGGGGCAGGGGCTGTGCACATGAGCCTGAATGTTTGAGAAAAGCAGCTAGAGAATGATTACAAAGGGCCTGGTAGATCATAGTTAGGGGTTTGCATTTGATTCTGAAGGTGAAGCATGTCTGTGGGGGGGCGGGTAGTGGGACAAGGATCAAAGCAGAAGCCAGGTAGGAAAGCCAAACATCTGTCCAGGTGAGAGATGGACCTTCGTCTAGCGTGAAAGCAGAGAGAGGTGAGAACAGATGAGGTATATTTTATCCGTGAAGAGGGAGTAGGAACATATATTGTTAGGAAAATAGATTGGGGTCAACATTTTGGATAACCTTACATACTTTGCTTAAAAAAAGATTTTATTTTATTTTTTTATAAACAGTATATTATTAACCTTTATTATGCCTGTGTCTTCACAACCGTGTCCCAGGATTTCTGTAGGAACAGTTACTAGAAGTAGAATTATTAGATCAAATGATATAAGCAATTTAAACCCTGGTAGATGCTACCAAATCACCTTCCAAAAATCTGAATAATTTACCAAACTAAAAAAGATTTTATTTTGCAAGCGTCTTTATTTTTTTTTTAATTTTTTTGTCGGTACCGTGCGGCATGCGGGATCTTAGTTCCCTGGCCAGGGATTGAACCCGTGCCCCCTGCGGTGGACGCGTGGAGTCCTAACTGCTGGACCGCCAGGGAATTCCCTTTGCAGGTGTCTTTAGAGCAGAGGAATGGCATGGGCAGTGCTGTACTCCAGGAGAGCCATGTCATCCTCCCATAGACTTGTGGGGGAAGTGATTTTATTAAAGATGGACATGAAGGGTCTAAGGGATGCACTGGCAAGATGGCCGGGGAAGTACCAGCTTTTAGTGCTGATGGAAAGTCTGAGTCTGCTCGTAGCCGGGTACAGGGAGCGCAGAGCCGCCAGCCAAGTGGATAAAGTGGAGAGGGCTCTTCAAGACGTGCGTCCACACACACACATCACTCCAGAAGAGGCTCATATTGTTAGAAGCAGCAGCGGGAAGCCATTATGAGAGCTTGCACAATCTATTCTCGCTGAGAATGTTTCCCAATATAATTTACAAAATTTCAGTTGGAAATGCATTAGCAGCTGAGCAGTGAGGAACTTCTACGGGGTAAATAGGAAAACTAAATTAAAACCCCAGCTTCGAACATGATCGAACGGTGTAAGCAGCCCCTGCAGTCTTCTCTAACCTTTTCAAGTCCAAAGAGCCCTTTTGTTCTACCCAGTTTATGGGTTGGTTTTCATTTGATTTGGTGGCAAGAAGATTTTATGGAATCCGCGCAAATGACTGCCGATGAGCTCGTGTGCAAAACCATCCTTTCACACATCCATCATAAAAGGGTCTCAGAAGGAGAGAGATACAGACATTTTAAAACCCACAGAGAGCACAAAAGAGAGATCAGGAGCAAGAGTAAGACAGACAGACAGACAGACAGAGATGAAGACAGAGAAAGAGAGAGACAAAGAAACAGAGGCAGAGAGAGTGGCATCAGGGGAGAGGCTGAAAATGACACAGTGCCCTTGACCTCTTCATGCTGCCTTTGACATAGTATATTCTAACCATGAACTGGTTTCCTTACGTTCTACAAGGACCGTAGAAGGGGTCCTGGTCCTGTGTCGACCGGCCCCTGCATTGGGAAGGTTTGCTGGTATCTACAGGGCTGTGTACTCTTCCTGCTGGGTCTCCGGGGCCCTTACCAAGGAGAAGACCTGCTTCCCCTCCTCCCGACAGCGCCTTCTTAGGCTCTGCTCTCCTCTCCCAATGGCCTTCCATCCTCTCTGTTCTGTGTTGTCCTTCTAGCTCCACTTCCTAGAACAGCCTCCAGGTCCTCTTGACCACACAGGGTTAGTTATGTCCCTCTAGGGATTTGAAACACAAGTGACACCCTGGACAGAGTTTAGGCAGAGCCCCAGTCCTCTTTGAAGATTGGGAGCCATCTATTCCCCAGGTGCGGTGACCATGCAGCCAAGGAGAAGGTCCCAAGCCACCGCCACCTGAGGGCACAGTACCGGTTCCCAGCCCTGCACATCCTGGACCTCTCCTTCCACAGGGACAATCCTGCTGACAGTTAATGTGGAGCACCTACTGTGTGTCTGTCAGGCGTCGGGGATCCAGGACAAAGCCCCTGCCTACCTTCTAGCGCGGAGACCACAACAAACGAGCAAGGCAATAAATAACACAACTCTAGCCGGACATCAGTGCTTAGCAAAAATAATAACGTAGAAAGGTAATACACGCGTTTGGCGGGAGCGGGGGTTTATTTAGATGAGACGGGCAGGGCAGCCACTCGGGAGTTTCAGAGCAGATATTTAAGTAACGTGAAAGGGGAACAACTAGCAGACACGCCCTGAGGTGGGAATGAGCTGGACATTGTTTTTTCTTGTTTTAATTTTTATCTTATATTGGAGTATAGTTGATTAACATTGTAGTGTTAGTTTCAGGTGTACAGCAAAGTGATTCACTTATACATATACGTGTATCTATTCTTTTCAAATTCTTTTCCCATTTAGGTTATTACAGAATACTGAGCAGAGTTCCCACTGCTGTACAGTAGGTCCTTAAGGGCTATCTATCTATCTATCTATCTATCTATCTATTTATTTATTTATTTTTGCAGTACGCGGGCCTCTCACTGTTGTGGCCTCTCCCGTTGCGGAGCACAGGCTCCGGACGCGCAGGCTTAGCGGCCATGGCTCACGGGGCCAGCCGCTCCGCGGCACGTGGGATCTTCCCGGACCGGGGCACGAACCCGTGTCCCCTGCATCGGCAGGCGGACTCCCAACCACTGCGCCACCAGGGAAGCCCTGGTTATCTATTTTAAATATAGCATTGTTAAGGAACAGAAAGAAATGCTTTTCTATTTCTTGGTATCATTTGGTGACCTAGATAAATGAAAAAAAAAAAAAAGTTTGGAGTCCCCGTGGCACTCCAGTGATCAGGATATGGTTAAGAAGCAGCTCCCCACCGCACACACAAACCCCATTGTCTCAGCCAAGGGGGACATTAACAGAGGACCCGAGGGAGACGGAGAGAATCCATCCTGGAACCACTCCGGAGCTTCCCACCTGAAGCCGCATGGTACCTCCATGTGCAGCCACTCGTGTGCGCACTGCCTGCGCATGCTAATGCCTGCTTCCCACCCCTGGAGTCTAGCCAACTCCCTAGTCACAGCTAAATCAGAGCGAGGCAGGCCTGGACGCTGCAAACAGCTCAAACCCGCGCTGCAGGCATCCTGCAGGATGCAATGGAGGCAGAGGGGAAAATAAAACCCCAGCCCTTGAATCCTGACATATAAAGAAGAGAGGCTGATGGAACTTTAGCCACGCAGGTGGTAATTCTCAATACTTAACTCTGAGAAGTTACACACAGAAAAATCAAGAATTCTCTGTGATGGACGTTAAATACTGCAAGTGACTTCTACCCAGGCCAGCCTAGATCACAGACAAAAGCATGTAGCTGCTGTGAAACCTGGTTTTTGAAACAAGAAAGAAATCCACACAGAACAGAGAATTTCTGCAGTCACTCATGGATATATTCCAGTGAGAAATTCCAGATTAGAAATTAATGCTAGAACTTTACTCTGTATCATATATAAAATTTATTATCAATAATGGTCTATAATTTTATTATATGTATTACTGTATAAATATATTAAGTTATGTATATATAGAAGAGGGCTTTGACAAGGTTCCTTCTGGCCTGATTGGGCTTTCTCCATCAGACTTGCCTCTTTTATGGGCAGAACTAAAACCAAAGCAGTAAATGAATGGAAAGAAACAGTTATTTTAAATCTGATCCCCTTGTTGATTACGTTAAACTGTTAAACTTCTGTATGGTCCAAAAAAAAGAAAAAAAAAGTCCTAACCAAAGCCAGAAGCTGAGCGGCAATGTGGGAAACAGCATCACAGAATAGACAAAGGGCTAATTTTTATTATTTACAAAGAGCTCTTACAAATCAAGAGGGAAAAGACAAGCAACCCAATAGATACACGAGCAAAGTACAAGAACAGGCAGATAGCAGAGAAAAGCAATGTATTTGGCCAGTAACATATGAAATAATGCCAATCTCACTCACCATTAGAGAAACGAAAATTAAAACATTAAGTTATCTTTTAAAAAACAGATTGACTAGTTTAAAATCTGTTCTAATTTGGACCTCTCAGAAGCAGACCCTCAGAAAGTGTTTGTGTACAAGTAGTTGATTTGGGAGGGAACCTGGGGAGGAGAGGACCTGGGAGAGGGGAGGGGTTGGGTCGGGGGAAATTGAGCGAGTTACCGGGGTGACTGGAGTTTAAAGCCACTGAGGAAGTGGGGAGGGTGGGGGGTGGAGGGAGGTGGGCAGAGGGAGAACAGAGCGCTCAAGAGTTATCTCATCTGAGAGGTGGGGGACCTGGGGGACCTACACACCCACTTCCATCAGACACTGGCCAACAGTTGCCCGGAGGTGGGGTGGTTGTTAATTCCGCAGCCCTTCTGGTGGGCAACGAGCATTTGCGAGGGAAGCAGCCCCGGGCAGCCAGCAAAGCCAAAGGCAAAGAAACGCGGGGGGCTGCAGCACACATGGAGATGAGAGGGTAAAGGGATATAGGGTCAGGGCATCAGCAGGGTCTGCTGCAGATGGCTACATGTGTTCAAGTACTTATAGACTGCACAGCACTGATTAAGCTTTTATGTGGATCATCACCTCATTTCATGCTATAACCATCTTAGGATATAGATCCTATGTTTATCCCTGTTTTCAAATGAGCAAACAGAGATACAAAGGGCTTTGGTTAAATAACTTTCCCAAGGTCCTGCAGCGACGAGATGGCAAACCCATGATTCATTTCAGGCTGACCAACTTCAGAGCCCCGCCTCTTAGCCAGTGTACTTCCCATGGATGCAAAGAAACATTCTCACACTCTATGCGTGTAATGCAGGAAATGTAAATCTGGTACAATCTTTCTGGAAGGTCATTGGGCAATAACTGTCAAAATTTTAAATGCCCATATCATATGACCCAACCCCTCCACTTCTAGGAATTTATCCCACAGACATACTTGCAAAAGGGAGTAGCTGTAGAGGAATAAGAAAACAATAACAGTGTTTTTAATAATAAAAAAAAATCTGGGGCTTCGCTGGTGGCGCAGTGGTTGAGAGTCCGCCTGCCGATGCAGGGGACGCGGGTTCGTGCCCCGGTCTGGGAAGATCCCACATGCCGCGGAGCGGCTGGGCCCGTGAGCCATGGCCGCTGAGCCTGCGCGTCCGGAGCCTGTGCTCTGCAACGGGAGAGGCCACAACAGTGAGAGGCCCGCGTACCGCAGAAAAAAAAAAAAAAAAAAAAAAAGAGCATTTAGTAACAATTGTTTGGTATGACTTCATTCATTGAAAAAGAAAAGGGTATCCATTTATTACATGTGCATGTACAAGATTCAAAGACAACACTGATCAGGATTGAGGGTCTGAGAGATAATGGGGCTCTTTTATTTCTTTTTTTTTTTAACTGTTAATAAGCAATTTAAAATTTTTTTTTCTTCTTTTAAATTTATTTATTTTTTGGCTGCGTTGGGTCTTTGCTGCTGCGCGCGGGCTTTCTCTAATTGCGGCGAGTGGGGGCTACTCTTCGTTGCAGTATGCGGGCTTCTCATTGCAGTGGCTTCTCTTGTTGCGGCGCACAGGCCCTAGAGCACGTGGGCTTCAGTATTTGTGGCGCATGGGCTCGGTAGTTGTGGCTCGTGGGCTCTAGAGCGCAGGCTGGGTAGTTGTGTTGCACAGGCTTAGCTGCTTCGTGGCATGTGGGATCTTCCCGGACCAGGGCTCAAACCTGTGTCCCCTGTATTGGCAGGCAGATTCTTAACCACTGTACCACCAGGGAAGTCCCAGGTCTTTTATTTCTTACCCTGTACCCTTCTGCATTATACGAATTTCCTCTCATCTTCTACTTTTATAATTTTAAAAATCCTAATTAAAAATCAATAAACCAAGGGGGAAAATATCCATTGCTATCCTTGGGATATTAACACATGGCTTCTGGGGTCCTCTCCGACCCCGTTCTCTTCTTGGCTGAAATGCACGCTTCCCTGAGGCTTACCCTCCTCCCTCCTTTGCCAGGTTGCTCCTCTCCTTGGGATGCTTCTTTCCTACCCCGTTGCCTTTTCAAGTGCTACAGATCCTGCAGACCCAGCTCAGTTACCACCTCCTCCAAGAAGCCACACTGGCTCCCAACAATCTCCTTCCTCTCCAAAAGCTGGTAACATCTGTGGTCCGTACCAATCACGTGACCCAGAATCTCAATTTTCTTGACTTTCATGTCTCCCATATTTGTGTTTCGTTTTCTAGTATTTTTCAGGAGATTTAGTTTTCCCAACTCTTGAGAAAAATTCAGTCAAGAAATTGGGAAAATGAGAAAAAAAGTATTCTAGTTCTTTTCTGAGAATTCAAGCTCAGCAGTCACTATGCAGACATGACTCATTTGAAGGAATCACCTGACGTCAGGTGAGAAAGCCAGACCAGGAAACTCCTCCCCGACGTGGAGTTGAAGGTTAAGGACCAGAGCAGGTGGGAGAAGGGGTCTTAATCTTCTGGGTTAGTCTTGCTGACGGTTTGTGTGTGACCTTGTAGGCTGCTTAATGTCATTCTTGCAGATAAAATAAATATTAATGTTTACAGGCATTCGATACTTTATTCAACTCATATGAGCAGAGTTCCAAGAAATAAGTGAAGAAGCAAAGTGAGTCCTTTGGAAATTTCTTGGTTCCGCGTGGCGCTTCCACCCTTGCTAGGAGATCTGAATGTTACGTTATTCAAATATTACGTAATAATGTTCACTGGCGCTTTCCAGTCCCTGAATATTTGCAAATATTCTTTTTTAAAAATTTTCACGCCAGGAAGATTCAGCCCGTAGGGGATGCCGAAGGGCCCAGGGCGCCGCATCGCTACGCCTCGCTCCAGCCTCTGCCAGCGTCCTGCCCCCCAGTCCGTAAATATTCTTTATGAATTTCTTGTAACACCCTTTATAAGTACTATTAAACTGTTTCTTATTTATCAAACAATATTTTTAGCTAACCATAGCTTAAAGTATTTTAAGAATAACATGATCTCGAGCATTCCAATTTCTCATTCCCAGATCCCAAAGATTCGTACCTGTTGGGTATTTGGAAACACTAGTGCTATGACTGAGGATATCGGTTTCTCGATCAGGAGAGCTTTGCTGTTGGATCCGTGGATGGCGAGATCTGCTGAGAAAGCACCCAAGCCCCAGAAATAGCCCACAGCCAGTCTTCACAAGGTCCACCAGCAGGTGAGAAGTCAGCAGAAGCTGGGGAACGGTGCTTCCGCTTATGGACGGAGGACTGCGATGCTAGTGATGTTGACGACATGTGTGCATGTGTGTCTGTGTGTGCGCGCATGTGCCAGGTTCTCATATGAACATTGGCTTCCCTGGGCTATAAACTTTCCATCTGCAAAATAAATAAGTTACAGAAGCCAGTGATTTTTCAAACATTATTTTCAGTGAACTCGGACCCTAGGAGGAACTCCAAGGAGGACCATGAAATTAACAACAATATTAGTCATGTGCCTACCGCGGTTCTGAACACCATATGCTGATGAACTTATCTAAGTTTCACAGCGACCCATGTATCCATATCACAGATGAGAAAACCCGAAGGGGTCTCAGTAACAGAGACACACGTGAGCAATCTGGTTCCTGAGCCTGAAGTGAGGGCGGGCAGCGGGGACCCAAGTCCTTCCTGCTCACCCTCCCCTTGGTCCCCACGGTGGTCCACAGCACCTTTGGTCTCCCCCAAAACGCAGTTGGAAAAGTCACTGCCCTAAGCAACCTCCAAGGCCTTTTTCAGCTTAGGTTTAACTAAAAAAATGTTTTCATGTTACAGTCCATTTTTGTAATTTGCGGAAACCTGTAAGTCTATGGAACAATACAGCACTTCACACGAGCATTGCACAGAAATCCTCCAAGACAGAAAAAGCATGGGTTCTTAGCCTCTTATTTACACAAGGAGCAGAGAGATTCAGCCTGAGGTCAAGCTTCAATTAAATGGCAGAGGCTACTCTAGAAATCAGGTCTCCGGAGTCCTGGCTCGGGTTTTTTTCCTTAAGTCTATGAAAGCACTTTGTCAAGTGTGAACACTGAACAAATATTCAGTATTATCTTTCACACCTATCTCCCAGCCTCGTACAAAGTAGCTGTTCAATAAGGGCCGCAGAATTGAATGGATGTTTATGGCGGCTTTATGATTATAGAATTGAAGTCAGGAGAGAACAATGGGAACGCTCATGAATTATGATTCTGTTTACCTTTCCATTGTCGATCCTAATCATTTATTTAAGTATGCCCTCTGCTATCCTTAGACTAACACACACACAAAAGGGAGTGGGCGTTTGCTGATTATTCTTCAACTGAGCACAAAGACTGGTGGCCCAGAAGCACAATGCAGAGTACAGTCACCAGGCTGGGATTCAAAATTTTGTGTGGAGCTGTAGAAGGAACCCTGCCCTCAGGGTTGCCTTATGTTGGGCTGCACGCCACAGGTCTGCAAACCCTGTACTTGCCCATCCTCAAGACCAGAGAAAGAGCCCAGAGTCAGCAACAGAGACATCAGTGCTTTAATGGATGGGGGATCTCACACAACCGAAGCCAGGTCCTGGAGCGACACCCCACTGTTGTCAGACGGGCAGCAGTCTTCACTCCCAGTGGGAGAGAGAGGTTACCAGTTACAGGGGGAATTGATGTCAGGTTGGCTCATTGGTTGCCAAGGAAACCAACAGAGGGGCACACCCCTCACCACCCCTTTGATAAACTAGCATCTTGGAGATGGTTCTGATCTAAAGATTAGAATAATCACTAGTGGGGCCCCCGGGGCAAGTAGGTAGGCATTTACTAATGAGGCTCTGTGATTAAGAGGGAAGGTCAGTCATGTGAATAGGGTGTAGATGAGTCAGGGACTGCTCAAGCAGGGGATGTGCAGAGGGCAAAAGAACAACCATCTTAGGTGGCCTGATCATACACCTTACTTACTGTACAACAGCTCCTAAGGGAGTGCGGGCACCATTCATTGAGAGTCTTACAAATCTGCAAACTCAGTGAGCTCCCTGGCGGCCTAGTGGTTAGGATTCTGGGCTTTCACTGCTGTGGCCCAGGTTTAATCCCTGGTCGGGGAACTGAGATCCTGCGGCGTGGCCAGAAAAAGAAAAAAAAAAAAGTCTTCAAACGTTTTGACCCAGAAATCCCAATTCCAGGAATTCATTCTAATAAGACCCAGAGACTTGATACTGTTCATTGCAACACTGTTTACAAAAGCAAACATTTAGGAATAACCCAAATGTCGACAGTAAGGAATTGGCTCAGTATGTTACGTTAACTCTAGCCTATGGACTACATTTAGCTATTGGAATTTCGTGTGTGTAGCAAACCCCGTAATCACATGAGATAATAAAATGAGGTTGGAAATACGTATACTCAAATTTAACAGTAGCTGTCTCTTCGTCAGTTGGATTAGGGATGGCTCTATTGTTGTTTGTCTCTAGTTTTATAAATAAACATATTTACTTGCATAATTAAAAATAGTAAAATTGCTTTAAAGTGATGCCGTGCAAGAATACATAATGGCACTGAAGGGTACTCATATTGTAGTTATAATACTAATATTAACGATGCAGATAATATTTATTGAGCTACTATTGTAGCCCCTCTGCTAAATTCTTAACCAGCGTCCTTCATTCAATCCTCACAAAAATTTAAGAAGGCACTTTTATTTGTCCCCTATTATAAATGAAAAATCTGACATTCAGAGAGGTTGAGACTGAAATCACCGCATGCCGTATTTCCCCTCTTGTCAAATGCAAAAGCAACTGTAATTCATTGACATGTATCCACACAGGTACACACACACACACACACACAAACACACATAGCTGTTTTCTACATTTTTATGGTGGGATTAAGAATTATCTTTCTTTTCTTTCCTTTGCTCATCTCCATTTCTCATTTTTCTAAAACAAGGCCATGCGTTCACTTTTTACTAGAAAAGGCGGAAGTATTTTAAGATTGGCAAAGAAAGTTGGCCACAGAGAATCCATGCTGTATGTGTCTGAACTGAAAACAAAATAGGGTGGGAGCGGGGATGGGGGAGGATGAATTAGGAGTTTGGGATTAGCAGATGCAAACTATTATATATAGAATGGATAAAAAAACAAGGTCCTACGGTATAGCCCAGGGAGCTATATCCTGTAATAAACTCTAATGAAAAAGAATATATAAATGTCTCTCTCTCTCTCTCTCTCTCTCTCTCTCTATATATATATATATATATAAAACTGAATCACTTTGCTGTACACCTGAAGCTAACACAGCATTGTAAATCAACTATACTTCAATAAAATAGATTTTTTTCTTTAAAAATTATTTGTTTATTTATTTTTGCTGTGTTGGGTTTTCGTTTCTGTGCGAGAGCTTTCTCTAGTTGTGGCAAGCGGGGGCCACTCTTCATGGCCGCGGGCAGGCCTCTCACTATCACGGCCTCTCTTGTTGCGGAGCACAGGCTCCAGGCGCGTAGGCTCAGTAGTTGTGGCTCACAGGCTCAGTTGCTCCGCAGCATGTGGGATCTTCCCAGACCAGGGCTCGAACCCGTGTCCCCTGCATTGGCAGGCAGATTCTCAACCACTGCGCCACCAGGGAAGCCCCAATAAAATAGATTTAAAAAAAAAAAAAAGGGGGTGGGCCTATGCTAGAGGAGAAGAATCAAAAGGAGCTAGAATATTAAGTCCTGAAAGCGATTCTGGGCCAGTCCCCTGAGGCAGTGTCTTTCTCCTTCCCTTCTGCATCCTCTCGCAGAGCTGTATCCTGCTCCCAGGAGGAGGTGCTCCTCAGGGTGGAAGAGACCTGGGAGAACCTTGGCCGCCCCGGGAAGCAGTGGGCCTGGATGAGAGGCCTTGCCAAGGGGATGTCCCTTCCCAGCTCTCCGGGATTCTTGGTAGCCCAACTGGCCTCAGGAGCAGACGGACTTGCGAGCAAATCCTAAATCTGCCAACAGTGAGATTGCAGGTAAGTCACTGCATGTCTCTAAACCTCTGCTTTCCTTTCTGCAAAATGTGCCCTATATTATAACCTATCTCACAGGATTTGGGGGCTGATAGAATTAAGAGTCCAGCACAGTGCCTGGCAAATTGTAGGGACTCAATAAAATGTCGGTGTTTTGTATTATTATGATTAATTCATTAACACTATGATTATGACATTATGATCTATATGATAATAATATGATTATTATTTTTTGCACCTCCCCTCTTCCAGGCTCCCACTGTAGCTTGGCCTTCTCAAGTCTGTCTCCTTTGCCTACCCCCAACACCAGAGATCCCCTCATTTTTCTTTCCCCCAGGAAAACCTTCCAGGCTAGACTCAGTTTCTCGTAGTCAACCTCACCAATAAAATTAATTACTCTGAAAGTGCTAAGAGTTCATCATAGCTCCACGTTTGCTTCTGACAGAGGCCTTCAATGCCTTAACCCCAAAGGACGGACAATAGTGTGAGCAGAGGCTCTGTACCTTGTTGATTTTACATGGTGATCAGGACCTGGTTCCTGAGAGAGTGAGGGTCCCCAGGGGAAGTGGAGGCCTCAGAGGGTCACTCGCATTTCCTGACCTTTGATTCTTTCCAAATCTTCTCTTTCAGGCTCTAGACGTTTTATGCCCATTGTCATGTTTTATAAACTTTTATTAGCAGCACATTAAGACAGATGAGTGTGGAAATCCTTGAAGTTGTTCCCAATAACCCAGCCTCTTTATTACGACTGTAAGCTCACCGCGTATGCCGTTTCCATAGTCTAAGGATCTAAACCAGCCATTTGCGTTTGCCGAACAAACAGCCGCCCAGCTGTACAAGCAGGGCGTCAATAAGGCCAAGAATGTATTCAGGGAAGGTGTGGTGATACCATATACACAGAAGATTATGGATTTAATGGTTGGAAACACAGAGCAGAAAACTGACTATTCTTAGTCGTGGCTGCAAACTTGGAACCATATGCCATAAATACATTGTTAGTCCATCAAAATGACTAACTGGGGTATGAGAACCAGAAGATATTCCATTTCAGCTCACTGGTCTCACTGCTCAAACGCAATCCTCTGATGGCTATATTTACGACTCCATCCCTCCAGATTTGCCTTATTCCAAATAAATCATCACCAGTCTTAGTGACCCAAATCCCATTTCTTACTAAACATCTTCAAGCTCTCTCTCGAGCCTAAATACAAGTGCAGTAAAAAAATATTATGAATCCTTTAGGGTACTTTTCACCAATTAAAAGTGGCATATTAAATTTCTGAAAACCTTTCTAATCTGCAGTATAAAATCACATTTTATGGTAGCAGATAATTTAGAATCCATAAGCTAATTAAATGAAGTGAATGACAACTGTATTCTCTAGATAAATGATATATCAGTCACAGATAATGTACAAAGTTAAGGGACTGGAACCTCTGGAAGGAGAGAGAAACAATGAAAAAAATTTGAGTTACAAATCTTGATCCTTATACATAAAAGCAGCTAATTATATTAACTGCATAATGGGATTAATTGCTGGAATCGTTTTGTCTCCAAATCTCTACAGAGCTATGGGATATGTTCTTTCTGCTGTTGAGAGAACCATCATCTGTCCACACAGAGGCACGCTGCTGGCACTCCTGGATCTGGAGAGAGGAGGCAAGGTCTCCATCCCTGCCCCACGTCTCTGGACAGAGGAACCACAGCTATTGATGAAAAGGGAGAAAGTTTCCAAATCAAGATTCAAAAATTACATCTAGGGAAAGTGTCTGTTTCTTGGCCCAGAAGAAGTCTTAAGATCATATAATGTAAAGGTTTAGGAGAAACCTAAAGATCATCTAGTGCAGTGTTGAGAAGGATTCTGAGTCTGTGTTTAGGCTCAACAAGAGAGTATAGTGATAAACAAGACGTATGTAGCATGGACATGGGAACAATAAGACACACATGCCAAACCTGATCAAGTTCAAATCCTTCATTTAAGAAATGACGAATAAAGTCTCCCAAAAATGAGGCGATTACCCTAAGTCAGAAGGTTAAGTTCAGTGGTCAGAACTGGAGAGAGAATATAAGAACCTGAGCTTTTCCCACAAAGCACCCCCCAACCCCCACCCCAGAGTCTCCAGTATGTCCTAAGGCAATTCTGACCATCCTAAAAGATAAAAAGAACCACACAGCTTATATTTGTATGACACCAGCAGAGAAGGAAGTCATATATCCTCACGGATCCCAAGCTTCTCCAGGCCGAAGCCAGCCCTCTTTAGGCCATAAGTGAAGCTTTACTGACTTCAATCAATCAGAGAGATTGTTTCAATGTGGAACACCCAGACATAAGGAGGAAAAATCCAACTGCGTTAAGAGAACTAAGGACAGACTGGCTATCTCATGCACAGTAGAAAAAGATCTGAAGGTCAGAGTAAACAATCTGATAAAGCTATGAGGAAAACCATCCTAAATTAGATAAAGCTAGAAACATGACTTCACTTGGTTCCAGAGTCCTTGCCCCCCAATTCAAAGGAAGAACCTATGAGAGGAGGAATAGAGCCTTACTCTTTTAGTGTGTCCGTGCCCAAACAAAGTACTGAGCACAGAACAGGTGGGCTTCAGACACTGTATGGTATTGAGTCAGTCTCCTGCTTGGACTTAACGCAGTCAACTCGTAGCAGGCAGCCGCAGGGCAAATGTGTTAGTGAGAACTCTCCCAATTGTAAGTGACAGAAACCCAACTCAGAATAACTTAAGCAAAAGAGGGTAATAGATGGCTCACGAAACCAAAAGGCAAGCATAATGACAGATTCAGGTACCGCTGGATCCCGGTGCCAAAAGTTAGTCAGTGGGTGTTAGATTTCTCCTCCATGTTTTGGTTCTTCTTTCCTCTTGCTGGCTCCATTTTCAGGCAAATCCCCCATGTGGTAGCGCCCAGCATCTGTGAGCTTATATCCTCCCAACTTCAAGTCCATCAGAGAGAAACAGAGAGCCCCCCGCACACCCCACTTGCAGTAGTTCTAGCGAAAGTCCAGGGCTGAGTCGCATTGTGCCTTGGGTCACATGCCCATCCCAGAAGCACTTGCCCTGGACCAGGGGAATAATGCGCTCTGATTGGCTGTGCTGGATCCATCAGTCACAATTTATTCTTACCAAGACTTACTAAGTCACCAGCAAGTTTTAAGTAAGGTATATGTTCAAGGTACAACTTGGGGTGTGTCAGCCCCATTTAAACTACATGGACAGAGCTATATTCCTCTCCACAGGGAGACGGTTCCCCTAAGGAAATCCAGGCTTCTGCTACTCCAGACCACAGGTGTTACCAGTGGAGGTTAGGGAGAACTCAGAATCTTCCTGAGGAGCACCTCAGAGGTGGTTAGAAGATTGACCCATCGGGTAGAAGGGGTGGGCAGGGGTAGGGGCCTGTGAAACCCACGTAAAGCCAGTAGTCAATGAATGCTTACCCATGGAGTGAAGAGAGAGCCAGACGGGTGCCGACCAGGTCAAAGTCTCCTGATAAATGTAGGGGTGAGGGCCAGCAGTAAAATGGGAACTGGTATAGTGAGGTGAATGGTGGTCCCTAAAGGTATCAAGTCCTAACCCCTGGAACCTGTGAATGTTATCTTTTATAGTTTTTGCCAGATGTGATTAAGGATTTTGAGATAAGGAGATTGATTTAGGTTATTCTGGTGGACCTTATTTGATATCACAAGCATCCTTATAAGAGACAGGCAGAGGGAGATTTGACACAGATCAAATAAGAGGACACTCCTCTGCAATGTGACCGTGGAGGCAGAGGTTGCAGTGATGCGGCCAAAAGCCAAGGAATGTCTGCAGCCGCCAGAGCTGGAAGAGTCAAAGAACAGCTTCCCCAAGTCTCTGGAGGGACTGAGGCCAACAGCTCGATTTTAACTAGTGATGCTGATTTCAGACTTACAGCCTCCAGAGCTGTGAGGGGATACATTTCCTTCGTTTCCAGCCACCAACTTTGTGCTGATTTGTTATAGCAGCCACAGGACACTAATACAGACGGTATGGGAGAAGTACATTCTATAGCAGGAAGGATTAGGTTAAGACAGAAGGGAGAAGCAGAACTTTGCTCGGAGAGAGGGACTGTAAACTCAGCAAGGCCAATGCGTGTGGGCACGCTGTCAGTAAAAAGCATTTCGCCAACATTTAAAGAGTCAGACGGAAGGATTAAGTCATCTTTCTACCCCAGTGGTGGTCAGAGGGCAGGACTTGCTCAAAGACAGATACTGTATGTGACATTGCCTGTTCTTATACTTGGAATAAGGAGGCCCCTTATTGACTGTGAAATGGAACTTGGGCCAAGGAGACAGAACACCTCTTTGACACACAGTGTCCAGAAGACCCTGCTCCATAGTTTCCTCCTCTCCCCAAGGGCAGAAGTATTTTTAATCCTCCTGATGGGTTTAATCCTCTTAATGGGTTGCCTTTCTTTCATCATCTTGGGGAAAGAGAGATTTTATGACCAGGAGGAATAGTATTTATAAAGGCAGCTGATAGTTACTGGATATTCACATCACACAACGTGCTTTACAGCCTTCTAATCCTCACGGGAACCCTATGAGGTTCACCCCATTTGGCAGATCAGGAAACTAAGGCACAGAGAGGGTGAGTACCTAGTCTAAAGCCACACAGCTAGTATGTAGTAGAACCAGGCTTCAAACCCATGCAGTCTGGCCTCTGAGCTTCAGGCCACAGTGCTCAGTGGGGTTCTAGCCCCACTCACCCCCTCTGCTCATTTCTGGGGGCCTCACACCCAGAGATCTGCCCAACATTGCTTTTTTGTCGGCTTCTCATTCTTGGCGCTGCTACTTTTTAGCCGTGTTACTGATGAGAAAACAGCTTAGTAAAATCAATGGTTTTAAATTATACCTTTATGTACCAAGGATACAAAACAAGCTACAAAACAGAAAATACTTCCCCGTGACAAAAAATCAATCTCGCTGATGTTACTCTGTTCCTTGAGCCTGCCTCCCCCCACTCCTCCCCCATCCCCCCTCTTACTTAAGACTTTCTCTGCTCTTGCATCTGCCGGCTTTGTGCAGACTTTCTTCAGGTTTCTTGCTTGGGAGACTCGCTTTATCTAAAAGGTCAATTCTTTCAGCGGGGCACCAAGCAGAATTGAATATAATTATCCCAATCTCTACCGTGTAGAATTCATGCTTGAATTCATTCAAAAAATAGCATGCAGTATAATTAACTCAGAGTCCAACCAAATCTATTGAGAAAGCCTCAGGTATCATACAGTTCCACTTACAATAGCACATTTTCATTTAAGGACATTGTACGTATTAACCCAAGTCAGCATCCAATTACTCTGAATAAGTGAATTCTCTGTTCCAGGAATGTAATTTGAAAATGTTGTCATGCAATCTGAGGCAAAAGGTCCTTTTTCATTAATCTAACTCTCATTAAAGTGGAAGCCTGCAGGTTATTTCAAATCCATTAGTTTTAAATACAGGTGATTACAATTCTATTGCACATAAGACAACAGAAGTATCTATCAAGAAATATTGGGACGTTTTGAGGGATGGGACTGGTCGGTGGTTTTGCTGTCATGGCTGAGCATGAAATTTACCAGCTGATGGAAAGGGAGAGTCTGTTCTAAACCCCCCAGGGCATACACAGTCGATTGTATGAACCCAAAGGGTGAAACTACACGTGGGAAAGAACTTGTGCTTGTCCTGTTCTCCCAGAATTATCTGTTGTGTGTATTTCCGATCCACTTAGCTTTGGAAGCTCAGTAAAATTAACACTCAGAATTTTAGTTCTTTAAGAGACTGGCAATCTTTGTGCACGTGGCTTCATCTGCCTACCTTCCCTTCCCCTGCCTCTGTCTACTTATCCTTCAGATTGCTGACTCAAGGCCCCCTCTACCAGGCAGCCTTCCCTGACTACCCACCTAGAAGTGATTGGTTTCTGCCTTGAACCCCTTCAACCCTGAGCATCTGATTCCTTTGATATTTGCCATCTGCTCCCTCAGCCTTTTAGCTATCTTTTCAAATTTGATCCAGTTCAATAAATATTTCTTGAGTATAGCAAATGTCAGGCACTGGAGTAGTTGCTAGAGATTCAGTGACTAGGGTCACAGACCTCACCTTCAAGAAACTCACATTCTAGTGGGTGGGGGTGTGGCGACGGACAAGTAACCAGGCAGTAACACTAAGTGCCCATGAGTGCTATGATACGGGACTTACGGAAGGGCGGTGGAAGCCCGAGGGAGAGGCTCCCAGCCTGAACTTCATATCACTTCTTTACCTAAAACCCTCAAATGGCTTCCCCTTAGATACGGAACAGAATCTACACCTCTAACCAGGCCTCCAAGTTTCCATGATGATCTGGTCCCGCCTCCCCACTCTCACCTTCATCTCTTCACACTCTTCTCCCTCTTCAGCCACACTGGCTTCTTTGAGTTCTTTAAACATTCCAAACTCTTAGTTGCCTCAGTGCCTTTGCACTTGCTACCCTCTCTCTGTGTAGGCCCTTCTCTCCTAAACTCTTCAACTAGCTCTTCCCTGCTTATCCTGTAGCTCTCAGCTCAAATGCCGCTGCCTCGTGGAAGTTCTCTGAACTATCCTTTCTAAAATAACTTGCAAGCCTGAGATATTTCCTGTTTATTTCTCTCAAAACCCTTTAGTCACCTGAAAAATTAAGTATCTGCTCAGTTAAGTCTTATCTCTGCCCCTCCCTAAAATACAAATCACTGGAAGGCAAGGACATGGTCACTTTTAATTATCATGAAATCTACTGCACCTGGCCCAGAGCCTGGCATAGAGCAAGCACTCAATGATATTTGTTGAATAAAAGAAAAAAAGAATGAATAAATGACTTGGGGGTAATTGAAGCTGAGACTTTAGGAATTTCTCAGCAAAAGATATAAAAGAGGATGGATGTGTCTTATTTTCAAATTGGATCATAGCTTTGGGTGGGCTTCTTCATTTGTGACGCCCCAGAATCATGCCTTCAAAGATGGCTAATATATTTCTGTTGTCAGATTTAATTCATTTTTCAGCAGTGTCCAGGCGAACCCAAAAGATGAACAGAAATGTTGGACTTGGGTTGAGACTGAACCTGTCAGAAGGGATCCTTGGGGCTTGCTTGCATCTCTTCTGGGTGAACAAAACCTCACAACTGAACACAGGATGGAATTTCCACTCCGGACACCTGTTAACTGCCTTCACCACCTCGAGCTCCCCTACCTACAGGCCAACTGGAAAGACCTTTCTCTTAAATAAGTTATGTGCACTAAATATCTATCCCTAAGCTATTTGGATGGCTGCTGGGTACAAAGCCCAGGGCTGGGTGACTGGAAAACTAAACAACTTCAATCCCTCTCTCAGCTCTGGAGAGACTTACACTTGCTTTGAGAAAATAAATCTTCCACAGAGCGGTGAAAACTTTTCAGATGTAGAAGTTCATTTACATCTATTACCTCTTTTAGTATCCCACAGAAGCCTTCCAAAGTCAAAATACAATTACAGAAAAATTTAATGGACTTCAGATAAGGGAGTGACTTGTGAAAAGTCACCTATGGAGGAAGAGACAAAACTCAAACTTGAATTCAGGTCAAGATAATTTCACCAGTTTGGGCCACACCTTGAGTAACTATAGTATAAATTGGAAAAAAAAATTGGTCCTCCTGGGAACTCTGAATCCCCTGGGATAAGCAAGGTCAGGTGGAGGTGGGTATGCTTGTAAGGCTGACCATCGTGGAAGTGGCCCAAGGGTCCCCGGGACCATCACCCTTGGAGAAAGTCATTCAGCCACAATAATTTTCCATCATTTTAAACTTTTCGTCCCACATTTCCCACTTCCCAGGTCACCTCAAGGACCACCACTTTCTTGAAGTTTTCCCCAAATATACTTCTTGATCTTTTTCATCCATACAGTGGACACAAAACAATCCTGTAATTAATCAGATACCATCTCGTGTGGTTCTCTAATGGTTTCACAGGTTGTCTTATCTCCCCAACTACAATGAAAACGGCTTGGGCAGGAGCAATGCCTAATAATACAAATTACAAGGAAATAATCTCTTGTATGTAACCATACTTTCAAGTTTACAAAGCAAGTTCAATTCCTCATCAAATCCTCACTGTACCCCAGTGAGGTTGGCAGGACCAGTGCTATGATTATTCACACGTGACAGATGAGGAAACTGAGGCAGGGAAGATCAAATGACTTGTCTGAGATGGCACAAGCCACCCAAGGGTATGAATGGTATGCACCGAACTGGGACTTAAAGCTGGTTTCTCTAATTCCAAGATTCTTTTCCCATATCACCCAAGATCGCCTCTCTCTGGTCAAAATCTAGGCATTTTCAACTTGCCCTTTTTCCTCTCAACCAATCTTCTCACTTTCCCACGTTGAGCACTGAGCTTCTTGGGCTCTCAAGCCAAGCTGGATGATGTGCACCCAAGAGTAATAACCTCAGAGAAAGGATTTTGTTGCTTAAAAAAGCAGTACATGAATAAATGAAAATAACAGGCTCACTTTTATGGTAGCTGTTTATCTTGGGTTCCTACAGCTAAGCCTGTCAAGATATCCAGGAGCTCCAAGCCCATATGTTCTAGTCTTCATCCATGACCAAGAACTAGATGAAGTCAGTACTTGAGTCTTTAGACGTTGGTTAGCCTGATAGGAGCTTGGGGATGGGCTTGGGGTCCTGGGCTACCCAAAGGGGAGAAAACTCACAAGGAAGGATTCACCTGCTGATCACAAGACAGCTTAAATATCTCTAGCCTCTTCTCACCTCATCCTCCTTCAGTAAAGAGAGTAAGCTAGCTCCCTGGACGATCTTGCGGGACCTTTGCCAAGAAAATAAGTCTAGACCGCGCTGAGCTGAGAGTTGTCTTGGAAAAGGGAATGTGGTGAGAAAAAAGCACCAGAGACATGCTCCAAAGCTATTTTTGTAACAGTGACACGTAGGGATCTCAGCCTGGTGCCTAAAACGTACGTGGCAAACAACATCCATGAACACGTGACTGATTTTCCAGGAGCGACATCCGACTTTAGGCGAACCAGGTATATGTGACATCCCCACACCCACTCCATGAAATGCCCAGCATGCAAATGAGTGGCATCTGTGTCTGCATAGACTTGAATAGCTCTAATGTGCGAGAATTATTAGCAAATGTTGGCATTTTAACTTTTAAAGTTTAAAAACAAAACTCACTTGTCTCACACCTCCAACTGTTTGCCTCATAAAATATGTCATGGTACTGGGTTGCCAAATTTTTTTTTATCCACCCATTTCCTTCCTCCTCCCCCTACTGTCCCAATTGTTCTATCATTTAAGACAGGAAAGAAAGGCTCCAGAGGAGCAAAGCCACCAATCTACACTCTTAAAAATTACACGTGCGTGAGTGTGCGCGTGCGTGCACGTGCGCACGCACACACCCACCCACCCACAATGATCTTGATGCTCCTTAACTTAGTATTTTTTAAGCACTTCTTTCCATTCCAGGCCCTGTGCTAAGTGTGTTTTTTCATTATCTTATTTAATCCTCTGATAGTAAAATCAGCCCCTTCACAATCAACAGAGCTTCACGTAACACTTAACCGACGAAAACTACGCTTATGGTTTTCCGTCTTAGAACAATCCTCAGGACCCCTTACAGACCTTCAAGGTCTCGTTTCCCCTTGTTCTTCTGAACTGAGTCAGTGACTCCTACTTCCTAAAGGGACATTTGAATTTCTTTTCAAATGTATATCTGACCTCATTTACTGTGACTCCCCTGAGTTTCAAAATGTACCTTTGAATGTCTTTTCAAATCAAATAGCCTTTTGAAGTTTGTTTACTTGTGAACACAAGGACTTTCTTTTCTTTTGGATTCCAAAGTGTTTTCTGGAAGGAGATGGGGGAAGGGGGAGGTGGAGGATATTGTATTTATATATTATATTTATGTCTAAAATTCCTTTTATTTATGTATAAACACCTGTATATGCGTTAAGTACTATGTACTAGGTATTATGTATAAATGCTCGCATTTATGTATAAAAGAGAACCAGTAAGATTGATATGTGAAGAACAGAGGTGGGAAAGTCCCCCAGCTCAACTTGGGAGCCCTTATTTCTTCCTGCCTACAGATTTTGAGTAAATGTGAAAAGCCATACTTCAAGTCTGGGCTTTTCCCCACAATATCTCATGACATTTTTTGAGAAATGTACTGTAAATATCCCTTTTTAACACCAGGATTTGGAGATTAAAAAATGCACCCAATGTCACATAGCTAGCAAAGGGAGAAACTGATGTTTATACCCAAGTCTGATCCTTTTTTGAATTTTCTATGCAATGTTGATTTACAAAAAGCTTTTGTTGTTGTTGTTGTTGTTTTGTTTGGGGTCACGTGGGTGACAGTTTGGGGCTCAATCTCAGTTTGGGAGACTGTTTTCCCTCAGGTGCTTCCCACATCCATCCTCTGTTCTGCACTGCAGGTCTGGCCCCTGTAGGATGCACCCCAGGCTCCCACATCTCTTGGTTTACATCTAGGTTCAACCAATGGAGGTGCCCTGGGCAGGGGCTGATTCTCCTCCATGGTTCCAGATCCCACCAGACAGCTTCCCCCTGGACTCGAGCTGTCCACCTCTTCCCTCTGACCCTCCCTTCTAGAGGTGATGATGGATTCCTGCAATTTCTAACGTCTGATTGGCCCACTGTCCCTTCTGGCTTCTCAGCTCTTCTATCACCTGTGTAACCAATCCCCTATATTAAATTCCCCCCTTTTATAATATTTAGACTGGATTCTGCCTTCCTGGCCTGAACCTGACTGATACAGAGATGAACACACATGAGACCATTTGAGAAAAACACAGGAACGGTCACAATGAAAATGGTGTGGAGCTGATGACTCTTGGTGATCACATTTCTCTATTGCAAAGTAGGACTTTACCAAGAATGAATGCAGAAGGGGAGAAAATGCTCCCTATGTGGGCAGATCTGAAGATACAATATTTTAGTGTATTTCAGCAAGCAGCATTTTCCACTTCTTTGAAGAGTAAGAATGATGGATAGAGCCCCATGGATTCTGCTCCCTACTCATGGCTCCTTCATTTGCCTACAAAGTATAACAAGACTTGTCACAAATCTGTTACCACTGTCAGACAAATGTAGAGACCTTAAACCTGAATCTCTTGAGTCTATACATGACTTTGCGTTACCCACCCTTGCTCTACCTTTCTCCAAGATTCTGGTCCTGTTTGTTCGACAACAGGAAGGAGGGAACAAGGAGGATTTATGAGGCATTAATGGGAGGTGTATGTTTCATCTGGAACTACTGCAAAGACATAGGACAAAATCCATAGTCTTTCCCTAGGCACCCCCTAAATAACACAGCTTCTGCTTTTCTCACCAAGGGAGACATCTATGTCTGCATATGGCATAAGTAAATTACAGTAGCAAGTATTAACTAGAGACGTTAGACCCAACTTGGTTTCCAAATTGTCCATGTTGCAGCCAAAATGTCAGTCTTGATCATAGTGGGTATATTAGTCAGTGTTCCCCAGAGAAACAGAACTAATAGGAGATATACATACACAGACATAGACACACACGGACACACACACACACACACACACATACACACACACACACAAAGAGATTTACTATAAGGAATTGGCTCACAAAATTATGGGGGCTGGCAAGTCCAAAATCTGCAGGGCTGCTGTCTCAGTTTGAGTCCAAAGGCTGGAAACTGCTACAGAACCAGGAAGAGCTGATGTCCCAGTTAAAAAACCATCAGGTAGGAAAAGCCAATGGTCATCATTTTGAAGATCATCAGGTGGGAGAATTCTCTCTTACTGGGTGAGCGTTGGCCTTTTGTTCTATTCAGACCTTCCACTGATTGAACGAGGCCCACCCACATTAGGGAGGGCAATCTGCTTTGCTCAGTCTACTGTTTTAAATGTTAACCTCATCCGAAACACCCTCACAGAAACACCCAGAATAGTGTTTGACCAAATATCTGGGTACCTTTTTGCTGGCCAAGTTGACATATAAAATTTACCCTCACAGCAGGGAAGAAGTTCTGCAGAATATACAGGTTAAAACAACAAGGATTCTTCCACTTATATGAGGTACCTAGAGTATAGTCAAATTCACAGAGCCAGAAAGTAGAATGGTTGTTGCCAAGGGCTGGAGGGGAGAGGAAATGAGCAGTTATTGTTTAATGGGTACAGAATTTCAGTTTGGGGTGATGAAAAAGCTCTGGAGGTGGATGGTGGTGTTGGTGGTACAACAAGGTGAGTGTACTTAATGCCACTGAACTGTATGCTTAAAAATGGTTAAAATGATCAATTTTATATTATATATATTTGACCACAATCACGTTTTTTTAAATACTAAAAAAATGAACAAAATATTACTTAGTTAATGGAGTTATTGTTGCTTTCAAGTAATAAACATATTTTGATAATCTCTCAGTTAAATAAATAAGGATTGTTTCAGATATCTACTGTGGCCTAACAAATCACACCGAAACTTGGTGATCTAAAACAACAAGAGCAACTTATTATCATTGTGTTCTCACTTGCGATTTCTCACGTAGATACAGTCAGGTGGTGGCTGAGGCTGCAGCAGCTTCCAACCCACGCCTGGCACCTGGGCAAAGATGGCTGACACGCTAGGACTTTGCTCTCTCTCCGTGTGTTTACTCCATGGGGCCACCTTGGGCTTCCTTACATGGTGGTTGGATCCGGAGAGTGAACTTGTGAACCTTGCCTCTTGTGTCACAGCCTAGGGTTAAAGCAGTAAGAGGCAGCCGTCTTTCAAGGGGCAGGAAAATAGACTCCGCTTCTCAAAAAGGGTAAATAGTGAGAATCGGTAGCCATCTTTAATCCACTACAAGGTGACAGAGCTATGCAGAAAGCAAGAGCATTCTTCCTCAATTTTCATTCATTGCCATCGATTCTAAGAAAATATAACTTAAGAAAGCTACATTAATCAGAACGTCATCATTTCAGGCTCTACATATTAAAACCTCCTGTGATCCCATAGGGATGGGGATGGGTTTGCTGGCAAGTCAAATCCTGCATTGAGCAGAGTCTCAAAGCACCCCACCACACACAAATGCCAATGTTCAAAGGCTTGGTTTATATCACATCCATTTAATGCTAAAACTGCAGAAATTTATTTCAACTTTCTAAGATGACTCAGAAGCCTGCAGCATGGGGGAGGGGTCACCACCAGTAGCATCCATTATCATTTCCCTGGTCCTGCACCCGAGGGCTGGTTGACAGAACGCCAAAGAGATAAACCACTTTTACTGTAATTCCCACCCTGAAAAAAAGGGATTTACTAAGCAAATTAAGAGGGTGAAGAAAGTTGCAAGGGGTGACATTTAGCCCACTCAAGACACCAAACTTTTCAAGCACTTTAGAAGCATGATTTACATACAATTACAGGAATGCTTCATTTATCCAACCCTGTCAGAAGGGGAGCAGTTTCACAGAAGTGAATTTTTCAGATAATGGTTGCTTCCCCCTAGAGGCACAAAGCCATTCTAACCAGACCCAACAGAAATCTTTCCCAAATGTACTGCAAACCTCCATAAGCCTCCAGATGAACACATAGCATATGGCTCACCTTTATTTGATGAGCACAAGTTCTCTTTACCACCTGTTACCGTGCAGGTCCCTAAAATGACAATGTACCTGAAGTTACCCATCCACCACGTGGCTGCCTTCCATCATTCAAAGAGTGGAGATAGCTTACTCCTAGGCAAGTACCCTGCTATTTCACCAGTCTGTTTTGTTTCATTGAATTTTTTTAATTGAAGTATAGTTAATTTACAATGTTGTGTTAGTTTCAAATGTACAGCAAAGTGATTCAGTTATACATATATATATATATATATACATATATGTGTGTATAAAAGACTCTTTTTCAAAGTCTTTTCCATTATAGGTCATTACAAGATATTGAGTACAGTTCCCTGTGCTATACAGTAGGTCCTCGTCGTTTACCTATTTTATATATAGTAGTGTGTATATATTAATCCCAAACTCTTTTAAATCTTAAATCCTGTTACTCATTCCTCAACTTATCCCTACTCATATGTTTGGTATCTATTCTTTCATATATGTGTCTTTGTAAAATGCATAGTGCTGTTTTATTTGTCGATATTCTAAATTAATATAAATGGTATCATGCTATAGAACTCTTTCTGTTACCCACTAAACTCCATGTCTTTAAGACAGACCTATCCTACTTCTAAATGCTGCCTCGTATTCCATCTGTATCCACATTTTATCCGGTGGATTGCTCAGGGGATGGATAGCCAAGTCACTTCCAACTTCCTGCCTCAGAAACTGTACTGCAAAGAACATCCTTGTACACCTACCCCTGAGGAAGAGCTTCTCTGGGGGTGAGACCAGGGCTGAGATTACAAGATCTCTAGGTCTACACATACTCAGTTTCATAAGTGCTACCAGAGTCCTCTCCAGAGTAGCTGTGACACCAGCACTTCATGAGGAGACCTACGTTCCTGCATCATCAACAACACTTGGTATTATTTAACTTTTTTAAAAAAACCAATCTGATCAGCATAAAATGTTACCTACTTCTTTTACTTTTCATCTTGCCGATACGAGTTTGAGCATCTCTCCGTAGGCACAGTAGCCATGGTGGTTCGCCTAGTCATTTTTCCCTCTGAATCTGTCACCCCCAGTTGTCTATCTTTAGTGACCTTCAGCAAACCGAAATGCTTAATTTTGATGTAGTAAATGCATTCCTTCCTGTCTTCTATGGTCCTTTTCTCTTGTCCCTTTCAAGCCCTCTCCATATTTTTTCCTGAATTCCCCCAAACACAATTCCACACTTGGCTGTATGCAGGCTTTCTGTATGTCATGCCCTTTTCTCATGCACTCTGGTGGCGTAGTGGATAAGACTCTGCTCTCCCCATGCAGGGGGCCCGGGTTCGATCCCTGGTCAGGGAACTAGATCCCACATGCATGCCACAACTAAGAGTTCGCATGCCTCAATTAAGGAGCCCGCATGCCGCAACTAAGATCCGGTGCAACCAAATAAATAAATAAATATTATTTAAAAATAAAGTTAATTGTACTTAAAAAAAAAAATTAAAAGCCCCTTGAAGCCAGGGCTTGAACTCCACCCACTTTTCCATTCCTAGGGTGAGCAGCACAGACAGACAAGCAGATAACAAGTAATCAGCAAGTGTCTGTCAAGCAAATTAAATAGATCTTTAAAAAAAAGTTTATAGCGTGAAAAGTTAGCCAGTCTCCAGCCAGCATTCATATGCTCTATCGAAATATGCCAACAACTAAAGCACTCCAGTGTCAAGCCCAGCTAGAACCCTTCCCTGTGGAGCAAGTGAAGGATAGAAGGAATTCATTCAGCAAATCCAAGCCTCCAGACTGAACTGATCTCTACAGGACAGATCTCTTAGATATAAGAGGAAAAGGGGGGGAGTAGGGAAGATGCTAGCTCCTTCCTCTGCGGAGCATAGATGTCTGATCATCCCATTCCACAAGTGTGCACCTTCTGTTCTTGGTTATTTATCGCTGCATAACCAACCATCACAAAATAGTGCTGAGAGCAATGGCAGTGATAGATTATTATCTCTCCCACTTCTGGGGGTTGACTGGGCTCTGTTGGGCAGCTTTCGTTTGAGGAGTGGGTGGGCACATGCTGCAGTCAGACTGTGGCTGTAGCTGGAACCATCTTGAAGGCGTCTTCTTTGTCTGGTACATGGGCTCGATCAGTTGGGGGTTGGAAAATCTGGGGCCCCAGAGCATCTCTTGAAGTGATCTCTCCTTGAAGTCTCCAGCATGGTGGCTTAAGGACAGCCAGACACGGCAGCCCAGGGCTCCAAAGGCCCCTGTCTGGAGAGACAGAGAAGAAGGGCAAGTGAGCCAGGAGGAAGCCATTCACCTTTTATGATGGAGCCTGAGAACTCACGAAGCATCATTTCCACCACATTCTGAGGCAGTCAAAGCCCTGCTCAAGCCCAAGGGGAGGGGAAAGAGACCCTGCATCTTGATGGTGAAAAGCAAAATTTGGAAAGACCATACGGGAAGTGAAATAGGACTATGGCCATTTTCGGATAATAACAAATCAACCACAACATGTATCTATCTAAACCAAAGACCAGGCTGAAGGTACAGTATCCATGTCTCAGAGCCTCAGTCACTCGATCTGCGCAATGAGCAGGTTGGATCAGGCCATGGGTTACAGTAACTTTTATTTAACGCAGCTTTTTCTGAAATTCGAAATATAGAGCAGGTAATAACAAAGCTGTTACTTTGGAATAAAGTTAACACAAAGCCCAATCCATTTAGCTGCCTGTTTCCACAGCAAGGCTCTAAGCTCCCTTCCAGCTGGAATTTTCTCTGCTTTGACAATTGTATGCCCTCCAGGTAGAACCCTGGTCCCAGGAAGGATTGGGCTTCCTCCTCTGGCTCCCCAGCTTGTGCCTCTGAAGATCAGAAACCCTCCTTCTGCCGCCACTGCCATGGCCAGCCTGCGAGCTGATTGATTTAACCCAACAAACAGAGATAGATTGGTGAAATCACCCTCGCAATAGGGGCTGGAGAGTAATGGTACCCAGGAGGGACAGGTAAGCAAAAAGGGAACAAACCCAGGCAATTTCCAGACATCTCCACTACCCTTTACTTTGTTCACTTAAATAAACAAATAACCCTCAGGCAATCAGCAGCCGGCACCTCAGCAGCTGCAGGAATGATTTCCTTTCACTAGAGCAAAGACTAATCAATGCCCCTTAATCACACCACCACATGCCCTAATAGCACACACACATCCCAGCCAGCTCTCCACTTCTGGGCATCTTCTCCACACAGGTGGATGTGAAACCCCTCCACCCTTGTCTCCACCCTCCTAAAGTACTGAAGAGAGGAGACCCGCCCCCTCCCACACGGCTCGGTTCTCAGAGAGGATAGATAGCAGGTGCAGCCCAGGCTGCCTGAGATGGAGGCAAGAGTGAAGTGTGAAAGGGCTCTTGGCAGTTGGACTGTCCATGGGAATACACGGTGAGCATCTTCCATCACCGCTGGTCAGCTGCATGGAGCCAGCAGGGAGGTGCATAAAGAAATCCCAGGTCCACCCATAAATAGTCTCTATGTCAAACTCGAGAGTATGAGAGTCCCCTCTGTGATCCTTGAATGTGTCTGGGGACTATTGCTAGTGGGGCTCTGGACACAGTTCTCCTTTTCCTAGTGAATGAATTCCGAAGGGCAGAAATCATGTTGACTCTTGAGCCAGATGACCAGGGAGCGATCGATTTTGAGTGGCCAGAAACCATCTTCTCTCACTTTGGCTATGTTTCTGACTCCAACCCTCTTACCCATGGGCCCATCTTGAGTCTTGAGGAAATTTTTAGGGGTCCCACCTTCCCAGACCTATTCCAAACTTGACTTATGGGACTGTGGCACCATCTCTGATTATGAATTCTGTGAGCACCTCAGCAGCAGTGTCAATGTCCATCTCTGAGATGTCCGAGAAGAAATCCCCACAAATAATTCTGTCTTATCTCCCACAGCAAGAAAGTATGCTGTTCTGACTCAGTAAATCTCAAATTTCTGTCATTTTCACGTTACCACCATGATTTTGGCCATACCATACATTTTATTTGCTTAATGTTTTTCTACAGATAGGTTCACTTTCATAGAACAAAAAAAAAAAAAAGAACATATTTACTTTGAAGGAAAAGTTTTTATCACTGCCCAAACTGGAAAATCGATATTGCATGCCATAAATAGACTGTGACTATAAAAATAAGCACGATGGGAGTTCATGGTGGATTAAACACAAATGTTTTACTCTGCTTATGGCTGAAACCCTAACAAAATGACAGTTAAGGGATAAAAAACAAAAAGGCATAAACCCACAGGACCAAAAAGGAACAGAAGAGGAAGATAGCAAATGACAGATGTCAACCAACTTTTGGAGACTAGTGAGAAAATGGATCAAGAAGAATTGACATCTAGGTCTGAAAGCAAGGAAGCAAAGAGATAACTTGTTCTGAGCAGCAGTGCCCTGGAAAGTCTCCAGGAAAGGTGGGAGTTCAGGTAGGGCTAATGCCAGAAAAATTAATGGAAATCCTTAATTAGAATCTGTTGGACCCCTAGATTCTCTCTCTCCTCAACTCCCTGCCAAGTACCACTACTAGCAGAAGATGGGAAGTTTATTATTTGGGGAAGATGATAATGAAATGAGTCCTTCCATCATTAAGAGAATGTTATGATACCTTCTAAAGGTTGAAAGTGCAACTGACTGCAAAGACAAATCCTTAGTGTTTTATGACCTGGGTAGCACACTGTCCTTGGGCAATGGGTCCGCATGTACTGAAATGTTGAGCCTGGGGGACACTGTGGGCACTGCAGCTTCTGCTGTACTCAGCTAAGAAAAGAGATTACATCCATCAATAGAAACACAAAACTATAAAAAGAGACAAGCCCTGAGACCCTGAGAACAAAAGGAAGGGCAAAAATGGAGAAAAGCAGATAAAGGTTAAAAAACAGGTGCATTGCTGCACGTCTGCTATCTGAATGATAAACCTTCCAGAGACAAAAGAAATAGAGGATACAAGAAGGGGGGAAATTCTCAAAGAAATAATACAAGAAAATTTCCCAGAAATTAAAGGCTTTGGTTTTCAGATTCAGTGGGCCCACTGAGTGCCCAACAGAATGAATGAACAACCAACAACACCAAGGGATATCATCATGAAATTTCAGAGCACCAGGGATAGGAGAAAAAGCCTAGGATATTGGATCACAGGATACTGAATCATTCAATCATAAATCACTGAATCATAAACCATAATGGAAAAGAATATAAGAAAGAATGTATATATATGTATGACTGAATCACTTTGTTGTATAGCAGAAATTAACACAACATTGTGAACCAACTATACTTTGATTTAAAAAGAAAGAAAAGCCTAAAATCTTCCAGGGAAAGAAAGAAGAAACAAAACAACAAAAAAAACAGTTCACATAGATAAGGAATTGGGAATGAACGAGGCAATGGAGTTTTCCTCAGCAACACTGGAAGCCAAAGGAATAATACCTTTAAAATTCTGAAAGAAAATTATTTCAGTGCTTGAATTTTATACACAGCCAAACTATCAATCCAAGGGAAGGGAATAATAAACGCTTTTTTTAAAGGGATGTCAGATGTCAAAAATTTGCACCCTTTCTCAGGAACATATCAGAGGATGTGCTCCATCAAAACAAGGGAGTAAATCAAGAAAGATGAAGACATGAGATCCAGGGAACAGGGCTCATACACAGGTCAGAAGCAAGGGAAGTCACTGGTGGCAGCTGTGCTGTAGGCCCTGAGAGCAAGGGGATCAGATGGGGCAGGAGGGTGGATGTCTCCAGGAAAAAATGGAACTGACAGATCAACTGACAGGTGTGGCCGGGTGTAAAATTGGATTGAGGGCCTTTGTACAGAGCTACTGGAGGGTGTGGGAAGAGTCACCCAGACATTCAAAGAAAGCCAAGCCAAAGGAGGCAAAGGCCAGGAAAGGCTGACATCCCCTAAGACACTATCGGACTAAGCTGTGAGTATTTACTCATTTATCATAATAAAAATACTCAATCATCTGGATTTAATAAAACATACAACAAACCAGTGGTGGGAAGTTGGAAAGAAGGGGAAATATATGTGAGTAAGAAGTGGTCTAAGAGATCACTCACTGTTCATATTTGGAAATAATACCCACCTGTTGTATGAGAAAAATCAGGAGATAGTAGCATAAACATGTCATTTAAAAGTATAGGCTTCCCTGGTGGCGCAGTGGTTGAGTGTCCGCCTGCCGATGCAGGGGACACGGGTTCGTGCCCCGGACCGGGAAGATCCCACATGCCGCGGAGCGGCTACGCCCGTGAGCCATGGCCACTGAGCCTGCGCGTCCGGAGCCTGTGCTCCGCAATGGAAGAGGCCACAACAGTGAGAGGCCCGCGTACCGCAAAAATAAATAAATAAATAAATAAATAAAAGTATAGAGGGGAAAAACCCCAGAAGAAACAGCTAGAAGAACTGACAGTGGTTGCTTCAGGGAATTGGCGCTTGGGGGTTAGGAGGGAGGGGCGGACCAAGGGGCCTGCAGTTCATTACAGGCTTTGTACAATTCAGCTCTGGGTTAAGCAATGTTTATGTATTACTTTGACACATCTTTTTAAGGGGATCAAAAACTAATACAATTAAAACAAAACAAGGTGATTTAATTTTCGCTAGAGGACAGGGCAAGTAGGATCAAAATTTACCGAGACTTGGAAGAATCGGAGGCCCTCTCAATGCAGGGACTTGAATAGGACTGGGTAAGAAGCAGGAGATAACAGTTCAGAATTGGTGGAAACAGCGAGGGAAGGATTTTGAGAGGACAGATTCAAAGGAATCTTAGGGCACATGTTGTCAGTGGTTGCTTTCACTGAAGAGGTGATGGGTCTTTTGGAAAGACCAAGCATTTGCTTCGTAGGACAGTCCTGTCAGGCTAAACTTCAAGTCAGGCTAAAGAACGTGGAAGAGCAAAGACGTGTTAATGCAGACGATGAGGTATGGCTTGGTTCTCAGCATCTAGGCGGAGCGTGGGGTGGTGGGGTGAGTGGGGGGCGGGGCATGGTTGGGTTCTTAGAGACAACGAAGAAGGAATAATTGACCAATATTAATGAATGCCGGCCACCTTGGTGTATTATCTATGCCCAGGGTACCTAGGCCCACATTTTGAAATATAACATGTGGTAGTATAGCAAACAAAGTGTTACTATTGGGGAATGCTAATTACACTCTGATAATTATTAGTCCTTAAAACTTGAGGACCTGAACTTTGATGATCTTTGTCTACCTTCAGTGATTCAGAAACAGGGAGAGAAAGAGAGAGAGGCACAGCCTCAAAGCCATCAAAGGGCATCGCAGTTACCTCGCAGATGTGGGGGGAGCCAGCTTGAGGCCAGTCCCATCCCATCTCTGCCTGGCCACAGAAGAAGATAGCCAGGGCTCTTGCATCTGGGTCTTTTCAAGTTTCCAGTGTCCTAGGTATTTGAATATTTGAGGCATTTCATTTCATTTTGTATATACATATACATATATACACACACATATATACAAATTACATATATATAATTTTTTTCTATTTAATCGACTAGAAGATCTTGAATAATACACAACAGAAGGCCAAGGCTGGCATTTACTGCCTGCACCTACTGTGTTCTCAGATGTTTCCCTCTCACTTTCCCTGGCCCAGCCCAGAGAGGAGTAACAGGGACCTCCAGACCCACCAGGGGTCCATCAGAACACCTGACCTGGGGCTTCCCTGGTGGCGCAGTGGTTGAGAGTCTGCCTGCCGATGCAGGGGACGCGGGTTCGTGCCCCGGTCCGGGAAGATCCCACATGCTGCAGAGCAGCTGGGCCCGTGAGCCATGGCCGCTGAGCCTGCGCGTCCGGAGCCTGTGCTCTGCAGCGGCAGAGGCCACAGCTGTGAGAGGCCCGGGTACCGCAAAAAACAAACAAACAAACCAAAAAACCCACCTGACCTGGGCCGGGGGTTGGGGGGGCGGGAGTGTCTGTGTCCTGATGTCCACGCTCCTGAGGGCTGCCTCTCTGCTGCTCCTGCCCCTGCTTCTGAAGTTCCCCCGTCCTGGAGACAGGGTGCCGAGGATATTCTTTCCGCACATATAAAGTTCATTTTCTGATGAAAATAGGATCGAACCGGGTTATTTATTTTCAGAAACAACCTGCGAGCCTACATTTTCAACCCCTTCTTGCAGTGTCCCGGGGGGCAGGCCTCCAAGGCCAGCTTCTCCCTTTCTTTCCCGTATTCATGCACTTAGATAAAGGGACACATCTGGGGGATTTTTAGGCCCACTCTGAAAAATCAGTGAGGCGGGGAGCTTTCTTACAGAAAGCTACAGAAGTAATTTCCCAACTACCACCCCCTTGGCCTGCAAATCACTTTTTCTCTAAGCAGCAGCAGTACGAGGCACTTAGGTTGTAGTGCAGGCCTGGGCTGAAGTTTCTATCAGATTCCAGACTGAGGGGCTAATGAGGGATGTTTTTAAAGTTAAATCTACTCATAGAGGCCTTGGGGGCGGGCGGAGGTGTCTGCAGCAAGTTCTCTCCGTCAGCTCTTGCTTAGAAAAGCAGAAAATAAAACCAAGCAACAACAATAACAACAAACCCAGAAGGAAATGAAACAAGCCAAGACCCCGCCTTATTTGTATTTTTTAAAGATTATTTTAAAAACAAAAGTCAGGTTCATTCTGAAAGGAGGACTGGGGGATGGACGGATGCCCAACTCCCCTGGAAGCCCCAGCAGGGCGGGGCTGCCTCGCTCACCTCCCCCAGCCTCACCCCTCCCTGCCCACTCCGCCCGCCAGACCCAGAACAAGACAGGAGATTTGTGACTGCTGATGTGTGGCCCGTCCCAATGAAGGAGGCTTTTCTTTAACGAAGTAGCGGGCGGTGTCATCTTCCCCTGAGTCGGAATCATTCACTATTAGCACAATGTGTTATTATTGTATTTTTAATTGAAATGTAAATTCTGGGAACACTCTGACCCAATTTACTCCCAGGGAAAAAAGGGCAAAATTCTCATTTTCAAGGCTCTAGAAATGCAAGTTAGTGTTATTAATGATTAAGCTCTTTTTACCTGCCCCCCGCCTGCCTGCCGTGGGGCGGGGGCCGGAATGGGGACCTTCTTATCCGGGCACAATGGTAACGTTACCCCGTCCTCCCTCCGAGCGCATTTGATCAAGGTAGATCCTGGGTGGGAAGCTCGCATATTTCCCGGGCCGGTCCTGGGTTCACACCTGGACCGGGAAATGGCCCGAGTGCCTAGATGCGGTTTCAGGTTTTAAATGACGACGATGATTGATGTGTGATTAAACGATTGATTTGGAGAGATTATTGTCCCGTCTATTTTAAAGAAACTCTCTTTGTAAAAACAGAACCGAGTGGAGACAGGAGGATTCAGGGCTTGATTCAGACTTTGCCCACAAACATTGTACACTCATACCCCATTGGCGGATAATTCTAGAACTTACACTAGAATTCAAAGGGCAGTGAGTATTTGCAGCCCTGACTCTGCAAGCAGAGTCAAGAGGCAGCCTTCATGCTACCAATAAATAGTTACTGAGGACCTACTAAGTGTCAAGCACTAAGCAATGGGTGAAAACTCAAAGATGAATACTTTATATAAGTACTTCTGCCTTCCTGCCTAAGTTATAGTGACAGCTCAAATGTCACCATCTAAGTGAGAGAGGCATTCGCTATCCCCCACCCACCGTCTAAGACACACCCTCCCCCGTCCCATCACTCTATCCTGGCCCTTTAAATATTTTCTTCATAGGGCTGATCATTGCTGGGAATTATCTTGTTCGTGTATCCATTTATATATGACTCATCTCCTCTGACCAGCCAGTTCCCACCAGAATGTAAGTCCCATAAGGCCCTGCCCTTGACAGCCATCTTTCAGTGTATGCCCAGGACAAATGCACCTGACACCTACCAGTGATTAACGAATCCTTATTAATCAGAGGATGACGACGGTATAAAGTACAAAAAGTCCATCTGACCCAGAGACCTGCTGTATCTCCTACCGTGACCATTAATTCCACACACGTACTATGTACTTTAGAAATGAAGAAACACAGCCTTGGCCCAGAGGGAGCTCAGAGTTAGTGCAAAAGACAAATAATAAATACAACCCAATGTGATAATGCTGTAGACCATGGTTCTCAACCGGGAGTGATTCTACATTCCCCCAGGGAACATTGGGCTACGTCTGGAGATCTTTTTGGTTGTCATACTAGGGGGAGATGCTACTGGCCGTCTAGTGGGTAGAGGTCAGGGATATAAGCACCCCACCATGCACAAAGAATTAAGATGGAGAATTAAGAATTACCTGGTCCAAAATGTCAGTGGGGCCAAGGTTGACAAACTCTGTTAGAGACAAAGAATCTCATATAGAATTCATTACTGAGGTGAAGGTTACGTGAACGGGGTGGGTGCGTCCCTTGGCTAACGGTCTGGGTGGGTCTTGTAGAAGATGCAGGCAGGGCACAGCATCACCACACCCTTCATTCCTGGAGTCACCTTTAACTCAAGCCAGAGAAAGGAGGCTCTGGAAGTCCACTAGCCCTCTCTCACTTGTCAGTTTAGATATGCAAACTCTCCTGGCAGGAATCCCCTCATCTACTCCATCATTTTGTAGGTGGAAAGGTTGAGGCGCTGACAAGGGAACAGACTATAAGATCACCTAGTAACCCTTTGTTTAATGAAGGAGGTTAAATCCCTGCTTATAAAGGCGGAGGCAGTCTAGTCTGATTGGGAATCGGGGACATCTTCTCTCTCATTCTTCCCTGAGGTAAAGGAACAGAGTTGTCCCTTGCAGCCTGGATGGTCACATTCACAAGTCAGCAAGGACCAGCTCCAACATCTCTCTTACTCTAGACCTGGCTCTTTGGTGAAGCAGAAGTTGCTAGGGAAGAGACGAGAGCCTTCTAGCTCGCGCTTTTCATGTTACACTGAAACAAGTTATTTGTGGCTTCCTAGAAGCACAATGAAAATAAATACAGGTTAAGAGGAGAAAGGATTGGTGAAAGCATGTAGGAGGCAGGGATCTGGGACGTGGAGCCTTCAGGCAGGCCTACATCAGTGAGCCTGGCATTGTCTGCTATTGGACGATGCCCAGGTTAAATCTTCGGGGAGTGGGGTGCTGGTGGTGATTTTCTTTTTAAAGAAACTTGGCATTTAATTACATCTACTTATAGTCCATAGATCAAATGCTCAAGGCAGGAATGTGGTGGGGCGGGAGAGAGTCAAGGATGACGTATGGAAGGTCAAGCAATGGAGTGGAGGCGGCGGGAATAAAGCCATAAAGAGTCGGTTCCTTCGGGGACTCCACCTTCTCAGAACCTGGGACTTTGATGCTGTGGGTTTACAAACCACGAGTCGGGGCTGAACTGAAAATGCATCTGCCTCCAAACAGCCTGCCTCCCCGTCGCCCTGTGAGCTCAGAGCAGACATCTCAGGCTCCCCGCGGCAGCTCACGTCCCTGAGCAGATGTCCCCTTCCACGTGGATTGAGCAAGGTTCCCATTTTTGAAGACACAGACGATGAAGTGGAGAACCCCAAGAGCTTCCTCTGGAGGAAGAATCCTCCCATTCATCAGTGAGTCTGCAACAGAGCCCAGCCCTGTGCCAGGCACGGGGGGTGGGCATTGGGGGTGGAGAAAGAAAAGGAGCGGCCCTACCATCCACAGCTGTGTCATCTAGCTGAGGCAAGGTATTTAGATATGTGTCAATTATACAGCAGTGATTCCTCAATGACCCCCAAAGAAGAAGTCATGCTCTAAGAGTCCAGGGAAGAGAGAGAACTCTGGGCTGGGAAGTGGTCCAAGAAGCTTCTTGAAGGTGGTGGTCAGCTGTTCTAGGGTTTCCTTGAGAGATAGACAGGACTCTCTGGGCCCTGCCCTGAGGGCGGTTCTGAAGATACAAAAGAAGAACAAATTATGCCCCAGGCTAGGAGGAGCTCTCAGTCCTTCAGGAGGAGGAAGTTGTCAGAAGTCCATCCTTCTACCCAAGTACGTTTCAGGCAGCATCACTGATGAGACCATAGGCACCTTAAATCCAACACCTCCCAATCTGAACTCTCCATTCCCTCCCAAGCCTCTGGCTTTTCCTAAAATAATTGTCCCAAGGAATGACGCCACTATCTACTCATTCACCCAACCAGAAATCGGGAAGGCATCCTAGGTTCCTCTAGATCCTTCATCCACTTCTAAGAGCCCGCTGCCCATGTGACCTCCTTAATATCTCCACCCTCTGCTGCAGTGGTCACTGAGACTCCTGTCACTTCTTGCCCCACTATCAGTGTCCTAATGTATGCCCACACATCCAGCCTGAATTTCTTCATATATGCTCCTTCCTGAAGGAGGTTTCTAAAATGCAGATATGATCATAAAAACAGCTTGTGTATTTAGCACTTACTATGTGCCTGGCTCTGGTAGTAAGCCCTTCATCTCCCCTCTCTCCTGTAGCCCTTGCAGCTACCCTCTGAGGTGGGTATTACTTGACTAGGACTTGGAGGTAAGACACATGTTAGCTCAAGGTCACACAGCTCTTAAGTCAGACAGTTGAGTTTTGAACCATCCTTATTGCCCAAGGTCGTACTCTCAGCTATAGGTTATCAGCTTCCTGTGACTGCAGTGCTGAAAATTCTTCCACGGAGCCTCCGTGCCTTCCGGATGGAAGTTGAACTTGTTTAACCTTGTGGTCTCATTTCCTAGTGCCGCTGCCCCTCCATCTTCATCGCCCTCGCACCATGTCTCACCACCATGTGCCAACCAATCTAAACTACCAGATGTAACAACGAGCCATGCTTTTCAAGGAACAGGCCGTCCTCGAATGCAAGCACTCCAGCTAGTTACCGCCACGTGCTCTTCAAGGCTTGGTGCAAACACCACTTCCTCCATGAAGCCTTCCCCACGTGGTCTGGGTGACAGTGCCGCCTGTGTCCCCACAGCGCCCCAGGCATCTGTCACAAGATTTACACTCTATTGTAATTGTCTTCTTGCATTTGCAGAAACCAGAGTGTGAGTTTCCTGAGAGCAGGAACCAGGTCTTTCTTTTTCCTAGAAGTGATTGGCATGTAGCAGATGCTTGGCGAATAATTGTTGAGTGAATATATAAAGCAGGTCTTTAAAACATAGATAGTTAGAATGTGTGTTCAGTGGTAAGTTGCAGACTTTCAGCCGTTAAGAGAGAGACAAAGACAGAGAAAGACAGAGACAATGAAAGAGACAGAGACAGAGAGAGTCAGACAGAGAGAGAAGGGGGAAATACGCATGGTGGGAGAGGTGTTCCTACAATATTGCTAGCTGAGGCATTCATCTGGAATCAGGCTGTCTCAGAGACTCTACATTCTCAAGGCTGCAAAGAGACAGTGAAGGTTTAGGGATAAGGGAGACCATATTTTTAAGCCTGTATTTTTAAGCCTGGCATCTTAATCAAATATTATCACAGGGCATGTAGGCATCACACACAGTACTCAGCAGCACGCATGAGTTTTATTATCATCATGTAGTGAAGTCTGACAGCATGGTTTGGCATCCTAGCTCTGCCACGGGCTTGCTGGGTGACCTCAGACAAGTTCCTGAACCTCTCTGTGCCTTTGTATCCTCATCACAAAATAGAGAAATAAAAATATCGACCTTTGGGCATTTCTGTGGCTAGAAAATAAAATAAAATGTGTAAAACACAGACTTGGGAAATGGGGGCTAATACCATCATCGCACACATAATGCCATTGCAAGTAGTGACACATTTCACTAGAGAATTATTTTTTGTCTAAGCGTTTCGTGGCACCCCCTTTTGATTAGCAGAGACCTCCCTGGAAAATTACAATGGTAGTAATTGAGAGGCACGGAATGTGTGAGAAGCTGCATCTGCTGAAAAATCCGTAAACCAGGAGTTAAACCCAATCATCCACTAGTGAAGAAGAACTATCTGATATCTCGTTGCTCGCTGTGCAAGCTCAGGAGTCATCCGAGACCTGCCATCTTGGGGAGCAAGAAAGCCCCACATTCGGTAACGCGGGATTAAAAGACTGTCGATAGCTTGTGACAGGCGCTTCCTGAGAAACGCATCCTGGTCAAATAGTAGCAGTCATTAAATATATGAGGATCAGTCAATTTAATCTGCTCTTTTCATATGGATTGATTGGGTTAGCAGAGTAACAGAGCTAGGAGACAATTGACATTTCTGCATCCCTTTCAGACAAGCTTGGGAGGGGAGGGGAGGGAGGGGGTGGGGAGATTTGCAAACGTCCATCCCTCTCCACCCTTCACCATCGCCCGCCCCCCAAATTTCCACCTGGGCCTCGATTTAAGCAAGATGGGGAGCTCACCAGGTCTAGGGGAGGGTCAAGGTCACAGGCAGTGGGGGTGACGCCCAGCAATTCCCCCTCCTCCCTCCCATCTCCCACCAGAACAAACTTGCTCGAATGGAAAATCACACCTGTGAAGGGGCCACTGAGCCCTACAAGCCGGTGGCCCTGCCCTACAGCCAGCTATATGGCAAAGGAAACAAGAAATCAATGTTAACTTGACACAGGCAGTGGAGCTCAAGGAAGCCAAAGCTGGGTTTCTCCTCCTGGAACGTTTCCCAGGAGGAAATCACAAGGGTGATGCCGCTGCTTTGAGGAGGGTTTGGTGGGCGGGTGGAGAGAGGAGAGAGGGATTCAGGGCAATACTCCACCTTCTTCATCCACCACCTCCATCCCCACCACCTGGGGGAAGGTACAGAACCTCCCTCCTTGGGGTGCAACCTACCTTTGGCTTCTACGCGACCCCCGTTTCTCAGAGTTGGAGAGGATCTGGTAAGACCTTGGCTTTCTATGGTCTAAGCCACATCCCTGCAGCCCCACTGATTTCAGTACAGAAGTGGTAGACAGTTCTACCCCCAGTGCCTGTGTGCCTGGGCCATCTGTCCACTTTCCTGTCTCAGTGTCCCAGGAAGTGTGAGCAGCTCTGCTCAGCCCTGGTGCAGGTGTGGTCCCGGAGTTCAACCTGTTGTCCTCACACCCAGGGGTGACCCTCCACCAATGGGGTGGGAGACGGTAGATGACCCAGCCTCATTCCCCAGGTAGGACAACACTGAGCTGTGTCCTGCGTGGTCCCCAGACGGTCCCAGTGCTATGGGGCCCCTCCGCCCTCAGCAGCAACGAGCTCAACAACGTTTTTTGGTTTTCTTTTCTTTCCTCTCTCACTCTCCTTCAACTTGTCTCCTGGGACCATATCTCAAGTTACCTTCACCCAAGTCCTTTTCTTAGGCTCTGCTTTGGGGGGAACCCTAACTTAAGACACATAGGAAATGGAAGCTCAGGAGCCCTTCCAGAGGAGTACATTTGAGAACCCACAGATGCCTGGTTTGCCCCAGACCAAGTAAGATGTGTGCTGTGCCCTGGCCACACCCCACACAGCAGGAACGGACTTAATTCCCCTGGAGGCGTTATCCGAAGGCTGTGCCCTGCTTCCTTCCTGTGGTGGAGGTACCCTGGAGGAAGGATCAGAACATCTCTAGGGACAGCTCATAAGCACAAGCACAGCTCTTGGGTGTATGACATTCTCACTGGAGCCTAGGACCATCCCAGGAGGCAGGGGCAAGACAGGGAATCATCCTCTTCTCGTTGGACCGAATGGCAAACCAAAAGCCTTCTCACAAAGAGCTCTTTGATAAAATTATTTAACAAATACATGCCAACCTGGCACCTCCTCATTCCTTAACTTTGATAAATCAATAAAACAATGCATCTTTGGGGCATGTGGAAGTGACACATTTTATTTCATCTTTTTCTAGCTCAGGATTTCCCAAAGCGTGGCACGTTTTAGGAGATACAGGGCCATACTACTTAATAACCTGAATCACGTAGTAAGAAAAATTTTCCGTTTTCAGTTCTCGTCCCGTCCTATAAAGAGAAGCAGAAAAGCTTGATTTGGTGCTAATATGTCTTTAACACTTCTCCAAACTCGGACAATGTCTCTGTTTAACAAGGGCAGGCAACAGTATCTGGCTAGAACTGCCTGATTGCTTTATTTTCAGGGAGTTAATTTTCAGATTTGCTTCTTTTTACAGGAAAAGGAAGGTCGACTTCCATATATGTAAGTGGTACAAGCTTTCTCTTTTAAATAAATGTATTTAAGCAAAAAAAAAAAAAAATGGAGTTAATTAAAATAGTAACTGATCATGGTGAAATTTATGAGAATGATTAAAGTTTGAGAAACATTGTTTAAGCCATCATTCCACTTATGGTATCTCTTCCCTGCTTTCAGAGTCAGTTCTCTTATTTGGCAAATAAAATGAAAAAGTTCCCATTGAAAGGAAGTAATCGAACTGGAAAAGGATTCCGGAGATCTGTTACGATATTGACAAGGTCCTTTCCCTTTTCAGAACTCAGTTTCCCCATCTTTAAAATGGGTAGTAGGATGGGCAAGACGATCTCTAATAACCCTATCAGCTCTGATGTTTTAGGTTTACAAATGTGGATGAGCCCCAAGTCCTGACCTTCAGCCCAGACTCTTCCCCTAACGAGCTCAAGGCCTCAAAAACATCATGTCCCAAACTAAACTCATCCTCATCCCTTTAGCCTCTAGATGTTTCCTGCTCTGCCTCCTAACTGCCCGATCTCCATGGTCACTTCCTCTGCTCTGGTCCCAGCCTTCATCCCCTCTCCTGGACTGAAATGACAGCCTTCTCTGGTCTCCCTGCTTCCCCACTCATCTGCCTAGAGACAGACCTCACAGATCACTCTGATGGCTGGATCTCAAAGAATAACCCAGTCATGTCAGGGCAACATACAAGCCCCTTACCATGGTCTGCAGGACCTTCCATCTGTCTTCTATTTGCATCTCCTGTATTTACATCTACTGCCATCTCCTTTATGTTCACCCTTACCCCTCCCCACCCCAATATTTTAGCTGGCTAATTCTTCCCCATCTTTTAAGGTTCATCTCAGGTGTCACCTCTTCCGAGAAGCTTTCCTTGGTTGTCTTACCACTGCCAGTCTGAGATAGGCATCGCTTCCTTCTGAGCCCTGGTGTTAACCTGGTTTTGGCTTTTGTCATGTGTCATCATGGCTATCTATCTATCTATCTATCATCTATCTATCTATCATCTATCTATCTATCATCTATCTATCTATTTATGCCAATTCTCTCACCAGACTGCCCAGCTTCTTTGTATGCTCAGTGTTCCTCCCAGGGGCTGGCACAGAGTAAGGTGCTCCACAAATAAACAATAGACCCGTGAATGATTGATTGATTGATTGATTTTTTCTGGTACGCGGACCTCTCACTGTTGTGGCCTCTCCCGTTGCGGAGCACAGGCTCCGGACGCGCAGGCTCAGCGGCCATGGCTCACGGGCCCAGCCGCTCCGCGGCATGTGGGATCTTCCCGGACCGGGGCACGAACCCGTGTCCCATGCATCGGCAGGCGGACTCTCAACCACTGCGCCACCAGGGAAGCCCCCGTGAATGATTTATTAACGATTTATCTCATAACCCTGTGAATCCACCACTCTGCCTGCATAGCTCTTTCAACTCACTCGTGGTCTTCCTCTTCATATCTTGGCATTTTCTCTGGTATAACCTTGTGAGGACAGGTTAATTTATCACCTACATCAATTCTGTCCCTTTCAGGAGACTCTAAGCTTCTGAGGACGGGGATTACTTCCTACTTCACTCCCTTGCTAAGAAAACAGGCGTTTGTAACTATAATTATCCGGAGAGACGCAAACGCTTCATAAACATAAATAAAAGATCCTCTAGGCCCCCTTAGACCCCCCTGTTTCTATTCTGTACCCCGCTAGGTCAGGCCATTCCGCCTCTCCTAAACCGTCATCTGTATAAGCTATGCGATGCCACGGCACCAGATACAATTATATATGGAGGGAAGAAATTTCTATTTTGGTCTCAAGAAAATTATGTGATTTTGCTTAAGTTCAATTCTAAAACATGGAATATGACTGAACTTAATGTTAGTACTTAAGAAAAATGTTCACAGTAATTACAGATGAGGATACCTATATGCAATTTATTTCAAATTTAGTAATGCAAAAAAATTCTGGATCCTAACATCACTCTAACATGGCCAGGAGAACTCTGAGAATCCCAGTTATTTCGCCAGAATAGGTTATTCTTCATGTATCTTATTTAAGCAATAATGCATGACAGAGTGTGAATTATAGCATATTAATTCTCACCTAGTGTGCTATTAGACTAGCGTTGACGGCCGAGAGCTGTCAGTGCAACTAGGCATGAATTAATATCTAATAATTCCCCTGCTGAAATGTCTTATTGAGATTATAGCATTTTATTAGCAAAGGTTATTCCTTTAAAAATATTTTTGTATGCTAATTGAGAGATGGGGGCTCAGCATGGAAAAGGCATCCCTGCTTTTTCCAGTAGCCATTTCTAAAGCTTCTCTTTGATGTCCCCAATGTTTCATCCTTGTTGATACAATATCATTTTTTGGAAGTTTTCTCAGAAGTGTGACACAAAGGAACTCCTTGGCAATTGGAAATATGAACCTAAGAGCTTGCTTTGCCCAGACGTTGCATTCAACAAAACAAAAGTGAGCTTTGCAAACATAAGCACCGCTCAGCGGGGCGCTGAGGGAAGATGCAAGATGCGGGAGACCCCTGCGGGCAGTGGGGACCAGGCATTGCCTGAGTCTGAAGGAGAGGCTTTGAATCCTGGTTCTAGAGACACTTACCAGCTGCAACCCTCCAGCCAAGCAACTCATCTCTCTGGTCCACAGTTTCCTTCCAATACCATGGGAATTCTGCCCGCCTGGCAGGTGTGTTGTGATGCACAGGTGTCCACTCCTTGAAGCCCCTCTCCCCACCCACTTGTCTCTCATACTGAAGCCCAAGTGAACCCTGCCTGGCCACTCTTCTCCCCTGGGGTATGACTACCAGTCTTCCATTGGCATCTAATTCCCCATTGGCCCCATTGGCGTGGAAGCCACTTTCCCCTAGCTCGCTGGGTTCTAGCTACTCTGGCCTTCCTTCTGCTGCTCAAACTGGCTGTGATGTTTCCTACCTCAGGGCCTGCACACATGCTGCTGCCACTTCCTAGCGGTTCCCCCACGCTGCCATGATGTCACCCTTTCCCTGGTCGACTCTTATGCACAATTCAGATCCCTGCTAAAACTAGAGAAGTTCTCCCTACCCCTCCCTGGTAGGCATTCCAGATCTCCTCCTCTGGGCACTTTGAGAATGTACCCCTACCCCCTTCAAGTTAGGTGTGGCTGTGTGACTTGAATTGGCTGATAGAATGTGAGCAGAAGTGACCTGTGGTACCTCCAGGAAGAAACACTGAAATGCATTTCTTTCTCCTGTGATTGTGGAAGCTGGGTTGAGATGGAGACTCTCTCAGGCGGAACAGATCTGCATGAGGGAGAAACAAATACGTCCTGTTAACCCCGGAGGTTTGGGAGCTATTTGTTACACAGCAAAACATAAACTAACCTGGCTGATATACACAGCCTTACTCCCACACTTGGTCAGGTCTCTGTAATACACCACGAACTGTCCCTTCAGATCACTTATCATGGCTGCAATTACTTAGTTATGTGTAATCATTTGTTTAATGTCTATTTTCTCCATTAAACCAAAAGTTCCATGAGGGCACAAACCACGTCTGCTTTACCAACTACTGTATCCCCAGCTCCTATGTGCCTGGCTCATGCTAGATGCTCAATAATATTTGTTGAATGATTGAATGAAAAATTGAATGACTCAACTGAATGAATGGTAACATAAATACAAGCCCTTGGGAAACATTAGTCCAAAAAAAGTATGATCGCCTCTCTAATAAGAGTTTAATAGTTCAGTAGATTAAAATCTCTGAATGTCAGGTCAAAAGATGGTTCCTACCCTCTGAGTAATATGTCCTCAAACTTGCTGTGTGACCTTGAGCAAGAATCTTCCCTCTCTGGGTCTTGGATTCCTCATCTGTCCAATGAAGATAATCTTTTCTGAAACCTTGCATGTATGGAGCTGGGATACAACAAAGTACACATTTATGTATTTCTAAACACAGAAATACATCATGCTGAGTAGGCAATTACAGCATAATACCATCCCCAGTTATACTTCTTCAGGCTGATAGCAGCCAACCTCTCCAGATGTGTCAGTCACCAAACCCTGTAAGCTGCCTCATCTACCTGGTATGGCAGTTCCCACTTAGAAACCTCTTTGGGGTGCCATTCAGCAATGTTCACCATAGAAGGGTCCCCACAGAAGCCAAGAAAAAAGGCACATGTTCTTAGAGAGGCTGGCAAGCATCTTCTCTCACTTGAAATATATGGGGGCTGCTGTGTCCAATACAGAAACGAGGCTGGCAAGTATGATTTCTCATCCATAGGCTATTGGTGCAGGAGGGGGTCCTCCAGTGTTTGGGGCCCAAAAACCCTTTCCATTCTCCCCTGCAAAAGGAACGAGGCGCAGGAGAACAGAACAAACAAAGTCGCTCGTGTATTACAAAATCAATGCCCACCAGTGCTGGGAGTGGCTACGCTGCTCCACGTGTGGGACAAAGGTAGCAGAGAAGACACCGCGTAATGTACACATCAACACGGCTTTGCTCCCTGCACAGAATTTACAGCCATAATTAAGTGCTGAACGGATCCGGGAGGACTTTCACAAGGGAACAGCCAAGCTAAAAGGCTAAGGAGGGATTGTCTCCTGAATGGTGGTTCGAAGGCACATCCTGCCTCCCGAACAGCCATTATTCCATGGAGGCTTGGCCTCAGAGGAAAAGTGGCCAACAGGGCAGTGAGATCTCCGATAAATCCATGTTATTCTAGTGGTTCGAGACTCTCCAGTCTTCACTTTGGACTCTCACGGGACATCCAGTTCGACTTTCAGAAGCTGCCTGGGTCTGTGTCTATTCTTTTCAGCACGTACCAAAGGAATCCACATTTTCCTTCTGTGAGTCTTGGGGCAGACAAGAAACTGAGCATCACCCTCTCTCCTTTCTGACCCCTTGCAGAAAGCTGACCTCTAGGCTATGACAAGTCAGAGGGCTGCAACTGACGCTTCCGAATGTTCTCCTAACCCTTGGTGGGCCACTGTCCCCCCCACGTCAGGGAGGATTTGCCTTTAGTTCCGGTCTTTGTGCAAAGCACCCACTTCTTCCTGGGCCACATCCTCTCAGATATCAACCCGGAGGTAATCAACAAACTGCAGTCATCATTTACAAAAATATCCAGGAGGCCAAGATTTATTGCCTGGCAAAGGTAGTGACTTCTTCGTGATCTTTTCTACTTTCTAGATATCATCTCCTTAGGAAGAAAACCTCTCCTCACCTGGAACAGTGGCCCACCCCCCAAGTGTACCTGCTCAGAGCCCCTCACTGCATTCCATGGGGAAAACCACGTGACTGAGGAACTGCAGAGGGGGAACCCATTGTAGAGATAGAATTACTGAGGCAAGTGGAACAACTACCCGTGATGAAAGGGATCCAAGGCCCCTGGCAACAGAACTTTATGATGCTTGTTGAAATGCACATCCTCAGGCCGCACGCCAAACTAATATATGAGAACCTCCAGGGCCAGACCCCAGCACCTACAGTTCCAGCAAACTGGAAATCACAAGTCTGTTCTCAGGCTTCCTCACACGCACTCACCCAGCTCGATTCTGATGAGCCATAAAGTCCAAGAATCTCTGCAGTAAAACCTAATTCCTCCCATCTCACCCTAGAGTTACCTTAAAAGGACGCAGATTTGAAAGTTGACAAAGACAGACCATTAGCAGGGGCTAGTTAAACTGGCTGCGTGGAAAACGTGCAAGTTTTTAAAAAACCTTTCCTCCTGCCGGCTATTTTTCTGGTGGTGCTTTTGCTGCTGTTGTTAAAATCCCTTCTCACTCACTTGTGCAAAGCCCAGGAGTTTTCTGAAGCCTCCACAAAGGGGTCTGATATGACCAATCCGATATCATCAATTTTAGGCCAGCCTCAGAGGAAGGTATTTCGGAGACATCAGGACTGGTTTGTCCAGCTGTGTCCTCTCTCCAGGCCGTGAATTTCAATGTCTTCCTCCTGGTTGTCCAGAGGTGTTCTGCTCTCGCCTCCTCGGAAGTACACGGCCCCTCCTGGTAAGCAGCTGCCGCAGATTAGTAAATTACAAGTTTGAGATTAAAATAAGAAATGACTAAAGAATAAAGCCTTTAGTCTGGCAATTGGAAGTCGGACTACCACAATGAACACCTGTTGAGAAAGACCATTATTAGAAACTGGAGGTTCTGGGTGAAAAGATCACTGTGAATTAATTTTGATTGCCTCACCAAACTCTGCATAACAAATGATCTCCGATGGGGGTATCAGGGGACTTGCATTTGAAGAGGGGGGAAAGATTTTGTTTCCAGTAAGGTAATATGAGCTGTGCTATGATATTAAAGTCCACCATTGGCCCTGCTTGTCTGTATGCCTCTGTGGAAACAGATTGTGTGTGCTAAGGTTACCACGTATTATGCTTCTGGGGAAAAAAGAGAAACAATTGATATCAAAATCTTTTCAAAAGGTTAGTTGAGAAAGCGTGAGGTCAGAGACTCATGACTCCCAAATTGTTCAATCATTTATTTACGTCTGTGTCTATGTAAATGGGGATTTGGGTGTGCTCTCAGTGATTTAAGCAACCTTTGTTTTATTTTTTTAACCATATCTATGTACACACACACACACATGCATAATTCCTTTTTGGCAAGGGAAGAATAGAGTAAAAGATGTGCTAAGAAATAGATTCGCTTGGAGTTAGATGACCTTTGTACTTTGTAAGGTCATCAGAAATGAGAAAAAGTTAGGCATCTCTAGATCACGAGGCACAGTGGGTGGAAGAGATGGGCAGGGCTGGAGGAAAGGGATGGGTATACCGAATATTAAGTAGTTTCATTCTTTCCTGAAAAGAAAGAGACTCCAACTCAAATATGCCGGCGTCCTACCTGTCTGTCAGCCCCTGATTAAATCGAAAAGCAGGCATCCCATCTGTTTGCCCCAATGAAAAGTGTAATATTCTGCTAACCACTTTCGATTATCGCTCAACTTAAGGGTTTCCTGCAAAATGATCCTCGGTTCATTTGAAGTTTATTTGGCACACAAAAGGAAGCTGCAGAAAGCTTTATGCTTTTAAGCTAATAAGCAGTATACCCAGCTGACTCCATGGCTGAATCTCCGACACCTCGCCGTTCATATGACATGAATTTTCATAGTCGTGGACATCCATTTGTCATGAGACATAAAACCTAAAAATATCCTGAGAGCAAGGGACAGCTAAGAATATTAACGGAATCTTAATTCTTTGTCCCCATTTGGGATAATTTTGAGTCCAGAAGTTACATAAAACCACGTTCAAATTATGTAACCATATTTTCCCCACCAAGCATATCATTTTACTAAAACCAAAATTTTTTCTTGCCAATGTACTGGGGCTTAGCCTCCCATATCTGAGCACACCAGGGGCATGAAGCCCTCACCCCACCCCAAAACCTCCAAGGGAAGTCACACCCACAAATCTGAAGACGCTTCTCCTCCTTGCCTTTGTTTCTAGTTTATCCAAAAGATTTGGGGAAAACTTGCTGAGAGGGAAGTCGCTTTGGGTTGCTTGCAACTGTGATCTCCCCAGGAGCAAACGCTTGGAAATAGAATTCCAATTTCTGCACCATTTGGAAAGTCTTTGGGGGTTCCTCTGAGACATTAGATAATTGAATATAGCTTTCTCCCACTGAAAAAAAAATTCTCACCTCCAACGACAGCCCCCAAACTCCCAAGATCCCTGAGCACACTAGTCAATTTTATGACAAAATTAATCCGGAGCGTGACTTATGGAGCCCCAGAGGGAGGTCACTGGGGCCGGTAAATATGTAAACATGGCTTTTTCGGTTTCCGTTTCGCATGAATACAAAATAAACTGCGACCCTCCGCACGCTGGAAAGTTCTTCCTTAAAGTTAATAAAATCTGTCAACTTCCATAAAGGCTGAGAGGAAGGGGGTCCACAGGTGCAGGCGCTCAGGCTCCGTCTCGAGGAGTCGGGGCAGCTAATAAAAAGCCCTGGGCACTGCGCGGCTCCCTCCCCATCAATTCCCATCAAGCGTTATTACAGTCATCTGCCGCCTCGGAGGTGCGTCCCCCGCGCTCGCCCCGCAGAAGCGACAATGACATTTGGCCGAACTGCAGGTGCGGCTGTGTGTGGCCGCGCGGCCGGAGTGGGGCCTGCCTTTGTGGCGCTCGGGTCCTTTGATCTGGGCCACAAAGGGCCGCGGAGCTGCAGCCCCCGGCTTTCTGCCCGCGGCTCCGCCCGGGCCGGGGAGGGGGCGGGTGAGGGTGGGAGACGGCAAGGAGGGAGGCGGGAGCCAGGAGGGAGGAGGAGGGAGCCTCGGGAGGGGGTGATCCATAATATTTATTTCAACAATAGCTTCAAATCTTTTTAAACATCATAAGAACACGGCTCATTAAGCCCACAACAGCCTTGAAATTGTGTTATAAAACCGCAAAACAGAAATCAATACATTTGCTAGAAAGGAGGTAATGAAATATATTGAGTTGGCCGAGAAGTGGTTTGTACGAATCATAATATTATTATGTGCGCATCAATTCCATCTCCAATACTTAAAGTTAACCAGCTAGCGAAGAGCGCTCTGAACCCGCGTTCAACAAGCTCTCCCCGGTTACTTGCCAGGCGGGCGCATCCTATAAATAACCTGGGGAGGGGGCCAGATCAATGCTGCCCACCCCAGAGCTTCAGCTGCCGCAGCCCTATCGCTTCCCGGCCGGATCAATACGTGCGCACAATGGCCGGGAGAGCGCCGGGGGCAGGCGGCAGGCCCACCGCTCCGAGCCTCGGCCTCCCTCCAGCCAGAGCTCGGCGGCCAGCTTCTATCAGGTCGGCTTTGGCCAGCTGCTCAGCCCCTCCTAGCCAGAGACTGCAGCTTCCCTCCCTAGCCTTCTAGAGAGGAGATCCGGCTTCTAGTTTCCTCTCCCCTGGTGTGTATGGACCTGAGGACCCCAGTCTCTGAACCCAGCACCCAGTGGATGAGCTAAAGTTTGTTTTCTCATGACTTTGTTTTTGGAATGGTGATGTTTTCCTTCCCCTGTGCTGTCAGTGAATTAAAACTGGATGCATTTTTCTTCTCCATCCTGATCTATTTTGAAAGAGTATCTGATTCTGTAACGTACGGGAAGCTACAAGTCAGGATAGATCCCGGTTTTGCGGGGCCTGAAGTTTATGCAGTTTGGGGCTGGCTGGGAGCCCTCATGAAGAACACCTATCTTACTTCTGCAAATTTCCTAAAAGCATATGAACTCATTGCCAAGGCCCCTCCCAGCCTTAGAGGGGCCTCGAGAGGGCCCTGAACTGGACCCTCACAGCTTCTGAGAGGGTCAGACTCACAGAAAGCCCAGGCCGCCTGAAATCATCTGATCCATGCGTTTCCATGCTGCCTCCACCTTCTGGAATGTAACCCCCTGAAGGGTCTGGCCTTGACTGACTTTTTTCCCTCTGTGTCCCCAGAGCAGAGAACCTGTCACCTAGTAGGTATACCGTGAATAGGGGGATCTGGGAACGGGCTGCTCTGTAGGGTCTGTCGGGGCGCTACTGGCTCCCGTCCCAGCCACAGGGGTTTCTTGGAGGCCTTGAGTTGGGCAGCCTCTGTGTGTCCCCTCTAACTCGACCTGTGGCATCTGCACTGTGCGTTTGGAGTTTGGACTGACCATTAAACCAAGAAGAGCTGGTCACTGCCGGAGTGTTCTCAGGTGGTCAGTAGAACATGGACAGCTGTGTGTAACTTTATGTACACACAGGCAAAGCCTCACGCCTAAACAAATGCACACACAAAACCGGGTCAGTGCAGATATGAGTCCCCAGATCATCTAAATTTCGGGAGATACCAACAAGTAGTGTATAAGGGCCCCAAACAGTGGTTCTCAACCTGCGATGATTCCACCCTCCCCGCCCCCCCACCCCGAGGCGGGGACATTTGGCGATGTCTGGAGACATCTTTGGTTGTCACATTCTTGGGGGTGGAGGGGTTGAGAGGGGGAAGAAGGTACCGACATTTAGAAGATAGGGGCCAGGGATGCTGCCGAATACCCTATGTACACAGGACAGCCCTCACCACAAAGAACTGTCCAACCCCAAATGACCATGATGCCACGAATGAGAAATCCTGAGCTACGGCTGCACCAAGGACGGTTTTCTGGCCAGAACTGACAGGGCTACTGGCCCTGTTTCAACCACAGAGCCTTGGACACTCTCTCTAGGAGAAGGGGGATGGGCAGTGTGAGACCCCATACCCCTCTCTTGATATTGTGGCTGGGTACCAGGGCCGCATCCAGCTCTCCGCTTGATAACCACTGACGGCCATTGTCCCCAGTGTGCCACCACAGCTCTGGGCCTTTGCTCCGGGGCCACCTGAGGACGAGCCCTCCTTCTGACGGATTCCAACACACCAACCAGTCTCTCGTTTACTAAGGCTTGGCTGTCCCTGCTCCTGCCTGGCCTTTGAGGTACCCGACTCATAGGAAGGGTTTGAATAGATAAATCATCAGTCTTGAAACCTGTGGCATCATCTCTGCTCTCCATCACTTCTCCACCCATGCACACCCCTAACACCCCTACCACACACACAAAGCTCTCCCCCCCACCAGGTACTCCAACGCACACTGACCCTCTGAAGCTACTGGGTAACCACGTCAGACTCTACACTATAAATACAGGATTAGACACGATAAATACAGAATACAGAATGTGCCTATATCTCAGAATCTAAAAGCCGGGTGACAGTAATTTTTCCAGGACTAGGCTTTTCCCCCAGATTCTGTTCTGATTCCCTTGCCTCTTTCTTTCTTTTTTCCCCTCCCCCATGGCCTATTGTCTCATGCTTATCCCAGAATTGATCCTTCCTACCATCTTGGCCATTCTCGGACACAGACTTTGTGACGACCCAAGTTTCTGCTTTTGTTGGCCAGGAAAGATCAGTGGTCACATGAAACAGCACAAATGTGATTTTCTTTGTTTGGAGAGGGGAGTGTCATCTCTGCTACATAATCCCAATTACGCACAATTAGCTGACTCAGGCCAACTCTGGCCACTCATTGACCAGGCAGATGGTCACCCGGGCTATGATTTTGTCATCCCAGAACCTAGAAATCAGTTTAATCGGGGCACAGAAAACTAAGAAACCGCCTCCTATTTCCATTTGGCCTAATACCTACAGATAATCCTCTGATCATCTTAAGAGCCAATCTAAAAAGTAATCTGTTGGGTAGTTTTTAGATTTCAAATAATTATTTTTTTAAATTAAATTGTTTTCACTTTCAGTTTGTACCTGAGGAATGAGACCAAAAGAAAAATACTGCAGAACAAAATTTTCCACATTGTAGACCTCAGAAATGTCTAAGAAAAATTAGCCCTGATGATTAAATTTTAAAACTTCAGAGGATGAAATTTAGGGAAAATGAAAAAAATCACCCAGTCCTGAACATATTAAACTAACTCAAACAGAATGACTCAATCATCCTTCGAGTCAGGATTTGCCATAATTTGGTCATGGTTTATGGAACCAATAGTGAGAAAGTCAAAATGATTTCTTTCTCTGTAAATTTTTGGGGTTTTGTTTATAAACACAGAGATTCTATCATAAAATATATGGTTTTTTTATTTCAAACCAAGCACGCAAGACATTAGGAGTTCCTCCAAAATGGCAAGGAATTTATCCTTGTTTACTGTGTTTATGATCTACAGGATGTCCATAAAGTCTGGAAACATAGGCAAATATAAATAATGTGGTCAAGAATATCTTCAGTCTTAAAAACAACTAATATATATATTTCCACCCTTTACGGCCATCTTTTATTATCACTGTCATGTGGACAGTACAAATGAAAATCTAGTTTACATTGCTTATGCGATGCAAATACGTACACAGGTTGAGAGTAAATAGATCTTCCTCGAAATAATAATAACCCATTTGTGTCAACTTTTTGGAGGGCAGATCAACATTTAAATGAATACCAATGAAGATACTTTTGGAAAGTGAAGAATCTTTCTGAGAAGGGAGTTTACTGGTTTTTGAAGTACAGGTTTGCCTAGGTTGGATTTCCTTAAAAAGCAAGACACACAATGAAGTTGGAACTGTGGCAGAGGATGGAGATGAGGATGGGCATTCGTGTCCCTTGGGCTGTTAGGTAGCAGGCTTTACGGGCTTTACACGGTTTATCTCAATGGAATCTTCTTCCATCTCTGCCACCTGAATCAGGACACATCTTTAGGCACATAAGCCTAATGCAGTGAAGATCCCTGTTTTACTAGGTTCCTAGACATGAATGCAGCATGCATTCATGGCAGGAAGACATAGAAAATGGAAAAAAACGTGCAGGTCTGGGTTCTACTCCCAACCCTTCCAAATAACTAGCTGTGTGACCTTGGTCGCATCACTTACCCTTCGTAGGTCTGTTTCCTTTAATGTCAGGCAAAATTATTCTAGGGCTAAAAATGCTAGAATTGCAGTACTATCAACCCCACTGGTAAGGAAGCTCCCTTTGTCTTAATAAAGAATACAACTCACAGATCCCATCGTCCATAGGTGAGGAAAAAAGTGTCACCCACAACCTGGACTGTCTGGTCCACTGGGAGGCCCAGCTGCATGGACTGGCACTACTTGAAAGGAACCTTAGGTGCCAATTCCAATACTCTTATTTGGAATTAAAAAGTCAGTCAGAACTGGGGTGTGATAACTTATGTCGTAGCTATGTGTAAAACTGTCTTATGCCCTGTTTAGATTAATTCTTTTTTTTTTTTTTTTTTTTGCGGTACGTGGGCCTCTCACTGTTGTGGCCTCTCCCGTTGCGGAGCACAGGCTCCGGACGTGCAGGCTCAGCGGCCATGGCTCACGGGCCCAGCCGCTCCGCGGCATGTGGGATCCTCCCGGACCGGGGCACGAACCCGCGTCCCCTGCATCGGCAGGCGGACTCTCAACCACTGCGCCACCAGGGAAGCCCTTAGATTAATTCTTGAGGGCAACGCTGCTATCATATTCACGGGGCATCACCGTGGTATCTGGCAGGCAGAGAGATACTGCCTAAGTATTTGTTCAATCAAAGACAAAATCGATTGAAATAATAAATCAAGATCCAACCTCTTGGCTTTTACTTGACTTGGAGTCACTATTTGGAGGCATTCTGCAGTAGGAAGTATGTTTGTACATATTTTGAAGGTTATTCCTTTCAACCTACTGTTCTTACCACCTGCATCCATTCCAGTCCCAAGGATTTGAATCTTGGATTCAGTTAAATACGAACAAATCACATTTGCCACACTGCCTAAGTTTATGGCAGTCTCCGGTTTGTATGCCTCTGTGTGTGTATCTGTGTGTGTGTGTGTGTGTGTGTGTGTGTGTGTGTGTGTTCTGTGCTGCCACCTGCATGTTTGGGTGCATTTGGGTCTGCAGATCTGTATCTCTTGCCAGTGAGGAGTGGGCCTGCCTTTCTACATCCCTGCAACTCTTGAGAGCATTGGCTATATCATTTGCAGCAGCTGAATCAATATTTTAATGGAAAATTACAAAGAAAATGAGTATTTGGAAACCAAAGGTTGCCGACCAAGGGCAGACAGATAAAAAAAGACTGCACATCACCTAGAAGAGAGAGACCTAGGAATTGACTTCCCATCCATCTCTTGTATTCCTGTACTTATTTTATAGCCAACATATTCTCTTTCAGCCCCTGATTGCTTATTTTAAATTGTTTTCCATTTCCGATCCTCTATCTTCCCTGTCGTCCCCCCCCCCCACCCGCCCCTTCTCTCAGGCCTCCCAAATGATACAGTCTGTGCCATTAGCGATGTAGCCGATGAGAGCCCAGAGATGCTTCTTGTCTTCAGCCAACCCTGGGGAGAGCAGATGAGGAGAAGGGAGATGTCTTCCTCCTGGAAGATGATCTGACGGCAAGCGAGGTCCCACCGACCCCTCACCGCAGGTCTGAGGCTCTGCAGAGGAACCACATAAAATACTGCAGAAGGTAAGGCTGCCAACAAGTGCAGCACACAGAAGGGATCTAGGTCAGAGGCACGAATCGATCTCAAGGCGTGAATCACTGACCTCCGCCCACGCACACCCCGCTCTAAATTGAGTCCCTGTTAACTAAAGATCGCATTTCCATTGTTACGGCTTAGAAAGCGATTCCTGATTCCAGTGTTTTACATCTTACCCAGCATCTGTTTGGGAAGACTTTCTATTTCATCTTTTAAACATCCAAAACACAATTCCAAACATTTCCAAGGTAAACTTGTCTTCCATTCACCATAAACCCCAGAAAGAATGCGGGTAGAAGAGAAAGGCTCAGCAAACATTCCTCTGTTCTGCATTGAACCGACGGTATCTGGATCATCCTCGGGGACGTATCATAACAAATTGTATCTCTAACAATCGTCTCTGCGAAGGTCGGATAAAGTCCCAAAGATCAAAATCTGGGATAAAGGGGAGGTGCACGTTTCTCAACAGGAGGGAAGGGGGATGGTTTGGATAACTTTACTACACAGGGAATTCCCCCACGAGTTCACATATTGCAAAAGGTGTGAAGGAGGAAAACCTCCATTCAAGGAAAGGTGCAGAGAAAAGGATTCCAAATATCTGAATTGAACTAAATGCTCATCAAACCCCCCTTGGGAATTTAGAAACTCTATTTCTATATCAGCTGAATCACTTCTCTGACTTAGAAAGTGTGTTCTACTGAACCCCACTAACAGCCTGGGACTGTACCTTCTCCAGCCTCCAGCTCTATGTGACAATATGGACCCCAATGGGGATGAACTACTGCATTGTTAAGTTCATCCTTAGAACTTAATTAAAAAATATACAATAGCTGGTTTCACATTCTTTTACTTCATTTACGATTTTCTAATGAAATCAAAATTTTGGAAGTAAAGTAACAGTTATTCCAGATTCTAGTACCTGGAGTTCTAATTCCTCTAAAGCAGAATTCCAGGACAAAGTCCTATACTTTAATGGTAGAACACTAATTTGAATTTTACGTGGATGTTGAATATTAACCCTGACACTGTCCTGGACAGCAAGTTTCTCAACCTCAGCACTATGGACCTTCTGGCCAGATAATTCTTGGTTGTGGGGACTGTTCTTGCTGTAGGATGTTTAGCAGCAGCCCTGGCCTCTACCCACTAGGTGCCAATAGCCACCTCCCAACCCCGTTGTAATAAACAAAAATGTCTCCTGGGGGCAAAATCGCCCCCAGTTGAGAACCGCTGCTACTCTCACCAAGGGGAAAATTCATTTATTAGACCTTTTTATTCCACTTCAAAGAGAGCACAGAGTTAGAGTGCTTTTCTGGGAAATGGAGTAAAAAAGAAAATAAAGAAAATAAATTATGTATTTCCACCCATTTAATGGAATGTTGAACAACCATTAAGATACATTTTAAAAGATACTTTATAAGCATGAGAATATGCTCACCTTACAATGTTAAGTAATAAAAGAGAACATGGGAGTATATTGCCATGTACGTATTCTATAAGATTCATGCATTTGTAAATATTGAAAATATTCTAAAGGGAAAACACCTTAAAATAATGAAAACCATGATTGTCTATGGGTGTTAGGATAATGCACTATATCTTTTCTTATTTAAATTTTTCTGTTTTCCCAAACTGTCTACCATGAACATGTATTTTTATAATTTTAAAGCAGACACAGAAAAAGGACAAAGAGTCTTGCATTATAAAGCAGGTTCATGGTATATGAACAAAATGCAGCAAACGCACTGCCATCGTCTATTCCTAGTTTGATCTTCTTCCACACCCTGAAGGAAGCATAGCAATTCCTTTCCTACTCATCAGATCCTTTTTCTCATTAATCCTTCACATCTGCTTCACTCTGCAGCCTTAAGTTTCTAAGGCCAGAATTCATGACATTGCTTATTTTGGTTTACACCTTGCTTCTCAACCTGGATATACTCATTCATTCCATATCCCAGCACTGTGCTGGGTCCTGAGAATTCAATGGGAACAAGGTAGGTAGAGTTCCTGCTTTCTTGGAAGATGGACAGTAAATCAATAAACATATACATGAACAAGGTAATCCAGCTAGTTAAAAGAGCTGTGATGGTAATAAAACATGGTGATGTGTCAAAGAGAATATGGAGAAAGCACTCTTTTAGACTGGGTGGTCCTGGAAGGCTTCTCGGAGGAGGTGACATTTGAGCTGAGAGTTAATGAACAAAAGGAGAGGGTCTTGGGGAAATGGGGAAGATCTAGGGGCTGTTTTTCAGGCATGCATTTCTATGTCCAAACATACAGAACAAGCATGGAACATTCAAAGAAGAGAAGAAAGGCCCCTGAGGTTGGAGTTTCGCAAGCAAGGGGAAGAGTAGCTGGACTCTGGGCTGGAAAGTTAGCAGGCCCCTGAGTAGACAGCCTTGGTCCAGCCAGGCTTAGGTCTAGGGGCACTGGGAGGTGGCAACTGTGAATCAGAATCTTTGGGGCCAGAGCCCTGGAATCTGCAATTTAAAACAAACTTTCAAGGTGATTTTGATGCACTGGAAAATTTGAGAACCATCGTTCTAGTGTATACACTTTTCTCAAAAAGTGTGGGAGTGCTTTGACAGAGGTGTTTAGTGAACTAATTCAGAATTTTGCTACTCAGAGTGTGGCCCATGAATCAGCATCTCCAGCATCATCTGAGAGCTAATCACGAATGAAGATTCTCAGGCCCCTTCTCCAGATCTACTGAATCAGAATCTGCATTTCAACCACATTTCAAGTGATTTACAGGGAGGTTTGAGAAGCACCGACTTAAATCAGTACATTACATATTATAGTAAATCTTCTACAGAGAAGCAAATGGAGACTGTGATTTTTAGTGATAAAAGATTAGATAGCAACAAAATACCTGATTATACTATCATTTTTCTCTGGTATTAGGGAGCCCCAGGAAAAAAAGCAAGCAAAAATCTGTTCTCAGTTGTGCCAGTGTTAAACCTCTTTAGACTGAACTGTAGTGTCTGAACTGAAGCCTTGAAATCTGAACTTGTGGGCTTAAAAAGATGCACTTGACTGAGTAATAGACACTGAAATTTATTTTATCATTTAGATTTTTTTAAAGGGAGGGAAAGTTCTTTATTAGAGCAACTAAGCATAAACATTTACTATGTTTTACTAGTATTTTATATTTTAAAAATACATAAGACAAAGAAATAGGAACTATTATTCGTATTTCTATTGTACTATTGTATCAGTAGAGACTTCTATCGTTAACCCTTAACAATCATCAGTCTTATTCATGGTCCCTCTTCCTCTTACCCAGCATGCTTTGTAATACTTTACTGACCTCATTGCACTTTGTGTGCATCTATACATTCTTCCTTTACTCTGCAAAATCTCTGTCTCTCTCGTTTCTCATTAACACGGAGTTTTTATTTTATTTAATTAATTAATTAATTTAGTTAGTTAGTTAGTTAGTTAGCGGTACGCGGGCCTCTCACTGTTGTGGTCTCTCCCGTTGCGGAGCACAGGCTCCGGACGCGCAGGCTCAGCGGCCATGGCTCACGGGCCCAGCCGCTCCGCGGCATGTGGGATCCTCCCGGACCGGGGCACGAACCCGTGTCCCCTGCATCGGCAGGCGGACTCTCAACCACTGCGCCACCAGGGAAGCCCGAGTTTTAATTTTTTTTAATGCAACAGCTTTCACTAATTCCAGGACGGGTCTTGCTACTTTTTCTTCAGTGGTCAGGAAACGACCACGTTTACAGGAGCCCTGTGTTTACTCTGGCTCTCTCTAATCAAGGGATTTTTCTTTCAGCAGACCACAGCTCCTAACTTTATCTCTTTGTCCTTTGAAGCCCAAAGCTATTATTTCTAGCAACCGTCACTAATTCAAGTAAACACTCCGTTTTCTCCCAAAGTGCTACATTCTGTTAAAGAAAACTAGAATTAGGAAGGTCTCAATTTCTACCGGCTCTCTATTTTATGAAAGGATATTGCAACAAGGCTTGAGAACAGAAGCAAAGTGTGTCTTCTCCATACTCACCAGCTGGCTCCCTCCTCCCACAGTGTTGATGGTTGACCCCACCTACCGAAGGGTGTTTCACACATTTACCCCAAAGTACAAATAAGGATTCATAGGTAAGGAGTGCTATCCTTCTTAACTTTCTTTATTCGGAGGCAGCGGCTGCCTCTATTGTTTTTCTGCCTGCATCAGTCATAAAGATGTTTCTTCTGGAAGAGATCTGATCTTTGCCCCTAACCCCGCTGGAGGTAACTAGGACAGGAAGGAGAGCAGGGCACCTCACCTGGAACAGCGATGGGGGCTGTTTTACTCAGGTGTCTGGGTGCAGTCTGTGGCTGTCTTGGTTAAACTCTTGTGGAGAGGGCTGTTCCCAGATCTAGAGCTTCTATAGCAGGAGGGCTGGCCTGTCCTCCAGACTTCCAGTAGCAGAAGACCTGGGAAACGTGGTCAACTCTCTTAGTATGCCGTACGTGGCCTATGGCGGTTTGGGCTGCTTCTCATCTCATTGGCTGTGACGTTGCTCCGTTCTCTAATGATGCCGAATGTAAATATCCTACAGCGTCAGTGTTGTTATCAGTACTATTAACGGTGCTATTAGTAGTCGGTAGTACAACAGCTGTTAGACGAGTAGCAACCTGAGGCCACACAAGCCATTCCTCCAGCCATTTCACACGAGTGCAAGCAACCTGAGGGCAGATAGCCATTCTGCACTGTTCACTGATGTGTCCCAGGACCAAGAACAGTGCCCGGAGGGGAGCAGGTGCTCCCTAAATGTTTGCTGAATTAATGAATAAATGAACTCCACCTAGCAAGCCAGCGTGTTCCCAGGGTCTCAGACGACTTCTAGACTCCCTATCCCTTTTGGAGCTACACGTCACCATCCTGTGTATAGATTTCTAGCGCACTTCACTGCACTGTGGGCTCCACCACTACGCAAGCACCAGAGGGTGACTCTGGCGCTCCCTAAACTGCCTGGTACTTAGGGGTGCTTCACAGTCTAATAAGCTTTTAATAACCATCTAGATCCGGGGAAGCTAACCTTTTTTAGTCTTTGTTATGGCTGGGTCTGAAATGAACCTTCCAAACTCAGAAGCAGGAGAACGTTTGGCCAGAGGGCGATTACAACTCCTAAAATAGGGAGTGTTTCATTAGAAAGAGCATTGGGCTAGCAGAGAGACACGCTGGATTTAAACAGTTCTCCGCCACTTACCATACAACCCTCTGGAAAGGTCATATTCCATTTTCCCTAGACCTTGGTTTCCTCATCTGTTTAAAGGGAATGGTGTTCCCATCCGCTCTGTCCTGTAGGGTGAAGGGAAACAGTGAATGTGAAAGTGCTTTGTAAAACATGAAGCCTCCAGCGTGCAAAGGATGATCAGGGAAACTTCCTTTCCCCAACCTCAGGCCCAGTTTAAAGCCATCGTGTTCTTTCCCTTTCGGTATCTAGCACCTCCAGCAGAGACATTTGGGGTCCTGTCTGAACCCAAAGATCTGCCTCCTGGTGGGGGCCTTCTCCTGAGATGTCCTCATGCTGTGGACCTTGACCTTGAAGGCATCTGCATCCTGTCCTTCTGCCCCAACCTTCCTCTGCTGAATCAGTCTGTAGTTGCACCCACCCCTAATGTAAGGTGGTCCTGCCTTGTGTCCTTCCTTTCCTCCCTTGCAAAATGAGCTGATTGGACCTCATCTGGGGAGAAAAGTTAAATCCGTACAGAGGCCAGCAGGCTGGCAGATGAGTGAGGTGATCTAAATGGGAATGGAAGAAAAGTGGAGAATGGGTTTGCTCCCTCTAAAGGGGACAGTGGCACCTTAGCGCCAGCCAATTGTTGAAATGTGGGAAGGCGAGAACACTACATCATCTGACACTCAAAAAAATCTGGAAATTTGAACTTTTCTATGAGCCCTCCTGACCTTCAAATGTTGGCAGTGTTTTCAAATTTGTTAAATATGCCTTGGGAGCCAGATAAAACACGTATGCAGGCCAAACTCAGCCTCTGAGTCTCCATTTTGTGGCCCGAGGTCTCCGAGCCTCCTTTCAGCTCTAAGAGCCGTGGCTTTTCTGGGCTGTGAAAGCTGCTCGAAAATACCCCAAGCAACTTCTACCCTTTCCTCTCCTCTCAGGTCCTCTTTGCGTCTCACCTTGAGCTACTGTGACAGCCTCCCTCCGACCCTCTGTATCTATCTACTCATGGGACCTTATTTGGAAGTCGAGTGTTTGCAAATATAATTAAGATGAGGTCATTAGGGTGGACCCTAATTCAATATGAATAGTGTCCTTATAAGAAGGCGAGAAGAGATACAGAAACAGACAAGCCCAGAGGGAAGATGATGTGAAGACAGACGAGGAAAACACCATGTGACGACAGAGGTAGAGACCGGAGTGAGGTGTCTACAAGCCAAGGATTGCCAGCAACATCAAAAACTAAGAGAAAGGCATGGAACAGTTTCTCCCCTAGAGCCTTCAGAGGGAACATGGCTCTGCTGACACCCTGACTGACTTCTATCCTCCAAAACTGTGGGAAGCTTAAGCTTCTGTCATTGTATTTGTTATAGCAGCCCTAGGAACTAATACGCTGGCCAATCAGTGGGTGGGCACCAAGAGAGGAAGGAAGATCGGCCACCATCATCGTCCCTCCCTCATAGCACATCCAGACCATGGAAACCTGACCCTCCTCGCAGATTTCCTAAGTTTCCTAAAATGTTAACTACTTCCCTAAATGTTTCCTCGATTTTCCAGGAATTTTCAAATCTAGCTTCGTGTGCAAAGAAACATGTGAATCTCGTTGATCCTCTTCACAGGGAAACAAAAATACACCAGCCGCTCACGCCTGCAAACTATTTCTCCACTGTGATAATTCAGATGCAACATTTCCCTGCTCTGTGAAACATTGCGAGACCTGCAGTCTGTGAAAAGCATAGGAGAAAGAGTTGACTTGTTTCCCCGTGAGAGAGGGCAAGAGATGGGGAATAAGGCCCCACACACTGCTAGGTGGAGGCACTGTTCCCTCTGTGGAAAAGATATCAAAATAATTTGATCTCGAAATATTAACAAGGTCTTTATAGGGTAGATAATGCTTGTCGCCTCCATAAAGTATCCAGTGCTTGCTGAAGGAAGGTACTCGGGTTAGTGTGTGGATTCACAATCTGTGTGCATCCCTGCTACTTCTGTCAACACTGCATGGTGAAGTCGAACAACCCTGGTCAGGAGGGTTCTCCTGTCAGAAGGAGGTGAGAGAGCAGATCACTTCCTGTGAATCCCAGAGGATTCTACTTCTCAAGAGACCTATGAGTAGGGAAAGGGGAAGGTGCAGAGATTTAACTTATTTATTGTAGAATTCTGGGCCTGGGGTTGAGTTAGGGAGAGACTGGTAGTACTCAATCTTCTTGGGAAGATTTCTGACGGGACAAAAGGAGAGCAGAATGGTTAAGAGCTGAGCATGTGTGCTCTGGAGCTGGGTTGTTTGGGTTTAAATTCTGGCCAGATGCTGTGCCCTTAGACATTTCACTTAACCTCTCTGTACCTTAGTTTCCTTATCCATAAAATGGGTGCAATGACAGTACCTACCTCATGCAGTTGTTGCAGGGATTAAGTGCGTTAATTCAAGTAAACCCTCTGAAACATCATCCGACACTTTCTAATTGCTGAATACATCTTATTGAAACGGTTGACTGTGGCCCCAGTGGTACTAAGTAAGGAACCACCCACAAGTTCAATGGCTTAAAACAATGCCCATCTATTCCCCTAGATCTGTGGGAAGGCTCTGCTCAGTTGCATTCACTCAGGTGCTGGCTGGGGCTTGGCTGATCTTGGTGGGGCCTGGCAAGGGATTGCTCTGCTCCACGTGGCTTTTATTCTTTTCCCAGGATGGGTGGGCATGTTCTTTTCATGGTGATGGCAGAGGCACAAGGGTACAAGCAAAAACATGCAGGCATCTTGGGGCCCAGGCTAGGTGCTGGCACACCACTGAGTCAAGTCACATGGCCAGACCCAAAGAGGCAGGGAAATACACCCTGCCCTGGGGAGCAGCAGTGCAAGTCACATGGCAAAGGCTATGGATAAGAGAGGGCTGAAGAACCAAGCATGGGAACTACCATAGTAACTCTTTTTATTATAATTTACATAAGAAGTATTAGACTGAGAATCCAGGTGGAGAGATTATATCCTGATCTTCAACTGACCAGCTCTTGGGCAAATCACTCCTCCACCCCGAATGAGAAGGTGCATTTATTTAGTTATCTAAATAACTCAGGCTCCGGCTCTCACACTAACTTCTCTACAGCCAAAGAAGTTCCTTCCTGGCCACTCTTAACTCTGAAGCTTTAGGTAAATGTGTGTGTGTGTGTGTGTGTGTGTGTGCACACGTGCACACATGTTAGATAGAATCTGATCTTTGTTTAAGTCTGCAGAAAACCTCCCTATTTGGGCAGCATTCCTAAAAGAACTCTTCTAGAAATGATTACTCAGGATGATGTACTATTAGGCTATGGTAAGCTCCCTAGTTAGCACAGTGACTAAGGATGCTTAGAAATGGCAGGATTTGGGAGGGATGTTATCTTAGTTACTCCAGAGCTGGGGCCCAATTAGCAAGGGGGAAGGGTTCTTAAAGGGACAGTGTGGCTTTTTGCAAAAATTAAGTTTTCCTACTCTGTTTTTGTTTTCCTTTTTGCACTCACGTGTGTTTAAGGAGAACCCCCTTTATGGCAAAATGCTTTTAAAATCCTCCACGTGGAAGCAGCCCAGGAGAGGGGAACACAGGCTCTTCAGTACCAAGAGCCCAGCGGAGCCCAGCCGCTGGCCTCTCTACTTGCAGAGTCAGCGACTAGGAAACTCTGCATCAATGGATGTCTGAGTACAAAGAGAACTGGGCAACTGGTCTACCTGTGCTTTCATCAGTACTCTTCTCACTCCCAAACCTGGCCCCCCAGCCCCCTCTCCAAGGCCTCTGGTTCTGTGATTCCAGATGAGAAAAAGAGGGGAGAACCAAGCTTTTGCCAGTGGCTTCAGACTTTTTGATGGCAACTCTCGCTAAGAAGTACATTGATCATTGCAGCCTGGTACACACACATACGTGGCTGAAACAGAGCTTCATAAGGCACTACTAACCCTTTAATACAGAGTGTGATATACACTGATTTTCTTATTCTGTTACCCTTAAAAAATAATGCTTGGCATAACCTGCTAGACTGATTTCATAATGCACAAATATTAGGGACCCAACCCATAGTTTGAAAAACTCTGGGCCAGTTCCAAGGTGTGTGTCGATAGTTAGAGGGGTGGAGAAACAAAACTCTTTAAGACCCACAGACCTCACACTTGTCTAAAACAAGAGGCGGTTGGTTAGAAGAAAACTAAGAAAGGGTGCAGCTACTGAAGCAGCAGGAGGTGTCTGTATTATTTTGATTTGGGGCACATCACCGAATGGGTGTGAACTGTAAGGATTTCTCCTGTATGGGACTAGACAGACTATTGGAGAGAATGGAATCCAGTGTTTCCTATTCCTTCTAAAATAAATATACTTACATTTTTAAAAGGGAGTAACTCAAGTGAAGTGATCAAACAGGTAATAGTATAAGCGACTCTGATAACGTGAAATTGTGAACATGGTTAAGATTCTGATGGAAGCTGCTGGGAAATATTGATGGATATTGAAACTTTCAGGGTACACGTGGGGAAACTGGTCCACGGATCAGAAAAGTTATGCCCCAGAGTTGGCTATTGAGCAAGTCATAGCTCCAGGTTTCCTGGGGTCCAACTGTTCCTTCTCTGCGTTCTGGGTCTCAGTTTTGCTATCTTGTAAATGACAGTGGCCCTGCCTGTCTCACAGGACTGGTGTGAGATGAAACGGGTGGAAACACCCCAAATTCTAAATACCGAAGCAGCTCTGCAGGCTGTTTATCATTGCCCTTCCCATCCCTTCCATCAGGAGAGGAGCCTGCCTGCCGTGCTGGCATCTTTATCCATGTTTACAGGTGACTGACTGGGCCTCCTACTGAATGTGGCTGTGATTACAAGAAGCTGATGTAACCCCTGGCCTCTCTGCCTCGTGTCCACACAGACCATGCTGGGTCAGGATTCAGCTGGACCGGGTCCCATCCTGGGTCTTACGAGGAGGGACCGACTTGTGTGGCCTCCAACACCATGCCACGTGTCTTCAAAGCCCTCTACGGCACGTAAGGAAAAAGCGGATCCTGGAACTGCCCTTGCAGAGGTGAGTGGCCAAAGGTCCCCCCACAGAAGATGGTCTGTTCCTGGTGGTGTGGATAAAGGCCTGTCACATCCCCCGCCCCCGTCGTCCTGGCTTTAGGGAGGATCTGAGCCAAGATGACTGGAGGTCCCTGAGTCTTTGTTAAACTTGAGCTCAGATGGATGTAGAAACACAAGACGAGCCAAATCATATGTTTAAACAGTTAAGAGGAAACCAGGCTCAGCAAGGAACTGCAACCCTGGATTTAGCCTGGGTGAATTTTCCTTCTGTGGGATTTCCTGTCCCTTTTTTGGATGTTTCTATCTATCAAATGTTCAGTGGCAGTTGGTTTAGGCCATCAACTCTGCAGTGAAAGAAAGCCTTACACAGTACTTGGGTTTAGCTGCTAAAATATCTACGGCTGACAAATGCACCCAAAGCTAGGCTTACATGACACAAGCTCCAGGCCTCCATCGATCTGCCCTTAGTGGAAAGAGACACCAAGCCTGAAGACCGGGCTTAAAGAAACATCCCTAACAATAAAGGCCGGCATGCAGCCCCAGCTGCCTCGGGGCAGGGACAGTGGGACTGGTGGGGGTAGGTCCTTAAGGAATGCAGAGTAAGTGAACCCAAAACTCTGTCTCCTGCAACGTTCTTAGACTGCAGTTAAAATTTAACAATTTTTTTTATGTAAATCATCTGGTATGCTCAATTGCATGGGGTCGGGGGGGCTGGGGGCGGTTGGCCAAGGAGGGAACAATGGGCTGGGATTAGATAATTTACTTAGTGCTAAAATTCCAGGAAGTTTGTGTTGATCTGGGCCTGGATCTTGTTACTTTTTAGCTCAAATCTAAATCTTTATCTTCCTAGTATACTTGAGAGGACATTTTTTTACTTAGCCATTTTTACAGTTGTAATTTTTTCCCCCTTTCATCAAATAGAGCTGGTTAGATTAGCAGCTCTTAGCACGGAGATGAAAATATTGGTAGAGCCCATTGGGCCCTGTTTTGTTTATTCTAACGGAGCAGGCTTTGATCTAAACATATTTCCTGGGGTCTGGACGAGATGACCTAATTCCTGTCTTATCCGTCTCCACTTTCTGTGAATCTCAGATTGCGTTGGACTGTGGAGCCCTTTGAAATTCACTTTACATTTTTTTCCCACTTTGTTACCCGCCCCTGACATTTGTTTCATTTGGGGTAGCAGTGTGTATGTAACTCCTAGTAAAAGACTCCGATGCTTTATTTTTCTAACAGGACTGCTAAGTTTTAACAGAGTGGGAGCTTTTTTTTTTTTCTTAAGTCCTCTCATTCTTGACATTCGCAACACGCCAAAAACAATAAGCAAATAATCTACTGCTAGAAATTTATGTCAACTGCAAATCATTTAGGATCTTCTATATGACACTTTTTTCCTAATTAAAAAAAAAAAAAAAACCCACTGTCTCTCACCTCCATAAACATCAGTTGAATAAACCCGGGCCAGGAGGATTGAGATGCAAGGACCCAAACTCCAAGTGAGCCTGGAGCCAGCTGGTATCTCCAATTGGTCTGCAGGAACCTGTCCCCTTCCTTACTCTGTGGACCCCATCGCCCTCCACAGCCACTGGCCTGAGGGGCTTTGGGTAGCTTGGGTCTGTCACTGGTCTCCCTTTTTCCTCCCTAGGTCCCTGTCAATCACCAAACTGCTCTTCCAAGTCTGTTTTCCAGAAAGAGGGAAGCCCCTGTGTGTGTGTGTATGGAGACGGGGGGGGGGGGGGGGGGGGGGGGGGGGGGGGATGAGGCTGGGGGTGAGGGGCAGCGAAGATGAAGGCAGAGACAAGGAAAAAACACAAAAGAATGTAGGGAAGGAAAGACGGGAAGAGAAGGGACAAGAAGAAGGTGAAAGGATAACAGCAACACAGTTGAGCGAGAAAAAGAAAAATCATACTTACTGAAAAATGCGGGAACCCCCCCCCCCCCTGCAGGTCGCTAACGTTTGTAAATTTTGAGGGATGGGCACAAGAGGGCTGGTTACATTATTCGCTGTACTTTTCTGCTTTCTTTTTACAAGTCATATTTTTAAAAATGTCACCAAAATGAATATTTTTAGTTTAGAAATGTTGTGAATTTTGGCTGTCATCATTCCGGGCAGCAACAACCCAGGAAATTTGGTTCTCGGCGATTCCAAGACACACGTCAAGTTTCAGAAGGGGGAAAAGAAAGGCGAAAAAGTGAGGCGAGGCGAGGCTTGGCGGGAGGGGGTGGGGCGGTGCGTTCACATCTGCCTTAAAATAAACCCTGTTGCTGTATAAATATAAATCCATTTCTCTTCCTCCGGGCTGAACCGAAAGGCTGAGTGTATTTCTCACACTGAGAGAGGAAGCAGGCTGGGGGCGATTTCTTGTTTTGGAAATGAATGGAAAGGGGAATGGGCAGGTAATGATCAATAGATTAGAAAGACAGTCGATCGATGGATGGATAGGCAGGGACCAAAGCGGAGAGGCAAGGGAGGTGAGAGAGACCCAGACGGAGACCCCGAGGCTCCGACCTTCTCCTAAGGGCTTCGGTCGCCTCGGAAAGTCTGTCCAAACGAAAAGGCGCGTTTGCTCCCCTTAACTCATCAGAAAACGCTAGAAGGGAGGAGGTTGGTGGTGAGAGGGAAAAGAAAAAATCGCCCGCTCCCTGCCCCGCCCGCCTGCCTGGCTGGCGGAAATGGACGCGCAGCCGGGGTGCCTGAGGGCCGTGACCCCCGCACCCGCCGCGGGTGGGAGCCCCGGGATGGGGGCGGGGGTGGGGACCGCGCCGCGGCCAAGGGAGGGAGGGGGCCGGGCGAGCTGGGTCCCTCCGCTGGGCGTGTGCTCGCGAACTGGCGTCGGGGCTCGGCCGACGGGGCCCCTTTGGAGAAGCGAGCGCTGGGCGAGGGAGTCGGGGAGCGGGGGTGCGGAGGGGCGTGTGCGAGACCGTCCCTCTCGGTGGCCCGCAGCCCTCGGATGCCCCGCGGGTCCCCAGGGAGAAGCGCCCCGAGCCTAGAACCACGAAGGCCCGGCACACCGTCGTCGTCGTCGTGCCCAGCCCTGGGAAGGGGTTGGACGACTCCTTCGCAGCGAAAACGTCCCCACTCCGGCCCGCGTATAACAAGAGCTGCCAGAAATCCGCCTTCTCGCCTTGTCCTCACCCTTGAACAGAGGGGTCTCTCTGGGGGCGGAGTGGCTGAGGCTGGAGAGGTGCAATCGAGGAACCTCGCTAACGTGCTGAAACGTCTGGGTGATTCTGTGCAGGGCGCACAGCCCAGTCGCTGCCCTCTCGAGGTTTGGGGGCGCCCGTGTCCCCATAAGGTCCCGGCCTGGGGTCAGCGCCCACCTTTCGGCACGCCCCGCCTGGGCCCCCAGACCACCCAGCCTGGGGAGGCGCGCCCTGAGCGGCCATGGAGTGGCCTACACCCCGATGGAAACTCTACTGGAAGGTGGCCCCGACGCTTCTCCCTTACCTGGGCGCAGGGCCACCGGCTGCCGGCGGTTCACCGCCTCTCTGGAAGAAAAATTTCGCCGACCCCTCTAGACACCAACTTTCACCCCGTCCGTTTGCTGACCCCAAAATAGTGCTCTGGAGGAAAACATGTTTCCCCTAGAACAAAAGGGAGAGAGGAGGAATCAGATTGAATTCTGATGATGCAATATTCAACTCGACAGCACTTATCCTTTGCAATGGACTTTTTCTTTCAAATATGCGTGTGTGTTTAAATGCCTAAAACCAAGTTGACCTCTTGGGTTGAGGCCCAGTTTCAGAGTCAGATTATATAACCCCCGCTGCCCCGGGAATTCTCCAGCAATGCTTCTCTCAGCCGCCTGGAAAACGACTGAATCAAGGGAAGTGAAAATGGAACAGTTGAAATGAAGCCGAGGTCTCCACGGGCACAAATATCTTGCTTAAGGAAACTTACCTGGCCGGATGGAACCTCCTATACCAACTTTTAATTTCATATCATTTTTTCCTTTTGCTTGGGGGCAGGGGGGTTGTAAGAGGAGTGGCCAACAAGCAATTGATATTGGGAGACTATCTAGATCCTCCAAATTAAAAAAAGAAAGGAAAAAAGAAAAGGAAAACACATGCCCATGCAAACCTGTTTCTGTTATGCCTTTTACAATTCCTTATTTAGAGAGAGATACACACTCAATTTACTGATGCCTGGGGAAATGTTAAAATACATTTCGGGGCCCTAGGTAAATAGAAATGCACTCTAAAAACACAGACACAGTATTTTGTTTTATCTGTTGCAAAAAAAAATGTATTTGATTACTTGAGTAAAATTACAGTATCTCTGTTGTTAGTAAGTATTAAATGTTAAAGAAATTGGACCCCCCCCTTTCCTTTCAACTTTCCAAGAAAGTGCATGTAACAGTCCAAGTTTTTTCTTCCATAACCTAATACAAAATAAACAAACACTATACCTGCTCTCTTGATCAAGAAGAAGCATTTGCTCTTGTAAGGAACATATGTACATTTTAATGAAAGTGATATTTGTTATTGTATATACAAGAGCATCTACATTTTCTCCACTGAAGGTTGTTCAAGATGCTATACTTAGCAGCATTGTGAAATTCCAGCACACATTTTCTATTGTGAATATACCTACAAGGCAAAATGTTACGTCTTAGTTTCAACTACCAAAACAACACTTGTATTTTCTCTAGAGAATTCTGCGTGCTTATCACTGTACAGAAACTTATTAACATTGAGGACGACTCAAGTAAAAAGCACGATACAAATAGCAGTTCAAAACGGAAAGGGTTAAATCTACAAAAAAAAAAAAAAAAAGCAGATTGAATTTTAGAACAAAAATCAAAAAAAACCCAAACCTTTCAAAGAACCACACAGTTCAGTCTGTACTTTCAGTCCTTTCCTTAAATTTGTTTCGAAAGATTAGACAATGTGTTTGCTGATAAAATTTTCCAGCAGGATCAAAGTGTACATTTATATACAGATTTTATTAGAGATCTAATGCATCACTGAGGCATTTCATCAACACCAGATTCATATTAAACTGGATATAGAAAATAAGTTAATGCCAGATTTAAGACCGCCTAGCAGGGCAACTTGCAATTGCCATAAATGTTACAGCAAGTTTACAGGACTCTAGTCAATTAGTATTTAGTCCAAAAATACAGAAGACCAAAGTTAACGCTTGCATCCTGTTTGCAAAGCCAGATTATATCACTAATAAATAAGCTTTCTTAGAACTCTAGAAGTTGAACAAGGTACAAAAGAATGTCTTCAGAATGTTGTAGTTCAGAGATCTGGGGGGACCAGAAGGTGGGGGGCACGGGGCAAGGAGTAGGAGGCAACCATGGGTCTCATTCTGAACGGGGATGCTCTTTCTCCAGCCAGAGTGGGTTTAACTTGTGACGATCTCTTTGCTGTCTTCCACGAAGCGGGTGAAACGGAAGTTGGTTCCATTCTCGCTGCTTGCCATCTTCTCCAGGCCAGCCAGGGGCGCACTGGGCTCTGAGTTCTGGAGCTTCTCCAGGTTTCCCGTCAGCCCACTAATAGGTGAGCTGCTCCCGCTGCCCAGGCTTCCAGGAATTGGAGGGATGCCGCCGTTCTGAATGACCGAGATCTCGTTGGCCTTCATCGCCAGCCCATTGGAGAGCGCTGCTGCATACTGATTCCAGAAACTGGAAGGATCCCCACTTCCTGACCTGGCCGCCAAATCCTTCTGGAACATTTCTGGGAACTTGACGGGATTGCCTCCTAGGAATGTCATGGGGCCGTCCACAGAGAGCCGGCGACCCCGGCGGGCAGGGGCGCTGTTCCACATGTGAGTGCCCATGTGTACCTGGGATGCGGGAAGAGAGGAGAGGAGGGAGAAAAAAACGGGAGAGAGAAGAAGGGAGAAGCTGAATAGTTGAATCTGTCTCAACTCATATCCCAACACTCACAGGGCAAGTGGCCGCAATGTCTATTCTTATTACCTGCCCGACAGTGGGAAGGGTAACAAGAGCTGTCCACTCCAGTCCACTGGTAATAAGGTGTCTGCTCTCTATAGCCCTGGGCTGCCTTTCCTCTGCCCGGGCAAGGATGCCTTACTTACTCCTTTTTTATTACCTGTATTTAGCTTATAATGGCCTCAAGCAAGCCAGTCAGTCACAGATAGCTCCTTTCAGGGGGAGAATTGTTACGTCCACTCTCATTGCCATGGTAAGTATTGCATCTGACACCTTTTACCCTATAAATGTCCTTTTCAGATGGGAAGAAAGTGCCCCTCACTGATTGCCCATTGGAGGGCCTGTGCGTGGAGAGAAAAAGCCAGAAAGTAATTATTCATTTCACTTTACTGGCCGCAATCTCTAGAGAAATACTCTGTCAACAGAAAAATGTACACAGTAAGAGTGTTCAACTGTTGCTCTAGAACTTAAGCATATTTGCTTTCTTTCCAACACATATCAGTAGGAAATGTTGTATGATCAATTATCATAATACCCATTAGCAGAGTGGTGACGTTACTGTTTTTAGAAAGACAAACCACGCTGGACTGCAGAGTTATGAAAAGATAGATGCCAACGCTGAGGAGAACTGTAATTATTAAGTGATACGGGCAGCACACAGGCCGCACGGAGGTCTTTAATCAATACCCCATGGCAACGCTGGGCTGTCTGACTTGGTAGGTAAAGCAATTCATTTGGTGCACTTAGCGAGTCAACAGGACTGGGCCGCCGCTTCGCTTAGGTACCAAATTATTCAATGCACCGTGACATTCAGCAAAGCTGCGGCCTGCCCTAGTCCCTGCCGTGACCCCGACCTGCACGGGCACCCACATTTCTCCAGATCGGTCACGTGCAACAGGTTCCCTTTCGAGAACTCTCTCCCTGACTATCTGGACTGAAGACTCTGGGAACGTACCTTACAAACAGTCAACGGCCAGGAGAGAGAGAGGGTGGCTAGGGTGGGTCTGGGTGAGGTACAGGTGGAGGGAGGTACCTTAAGATTGCCTTTTGTTGTAAAAGCTCTTCCACAAATAGTGCAAGCAAAGGGTTTCTCTCCAGTGTGAGTTCTCTCGTGAATCTGCAGGGCGCTCGACGAGGAGAAGGTCTTGCCACACGTGTTGCAGTAGTGCTGTTTGGGGGTCCTCCTGGGCAGAGCTGGGAGCAGAACTGGGGACGTGGCGGACGATGACAGAGGCCCAGAAGGGACGTGACTGGTGGGGGTGTCCTTACTGTCCTGAGTCGTCACATGCACGAAGCCGTTGACCTCTGTCTTGATGAGAGACGCCAACGAGTTGGCGGGAATCACCGCCGAGTTCTGATTGGGGCCAAGGTTGGAACTGGGCTCAAAGAGCTGTGATGGTAGATCTCGCATCTGATGTGTCAACATGTGTTGCTTCAAATTACCCTTGGTGGAAAAGCCACGATTGCAGACTGTGCAAATAAATGGTCTCTCTTTGGTATGACTTCTGTAGTGAATGTCCAAGGCACTCTGACAAGCAAAGGTTTTGCCACAAATGTCGCAAGCAGTGTTTTTAAATTTACCCCGGTCTCTGAAAGGGAAGAGGATCCCCAGAGAATCTTCTTTGATGATTTTCTCTGTGTGACTAGATGTCAAATCCAAAGCCCCACCGTTCACTGGGGTGGGAGACAAGCCATTGGCAAAGTCGCTTGCCCCTGCTCTCTGTGGCTTCTCCTCGGCGCTGGGTGACTTGTGGAACTCCTGGGTGCTGTTGGATGGGGACAGAGCCTGCATGGAGGAGGTAGACTCTGAGATGGCCGGGCTGCCAGCACTCTGGCTCTCCATGTCACCACCCACCGAGGACGAATCGTTGGTCAGGACGTCCCCCTCGACCGACCCGTTCTCCACTGACTTCAGGCTGGCCTGCAGCTGCTCTGCCAGGCCCGCATTGATCATCTTCATCTGATTTTCCAAAGCAGCGATGCTCGACATCTCTAGAGGCAAAGGCGAGGAAGACAGGCTGTCTTGGGACGCATCCGCGGACTTGGGCGTGTCCGGGATGCTGCCCTCAGGACAGTCTTCCATGTTTTCATCGGAGAAGTTGTCTAGGTCATCAAAATTTTTCTCATCAAAGGAGCCCGTGTCAGACTCCATGGACTCGGGGTAGCTGTCAGGGACCGGGGTGTTGGGAATCTGGCCCCCCATGTGCATTCGGATGTGCTGCTGTAGGACAACGGCGTTCGTGAACTTCTTCTGGCAGATGGGGCAGGAATGCTGGACTCTGAGCGGGGGCATAGCACGATGGACGCTGTAATGGGTTTTCAGGTTCCCTTTCGTGGTGAAGGCCCGGCCACAGATCTTACACTTAAAGGGCCTCTCCCCGGTGTGGGTGCGGTAGTGCATCTTCAAGGCGCTCTGACAACTGAGGACCCGGTGGCAGATGACACACTCATTGGGGTCAGTGGCCTTCTTGTCAATGTTTTCGACCAGCTGCTGAAGCTTGGATGTCTCTGAGGCCTGGGCTGAGTCCAAGAGTCCCCCAAAAGGAAACTTCGACTTGAACTGCTCGGACATGAGCGGCAACAGAGGGTTGGTGAAAGTCGAGGCACTGCCTGGGCCAACGTCGGACGCTAGGGAGCTCAGCACGCCAGTGCTCACGGTTGGGGCTGAGCTGGGGACCACGCCGCTCTCTTCGCTTTTGCCACTGGAGGGGGGCCCAGTGGAAGCTTCCGCTTCCTCTGGGAGCCCACCCGGGTTTCTCGAGGCCGGCTCGGGAGCCCCGGAGTCACTTTTGACGGAGCCCGGGGGGCTGGCGGCAGAATGGCTGATGGGGATGGGGGCTGGCTCTTCGGTCTTGATGAAGGGGGTGAGGCTTGGGAGGGTCGGGGGCAACGGCAGGCCGACTGAAGTGGTCAGAGTGGGCAGGACCGGTTTGGTGTCTAGCCAGCTGGTGACCGGCTTTTCTGGAGGAATGGACATGCCGTAGGGGATGCCGGTACTGGTCGGGATGTTGTCCAAATGCTCAGGCACGGGATAGGGGTTCATCTGGATGTGAGGGTATTTCTCTTTGTGGCGCTGGAAGTGGACTTTGAGGTTCCCCTTGGTGGAGAACCTGTTCCCGCAGATGTTGCACTTGAACGGCCTCTCTCCGGTGTGGGAACGGAGGTGGATCTGCAAGGCACTGTCGCTTCCGAAGACCTTCGCACAGAACCTGCACTTGTGTTTGAAGAAGGCCTCGTCCGAAGCGCTTTTTGCTTCGAAGGCAGTGACATTTGGTGGCTTGCTTTTTCTTTGCTGGGCCAAGGCAGACAAGGAGTTTAAATCCTCTGCCGTCGTTCCGATGTTGGGCAAAGGGCTGGGGAAAACCGAGTTAGCAGGGGCCGGCTGAGGTAGAAGTGGATTAGATGCAGGACTCAATAGACTGCTTATTGCAAAAGCTGGTGAGGAAGATGCCGAGACTGCGGGGTTGCCGGCATGGGCATGGGAGGCACCCGCGCTCGAAGCCACTTTTTCCGAGGAGGGGGTGGGAACTGCCGCCGCCAATATGTGAACGCTGGGGGAAGAGCCGCTGTGGGGTGGACCGATGGTGTTGCCAGAACTGCTCTGAGGTAGCTGGATGGGGGGGAGCTGTTTCACACCGCTGATGCTGGCAGATTGGCTAGCGAGGCTCTGTGCTAACCCAGCTGCTGCCGCCAGCTGCTGAGATAAATGGGAGCTGAGTGTGGACAAGGGGTTGGCAGATGTTCGTACAGTACCTGGAGAAGGACTAGAAGATGTTGGCAAGTCTGTGTTCTGAGAAGCCAACAGCAATATTTGGTGACGAATCTGTTCGATCAGTTGCAGCTGGTGGATCTGCTGCTGCTGCAGAGCTAAGAGCTGGTCCATCAGGGCCGGGACGGCCAGCTTGCCTCCGGAGGCCCCACTGCACCTCGCTTCCTGGGAGAACTGGGCCACCGCCACCTTGGTGCTCTGGAGGTTCTCGATGATGACGTTGCTGTTGATCACAGAGAAGTTGCCCAGTGTTGTCAGGTCCCCGAGTTGAGGTAGAGAGGTTGTGATCGCTGAGGTACCTGGGCAGGAGCTGCCGCTGCTGCAGCTTGGGGGGGCACTGCTGTCGCCACCGCTGCTCAGGGGGCCGCTGGCGCCTTTGCTGGCCGCTGGGGCCTCCACCTCCATGGACTCTTCCCTGTCTGGTCCGTGGGGTTCCGCCAGGTCACTGCAGTCTCCTTGCTCTGTCTTGTTAGCCGTGTCGTTCATCTGTTCCTCGGGATGATCCGGAGTGGGGCTGGGGGAGAAGGTTTCAGGCGGGGACGCTGGACTTTCATTTACAATTAAAACTAGTTGGTTTTTAGTACAGTTCTTCTTGTGGAGCAGAAGATCTGACAATTCAAAGAACTCGGCGCAGCACCGGCCGCAGACGTGGGCATCCTTGCTCTTAGTGGTGCGGTTGGGTTGACCCTTCTCTGTGTCTCCTGCAAACGTCAAAAGGAGCAGGGTTAGCGAGTGAGCCAGGACACCCAGACATCCATGACTTCAAAAAAAGAGAAAGGGGTCGATCAACTCTTTTCTCCCTGCGAAACTCAAAACGGTGGCCCCTGAAAAACAATCAATATTCCCTAAGAACAATCATGATTAAAATTTTAGGCTGTTGGAGGACTTCCTATCAAGCTGGTATCTCCGAGAGCCAGGACCTTCAGGTCATCCATCAAGATATAAAATACTGCGAACTGCAGGCATTGGTGCATAATGAAATTCCATAGCAAAATATCGATTTCCAATATTTTATACACGTTATTGTCTACTCATCCAGAGACGGTCCAGCCACCATCCTGAGGACTTATTAGGCTCTTGAGTTTCTGTCAACCTTATTCATTTTCAACTGATTCAGAGATATCTGTGACAGTTTGTTCTGTCACTAAACTAATTTGTAGTCATTCAGGTTCCAATCAGTGGTTGACAAGGGGGAAAAAAATGCATATCACCAAGCTGAAGACGGACAACTTGAAAATCACCTCCAGCCCCTACCTAGAACCTGAGCTACGTCTGATCCGTGACAAGCACACTTTAGCCACATCAGTAAGAAATCCTCCAGACCGCTCAAGACTCAGTGGAACACAAGAGAAAGCAACGTGCGCCCCCCCCCCGCCAACACACACACACACACACACACACACACACACACACACACACACACACGAGAGAAACACAATGATCATAATCCGTTACAAGGCCTGCCTGGCACCTATATATCACCCTGTGGCATGTTTATTTTTAAAATTAAAGAACGCAACTGTGGCTACCATCCCGCTAATCAAGGAATATATGCCACTACGCTCCAAATGGCAACATTATGCCTCTAAATATTTCAGCAAAAGTGCTCTACCTATAAAGACTGGCACAGGATTTACATTTCTGATTAAACATCAACTTAAAGAAAGATGTGCAGCTAAGGGGAAGTGAAGAATAATTCTTGGTTTCCAGTTTGGAAATGCTTTGCAATTCTCCTTGTCTGAATGCCTTTAAAAACAGTTTGCTCTTAACTGTTATCAATTGTTTAACAGATTGTCCTGAACCTTTCATTATAAAATCCCTTTATTTCATGTTTGTTTCCACTGGTTGCTCAGATTTCTTCTCACTAAGATCCATTTTAAACATAAAAATCTCCAACTCCAAGCTAACATCCTATTCAAAGACAGGATGGCGTCCCATTGTTTGCCCAGCATGGGGAACACCAACTTCTGTTGTACAAATGGTGTGTGGTCATCTCCGAAGGCTGTGAAAAAAAAAAAAAAAACTGTTTAATTCAAGGATTACCTCCCTGTGTGCTTTTCTGCAGAACTGAATCAGATAATAGTTAGTTTCCATGACTTCCAAATTGAATCTCCCAGAAAACTTGCAGGGGGAAAAAAAAAAAAAACTAATTGCAAATATGAATAAACGCAAAATCAAAATGCTGCTTTTTCAGTAAACTTAGAGTTGACTCAAAAGAGCCTGCCATTTGCCTCTTTGTAGTAAACATCAAAAAAAAAAAAAAAAAGGAAAAAGAAAAGAAAAGCTTGAGTAGTTTTGCATTCCAGAAAATATAATTAATACCCAAATACTAACTTCTGAAAATTCCTTAACTCTGTTTGCCTTGAGTGATACCACAGTTGATTAGAAGCCCTGGTAAAGTATGCCAAACGTATGCGCACTTTAGTCACTGGGAGGGTTATTTGAGTAGCTAAGTTATACTTAACAAGCTAGCTTTCCTAATACCCATCTTTTAATCTCCGCAAGGGTATAGTGCAAAATGCATTAACAATACAAAACAAATCTTGGTTGGAGCAGAAAATACCAATAATGATTCAGTTTTAATTTAATGTTTAATCATCCTAATTGGCACAGGATTCCTCTGCACATTCAAGGTGCTGTTTTAAGCCCTTTCTGTCTCTCTCCCTGCTTTAAAATAATGTAAACAAAATACGCTAAAGTTATGTTGCTTAACTTGGGATGAAAATAATGTGACAAAAATTCTGTTTAAAGTTTCTTATTTTGACAACCAATTTTAAATGATGCATCCATTTCAGATGCTTATTTTAAACTAGGAAATGCAATTCCTAATATATTCAACCGAAATGTTATTTCTTTCTCTTTGCACATTTCCATATGTAATGGTTATGTTTCCATCTACTTTTACAGCCAATTATGAAGGAACAAAAGCTATTCTGTTTGTTCACACATTTTCAACAAAATGCATTAAAACTATTATGTCAGCATGTTCTATTAAGCTCTGCATTCAGTGGAAAATACTTTTCAACCAGCTCACATTTATCAAAACATAAAGCCACTTTAAAACACAGTTTTGCTTGGTCAGCTGGGCTTAGACAAATAATGACAGATTCAGAACTAAATAACTAGCAAGGGAAATCAGAAAACTGACTTCGTCAATTGTACACATTACAATGCAGTTGTTTCAAATATTTAGCACATCTGTGCTCACGATTAAAGGGCATTTTTAATTCTTTATAACTTGCAAACATCTGATATTCTCATAATATAGAGAGAAAATAAAAAAGGTTACTTTACAGGATTTAGCTGATTATTACTTTCCTGTGCTCCAATTCTGCATTTGTGCTGTTTCAAGACTCACTTGAGAATTTTCAAGTTTTTTGACCTGAACATTTTTACATTTAGGGTTGTGCTAACTGGATGGAAAATATGGACATTTAAAAATAAGTGCCTGCCTTCTTCTAAGAGACTGTGTTTAAAAAAAGCTGCCTATATTTTACCTTAGATTTTCACATTTTAATAAGCTGACATTTGATCTCACTGTAGAGTCAACTAATTTAATTTCCTGATGTTTATGAACACCAAAAAAAAAAAATCCTGATATCTATTTTGATTTATTTCAAAAGCAGGTGTCGCTACACTATCATCGTTCTTAACTTTAAATCTATCTGCCTTCTGAACAGAATTCCAACGAAACAGCTTTATAAAAAAAAAAAAGATGAAACATGAGGACTAGCTTGAATCTTTAACTACCAAAGGAAATATTTTAAGTTGTGATAAGATACACACACACACACACACACACAAACATGTTCTAATTCATTTTTCTGACCATTTGCTATCTTGCATCTCTCTCAATAATCTGTTACACAGGATTGCAACTGGTGACCCCCTTATAGTAAATACAGTTGCCTTGTTCCCTGTACTATGGTGAAAACAATATTCCAGTTCCTCTCCTATGGATTTTGCATACAAATTAATTTTGTAATCGTGGTCATATAGAAAAATTTAAGAAGTAGTGGTTTTCTAAGTATGTACACACAAAAAGATATTTGGAATTTTCTGGGTTTCTTTTCCCCCGCTCTGGGTCAGGAGAGGAGGTGATCTTATAGCTCCAGCCAATGTATATGAAAATCCCAGATGTTTTAGTTCTCATTGTACCGTTTAGGTTCTTGACGCCCATTTCAAATGTGTCAGTTTTCATCATCTGAACTAAACATTGCAGAATAGGAGACAGAAAATTGAAGTGTTCCAGTGTATCCGTCTGCTGAGAAAACAAAAATACAACTATGCCCCACACTGAAAGGTTTAGCCAGCCAGGAAAACAAAACAAAACAAAACAACACAACAGCCCTACTGTACCATGTTGAGTTTTCCTTTTTGGAGCTCCCCGGAAAGACCCTTCACTTGACTTCCCATTACCTTCAGCTCACATTAACATTTTTAATAGAGCCTCACAAGATTGTGATTTTGGAACCTATCATTTTAACTGGCTGTTCCTTTTTGTAGACCAATTTCCAAAGGCTATCACAAACATTTTTGATTGATTGGTCTTTTCTCGTTTTCTTTTTCTTTCACAGACCTGGGAAAAACCTGCATCCGAATAACCAGCTTAAGATTCCAAAGCAATTTTCAACACCGCCACATATGCTCTGCATATTTTCTGTAATGTCTTAAGTTTCCTCTATGGGATATGCAACCACATGACACATTTTACTGGCCCCCTTCAAGTCCCCTCACTGTTCTGACTGGGATTAGCGTATTCTTGAGGGGAAGAATACAAGGGAAAATCTCTGAAAAAATAACAACACGGACAAGACAGTCCTTTGAAAATCGTGATACCAGCCCACCTAATGTACACAATAAATGAAAGGGGAAAATGTCTTCCCCTTGGATGAATCAAACTGAACACTAGATGGGGTTCCAGTTGCAAGGGTTTGTTCAAAAACTTCTTTGTGGCTTTCCTCTTCCAGTGACGCGTAAAAGAGACTGCTTAAGGCGAGATCTAAACTTTGACTACATAAACATTGGCAAAGGCACAAGAAACTAAATCCCTGTTGTTTGAGGGTAAAACTGAGCTATGGGAACTACCTGTCAATCTTCCCCTTTGGGGGTCTGGCATCTGAGGGTGACAGGGGAATAAGGTTAGGAAAAGAAGCCAAGCTGATAAGGTGAAACTAAAATAAACTTCGAACTTCCTGCTAAGTGACTAGCGAGACTCAATTTGGGGGTCACTGGGAAGATTCTGAAGGACATATTATGATCTGGACCTTGTCACCTCTGCATGGGAGGAGGCTAGCAAAGGTTAAAACAGCTCGACACATCTAGGTTTTCTAAAGCCTGGCACACCGACTTTTTTTCTTTTGGAGGGGGAGGGGTGCTGGTTCTTGGGATAATTTACCATCTCCTTCGTTCAACTGCTCAATGACTGCCGTTTTGGTAATCTAAGAATATTTGGGAAGACTGGGCTAGCTGTATCAGGCGGTACCTTAGAAAAACCGAATTAAGTCTACAGAAGGAATTAGTTCTGGTTACTCCACTGAGCTTGGCTTTTCCCAATTTCAAAAAAAACTGAACTGCTGGTCTAAGTCTCCCCCAGCTTTTCGGTAAGATCTCTGCACTAAAAATTTGGGTTTCTGCTTTCTAAAGGACTGTGGGTCAAGACACCTTGCTACCTGCGAAAGTAGAAAGAAATGAAATAAAGTCCCCAATGAATAACCTATAAATTGGCACTCGTGCCTATAAACCATAGGTGAACCTGGATGTAAAATAAATCACAAAACATTCGGTATCACAAATCCACTTTAACACATGCTTTCTCGTGCCCATCCACCCTTCGCTTGTTTGTGTGTTTGTCACATTTTTGGAAGTGTGTACAGCCTGCAGCAAACCCCCCCCCCAAAGAGTTTGCATTTTCTCAACCAGAGTCTTCCATTATGCCACAAACTTAAAATAGGCCTGATTAAACATGAGTACTTTCCAACTGCTTTATCGTGCAGGTGTCCGTTTTTCAAAAAAAGCAATTAATTACAGTTCTCTCTAACCTTTGGGCCCAGAAATCAATGTGTTGCCATTAAGATGCTCACAATGAGTAAATTACTTTGGTAAATAATAGAATTTCATTATTAATATAAATAAGAGGAATTTTTATGATACTTTATATGAGAGGCAGGGTGTTATCTCCAGTTCATGATGCTTTTATCTTTCTTCCAATATGATCTTTTCCTTGAAAAAGCTGGGCACCGAAATCCTTTCTTAATAGATGAATGGAGTCTCAGTGGGCCATCCATGTAGTTCCAGGAATCTTAAAAACACTACCCAAAGAAGAAAAACCCAACACACACACACACACACACACACACACACACACACACACACACACCCCTGAAATCCAAATCTCTAGTAAAGAACCCACATATAAAATCATTAGATTCTAATGTGCCCGTTCCTCAGAATTATTTATCTCGGTAAATAATTTTCCCAATGGCAGTCATCTTTCTACAAGTAATTCGAGACTTGTTGAATATCATTTAAGAGACAAGTAAGGTGGTAAAATCTTGGTTTCATAGGAAACAGAAAAAATCCCCCAGTTTATGTTAGGGTTTTATAGGTGCACCGAAAGTAGAATTAAAATATGAACATCGTAAGACTGACCAAATAATCTTGTTTTCTTGAACTTGTTCCGATGAAGTTATCCTCCGGGCTGCTGAGCCTGGCTGGGATTTTCTTTGTATGCGCACACACTTAAACACACACAGGCGTGACATGCAGCACAGCAAGCCTGGCTGCTCCCAGCCTTGGGAGTCGCTCCTTCAGGGCTCTGGTAACTGGGGTCTACAAACTTTTCTAGGTCCCACTCTGGGCTGAGCTCACGAAATTGCAGATGCCAGCATCTGCTGAGGGTACCGCCGACTAGATTTCATTTGGTGTGTTCAACATTTCATTTGCCATATTGTAAGCCCATCTCAAGATAGAAAAAAAAGTAACCACATTGTTTAAGGAAAGGTTTATCTTCTAAAAATTTAACAATTTTGTGTATATTAAGACAAACAAACAAACCAACCCGCAAACCAAAAAACAGAACCCGACAGACAACTCTTTGAAGTGTATTTTCTGGGTGGATAGAAGAATGGGTTGCTGAATATACTGCATGAAAGGTGGTGACTTTTTAAAGGTAACTTGGAGACAAGTCATGATCTCTCAGTTCTCTGTATCTCACAACTATTCCCAAATAAAAAGAACTGGAGTGTGTAAGGCCCTCCTGTAAATCAGACATGCAGGAGGATTAGTTGTGTACTAATATTATTACAACATACTAAATCCTGTAACCCTATTACAAAATCTACCCTCTAGGCAGCTTCTCCTAAACTTATTGTTCAACCATGTAAAAACAGTCATAATCTAAAACCATTACAACTGGAGAAAAGGAGGGGGGTAGGGAGAGGTGAGAAAGGGGGCTGGGAGGGGAGTGTTTCCTACGGTGCCCCTAACAGTTTACTGCCTCTTAGGACAATGAACCAGCTTTGGGGGATAAAAAAGAAAGAAGAAAGAAAGGAAGGAAGGAAGGAAAAAAGGAAAAGAAAGAGAAAAAAGAAAGAAAGGAAACTTGATTCAGTGACTTAACTAACTTACCTCAAAGCTCAAATAAACTACAAAAAAAAAAAGTCCTAATAAATAATAATGGTCAGAGGTAGTGAACTCCATTTACGCTATCGCTTTATGAGAAGCCTTAACTATTAAAAACTCTGGATTCAGAAAGCGACAGGAAAAAGGCAAAGATCTAGCAAGCATCAATTCTCTGGGAAGCCCGAGCCTTTATTTTTTCTTTTTTGAAAATATAGAAAATCAGTACACATTAATTAAAAAAAAAAAAAAGACTTAAAAAACTCTTGCCTCTCCTCCCATGAGGTTTGGTCCTCTACAAACTGTTAACTTTAACAGTATTACTGTGAGGACGGTCTCACCAGAAACTTTAGGAAAGATGGGTGTGGGAGTGAGATGCAGAAGAGACCAGCTGAGAAAACCCAGAAAAATACCGAGGCAGCGGCCTTGGGTAATTTCACCTCACTGTACCTCGACTACCCGGTCTCGCCTGGGGTGGAAAGCGGGGATCAGGGGTTCTTCTCAGCGGACTGAGAAATCGCAGAGGCTCTGGGTAAGGCTTGAAGCTCCAGAAAGTACTGGGGTGGAGAGAGCAAATATTGTAAACAAGTTCCTTAATCGGTCTCTGTTCTCCCCAATTTCTTAAGGGACCCCCCACGCCAGGAGTCCCCTTTCAGGACAGTCGGGGTTTAGAGGGTGGGAGTCCCTTCGCTTCTCTGCCTGGGTTCTGCGCGGGTCCCTGCGCCCCAGCTCAGCTGAGAAGCAGGCCTCTCAGGAAGGACCCCGGGACCCTGGGGCCCGGGCGGCCGCAGAGTTTAGGGGACAGAGGTGCCGACCAAAGGGCACGCTTCGGAGCCCTATCGGGGTGCAGTTCCCTCCTCCACACCCCAAAATGACACCCGGGACTGGAGCATCCCGAGTCGCGGAGACCGCTTGGGGGTTGCCCCTCGTCCTTCCGCAGCCGAGGGGCGAGCATTGTGCCCGGGGAACCGAGCCCGAGCGCCGCTCCATCGCCTCTGGCCCTGGGCCTGGGAGCTCGGAGGCCCCTAAAGTGAAACACCTTTAGGAATAAGGAAGGATTCGAGGTGTCCTCCCTCTGTACCCCCGACTCCCTGCCTGGATCTCTCCCACTCTCGGCCTTAGCTCCCTAACACAAACTTTGTTCTGGACTTGTTCGTTCCTATCGGGACCCCTCAGCTGTCGTCTCCATCGTAAGAAGCCAGTGCCTCTGTTTTAGGGGGATTCTCTCGTGGCTAGATAGCACCCCAGGTCTGAAAAAACGACCCTTACGACTCCTGGAAGTACAAGGTACCACGATCCTCAGCGGGAGCCAACCGAGTTTAAAGATTTCTTGGGGGCGCGGGGGATGCATGTGTTGGGAGAAGAGATGCTGGGATAAACTTGGGTAGCCGGACACCGACACTTTCCCCCGCCTGCCGGCACTCAGTCTGGGGAGCACCCAGCTGCAAAGAGCACTCTCCACTCCGGCCTCCACCCCGGTGTGTCAGGCACGGGCGCCCCAACACAGGTCCCCATCTTCTTGCAGCTCCGAACTCCCAAAGGCACCCCATTCCGCGGTGCGGGCCCGGGAGGAGTGGGAGCGTTGGGGGGAGGGGGAGCGCGGCGCAGGGAGCTCCCCCCACGTTCCGAGTTGAGCCCAGAGCACAAAGTAAACTTCCTTCCCTCAGGCAGCAGGGCCAGGGCGGCGGAGGCCAGACCGGGGCCCCGGGCGCGGGCCGGGAAGCGCGTGGAGCCCAGCGCAGGCAGGGGCCGACGGCCTCTGCCCGCACCCGCGCCCCGCCGGGCACCCGGGCCCCTGCCGCAGCTTGGCGGGTTCCGGGCTCCGCTCCCCGGAAAAGCCGGGACGGAGAAGCAAGGCCGGCGTGCCCTCTCTCCTCCCCACAGGAGGACCCAACAACTCCGGAAAGATCCTGCCGGGAGAAGTGTTTGCTTTCCCCGTTGCAAGGGGGGAAGCCCAGCAAAGGCAAATTGAAAATTAAAAAGAAAAAAAAAATCGCGGAGTCGAAAAGGCGATTCGGAACACGGCGGCGGTGCCGCGGCCGGGCGGTGGGCGCAGGGGTCAGCCGCGTGTGCGTGGGTGCGAGTGCGCGTGAGTGTGAGTGCGAGTGCGTGTGTGCGCGTGTGTGTGTCCGCGGCGCGGTCCGGAGCACTCACCATCTCGCCGGGGGAGCGAGGCCACTTCGGGGTCGGATTGGAAATGTTGAGGCTTCGCTTGCTTCCTCCGCGACATGCTGGCTCAAACATCAGCTGGGGCAGAATAAAAAATTACTAAAAAAAAATCTTCTCAAAATTACGGAAATCGAGCGGCGGCGGCGGCGGCGGCTCCCCCCGCCCGCCGGCCCGCCCGCCCCCTCCCCGGCTCCCCGGCCCCGGGCGCAGCGCGCATGTGTCCTGCTATAATTATGATTATCAATAATGCATTGCGATTAATCATAGAGGGGCTCTTTGAAAGGCGATTGGCACCGGGCCAGCGCTATTCAAACCCGCTCGCCTTAATCAATTAGTTCGTGATTTGCTGCAGACCCCTGTCTCTCCGCGCGCTGGCCCAATAAGCCGGCCGCGGGGCTGGCTCTGCGCGCCGCGCCGCCCGACACTGGGTTAACCCTCTTCGCGACCGCCAGGGACTCCACGGCCGGGCCGCCGGGGGCCTGCCTCCTCGCCTCTGCGCACCAGGCGCCCCGGCCTGAGCCCCCCTCCCTCCCTCGGCCCCCCCGTCCCGGGCTGGGCCGACCCAAATTAGCATGCCCTCCCCGGAATTAAGCCTCCCCGGGTGGGGGGTGGGGCCGGGCGGCGGGGCCTGGGGACCCGGGCTGCAGGCGCGCGGCGAACTTCCCAACTCCGGCGCTAGGCGCGCCGGCCCGCGGGGGGAGGGAGTCCCGTGGCGGGATTTGGGGGTAGGAAGTCCCGTTTCTTGAGTGTTTCTTCGTTTCTTTAAGAGCTACCAGAAAGCAGCCCACCCCCACACCCATTAAAAAAAAAATAAGCGAGTGGGGAAGAGCCAGCCCCACGCCGGTCCGCCTCCCGCCCGCGGCCAGGCCTCCCTCCCGCTCGCCGCCTGGCTCGGCGCTCCTTCGCCCCGAGTTCTCCATCCCCTGGATCCCGGGCTCGCGGGGCGCGGAGAAGAGGACCAAGGAAAGGTTTGGGAACATGACGGGTTTGGGGCTTTGGGGGGAGGGGCAGCTCTCCCGCCACCCCGATCCTCCTCAAAGGGCCCCGATCCTCCAGCCTCTCGCTTGCTCCCTCGCTCCCTTTCTCTACCTCGGACATTCCCAGGACAATTAGGGCTGAAGTTTTCGGGAGAAGCGGCCCCGAGCCCGTGGGATAAGGGGGCGGCCCGGCTCCGCCCAGGACCCCTCCCGGACCTCCCCCTCGGCAGCCCGGGTTGGCTGCAGGGTGCGTCACTCCGCGGGGAGGCGGCGGCGGCCGTGGCGCCGCAGATCCCGGGGCGGGCGGCGAGCGGGGACCGGCCTGGGATCCGAGTTCAGCTCCAGCCGGGGGGAGGGGAGGGGCCGCCGCTTACCCAGCACGCTGCAACCCTCCCCTGGCCTCGGGAGGCGCGGGCCTGCCCCGCCGGGCTCCGGGCAAGGCCAGTCCCCGGGACCCCTGGGCTCCGCGACCTGGGGGAGGGGGCCGTACCCCAGGCTCCTGGCGAGGTGACCGAGCTGAGCCGGGAGTGAGAGGGGGGGTCCTTGTCCGCAGCTGCCTGGCCCGGCAGAAGCTCGCCTCCACCTCTCAGGCACTTGCCGACAGCGGCGCCCAAACTTTTCGCACCAGCTCCATCTCCCCAGGCTGCGATGCAGCCTCCCCACCCGAGCCCCAGAGCCCGGAATGGGGATCCCGGGGCCCGCACTCCCTCCGCTGGGCTCGGGCGCCCGCGAACCTGAGGTTCAGTCCTCGTCTCAGCCTAGCTCTTCCCCCTCGCGCCTCAGGGTCTCCTCGCTCCAAGGTTCCCGAAGTCCTGCGCCCGAGGGACAAACTAAACTTCGGTTGAGTAATGGGGAGGAGGGGGGTGCAGATACACAATCCCTGCCCTATCTCGCGATCGGGAAAGGAGAGGGCTCATAAGGACGCCCCAATTCGGGAGCGCCCTGGAGTCTGGAGAGGAACACAGTCGGTTCGCGCGAAGTGGGCACCAATCTTCGGGTAGAGTTTCGGGTACTCCGGACCCTACTGCGCTCCCCCATGACTCTCTCTAGCTTCTTTGCGCCCCCCTCTTTTGAAAAAACCTAAATCTTTTGTGTGCGGGTGAATGTTTCTGTTTTCCTCCTGGAGACTTTTTCTTGGTATAACTTCTCCTTTCTTTCTCCTTGCTCGCCCTTTCTTCACCTTTTCTCCCGCTTATTTTTCCTCTCTTCTGCCCTCGCTCGGCTCCTAACACACGCGCACACACACGCACACCCTCTGCTCCTCGCTCTTTCTCCCCAGGTCCTGTTGGTTACAGTAGATTTTGATAAAAAGACAAACGAAGCTATCAGTGGGGCTGATGTTGAAGAATGAAGATAATAATGTTTCCATAGGTGGTGCTTCAAATGCCATTATTTCTCACTGAATATTTAAAGAGATCCCTCGGCAAAGATGGATCTGCTTGCTCCTGGGGTGCGAGCCGCTCGCTTCCCCTAGACACCCGGGAAAGTGTGCAGGAACACGTGTAAACCCTCCACACACACACACACACACACACACACTCCGCAAACTGTGATCCTCGCAGACACCCCAACCCGCGCTCTCCCAGGTACACCAACGCGGCCGTATGCACTTGCACACTCGTTTCTCCGCTTATGCCCGCGTTTGGAGCCGCCCCGCATCCGTCTCTAACAATCTTGGCTTCTTTAAAGTCCGGGCCTACGGAGCACCGCGTGCTGCCAGGAACCAAGCGGAGCTGGCGATCCCGCAAACCCCTCTTCCCGGTTCGCGCCGCGTGCTCCGCGGGAAGCTCTCGGGGAGTAGCTTCACACGTGTTCGTTACTTGCTCTGTGTGTGATTAAGATTAAGGGCGGGGGGAAGCTTTCCCTCCCCCCCCAAAAACCACCAAAACAACCAACCAAACGAAATGCACACGCAAAAGCAGCTTCGAGATGTTTAATTAAAAATGGGCGAACAGAGACGAATTAATCGGGGAGATCCAAACTTTAATAACTTTTTTCGTTCTTTTGCGCCCTCGAAGGCGTAGAGGCAGGGGTCTCGCTCCGTGCGCAGCGTCCCCCGCTAATTTCTTGTTTGTTTTCTTTCCCTCTGTGGCCGGGAGAGAGGAGAGGGAAGGTGGAGGAGGAGGGATGGGAGGAGGGGAATGGTCGGAATGGCCGGGAGAGGAGAATTGGTCTTTATTGTTGACGGCAATACATCGATTACGGGCCATTGTCTCAGGCCCAAGTTCCGTGGTTCGCAGACACCGGCGCCGAACTGCCAAGGCGCACGGGTGAGGCTTCGTGTACCGCGAGGCAGAGAAATAATTAAATTAATAAAAACGGAGAGAGAGTGGGGGTCGATTTGCACTTTTGAGCGGGTCGAAAGAAGGCTGGGAGTGCGAGTGAGGTTGCCAGAGCTGGAGCCCGTCCCCACGCCCTGCTCACTCAGGAGACCTGTGCGCTCTACTGGGGGTCGCGGGTCCCCGCCTTAGGTGGGGCAGCTGCTGGGGAACTCGGACTGACGGACTTGGCACTTAGGGGTTGCTCCACGTCAAGGAATGGGGGTGGCCCGAAGTGAGGCAGCGGCTGCGCCAGGGTCGTGACCTCGTGGGCCGGCAGGAACCGCACCCGGGGGCGGCGATTGGCGAGCTGTGCAAACTCACATGTGGGGGGCTTGATGCCTGTGTTTCTACCAACACGTTCCCTCAGTTTTCCCAACACCTACGGAGTCCTTGGTGGGTTTGGCTGGGCCGAAGAGCTGGGCCCCAAGGCTTCAGGCCACAGCCGAATTCCCAGCGAAGGGGTTTCCCGGCCTCTCCCCTTCATCCCCTGATCCTGGGACGAGGAGAGGGTGTTGAGCCTCCCTTTTTCTGAGGCCTGGTTCTTCCACCCGCAAAAGAACCTTATTCTGGCCCAGTCTGACCCCGGGTTTGGGATGGAGCCTGGAATAAGGCCTGGCCTGGGCCCGGGACGCTCCTTCTCTTTCCGCCGGCGCGGGCTGGACACTCTACTACCCTTGAACTGAGGGTCGGCCCCACTCGCCCTGCCCCGCGCCCCTGCTTCCTCAGCCCCCCGGCCTCAGGCCCCGCTAGCCCCGCGGCCGAAGTTAGGAGGGCAGGAGAGGAGGTTTCGTTTTCTGGTGCCAAGCAGAAAGCAGCGAAAAGGCGGCCGCGGCGTCCCGGGGGCGGGGGTGGAGGCACACCGATGGTATCAACATTATTGATGGGGAAATATTAGGGGCAGGAGCCCGGAGATCAGGTTCCCAGTCCCTCCCCTACCCGGAGGTGGGAGGGACGGAGTGGGTGGTGGCAGTGGTGGCGGCGGTGGCGCGTGTTGGGATGCGGGCGGCTGAATGCACCCGCATTAAGCACTCTTGGGATTTATTTATATTTTTCTTGTCTGAAAGTTGGGGCGGGGGGAGGAGGAAGGATTGACTTGGCTAGTACCCTAGCCCTTAAGCTCTTTCCCAGGGTTGGGGCCAGAGTGGTGGGAGGAGGGGGCAGGAAAAATGATAAAAAGCAAAGACCAAGTTTGGAAAGCACACCGTAGGCTCGCTTATTTTCCAAGCCCCGGTCCTTCGCTTCCCCGAGAGTTTCAGAAACTCCTTCCTTAACCGAACTGCTGTCGCTCAAATCCTAATCTCTCCTCGGCCACTGGAGAGGCTTCGAACCCGAGGCCTGGGGGAGCAGGCTCAGGTGGGTACCCCCGGCCCCGGCGGAGACTCTGCCGCGAGCGCTTGGCGCGCTGGCTCTCCAGCAGCCAAGTCCCGGCGGCGGCGAAAAGGCGCACTTTCTGGGGGAACCCGCCGCCCGCAGCCAAGGACTATCTCCAGACCGGCGCCGGGTGCAGCGCGGGGACCAGGCGCCCAGGCGCCGGCCCCGGCGGGAAATTCAGCCGTGGCGAGCGGAGGCCGGGCTGGGTAACCAGCCGCGCGCATCCCAGCCAAGGGTCCCACACTACTGGCAAACTTCGTATTTCTTCTCTTGCAGGGCCATCTGCACGCCGGCATTTAGAAATTGACTTCGCTGGCGACCGCCAAGTGCCTGTGATTTTTTACTTTCCGTCTACAATGAGCGTCTTGCGCTTAAATTCACTGCGCCCTGCATGCAACAGTACCTCGCTAAGGGGTCTCTGGGTATAAAATGCCTCCCAAAGGAAATGTATCGAGGTAGAGAAAGTGAAAAAGACTAATCAAATTTATAAAAAGAAAACCTTTGCTTCCTTTTGGTTAAAATCCCTTTGCGGTTTTCTGAGCGTGAAAAAAAAAAAAAAATCATCACCATGCAATAGAGTGTAGCTAATTCCTGGAACCTATTAGGAGGATGTCCAGAAAGCCCAGCAGGGCTCACAGATTTATTCCCATCTTTGAGCTCAAGAAGTAGGACTTTTGGATCCAGTGAATAGTAATCAGTTCTTATATGTTGGGAATAGGTGTGAGATCTCTGGAGCCCTGGACTCTGTGTGCATTGCGGGGTGTGACTGGGGGTCTGCCAGGAAGCTCATTTTCATTCATAAAAGAGATCCGCTCCAACGACCTCCCTGTGGGACGCCTAGATGAACTAATTTAGCAAATCTCTTGCAACAGACTTCAACCATATATATATATATTATATACATATATATAATATATGTATATAATATATATTATATACATATATAATATATGTATATTATATATAATATATATATTATATATAATATATTATATATATTATATATATATATATATATTCTGCCTCTTTCTCGAGCAAAAGGTCCCTTTTTAAAAGAACAGATCGACAATTGCCAAAGAGAGGTGCATCTTGGTTTTATAAAAAGCTGCATACAGTGAGACCTTGCTCTGGGATGGCTTCTCTTTGGTCAGTGTTCAGAGAAGAAAGCAGCGTTTGGTTTCTGTTTGATTAATCAAATGGCCACATGGAGTTTCAGAACCATCCTGGGGTCCTGGCCCTTGTCTGCCTGGCAGCCTGTGAGCGAGGCTGGACTGTCACTCACATTATGGGTAATTTACAAATCCCACAAGTCTCAGCTGAGCTATGACTTTCTTAGGGAATATTTCTCTCTACTGAAGAAAGGGCTTTCTCTGAGGGAGAGAGGTATTTCTTCTTGGGGCTGCAGTGAGTCAGAGTTGTAGCTTCACCCCATCCCCACAGCAAAGTTCAATTCATCCATCCGGTGCAGTTCAAACCTGCATCCTTTATGTGTGATGAATTAAAAAGGGATGGGGGGGTAACCCACCCCTCTCTTCTCCTTTCACATTTTCCAGCTCAAGGAAATTTTCTAAATTGTTGCACTGATATTTCTTTCTCCCAATGTTCATCCTCATCTCTCTAGCCACAGTTAATTCTTTCCAACTTAATATCCAGTTTAACATGGAATTTTACATTTAAGAGACTAAAATGTCCCAATTCCAAACCTGTGTCTCCCTGCTTCCTGGTGCCTTCTCAAAACAGAGGCAATTATCTCTTAAGTTACAATCCTGAAACCATCAACACATACACAGTCATGTCAGAAACTAGCTCCAACTTTTTCTTCCTCTTCCCATTTATAATTCTCACTCTGTCCCGGCCTCCATTCTTTCATCCTGGGTTCCCCCACCCCCAGACTCTTTGACATACTTTATAGTAAAACCCAATCCCTGGAAGCCTTCCTCAGAATCTCGCGCAGGTTGTAATGGACATAACTTTTGCTTACAACTTGGCTAGAAACTTGCTGCAGCCTTTTCCCAGGGCCCCCAAACGGGAAGATGCCAGCAGATCTCTCCTTCTCCGACCCAAACAAAAAGATTTCAGGGGAATTGGGGTGGAAACATTTTCCGGCTTTGTTTTGATTTTCTCTTTCCCTCCTGGACCCCCTAGTACCTCCAGTTTGGGAGAACAGTTGCTGAGAAAACCGGCCCCTTAGCTCAGCCCCCCCTTGACAATCTCTCCTCTCCTGATCTCAGATATTTGCCACGGACCAGCTTTATTCACATGTCCTGCTTGGGCGTTGGAGTCAGGCTACTGGGGTTCCCATCCTGGCTCTGTCATATGACAGTGTCCTGGGAACACAGTCCTGGGTATGCACCCGTGTGATGGGTAGCTTTGTTCAAATTAATTTCACTAGCCTGTGTTTCCTGCTCTATCAAGTGCAGCTAATGCAGAGGAAGCACAGAGCTTAAGAGCATCCAGCAAGGACTCAGCCTTGCCTCCTCCTAGCAATGTGACCTCCATATGCCTCTAACAGTTTCTCATCTGTTAAATGGAGATAATAATAGTCCTTATTTCATAGAGCTCTTGAGGGTTAAAAGAGTTAATATGTATGAAGAATTTAGAATAGTGGCTGGTATATAATTAGCACAACGTAAGTGTTAACTACTATTGTTATTACCTCACAGGCTTGTTGTGGGAATCAAATGATACAATATGGCTAAAATATCATTCTCTATTCATCCATCCATCCATCCATTCACTTATCTATTTATTCATTCACTCTACAGAGTAACATGTGAGGCATGGGGAATAACAGCTGTGAAACAAACACTATCATTCCTTTCCTTGCTTACAGACAATTAATCAAACAGATTATTTCCTGGGAGCCTGTTATTATTGCCTGGCTCAGTGTTGGGCTGAGGGGAACAGTATAGGAGCAAGGGTAAAACAGTGCCTAATCTTAGGGTATTTCTAACGTTCTAATAGGAAGTCCCAACTAATAAAGAAGATTGAAACTAGAGCAGGTGTGCGTGTACCCAAGCCCTGTTTTGCATGTGGGTCCTTTGGGCCAGGGGCAGATCATCTTCATGCTTCTAGAAGGTTCGTAAGCACCAGTGGACATGTAAGTGGCCTGTTGCTTAGGTGCCAGGCTGCGTGCACCTGGCTGTTTTATTTGGCTCACATATTTGTCTTTTTGATGGTGTGAACTCCTCTGAGTTGTGCGGAAAACAAAACAATAAAACGGGCGCTGTTTTTCTTTGGGTTCCTTGAAAGGTCTACATCACTTACAGTGTTTACTTAGACCTCCCATTTCTGGCTGTTTTGCTATCCATTTTTGTCAGATTATAAAAATTAATCACAGTCATTACAATAGACCGTGCTGTAGCCAGATCTAATGGCTGGGATGGAAAAATCCTCCTATCAGTCTGTCCTGCTCTCCCCAGTAATTGGTCTATTCTGGATACAAAACCTCTGGTGGCTGCTGCATGGACCAACCTAGTATTAGTATTATCACCATGCTGTGACCAAATGTAATTTAACATTTACTGGTGGAATGCAAAGTGCTCTTGTGAACCACCCCCCTTCCCCTGTGCTTTGAGATTAAAACACATCTGGAAAAAGAATGAAAGAGTCTGGGCCAAAATACCTGTTAGCGGTGGAGCTGTTGTGTAAAACGGGAGAGACAATAGCATATGTGTACCCGTTTTCGGTGTAATAACGGCTTCCTTGGGAAGCATCTGACAGCAAATGCAGTTTAAGACAGTCGCGGATGTCAGCAAGCAGAGTGAGGTTTCTTTTTTCCCCAGCGTTGAGGGAGCAGACTCGATTTAATCTGTCACTTGATGTCCTCTCCTCAAAAATAGTGCCCGGGGGCTCTCAGGGGTTTTATTTAGAGGCTCTTAGGAGCTTGGCAGTATGTAAATTATGTGTGAGTGTCCTTCATAGTTCCTGGTGGTCACAATCAGAGGGATTTAAACATGATTTAGCCTTTCAGATGATTTGTGTGAGCACTGAAGCCAGCCAGGGCAGTGGTGACAGTCCAGGCTGCGTTTCTCACCGTTGCATCAAATAGGTTTCCATGTCTTGGCTGCTCTGTCCATTCTCCTCCTGACCTTGGAGTTGGTCTAAGAGTAACCCCGCAGTGTTGGTGGATGACCTCCGAAATATCTTTACTACATCAGGGAGTTCTGAGATTTTTCAAAATGGAAGGTTTTATAACTTTAAAAAAACAATTCAGTCTATCATGACTGCAAAGCTTCCCATTCATTTATTCTTTCATTTATGCAACCAACATTTATTGAGCACCTACTATATGCTCCATGTAGGCATTTTAGGCACGAGGAGACAACGAGCTTGGAGAAGTTTGCTCTTTTTTCTTCTTCCCTTTTCCTCTCCTCTTCCTTGTTATTATGCTTTCAGGAGGGTTAGGGAAACTAAATATCATTAAAAAAATTTTTTTTTCCCAATTGAATGGATAAAACAAATTGTGGAATATCCATGCAATGGAATATTACTTAGCCATAAAAAAGGAATGAACTACTGATACTTGCAGTGATGTGGATGATTCTCAAAAGTATTATTCTGCACGAAAGAAGGCAGAACCAAAAGAGTACACACAGTATCACTCCATTTCTATAACGTTCTAGAAAATGCAAACCAATCTATAGTGACAGAAAGTAAATTAGTGTTTTAATGGTTGCCTGGGGATGGAGGGGGAGGGAAGGAGAGATTGTTAAGGAGCATAGGGAAACTTTGGGGGGTAATTGAAATGTTTGCTCTCTCGATTGTAGTGATGGTTTCACAGTTATATACATATTTCAAAACTGATCGGGGCTTCCCTGGTGGCGCAGTGGTTGAGAGTCCGCCTGCCGATGCAGGGGACATGGGTTCGTGCCCCGGTCTGGGAGGATCCCACGTGCCGCGGAGCGGCTGGGCCCGTGAGCCACGGCCGCTGAGCCTGCGCGTCCGGAGCCTGTGCTCCGCAACGGGAGAGGCCACAACAGTGAGAGGCCCGCGTACCGCAAAAAAAAAAAAAAAAAAAAAAACTGATCAAATTGTATACTTTACGTATGGGCGGTTCAGTGTACTTAAATCATAGCTCAGTGAAGTTGAAGAATTAGGTTTCTCATTTCAAACAATGTTGGAAATGGAGGTTAAGGATAAGGAATTTAAAGAGAAAATGGAAATTGCCACTGTCACATTTAAACACTTGAACCCTAAAAATTCTTTGGGGCTTAGTCACATTCATTCTGGGAACAAGTATTGGCTCGATGGGGATGGCACTGGGGTTGGCTCCTGCATTGACCCTGGAAAAAGCATAAAGATTTCCTTGTAATTTTGAGTAGTGTTGACTCTCAAACAAATAAAAAGTCCTTTGAATGCCAGGTCCTAATCCAGTCTCAGAATTAGAGGACCTATGGGTGGTGAGAGAGGTCACAGCCCCCATTGGCAGGTGCATCCAGATGGAGTTCAGGGTCTGAGGCACTAACGCTATTCAAACTGCCTTATGGATTATTGATTGAGTGATTATTTTGAAATTCCCTAGACCATGCTGGCCATGAAGGACCATCTTTGGTGAAGGGTCAGTTTTTTTTTTTCTTCAATATGTCATGGACCAATACTTTTGTAGAATACAATAAAAATATATTACTAGAAAAACTTGAATGGTAAATAGAGTCCCACACAATATAAGCCCCAAATTGCATTACAGGCATACCTCGGAGATAATTGTGGGTTTGGTTCCAGACCACAGCAATAAAGCGGTTATCGCAATAAAGCAAGTCACACAAATGTTTTGGTTTCCCAGTGCATATAAAAGTTATGTTTACATTATACTGTAGTCTATTAAGTGTGCAATAGCATTATGTCTAAAAAAACCCAATGTGCATACCTTAATTAAAAATACTTGATTGCTAAAACCTGCTAACCATCATCTGAGCCTTTAGCGATTATAGTAGTAATGTCAGAGATCACTGATTCCAGATCATCATAACAAATATAATAAGAATGAAAAAGTTTGAAATATTGTGAGAATTACCAATACGTGACACAGAGACACGAAGTGAGCACGTGATGTTGGGAAAACGATGCCCACGGACTTGCTGGACACGGAGTTACCATGAACCTTCAATTTGTAAAAAAAAATGCAATATCTGCAAAGTGCAATAAAACAAGGTACCCGTGAGCAGATTCAGCAACATGAAATTATCCTGGCAAACTGCCAAAGTAGCTTCTAACCACTTATGCTCAGTTTCTCTGGTGATGGTGTGGCAGACCGACAACAAACTGGACCAAGCCCTGGTCCGAGGACCACAGTTTGAGTAGCTCTGGAGTAGTTCAGAACCTCGCAGCCAGTGTGGTCACAAGGGGAGTGGTGAGATACTGCTTCCCCTCAGTGCTCAGGGAAGCTGGATGGGGCCTGGGGAGCCAGAGCCCCCAAGAGCCAGTTGCCTCTGGTCACAAGGAGCTTCTTCCTTTTATCACACTGAGCCACACAGATGTTCCAGTGGTCTCTGTGGAAAAGGATAGGAAGAACCTTAGACCAGGGGTTCTCACACTTCAGTGAGCAAAATAATTGCAGGGGTCGGGGCAGGAGCAGGGCTTGCTAAAAATGCATATTTTTGAACCGCAGCTCCAAAGATTCTAATTCAGTATCTGAGGAGTGAGGGCCAGGAATCTGCATTTTTATCAATACCCTAGTTACACGATAGTGGACTCCCATGCGTGTGTTCCAAGGACCTCATTTTGAGAAACACTCATACATCCACATAGTGCAGGTGGATCAGTGGTGGGGTGTTCTCCATCTGTATGTACTTACTTCTCTCCGTAAGCTACGTTTAAGAACAGAATTTAGATGGAGAGATGCTTCTGTTAATGTTCTTAGCTTCAGCAAGAGGCACTGTTTATTTCAACAGAGAAATAACCTCTTAAAGGACTCGGAGAGCTCACAGATTCTTTGGGAGGGCAAGAGAGTCAGGCTCAGTCTGTCTTAGATTCGATCTCCAGAAGAGCTCCCAGGAGACATCATTATTGCCACTGGAGACGGTCCCACTGCTGAGTCCACAGAAGCTGGGCAACCGCCACCCCCACCAGCACCCCTGCCACTCCTGGGACCTCCTCAGCAGACTGGGTTCTCTTCTTTACAGGTCATGGCTGCAAAGTCAAAGTCGTCAGCAGGGGCATTTGGTGACTGCTTCATAGCTGCAAGGGAGGCAGGAGAAATGGATGTCTGACATTTTCAACTTCTGTCCCAGGGGTGATCTAAAGCTCTTGTAGTGGGGTGTTCCCTGAGCTGGGTGAACCAGCAGAACGTCAGGTGTCCCTGCAGACTCACAGCCTCATCCTCCATCATCTTCTTTTCCTGAGCATCACAGAAGGCCCAGAGAACACTGTTAAAGGCGACAGTGAGCTCGCCTGTAGGCACGTAGGGCAGCAACAGCCCTTCTGCGGGGCTCCATCCCCTGCATTTGAAGGGCACTCATTGGTACTCTTAGCAGTTCAACCTGATGTGTTGGAGGATGCCTCGGAAGACTCATCAGGCACCATCAGCCCTCAGCAGCCCCCTGGAATGTTCTCAGAAAAACGGGAGGGAGAAGGTAGCTGATACTTTTTGCACACGGGCCAGGACTCGGGCTGGGGTGGAGTTCAGTGCACGCATTAGCTACATGAATGCCCCCAGGAACTCTTACAAGCAGTTTCTATTTTTCCCATTTTATAGATGAGAAAACTGAGGCTCTTTTATAATTTCCCTGGTACCACAGAGCTTTGGAGCTGCTCGATGCCTGAAACCAGGTCTCATGACATCTTTATGAGAAAACTAAACTAAACTGAACTGAATGGAACTAAATGACAACAAAAGCATTTTCAAGTTTTAGGAAGCCCAGGTGAGGAAGGGACTTGGGGTGGGATTTAGGAGTTCACAGCACGGACATAATCTGGACCTCTAACTTGATTTCAAGGATAAGAACATAATCTGGACCTCTAACTTGATTTCAAAGGTAAGGACATAATCTGGACCTCTAACTTGATTTCAAAGATAAGTTTGAGGGTGCAGGTTCATTAAAATCTCAGGAGCTGCAGTTGTTTTGTATTTTTTTTAACGGGTGGTCTTTAAATGCCTTTGATTTGGAACTGATGAAACTGGTGAATTGCTTTGAGCAAAGCCAACCCACCCCAGTGAATTAAACCATCTCTGGTTCTAGATGAGTTCATAGCTGAAGCTGAAGCTGGTGAGTTCATAGCTGAAGCTGGTCTCAGTGATCTCTCAGCCACCAATGCCTTCGGTATGATCCAGTAGTTAAGACAGGCAGAAATGTCTGTCTCTTCTCTTTTTCCCTGATGATTGTAGTTGAAAAGTAGTTATGGGTGTAGTAGAAAGAGCCGAGATCTGGGGAAAGGATGTCTGAGTTAAAACCCTTGCTCTGGTCATCATTAGCAGCAGGATTTTCCCAAGTCTCTTAAGCTGTTGGAGCTTCACGTCCCTCCTGTATGACCCGAGGGACTTCATCTGTGTGGCCACCTGTCTGGGAGGTGGTGAAGAACCACAAGACTGTCAGTTCCACTAGGGCAGGACACGTGGTAGGCATTCGATACATATGTGTGGAATGAATGAATCTAGGGAGAGAAAGTTATGCATCTGTGCACACTCTAAAATGCTGACAGATGCTAGCAGCCTTGTACTGTTATGATGAAGCAGTTGTCTCAAATTGAGTGCATTCAGAAATGACCTGGGGATCGTGTTAGAATGCAGATTCTGAATGGGAAGGTCAGGGCTGGGGCCTGAGATTCCAAATTTCTAACAAGCTCCCGGCTGATGGGGATGTTTCAGCTCATGGACCACTCTTGGTGTAGTGAGGGTTGAACTAAGTGGCCAGCAAGTGCACAAGGCATGCGAGGTGGGGTAGGGTGGGGGGGAAGGGGTCCCCTAGGCCAGTGATCTTCCAATAGGAGCATGGCTCAGTTCTCCAGCTCATCCTGGTTCCAGAAATATCCCCGGTCCAAAAAGCACATGCTCTTTCTTCTCATGCAGCAGTGAGTGTGGCCTTGCGGTGGTATCCCACGTTGGCCATATTTGGTGAAAATGATCCCTCTGGCTGCCCGTTACTCTGAGTCACCCATGCCTGGCACTAGCGTTAATAACCACTGGTACTTGGTAGGCATGGTGTGTGCTCAGTCTGCACAAGCTTGGCACATGAGAGGTGCTCCAGTAAAGGTAGGTGCTGCTGCAGATGAGGGTTGTGTTATGAAATCCTTTCCATCTCTTTTAGTTCTCTTGGCAACTGGACGATGTGGGTGTTAATTGTGTGGCTCTGGAATGTCTCTCTCTAGATCCTGGACATACCGGGCTCATTCCCACCTCTGCACCTTTGCTTGAAGCAGCGGTGTTCCCCTGGGGGCAGTTTCCACCTGCATGGGCTTCCGGCAGTGTCTGGAGACATTTTTGGTCGTTATGACTGGGGGAGGGGTTGCTACTGGCACCTAGTGAGTAGAGACCACAGCATCCTACAGTGCATAGGACCACTCCCCACGACCAATAGTTATGGAGCCTAAAATAAATGTCATAGTGCTGGGGCTGAGAAACTCTGGATTAGATAGTTTTTCCTCTAGAGAATACCCAGCTCCACCTGTGAATACCCTAGAGGTCTCGAAACTGACTTTGGAGTGGAATAATCTCATTATGCTATTTTCTTAACTTTTAAGGCCTATAGCCTTTTAATGCTATGGGTTCAAATCGAGGCCAGTGAGAGCTTCCCTGCCATTCCCACTGCCATTTATAGTAAGGATGCTGTGGGTGAGGCGATTGCGTTTGCCCATTCAACATGTGTAGGGAGGGAGGGAAGGAGAAAAGGGCCCCAGCGGGTGTGTGCCTGTGTTGTCTATTTCAGAACGAGGCCCTAGAGCTCTTGTCTGCTTCCCATCTCACTGACCAAGCGCAGCAAGGGATGCTGGGGGGTGGGGGGCATAAGGAGACGGAATGCTTAGCCCCACCTTGGCTGTAACATCCAGACTTTTTTTTTTTTTTTAAAGACAGAAGAAGAAGGAAAAAAAAGCCTGTTAGGCAACACTTTGGCAGCATAATGCCTTTTCCTCTCCAAAAAATGAGGAAGGCCTGATGCGGTGTGGCCTCCCCGGAGTAATTTAATCTGGAACGCCTCTCCACAGCACTTGGGTCTCCGCAGCACCTCCCTGGGAGCCAGGAACCACCACCAGCCCTCCACCGGCATTCCCCGGGCGATCTGCTCTCTCCACGCGACCCATGGGAATCAAAGCGGAGGGAGGCTCCTTGGAGATGGGCTGGGCAGTGCCCGCAAGCCCGGGAGGAGCTGTTAGACAGCACAAGGAAACGTCCACCGGACTGTGGGAGGCCAGGTGACAGGCTGGTGGCGCGATGCCTCCTGGAATTGGTTTCTTCGCTGTGAGCTTGCGCGGGGGATGTTTATCAGAGAGGGCAGACAGGCCTGCCGGGGGACGAGCCTCCATCCTGTTTCCGGCAGCCTTTCGCTGCTAGTGACGGTACCATCCGTGTCAGGCTGAGAAATGGCCATGCCGCAGGCACCTCCGTCAACGCGTCTTATTGATCGGCTGTGCTCCTGCCTCCCTGGAACAAGGAAAGAGGAGTAAAGAGTCAGGAGCAGCAGCACAGCCCCAGCCGCGAGGTACTGGTGGCCGCAGCTGCCCCCCTGGGTGCCCGTGTACCGGACAGTCCTCAAGGCTGCTCCCCAAGGCGGACCACCCGTCTGTGCCTCCCACAGGGACCTCCCGGGCCTGCCTGCACAATGACCTTTCAGAAAGATGCCTGCCTCTTCTGGTTTTTTCCCTCATCAAAGTGGTGTGGCTGTGATTCACTTTCCCACCATTGACACATTGGACCCCTGTTACATAGGATTGAAAGCAATTAATCTGGGGTGAAACGCCTGAGAATCCCATTCGTAAATAATGCTTTCTGTTAGCACCCCCAACCAGTGTTGGGGTGTGCCAGGGGAGATTTACATACCCAAAGCCTACAGCCCAAACTCGCGGGAAAGTGTACCCAACCCTCTGCCTTTGCACATGGGATTCAATGGCCACGATCAATATATCGCCATCAGCCTCAAGGGGCCATGTTTATGGCGCGTACGTAAGAGTTTACAAGGTAGAAGAGATGGGATCTACCACCAGCCCCAGCCAGGGCATCTTCCAAATAAAAACCGCAAAGGTACTTTAGCAAAAGTTCTGTTCTGTGGCTGTTAAGGCTGCAGAGAAAGGTCTGTTGAGAATAAGGCAGGCTGAAATTAGAGTCAGAATGTGTGAGTGTCAAGTGTAGAAGAGGGCATCCTGGAGCAATTGGCTGAGGTATAGCTGAGCGGTTAAGGGCGTGGCCAATCCTGGCAGTGAACTTTGGCTCCATCACTTGTTAGCTAGTTGACCTTGGGCAAGTCACCTAAGTTCCCCAAGTGTCATTTTATTCATGACAATAAGAGTACCTGGCCTCATAAGGCGGTTGATAAAGAACTAACGTGCGGAAAATGTTCAGCGCGCCCTTGGGGTTTACTAATAGCTCCAGAAATGTTAGGAAGAAGAAAGAGATGCTGTCGATGATGATGTTGTCGATGGCAATGATCCCTTTTTGTCTGAAATGTATCCGATGACAACATACAGCCTCACGTGACTCTTACCTGTCAGGTAAAAAGCAGGTTTGACCACTTCAAAGCGTGCTTGGTGGTAAAGAGGCCAGGCAGAGCAGTTGCAGGACGTGTCCCTGGGATAACTGTTTGAACTCTGGAGCTGGACCTCTGCCCTCGAGCCCTTGTCCCTTCACCTTCATCTGTCTTCCTCGTGCTGCCCATTGGCTGGGTGTCCCCAGACCAGGGAGTGATTTTCACGTTAGGGCTGGCGAACCACGGTTACGAAGGAGAATTTGCTGCCAAAGTCATCACTCAACATTCTCGTTTGTTTGGTGTGGCTGTGGGATGGTCTGTGCGTTCCTTCCATTCTGCTCATCCCGTATCGCCAGTTCACAGTGAATACGGCAAACAGGAGGACCCAAGCAGCCAGGGTCTGAGTGTGGAGGGAAGAGTCGCCAATCCGGCGACTAGGATTCTGTGTACCCTTGCCGGTCAATTCCAACCTTGTGTTTAACTCAGATCATCCCTTCATGGGGGCCATCTGAGTCTGTAATCATCTCAAGAGCTGATATGTACTGAGCCGGGCATTCAGGGCGATGCTTTCCAAGTGCAATTTCAGTTAAGCTTCACAACAGCCTGACAAAGGAGGCCCTTCTATCTGGCAGCCTTCTTGGCGGCAAACAACCCGGGCTGACTTGCCGTTCCAGAAGGAGGGAGTTTATTTGGAAGGACATTGGGGGCTACCAATATGAGAGATAACTCTTGCACTTCCGGAGACTTTTCCTCATTGGTGATTGTCAGAAGGCTGGAACTCAAGGCTGAGGAAAGGGGCAGGAACCCAGTGAGCCCCAGAGGTCCAGGCGGCAGGGGAGAGCTGGTCCAGGTGCCCCCTGTGTTGCTCCAATCACCATAATAACTTCCAGTCCTGTCCAGGTCCCAGTCACTCAATCTGGATTTGCTGAGTTTTGCATCGAGACCTGCCATGTGGCTAGGCCAGGGCAGGAGAAAAAAGCTCTTGTCTGTTAAGCATCGATAATGCCAGGCAGGCTCTATCTTTCACCAATACTACACTGCGTTGGGGACCCCCCCAAAGGTGTCGAATGTTGGGGGGGGGTGATGGGTTCTAGAGAGCCTCCATTGGCAAATATCCGTCACAGTAACATTAACGGCCTCGTCGTACAGATGAACAAACTGGTGCTCAGAAGGGTTGGGTAGATGGCCCAAGTTCACACAGACATCAAGTGGCAGAGCTGGGACGTGCACTCAGAATTCTCAGAGCCCAGACACTGAGCTCTTAACCGCGAAGTGGCTCTTCCTTGCAGTAGGGAGCGCATCCGTTAGGATGAGCTCAGCTGACAGTAACACGATATTCTCCTCAGACTGATGTAACAGTAAGGGAGTTTATTAGCCTCCAGACCCCGCGCTGGTGGATCCAGGGCCTCGGCCATGACGTCAGGGAACCTGTGCCAGCCTCGTCACGCGGCTGCAGGATGGTAAACACAGGCATCCAGGCTCCTTGCTTCCTTGTTCGTATCTCACGGGGAAGGTGGAAGTAGACTTTCCTATTCTCTCTCTCCCTGAAGTGTATGGAAGAACTTTCTCAGAAGCTTCCAGCAAATCTCTCCCTCAGTCTCATTGACCGGAATCAGGTCACGTGACCACAACTAAAACACAGGCTGGTTGTGATTAACCTCAGACCTGTCACTGGAGCTGGAGTCAAACCCCAAACTGCATGACCTTTCCAAGATGACAGAGAAGAGATTCAGATATTGGGGAGCTGAGCATGGTCCACTATGGGAATGATAATGCCTTTAAACATCCATAAATGTGTGTTAGTTTAACTCACGTTCTACTTATAACAAGGACCCGGGCCGGTCAATATTTTTACCATACTGACGCCTACGATCCAGTTTCTCTCTTTGTCTAGCTAATAAATACTTTTACGACATAGCTACAGTATAGACAGAATGAAGATACATTATTTGTTCATTATCCTTTCCAGTTTGGACTTAGAACTGGACCAATCTATGGCCCAGACTCACCTATCACAGACACTCTGCCCTGGAACTTTGCTAACCACCTTCCATTACCTTAGAGGCTCATTTTATTTTTCAATGTTGTTTCTAAACACAGCTTGTCTCCTTCTAACACAGTTACTGGCACCATCCCAGGGTGACTCTTGGTTTGGGATAGGGCAGAGAAGAAACTCCACCAAAGGCATGCCTTTTTTTTTTTTTTTTTTTGCGGTACGTGGGCCTCTCACTGTTGTGGCCTCTCCCGTTGCAGAGCACAGGCTCCAGACGCGCAGGCTCAGCGGCCATGGCTCACGGGCCCAGCCGCTGCGCGGCATGTGGGATCTTCCCAGACCGGGGCACGAACCCGTGTCCCCTGCATCAGCAGGTGGACTCTCAACCACTGCACCACCAGGGAAGCCCCAAAGGCATGACTTTTTCCAAGTGGACAGACTCCCCAGAGCAGTATTGTACATTAATCAGGATGCTGTAGGTTGCAAGCAACAGAAGCTCAAGTTGAACCAATTTACGGAAGAGGGAAGAGGGCACCTAAATAGATACTAGAGAATCTCTGAAAAAATGCAACAAGACCTCAGGAACCAATGAAATGCGGGGCTCAAATGACGTCAGAATGCTGCATCTCTTGTTGTGCTTCTCACGGAGCACGTGCTCCCTCCTATCCGCTTGCAACTGGCCTTCTTCCGTTTCTGACACCCTCATGGAAGGGGTGGGGCCGTCTAGAACAATCCATGCCTCACTCTAAGATACCGGCTGCTCTTTTTCAGTTTTAATTTCAGGGATCGCTGAAAGGTCTCTGATGGGCTCACTGAGGCTCAGGGCCGCATCCCCAGGCCTGTCACCTGTGCTCAGGAGTCACAGTGGACTTACAGAGTGGCTCCCTCGATGACCATGTGAACGGTGGGAGATGGGGAGCAGGGCAGCTCTGGGAAGACAATCCCAGAGACTCCATCACAATCATCTAGTGCCATCGGGGGGAGGGGGCAGCAGGAGAGAGGAAGGGCATTTTCCTTGTGATTCTGTGGACTTGGCTCTGCCTGGAGTTTTCCAAGGAGACCAGAAGTCTCTGTGACCTCACCCATTCCCTCCTGAGGATTCTCTGAGAAAGCTGCTAGACCTTTCAGGAGAAGGTGGTTAACAGAGCTGGACAGATGAATATAGCACAGTCCCTTCTCTCAAGAGACTACAGACGGGTGGGGAAGACAGATATGCGTACAACTCATTTGGGCTCCCAAGGACCTCGGCTGTTACGTTCAGTGTGCACCATGCCAGTTACCTCTGCATGGGCTTCTTTTTCTAGGCTGTGTCTAGATCTCTGACATGCTCCAGACCCTAGTTCTTCTGGCTTTGCATGGATGTGGCAGGTAAGTGATGGAATAAATAAACACTCCTCCATTCAGAATGAGAGGAGTATTAAAGACAGACACAAGCTGGCTACTTTGAGAGGGGAGAGCTTGGCGCTTTCCAGCTGGAGGACTGGGAAAGGCATCCCAGATGTGGTACCACTGAACTGTGCCATGAGGGGTCAGCAGATGGGAAGAAATGCAATCAGTGAGAAGGGGAGAGGTGGGGATTCAACTCCCCCTGGGACTTCTGTCCCTGGCCTGGGCTCTGACAGCCCGATGTCGGGGACACCATTTAAATTAGAGCTTGTCCCAAGAAGTCAGCACCTGCCTGCTGTCCACCGCGCCTTGCGGGCGCTTCGTGTATTTCCACTTAGACCAACTTATTTATCTTCCCAATAGCCCTAGGAGATCAGGAGAGAAGGCCGGGCTTGGCGGGGGGGGGACCACGTGCAGGAGTGTAAGAAAACCAGGTGAGAGGCAGGCCTCTGAGGTTCAGACCAGCCTCGCAGCCAGTTCCGCCAGCAACACACCGTATGACCCTGGGCAAGTCCCCTTCCTTCACTGTGACCCAAGTTCCCATTTATAGGAAGAGGAGATGGGATTCAGTTACCCTTGTGAAACCTTCCAGCTCTTAACATGTCATGCCCCCTACTGTGCCCGACAGGAAGTGCCAAGTTCCTAAGAAGGGTGGCGGTTGGCCCAGGTTATTCAGCAAGTTGGGGAAGTTTCTTGGAAGTGAACCCATTGTGAGCAGTAGCGAGATGAGATCTGTGTTTTCATGTTTACCACTGTGACAGCCATAGCATCTTGCACACAGTAGGTGCTTAGGAAAGATGCTGAATGAATCAATGCGAGTTTCCAGACTCCTGAGTTAGTGTATGCAGTGGACTGACTGTGTCCCCTCCAAATTCATGTTGAAATCCTAACTCCCAACGGGACTGTATTAGAGGTGGGGCCTTTGGGAAGTAATTAAGGCATGAGGGTGGAGCCCTCATGAATGGGATTAGAGCTCTTATAAAAGGGACCACAGAGAGCTCTCTGGCTGTCTTGCCACCATGTGGAGCACACAATGAGAAGACTGTAGTCTGCACCCTGGAAGGGGACCCTCACCCAACCATGCTGGAACTCTGATCTTGGACTTCCAGCCTCGGAACTGTGAGAAATACATTTCTACAGTTTAGAAGCTACCCGATCTATGTACGTTTTCACTGCTGGCTGAGCCAACTAAAACACTGTAGATTCCAGAGGCTGCTGCCTTTCTATCGGGCTTCCAGAGAGAAGCCCTCAACTTCCCCAGCAGGACAGTCTGTTTCTGAATGGGGATTAGACACTCTTTTATAATTGATGTCAGAACTGACCAGGGGAGTGAGAAGTTGGGACTCATCTTCAATTTCTCATGGGGACCTGGAGCCCAGTGCAGCTCACAGGAGAAGCAGGGCCGCAGTGCAGAGGAAGACATTCGACAGGTGTGTGTGGAAAACCATCTGAGCCACAGGACACCGCAGGTGAGTGGGTTTGCACCTCAAGGACTGAATGCTGCTGGGTCTTCCAGAGAATGGCAGCCCCATGGAGATGGTGCCAGGGCAGGAAAGCAAGGCCACAGCAGCCAGGGTGCCGCTGAGCCCAGAAGCCAGGAGCCGGGGAACACAGGGGCTACATGATCCTGGGCTCTCGACCAAGAGGGACACAATGTTTTAGAAGGCTCGGTAGGATGAAGGTCAAGGTGGACCTATGAACGAGGAGAATCTTATTTCCTATTCCAGCTGGATTTTCTTTGATTTCAGTTTTCATTCATATACTTGCTGGCTTATTCATTTCTAGGGAAGTCACAAGATTTCCAGCAGAGGCTTTAGAGCATGAAAGGATGATGATTTCTCTTCTAGAGAAAGGTCCTAAGTCTTTAAATCAGGGGCTTTCAAACTTTTCTGAACATGACCCACTCTTACAAAATACATTTTATGTCAGGATTCTAGTACACATAAATACATATATTACTGAAACAAGAGTGTCAAGAAACAAAACTTGTCCTAATGTAGGTGCCGCAGGCTTAACACAATAGTTCCCTAAATGTGGTCCCGAATCAGCAGGAATAGCATCACCTGGGAACTTGTTAGAAATGCAAATTCTCAGGTCCTGCCCCAGACAGGCTCTATCGGAAGTTCTGGTTGCTTTACCAAGCCTTCCAAGTGATTCTGTTACATGCTAAAGTTTGAGAATGTCTGCATAGTATATATTATACTATTCTAATCAATTTCGTCGTTTTTTAAAAAGTGTTGTTTGTGAGCCACCAAGTTGGGGGAAGCTTAAACTACCTTTGGAAAAGACCTCTGAGGCCTCCCCTGGGTTCCTTCCTTCTTCCCTTTCCAAACTCATCTCTACCATCCGCTCTTCCAAAACCGTGTCCTACGCGGCCCCAGCCAGGCCCACCTCCTTTCTGGTTCTTCAACTCTGGCCTTTCTGCTCCCAAACCTCTGTGTTATACTCCCCTGCTAGGAGCCTCCCCTCTCAGCTCCTGCAAGCCTGGCTCAAGCTCCCTGAAAGTTCTTGCCTCAGATGCCCTTCCTCAGAGAGACTGTCCTGTCTAACTGGGCTTTAGCTGGTCTGTTTTCTTTCGTCATCACCCTTAGCACAATTGATACTCGTCTACCCCCAGCTGACTGAAGCTGCAGAGAACAATGCCTGGCATATAGTAGGTCCTCAATAAATATTTGTTGAAGGAAAAAATGAATTAATGAGTAACTCTCAATCAGACGTACTTGGGAACGCATCGTCATCACCTGAGAAGTATTTCCAGTCCACAAAGTCCTGCTCCCTTCTCCAACCTGGACCTTTCCAGTGAGAAACCCTGCCACTGTTTCGGAAGGGGGCACAAGAAGATGGAGAATCCCCTCTCCTGATGCTCCTTGCCTCACCGGTCCCTCCACCATTCTGGTGTGTAATATTTTCATCAGGGAAGTGTAGAGTGAATAGCATCAAACGCAAGTCTGGGTTCAAGGCAGGGCTCACGCACAGCCTGGCTGTTTGACCTTAGGGAAGCCCATTGTAATACCTTTTGGCTCAGTACCACTGGGGTCACAAAACCTGCTCAAACTCCTTTAGAGAGTGGTCAAGGGTCAACTAGGATAGAACTCATGAACATGCCATCTATTACAAAGGATTCACACCCTTAACACCTAAGGTATTGACCCATAAGCCACATTTGTAGCATTAAACACAGCCCTCCCAAGGAAGCTGCCAGAGCGTGGGCAAGAAGTCCACGGTGGGAGCAAGCAAACGAGAAAATACCTACATGGCTTCTAAAAGGAATCCTGAGTCTCAGGGTCTAAAAGACGGCTTTGGTGATTTGCATAATTATTTGCATATCCTTTACCAGTCATTTGAGGCCAGGGGCTGATCTCCTCCAACCATCCTTGGCCTCTTCACCTTCAAGGCCGCCCACCTCCCCGCCCCCCGCCCCCCACCCCGCAACCCCACCCCCACCCCCACCCCCTATGGAGCCCAGCCTGGACAAATGGTGGGTTGGGCTCCCCCTGGGGGCTCCCACGGCCTTCCCCTCCTCCCAGAAGCCGAGCCGGGTTGGGGGCGAATCCAGGCCTGCGGAGAGCTCAGTGCCACACTGCCTGACGGATGGCAGGCCTTAAGCGTGACTGAGCTTTCGCAGTTGAAACCATTAAAGGTTATTCTCCTTTTAATTCTTTGTGGTCGTTCTCCTTCCTCAGAGAAACCTCTGATTTTCACTTGCGAGACGCTCGGCTGCACTTGTCACACCCTAAAAGGTGATTTCAGTTCTCTGATGCCAAAGAACCTTTTCTGCTAATCAAAACACAGCTGCAGAGGCCCGTGTGATCTGCTAATGGGCCCCCAGCTCTGGGGTATGTCTGTCTGTACCTGGGAAAATAGATATAATTAGGATAACAGATATCATATGTATATGCTAATACCTCAGGTAAAAATGACTAGCAATGAGACAGGAATTGAGTTTGCCAAGTCCCATTGGACCAGCTCTGCAGCTTAACCTGAGGCCCACCCCATCGCTACCACTCCCTCAGCAGAACCAGGCCTGGTGTCCTCTCTTCATCCCCTTTTCTCCCCTCTGCCTGGACCCCCTCATGCAAATTATTTTTCTTTTTCATATACAAATCGATCCCCATACTTTCCTGAAAAGGCTCTTTCAGTAGCCCCAGCTCTGATGAGGCTGCGGGAATCTGAGCATCTGAGAGGCAAGGGAGGAAAAGAGGGATGAGAAGAGAGATCCTCTTCAATGTTTGGCCTTTAATAAGGGTTCTGTCCCCACAGTAGTAGCATCACGACCAGACCTGGCAAATCATGACTGAGAACGAATTGCCTTTTTCAAAGGGAACCACTGCATTAGGAGGGCCTGGAAGTTTGGTGTCAGGAGTCAGAAGGCTCTGGTTTGAGTCGTGTGTGTGCTTCCTCCTGATGGTGTGAGCCTGGGCGAGTGACTTACCTCTCTGTTCCCCAGGTTCCTCACCCTAAAATGGGCATGATAACAGTACCGACCTGAAAGGGACTGGCAAACCGCAAGCTCTCAGATGATGTTATCCTTTGTAATGGGTTCATGGGGGCAGGGAGTCGGAGGAGGAGAGAGAATCAGGATCAGGCCCAGGTCCTCACTCCACTATATCCCTCCATCTTGGATAAATCATTTCACCTCGCTGAACCTCAGTTTCCTCATCTGTAAAATGGGCTACTATTGCCTACTTTCCTGGGCTGTTAGGAGGGTCAGATAGACAGTGGATGGATGTCATGGTGTATTAAGAGTAAACCACAGAAGCTAGTTACGTGTGTGGAGTAGTGGTGTCTGCATCTCTTGGGAGCTCCAAGCCTGATATTATGGGTTGAAGATGAGTTGAAGAGGACTTTGTTCCCATCCAGTCTGTCAAAATTACTCAAAACTGTGCAGGCAGGCAACATGGGCACTGACTTCTACCAAGCTGTTCAGGCATTCAATGTGGGCATCCCATTTCTGCCAAACTGTGAGACTCTGCATACGGACACCTGACTTTCGCATTGGGATTGGGACCGTTTTCATTGCTATATGCTCTGCGCCTAACACAGTGCCTAGTGCATTAGAAATGTTTAAGAAATATTTATTGGTTGCCTGAATAGATGGATGAATAAATGCTGAATTGCACCATAAATTTCTCTGCGCTGTGGGCGGAGTAGAGCGAGCTGTCAGAATCCTGGTCCCTCTACAAATAGTGAGGACAATGCTTGTATAGTGCAGATGGACTTTGGAGTCAGAACCACATTCAAATCTTGGTTCTGCCATATCCTAACAGTGATTCAAACCTTCTTTGAACTTCAGTTTAAGAAAATTTGCTGAACCTCAGTTTTCCTCATCTGTAAAATGGGGATAAAAATATTACCTCCTTTATAAGGTCATTGTGCAGATTTCTTAAACTTGTACTTACCAGTGCCTGCAGATTCCTACAGGGAAGGTAGAGAAATTGAAGTGGAGCTTCTTTCCCCTCCACCCTTCTTCCCTAATCACTACACAGATGCCGGGGATATTTCAGACCCAGTCCAGTCCCAAGCCCCGGAAGTGAATCTGATCCTTTATCTCACCATGGCACTGAGGCTTTTTATTCTGTTGAAGGCATCAATATTTGTTCAATAGTGTAAGTCTTAAATAAGCATCTAAACGACATATTACAGATGATGAAAGTCATTTCCGCGCAGAAGATTATCTCACGTGATCATGTTTCCATCGCTATCTGGCACCTCTGTAGTTGGCAAATCTCCGGAGCTACTTAAACGGTAACATTAGTCCTAATACCGTGTAAAACGACTAGTTCCTCAGGGTAGGTTTATTTTTAATAGTGTATGTCAGCAGCAAATAGCTTGGAAGACCCCAGAGGAAAAAACACAGCCCAGGCTCTCAGTGAAGTGATGATATGGATATATTTAATATCTGTATTAAAAACCTTTTAGGCGCCATGGTGATATTGAACTGGATAGTGAGACATATGCAGGCAAAATCCTGGGCTGCTTATAGGGCCCTACGCAGGGTGCATTACGCAGTGTGCATTACAGGAACCTTTGAGGTTGTTCAAAGTCAAATTTGGGCTTCGAAAATCTTTGACAGACATTTGACCCCAGTGGTAAAATACTCTGAAACACAAGCTGAGAGAACAAAATCACTTTTTTTTTTTCCCGTGAGTCTGTTGATAAGTTTGCTTCACTATTAAAATGTTTAATCGCATGCCTCCAGCAAGAGTGACCTTCCATCTGAAGTTGCAGCTTATTAGAGTGCCCAGAGCATACTTGCTCTTTACCCAAAAGATGGCTGGGTGGATCCTTAGAGGGAAAATAAACCACAAGTTGAAAGGAAGCATAGAGTCCCAGATGAAGGACTGAAAACAAACTTTATTTTGGAGTCAATGTCGGTGAGATAAGGTAAAACTTGCACCTAAGTTCCTAACCTGAACGTACAGGGTTAAGTCATGGGTGGCCTCAGGTCTGGCCTAAGCTGCAGCCCTGGCTGGTGTCAGGCCCGCGCCAGGGAGGAGAGAAGGGGCAGCAGGGGATGGAGCTGCTCGCTAGGGGCATTGACCCTCCAAGAAAAGGCAGTCCTTTTGGTGTGCAGTTTCAGCTACATGCACCATCCCTTCCCTCTGGGCTTTGTAGAAACAGCTCTCACTTTAGACTTTCAGACTTAACCAAAAGCAAACTGAGTTCTGGGGCAGGAGGACGCCTCTGAGGCAGTGGGTGCCTCTACGGACACTGCAGCCCTCTTAGGGCCAGTGAGGCATAACACCATGGACCCTCCCTCGGAGGAAGGGGGGTGGAGACCTCTTAGAGGACCACAGATAATTAACCCCTTCTGGTAACCAGTCATTCTAGATGATGCCTTGAAGGACACCGAGAGGCAATGAGTCAACTGAGAATTGTGAGGTCACAAGTCTCTAAAAATTGATGAATAAAGATATAAGGAATTCCCTATATATCACCCTGGTCCTTGGCTATCCAGAAAGCTAAAATTAATTACTAAAATCAGATAATTGTATCCCAAACTGGGTTATGAGGAATATCAGGTATCAGAGCAGGAAAACGTACTATGTCCTGAAGTGAAAATCCAGCCAACAAAACTGGTTTCACTCTGCTCAACCCAGTGTTTCCCCAAATTAGTTGGCTATGCATTCGTTCCTTCACAGAATGGTTAGTATCATCTTACTCTTGTGAAATCCAGTTGCAGAATCACTGTGTGGTGGGAAGAATTCTAAAAATGCTCCCCTCTTCCCAAGATCCTCTTCTTCTGGTTATCCAATCAACCCCTAATGCAGTTACTGCTGTGAAGGGCTTTTGCAGACGGAAATAAGGTCCTAAATACATTGACCTTACGACAGGGACATGATCTGCGTGAGCCTGACCTAATCAGTTGAGCTCTGGATTGAAAGAGCGAGATGGTTTGAAGTCCCATCGCCCCCTGGCTTTGAAGGTAAAGAGAACCACGTGGGAAGGGAAGTGAAAGGCCTGGAGAAGCTGGGCGTGATGCCCAGCTGACAGCCAGCAGAGATGTTGGGGCATCAGACCTGCAGCCACGAGGACGGGGACTGAGCCAACAAGATGAGGGACCCTGGAAGCAGATTCTTCCAGAGTCCCCTCTCCCCGGACAAGAGTCCAGCTTGGCCGACGGCTGGATTTTGGCCTTGATTTTGGCATGGAGAGTCAAGATCGAGGTGAGCCTGCCCCAAGGAACTGTGAGACAATAAACGGGTCTTGTTTTCAGCCGCTAAGTTTGTGGTAATTCATTCATTGTTCAACAATAAAAAACGAATACATGCTGATTCAGAGAAATCAAAGCAGAATGAACTGTGTTCACTCTTCCCTACCCCGTTACATTTATAAAGTTCTGTCTAATCAGGTCCTGCCAGCGATGCTCAGACAGGGCAGGGCAGGTGTCTCCATTTTTACAGGCAAGGAAGTAGACTCAGGGAGATGGAGGGAATTGGCCCGAGACACTCAGCCAGTAAATGCATGCAAGGCGACTTGACGGGGGCTGTTATTTGGGACTTGGGGTGGGGGGGGAGTTCCTTTACTTCCTCCTGCTTTCAAATAGGAAAAAACGTGAGCATTGGGAGACATTGCAGGTGGGAACTTGCAAAGGAGGAGGAAAAAAATAATTCAGAGGACACATCCGGCAAAGGGTTTGACTGCTTCGTCAGAAAGGTCCTTGCTTTCATCCCTTGTCTCTGACCAGAAAAGCTTGTTAGAAAATGGACTCATAGCTGTGAGCCAGTGACAGTGTGTGGGAGCAGGGTGCCTGGAGGCTGCTGGAAGTGGATGGCAGGGGTGCTTTATTTGGAAGACTGAGAGCAAGACACACAGGCTTATAATACCGAGAGGAACAATGTCTATGGGCTGACCTCCCAGATGGGTGGTTTGCAGAGGTGGGACCGCTGCCGTAAGTAATCTGCTTTCTCTGCCACAAGTAGCATTCCTCCCTGTGCTGTCACCACCCCCTCTGCAGCCCCTACCTTAGCATCATGCAGCAGACAAGTCATCCAGCACCACCTCCATGGATACAAGGGGAGCCTGAGGTCCGGGAAAGGGACAAGATTCCTTCAAGACCACAGGTGGGCTGACTTGCCATTCAAGGATCCCCCCAACACACAAACCACACACACACACTCACACACACACACACACACACACACACACTCACACACAATACTTGGCCATCGTATGACGGCAATTCCCCATGTTGGTTAATGATCTTTCCTGATGAATCAGAGTTCCTTACCAAGCAAATGTATTGTGTGTGTGTGTGTGTGTGTGTGTGTGTGTGTGTGTGTGTGTTTTGTGTCCAGCATGAGTCAGAACTGCGTGTTTACTTTTGTCCTAATAATAATAGAGTCCAACCCTGACTGAGTGCAGACCCACTGCTGGACACTGTCTTGAAAGTGCCCTGAGGTCACTCACTTCATCTCAACCACAAGCCCATGAGGTCTTGGGGAAGTTTCTGGCCAGAGGTGGGTCCAGGTTTTGCAGGGCCTGAAGCTCATATGATTTGGGGGCCTTCTTCAAAAACAGGAATACAAAGTCACCAATATAAAATTAGGTACAGTGTCCTGGAAGGCACACAAGAGAAGGGCTCAGAAGCATGACGGTAAGTCAGCCTCGAGTTCCCTCTTCCTCCTCAGCAAAGGTTAGGGTTGTATGTTCCTACCCCCACGAAGTTAGCCAGGCCACGTGACTTGCATCAGTCCATGGGCTGTGAATAAACTTCATGTGTGTCACTTCCAAGAGGAAGTTTTGAGAGTCAGTGTGTGATTCTCCACTTTCCTCCCCAGCCCTGATGTTCACGGTCCCTGAACGGAAGATGGGGGTGTGTGCCAAGATGGACCCTCCTTTGCCCTGGGACTCTGAGTCATTACATCCTTACAGTGATTAGAGCATCCCCTCCCCTCCCCCTGCCCTGTGTCAATCCACAGTAAACACAGAGCAGGAGTGAGAAATAAGAATTTGTTAAATTAATTCCCGAAGATTTTGGAGATTTTTTTTTTAACCACAGCATTCCTAGCTTAACCTCACTGATATAGGTAGGGGTCTACTGTTGTTCCCATTTTCCAGATGACAAATCGTGGCACAGGAAGGTTTTGTCACTTGCGCAAGGTCATACAGCTAGCCGGGCGGTGGACCGGGGTCAATGGCTCCGTTTCCCAGTGACACCAGGCAAGGGTGGGACCTTTCGTAAACTGAAGATATTTGTCCCATCCACAGGCTGCTACCCAGCTCCAGCTGACGGTTGTAAAAGAGGAATGTGAACCAATTGTTGCCAAACCTTCTGATTTTTTTAAAAGAGAGGCTGTAAATCCAGAGTTTTAATGTGAAATCCTCATTATTATACTTAGGCGGTTGATTGGAGTCATTTTCTTTTTCTGAGCACGGCAAGACCAGCACATCAGTGAGCCTGATTTGGTTCACCGCTTTGAGACCTTACACCCTCCAACTTCTCACTCAAAAACAAACAAACAAAAAACCAGAAAGCAGCTGAAAATTCAAGCCAGGAACAGGTATGTGTGAAGTGACGGAGTTAGACAGAGAAGGACAGAGAAAGGGGGCGGGGACAGATACAGTGGTCTGAGAAAGCCTTCGAGGGCTGGTAGGACTGGGCAGGAGGGGTTGCAGGCAGATGCCCGTGTCCAGAGAGGAGAGGTCTCAGGCAGTGAGATGACTGGGCTCGGGTTTGTTCCTGGAAGGAAAGAGAGTCACATACACTTTCAAGGACTCAAAAACGTAGAAAATGTTTTGTTAGGGTTATTCAAATTTTCCTATGAGACTGCCAGCCTCACACACAAATACCCCTCGAGGAAACACTCATCCGTCTGTGTGATGCATACCTGGGAGCTTGACTGTTACCGTGAGCCTGTGGAATTGAGCAGGATATGGCCAAGGGTCATTGAGTCAAAGAGAGAAGGGGCTTCCTGGAAACAGGGGATCTGCTTGGACTCAAAGGTCCTTCATAAATCCCTGATGAGCCCAAGGTATTTCCATCTGCCTTGTCTCTTTTTCCGCTGTTTGTCTGTGAGACTCAGCACGTTCTTGTGGAATGAAACAATGAGCAGTTAAGAAGGAAGGTCATGTCCACGTGACTCTTAACACTAAGGCTCTGACAAGAAAAGTCAAGGTCAGATGAGACTAGTATGCTTCCAGAACATCTGACCTCACGCATTAACCAGCAGGTTCCCAAAGCACAGAGGGGAACGTGACATGCCGTAAGAATAAACGGACCATCAGTGGAAATAGAAGCTTGGAGGCCAAGGTGTTTGGAAAACCGAGTCACACAATGAAACGAGGCCCTTTGCGCGATTTCTCAGAACTTTAATAAACCCCGAGCGCCGTGCACTGCCGAGAGGGCAACATGGCAACCTGCTTGGCTGTGGAATCCCTTCTTCTTTTCCCAGAATCTCTTGGGAAAGAATGGGACAGAGAATGTTCTTTGAAACATGCTGGCTAGTTTTTCCTTCGTGGCTTTTCTCCTCACCTCTCAATATCCTAGGCTTTCTCCCCAGTTTTCTTTTAGAACGGCAGTTTTCTCTCTTCAGGAAATGTGTCATTTCTACTTATCCATTAGTTTCAACAAGTAGGTGGTGCAGTGGAGACTGGGGGGGGGGGGTCCTCGCATATCTGTCACTGTCACCTCGTGTCCTGGGGCTCTCGGGGGTGGGTTCCAGGACTATCCCTATTCACCAAGCACAGACTTTCACAGTGGGAATTTCCAGCCCAGGGGAGACAGGCGAAGCAAAGGGACAAAGCACTTGGGAGGTAGCAGCCTTCTAAAGGAAACACTCCCTCTGCCTGGGGACACGTTCTGGGGGAGGAGGAAAAGGAAGAGGAGGAGAGAGAAACCCCTGAGTGGTTGACCCAAAGGGGCCCCTTTTATGGCCTTCCTGTTTATGGCTGAGAAGTAAACAGCCTGGGAGCCAGGTTGTCTCCGACAGCAGCTGGGGCACCAGCTCGAGCTGGCTGGGGACCCTCTCCTTCTGGGTGGCAATGGGTGGGGAATCTGTCAGTCATGCGAGTCTCAGGGGACTTTTTTTTTTTTTTTTTGACCAGCATCTTGCGGCATTTTCCCTTCAGCTCACACCATCTGCTTCACCCCCCTCATTGGTCCTACGCCTTTTAGGAGCTAGCTGGGGATCTGTGTGTGCAGGCTCAGGGCGCAGATCCCAGCTGTGACGCTTAGCAGCTGTGTGACTTCAGGTGAGCCCTGCACCTCTCTGAGCCTCCTTTGTAGTGAAGAGAAGAAGGATGTGGAGACGGCCTGTGAACAGCACTTACAGCGTGCCTGGCCTGTGGTAAGTGTCAATACACGTTTACTGCTCTCCTGATGATTTCAGCTGCCCTCCTGACTAAGCCCCCAGGGCCTTAGCCGAGAGGAGGGGGAGGGAGCTGGGGGAGGGGCGAAGCCCACCTCTGAGAGGCTCCCTGGCCTTGGTCTAGGCAGCAGCTCTCTCTCTGGATTGGAACCCGCAGCACTTTGCCTCCCAAGAAATGCAGGCTGTGATGGATGACGAGATGGTGCCCCAACTAAGATGAAGAACACAGTGCCAGGGGCAGCAGACACCAGGAGAATCAATAAACTATAATTATCAGGAACGTCGTCTGTGGGGGTGCGGAGTCCTGCAGACAGAGAGAGACAGGGGAGGGGGCGGGAGGATGCCAGAGAGGAGAGCGCGAGAGCAAGACACACACACACACACACACACACACACGCACGCACGCACGCACGCACGCACATCCTGAGAGATGCAGAAAAAGCATGCGCCCGAGGAAGCAAACGCTAGAAGGCAGAACCAGAGGTACGTGACATGCACGGGGCCCCCCCTCAGCTCTTTAAATCCCCCAAGTTCTCATCCCCATCAGACCTTTGCATCACTACTAAGAATATAAGAGCCTAAATATAATATCTGTAAAGAATACTGGATTAACTCTTTGATGCAAAGGTAAAACTTTCCGGCGTCCCACTGTCCGCTTACGAGATCCAATCCGTTCCTTTGGTTAGCCTGAGCTATGAAGCCAATATGGACAGCAATATATTGTGTTAGAAACACTAGCTCCACATCACCAGGGTCTTCATCATCCCCGAATTCACCGCTACCTCCCTGGCTCACCACCCGACCCGCTTTGTGATCCAGCACTTTTGGAACCGACGTGTCATGTAGTCTGTCACCGGGAGTTCACGGCGAGCCTCGCTTACCCCCTGGCTGCTGGTGAGCTCTGCCATGTTGCCACTTACCTGATATCTTGTAAAGCCCTCTTGAAAAGTTGCCTTTTCTGATCCCCAACACTTTGAGGTCTCAACCCCCAGAAAGGATGACTAAAAATTCTGCGTGCATTTTCCTGTCCCCCCCACCTTTTTTTTTTTTTTTTTTTTTTTGCGGTTCGCGGGCCTCTCACTGTTGTGGCCTCTCCCGTTGCGGAGCACAGGCTCTGGACGCGCAGGCTCAGTGGCCATGGCTCACGGGCCCAGCCGCTCCGCGGCATGTGGGATCTTCCCGGACCGGGGCACGAACCCGCGTCCCCTGCATCGGCAGGCGGACTCTCAACCACTGCGCCCCAGGGAGGCCCTTCCTGGCCCCTTTTGATGTGGTAACCTGGTAACCTTTACGAGCGCACAGCTGGCATGAATCGAGCTCATTCGGGCTTGGTGTGCCTTCTGAATGTATTAGAGTGTCTCATGGGAGGCATGCTTTTGTGACACTCAGATTGGCTGAGTTCCTCCCCACCTCCTGTTTTAAGGATAATTTTTTTTTTTAAGCAAACACACTTGTTTTACTTTGGGCTTTATTGTGGGCCTGGCACCAGCCTAAGTATTTTACAAGCATTATCTCAGTCAGCCGCCTCGTCTCAATGGCACCAATAGGAACTATTTTTTCCCTCATTTGTGTGTAGAGATGCTGGCCAGAGGTCTCGCCTCCCTGTCACAGAACTTGCAGGGGGCCGAGCTTAGTGGATGCCCAGGCCGGCCCTGAAGCCCAGGAACATCACCGCCTTTCCCGGAGAGGAAACTGAGGCCCGGAGAGGTTAACACACAAGGCCTCACAGCTCACCATGGCAGTGACAGGTGAGTTTAGATCAGGTCCCCCAACCACCCAGAGAAGTTGATGAGAAAATGAAGGACACAGAGTTAAAACCCAGCCTGCATTGGGTCTCCAGGATGGTCCCACACAAGCCCCTGCCTCCTTCCCACCTCCTACCTTCCTACCTCCCACCGCCTCGAGGATGCACACAGCCCCTCCAGGTCTCGGTGACACCTTTTATAAGCAGGTCAGCCTCCTGGCCCTCGGCTGGGGAATCGTGTAGCTGTCCAGACTCCCAGGAGGAAGCAGCATAGGGCTCCTCCGAATTCTCTTTTCAATCTGGGGGGCACCATCCAGAAAGGTCTCTCTGGTCTGGAAGCAGAAGGAAGAGCCCCATGTGTGTCCACGTGGCCAAGGGACCCTCGGTGAGAAGATTGTTCCTGGGTTTGGGGTGGCCCGTTCTGCACATGCGCACAGACCTTTCCCCTTGTGCAGGGGGGTGATGGGCACCTGCACAGCCAGGGGTTTGGGTTTCTCTCTCTAATCACCCAGCACAGCCTCGGCCTTTTGGGAAGGAGAATGTGATTTCTACTTTGTTTCTTTCCATTCTGTTATTTCAAATTGACACAGTGACCTGGGGCAAAGTGCAGCAGGGAGTTTCCTTTTATTCTTATCTTTTCATTTTGTTTTGTGTCGGTTTAAACTGTACACAACTGTTGGAGAGTTTAATATGTATACAATGAAGCCAGATACCAGAAACATAAATTACCTTCAAGACTCTGAGCTTTGAGAATTGGTAGGATTTTTCCCTTTTAAAACTCAGTGCAATTTTTCATTTGGTAACTTACTCTCTTACTTGATAAGATATCACAGAGAAAGCATGGTTTAAAAATTCTTTTTTAAAAACGTGGTGTGTGTGTGTGTGTGTGTTTTCCACTTTAATGAAAGGAAAAAGGAAAACATAGAATGATAGTCTGTTAGGAAACACGCTTCCTAATTTATCCCTCCCCCCAAAACCCCTTTCCCCTTTGTTTTCTATGTCTGTGCATCTCTTTCTGTTTTGGAAATAAGTTCATTTGTATCGTTTTTTTAGGATTCCACATATAAGTGATATCATATGATATTTGTCTTTCTCTGTCTGGCTTACTTCACTTAGTATGATTATCTTAGTATAATTAGGAGGTTGGATTAACGTATACAAACTACTACATATAAAATAGATAACCAACAAGGACCTACTGCATAGCACAGAGAACTATACTCAATATTTTGTAATAACTTACAAGGGAAAAGAATCTGAAAAGGAATATATATTTATAACTGAATCACTGCACTGTACACCTGAAACTAACATGATATCGTAAATCAACTATACTTCCATTAAAAAAAAATACTAAATTCGCCAGAAGAAAAAAAATGAAAGAAACAGTCTTTTTGCTCGGGAAACACTACCCTATTGGGTTACTTAAAAGTAAGTTTACTTACAACCAGGGATGGGTTTCTCCAGTTTCTTCAACTTCGAGCCTAAATCGCGCTCACTCTTAAAAGACATTCAGAACTACGAATGTGAGACTTTACAAAAGGCTTAAAACATGTGAAGGATTTGAAGCAGGTTTTCTTTAAGCAGAAGGAAACTCCAGTTGCATGAGGTAGAGTAAAATTTTCCACAAATTCAGCCTGTTGATTTCTGTTTTATTTGGGGGAGAACGGGTGATCTGTGTCACCCCAAGCAGAGGAATCATTTTCATTAGTTGTTTTCTTACTTGCTTTAGGTGTGTGCAGAAGTTTGGAAGCGCTGGAAGAATAAAAATGTTGGGAAAAAATAATGTAAGTAATTACTCTCTCTCTCTTTTTTCTGACCTAGAGTTTGTCTTTTCTTCCTCTGTAGCTCCCAACCAAGCATGTTGGACTCTGCCCCACCATGCCCTACCTCCCCCTGCTTCCCACCCCATTCCTGCTGCCCCCCTACCAAGCAGGGCCAGCCGCCTGCTGGCTTGGACTCCCACAAGTGGTTTGATGGTGGGGGGAGATTAGGGAGGGATGGAAGACTGTGGGAGCAGAGCAGTTTCCATAAGCAGAATTGGGGGCTGAACTTCAGCCAGAGGCCACCATGCCAAGGGGATGATGGGCCTGGAGGTTCTAGCTGCTTCTTTCTTTTTCTGATACTGAATTCAACATCCCAAGACTAGTAAAACCTCCCACTCCGGGCACTTCATGAAATGGTTATATAAACTATGCTGACTGCTGCTGTGAGTTTTTAAGTATTTAAAGGCCTTGCTTTCTTTTAAAAAAATATGAATTTGATGTCAACCTTTCATGGAGGCAGGCGGGAAGGACACTGTAGGAAGGATACTGTAGCTACTGCCAAAAGTGTTGCAAACGGTGGTTTTCTGATTGGATTGCTTATTTTCTCTCCCTCTTTGTTACACACGTTTATGTTAGCAAGACTTTGCTTTCTATTTCGTATTTCTTTCTCCCATGTCAAGATTTTGAATCTCTGCTCAAGCGCTCAGAAATCTGTTTGTGCACCTGGGGACACGTGCATATACTTCTCACTGGGTGATCCTGTGTGGCTTCCCCTAAAGCCCCCACTGTGCTCTGTCCCCCCTTGAAGTTCACACCTGGGTGGCCCTGACATAAGCTAAAGGGTCCAAGCCCTTCCCAAGTTCCCAAGATGTCTCCCTCCCCATGCGCACAGGGTTTCTGGCTGTTGTGTCTATAAGCATGGACCAAACGCCCTGCTTTGTGGGCTGATTTATGGTTGCATTAGGGAAAACTCCACAGAGGGTATAAAATACAGTGTTCCACTCTTGGGCCCGAGCTTACGTGTTATCGGTGATTGCAAGTGCGTTTTATAACCCCGGTGCCAAATCGAAATCAAGGTGATTTGAGCATCAATCTCCTGGATAAAATCAGGGCATGCTCTATTGTGGTTTGACCTTCATGGTGCCTTTGGCTGGTCCGACTTGTCTAAGTCCCTTGGACAATTACCCAGGGATAGTTGGAAAATGCAGTGATAATGGCCAGAGCTGGGATTACCAGCTGTATCAAAAGGCTTAACTGCTCACCCCAGAGACTCCCGAGCATCAGAGAAAAAGCCCTAAGAGGAGGTTTGCATCGTCTCTAAGGAACGCAAGCTGCAGGCAGGGAGGGGGAGCGCCACGGGGACCTTTTCCTGAGCATTTAGACTGCACCCCTGACCTCCATAGCAACTCCAGAATGCAAAACTTTGAAACTTAAAAAAAGCCGTCAGACCACTGGGCTTCAGAAAACCAGTGCAGGCTCTCCTGGCCTTATTTATAATCCCAAGATCTCAGTCGACTATAGGCCAGGGAAGTAATTAAGTTTCTAAAATGAATGGAAGAGCTGACATAGGACTGAAATCAGTGGTATCCATCCTGCCACCACCAAAGTGGGTTCTTCTTGTTGATTTTTATAATGATCAGAGGCTTCCTGAAAAATCGGACAGGCTTTTTTCAGTAAAGTTCAAGCCTTAACCCAAAATGTTGAAGGCTGCACTCACAAGAGCCTAGCTGGGTTAAAGATCTTTTGAACAGATTTGTGGAAATTGTAGATTTTTAGAACCTGAAGGCTCTTTAGTGACGGTCAGAGGGTGTTTTTAGGATAAATATTTTTAAGTCAGGGTTTTATGCCTATAATCTGAGTTTCTCAACTTATATTTAGTCCAAACTTCTTTTTAAAGTAATTCTATCTCCTCTGATTCTGCACCCTTTCATAGACCAGGGGAGGAAGCTTAGCTGGCTCTTCAAATGGTAAAGGCTGTTTTACAAATCCCTTTAAGATATGCTAATGTATATGGGCTGATTATTGAGATAAATACCTTCTGTTGGAAACTGAAGTTCATTATAATATATGTAATTAGTCACTGGTCAGACGAGAAGTTATAATTTATTGTCCTCTAATTTGGATTTATTATCAAAGATATTTAATTTAAAGGAGTTACAAAAAATAGCCTGATTTGAGTGGTTATGGAGATGGTGGGCATTTAGTAAACTTCAAAACTCTTTTTTTCCCCCCAAACTTTTCTAAACCCATTATATACAATTTCAGGAAATAACACACCAACATTAAGAGATGACTTGTACTGGTTGATTAAAAAAAAAATCATTTTTGTAAGCCATTTTTGTAAGAAATGATGCAGTTTTCTCTTCCAGACCCTCATTTTTGGAACACTAGGTAAGCTTGCATGATAAGAGGGTCCAAGTTCAAGTAGAATTATGGAGCTTGTGTGATGAGGATGTCTTTTGTGTCAGTGTTGGGTGGGGCAGGAAAACTAAAATATTAGATGCTTTTCCTTTCAGATTATAATTTCTTCTGGACAGTGTATAAGAGACCAGTAGTTTGCTACAGATACAGCTTTTGTATAAAAGGGGAGTCTCGTGCCATTTCATAAAGTATGTTTCCATAAAGCTCCACTGGCCTTTCAAACATATTGTTTCTGCGTTCCTTTATCTGATTCCTGCTCTGTCAAGACTCTGAGCTCCCTCTGCCACACAGGAACGACTTTCCGGTATCCCATTGTCTCTGAATGAATGTCTGTGTTGAAGTGGGGCTCATTGGCACAGTGTGGAAGGCAGCCCTCATCCCTCTCCCTTCCTAGGAACCCTCTTTTTAATCAAGGCAGCCGCAGTTTGACTTGGCACTGAGTTAGTCTGAGATGCGTCCACAGAGGAAGCGACACCACCACGGGGATGTCAGAATTTTCTGTCCTGAGAGGAAGGGATCGTCCGTCCGAGGTTGATGTTTGTAAGAATATACCTTTCAGGTGTGTGTGTCTTCTGATCCAGATCGTCCTTGAGCCATGTGGACACTGTTTTTGAACTCACTGAATGCTGACATCAGAATGTCACCCTCTCAAGCCCCATTTCTTAGAGGTCAGAAATGGGGCTATTTGATTTCATGACTTTTTTTTTTTTTTGAAGTACAGTTGATTTACAACGTTGTATTAATTTCTGCTGTACAGCAAAGTGACTCAGTTAAACATATATATGTATATATATATTCTTTTCCATTATGGTTTATCACAGGATATTGAATTTACTTCCCTGTGCTATCCAGTAGGACCTTGTTGTTTATCCATTCTGTATATAATAGTTTGCATCTACTAAGCCCAAACTCTCAATCCTTCCCTCCTCCCAGCCCCTCTTGGCAACCACAAGTCTGTTCTCTATGTCTGTGAGTCTGTTTCTCTTTGGTAGTTCAGTTCATTTGTGTCGTATTTTAGATTCCACATATAAGTGATATCATACGGTATTTGTCTTTCTCTTTCTGGCTTACTTTGCTTAGTATGATAATCTCTAGGTCCATCCATGAGGGTGCAAGTGGCATTATTTCATTCTTTTTAACAGCTGTAATATTCCATTCTATATATATACCATATCTTTTTTATCCATTCATCTGTCAATGTTCAACATTCAATAAATATTGTTGGGCATTTAGGTTGTTTCCATGTCTTGGCTATTGTGAATAGTGTTGCTATGAACATAGGAGTACCTGTATGTTTTCGAATTAGAGTTTTGGATTTCATGACTTCCATAAGTAAGAGTGAGGCATGGTCAGATTGGGTGTGATTTGAATTATTCTTTCTGTGGATAGAAATTCTGTTCTCTTATTGAAGGAGAGGTTGGAGGTGAGGATGGTGGACACCTTCTTTGAGGACAAGACCTCAAACCACCCTTGTGGGTATCTGGGGAAGCAGATTTGCGAGTGGTGGAAAAAACAGAGTCCTGAACGTCATGGAGCACCATGGGCCACCTCCCGGCCATTTCTGCAAAGGACCCCCTGGCTTCCTCTCTGCTCAGGAAGCCTGGGTGTGCAGGGGTATACCAAGGCTGGGGTGGGTGCAACCAGGGGGTGCATTGACTACAGAGAATTTAAAAACGAACACCAATTAAAAGTGGTCTCCTTTTATTATCACTGTAAGCCAGCGATTCTAACATTAGTGATAAAGTACTGTCACAGAGAGTACTTCAGTAATGCACACCTCAGCTCTGCATGGGGGGTGATGTGGGGTTCTGGTCCAGATCCCCATTTCTGGGTCAGGGCAGCCCCTCCCCAGCCACTGAGAGTTTTGGCTGCCAATGGCTCAGAGCTGCCACCTTCCCTGGAGAGTTACACCCAACCTTCCCTGAGCAGCTCATGGTCAGTGGACAGCTGGCCCTCTCAGGGGCAGATAGCCCTAAGAGAGAGTTAACCATTTAGAGTCCTCACCTCCACGGGCTATGCTTAGACCCAGCTCCAGACCACAACCTTGCTCAGCTCCTTTCCTTTCTCTCTCCTGCTTCTTTCCCCTCCTCCAAGCACTCTCTCAACAGAGCCCATGCAATCAGATCCCCGTCTCAGGCTAGTCTTTGAGGGAACCCTCCCTAAGTCATCTGACTTTCAGTCAGGAATGCTCTGCATGTCCAGAAAACTTGGCCTCTGCCCACCTCCCCCAAGGTCCACCTGCAATCCCAAAGGGTCCATATGTCTAATTTCTTCCTCTTCACCTGTAGATGCCAGATGTGCTCCCAATACAACTGTGCACTTTTCAAGTGCCTTCAATGTCATCCATGGGTCTGCAGAGTAACAGAACCCTGTGTTCCCTTGAGGATGTTAGAATTCTTTTCTCAAGGGCTCTGCTTGAAGGCTATAACCAGCCTCTGGGAGGCAAGACAACATGAGTTTTGTGGCCTAACAGACCAGACCGCCATTTACTTCCTGTGCAATACCAGGGAAGAGACTAAGCCCAGTGCCACCCTTACCCAGCTGGTAAAAAACAGTGCCAGCATGGGAGCCAGGAGCTCCATTCCACAGTCCCTGCTTTTAGCAACTGTTCTGATTAAAGGGTGCAATGGATCTAAAGTGCTTAGCACAGTCCCTGGCCGCTCACGAGATGATAGCAATGAAGATGATTATCCCGTTGAGGAGGAGATGATGAAGGTGATGATGGCAACAAGGCTGAGAGAACAAGATTTGTACATCTAGATAACAAGACAATAGACCAACCAACAACCCATAAATTCTTCCCTGGCTCATCCTGAGGAGAAAACAAAGAAACCTGGGGTCCTGGAACGAGCACTGCTCTTAGAGTCAGATACAGACTTTGGATTGGTTGCTGACTTTGGGTGAATTTTATAAAATGGGCAGAAATGTCAGGTTTACATGAAAAGAGATCCTGGGTACAAGTGCTTAGTGTGGTAGGGGTCCAGCAGATGCCTGGTGGCCAGAAGAAGACCACGTCTTGGGAGAGTATTTAAGGGTGACTCTGGAGAGAAGTTGTGCAAGGAGCTCTATCACTGACCTACTCCAGGGGGTAGGTCAAGGTAACTCTAAAGAGTTACTGAGATTCCAGGAGACAGGGCACTGTTGGCTCTTATGACAAGGACTTGCTGATTTCCTGTTTCTCTGCACTTCATGGTCCTCTGCTATTTCCAGGTCCTGTTTTCACACATTTGGCCCCATCCTGAAAGTAAGCACCCCATACAAAGGCCCAGGAAGGCCGAGATTTCAGCCTATATTATTCATTGCTACACTCCCAGTGCCTAGGATATTACTTAACATATGCTCAACATTCAATAAATATTGTTGAGAAAGTAAACTTTTTCAAGAACAAGGACTGAATGTGGCAGGAACGAGCAGTCCATTAGGAGTCAAGAGGCCTTAAAAGTGTGTCCTTTCTCAGCTTTGTGACTTTGGAAGAGCCACCTAACCCCTGTGGTTTTCATTCATCTTCTATGTCAATGACACCAGCTCTACCTGACAGGGTTGGAAGAATGCCAATGGAATCTTACTGGATCTTCGAATTTTAAGAGCTATGAAATTGACTTGAAAAGGACAATTAAGGAAATGTAGTTAGTCCTAGAATTTACTGAGATAATGTTTCTAGAAAATATGCTGCAAATTTTTTTCTCTTAGAAATTTAAAAACACCTTTCCAAATAAACTCTTGGATTACAAAGTCAAAACTGAAATAATAAACTATTCAGAAATTAATGGTACCATGTACCAGATGTGGCCTTGGGATGTAGCTAAAATAGTACTCAGAGAACAATTTATAGCCTTAAATGGATTTATCAAAGCATAAGATTAAAAATATATGAACTGAACATTCAACTCAAGAAGCTGGAGAAGAAACAACACCACCAATAACAACAAAGACACAGTAGACACTCACACACGTGCAAAGGAAGAAAAACATTTTCAGTTGAATGTTTTCATAAAAAAAGTCTTATGATAGTGAGATATGTTTGTACCAGGAGAATTTCTGAAAGTGGTCATCAATGGATACATTTTTTGCTAATCAAAAATTCATAGTTATGTATTGCTCTTACGCAGAGTATGAAGCTTCCTAAAGAAGATAGCCATTCCATAATGGCCAATCATGCTTTATTTTATCTAGATCATCCTTGAAAAGTGCCCATCAAAGAAGATGGAAGGAGTTGTGGGAGATCTGACAGGTCCTGGAGAGAGCAGAGGGCTCATTGAGACTCTTAACCATATGGAGAAGCATGTTACTGGGTGATGCAATTTGTATAATACGGTAGCAGCATCAGGGAGGCCCCGGAGACATGAGTATAAAATGCAGGCTCCTGGGGCTTCCCTGGTGGCGCAGTGGTTGAGAGTCCGCCTGCCGATGCAGGGGACACGGGTTCGTGCCCCGGTCCGGGAGGATCCCACATGCTGCGGAGCGGCTGGGCCCTTGAGCCATGGCCGCTGAGCCTGTGCTCCGCAGCAGGAGAGGCCACAACAGTGAGAGGCCCGCGTACCAAAAAAAAAAAAAATGCAGGGTCCTGTGCGGAGGGAGGACCCTGAGCCACCAGCTGGAATTTCCAGGGAGGTAGAGGGGGAAGCAGTGTGTTGGCTTCCTTTTCTAGTTCCTTTTGATAATTAGTCTGATAACTCATAGGAGACCAGACTCTCACCTCCCTGAGGACATCATCTAGACAGGATGTTGGTGGCTGGAGGCCACTGGGAAATTCTCTTTGGATTTTTCTTCTGGAGCAAAGAAGGCATCAAATGCTCACTTCTTTAAAGCAGGACCTGACTCTGGCCTCGTTCTTAAAGCAACTTAAAGAATGGAGTCCGACACCCTTCACTGATATTTCCTCTGCACTCTGGACAGTGCCTGCACCTTCTCTCCTGCCAAGAGGAAGGAGTCAGGAAACAGGAAGCTTTCCAAGAGAAAGTCTCCAATGCATCCGTGCGGCCACTGGACCATACATGCTGCTAACTGGAGTCAGGACCCCTGGAGTCTCCCTTGATCCACAAATGCCTTGAACTAAACATACTGCAGGGATGTTGACATCTTTAAACTTATGTGTCCAACAAGGTCTCCACTGATATTTAACCTCTTGAAGCCTTGTTTTGCTGTTTGTTTGTGTTCTTCATCAGTAAAATGGGTCAAACGATAGTGCCTACCTGTCTTAGTCCCTTCAGGCTGCTATAACAAAATATCACAAATAATGAGGTGAATTATAAACAATAGACATTTATTTTTTCATAGCTCTGGAGGCTGGAAGTCCCAGAATGGGGTGCCAGCCTGGTTGGATGAGAGCCCTCTTCTGGGTTGCAGATGTCTCATTCTATCCTTACATGGTGGGAGGGGGCCAGCAAGAAGGGATTTCTCTGGAGTCTCCTTCTATAAGGCACTAATCCCATTCATGGGGGCTACACCCTAATGACCTAATCACCTCCCCAAAGCCTCACTTCCTGATACCATCACCTTGGGGGTTAAGATTTCCAATCTTAACGAACTTTGGGGAGGCACAAACATTCAGACGATAGCACTACCTCAAAGACTGTGATAGGTTTTCCATGAGGAAATTATGAAAAGCATTTCGATGAATGCCTCGTTTATGCCAAAACTCAGACTAAATAGTGGCTGTCTGTGACTTGCCACTTTTGGGCAAATTTTCTCATTTGAAAATGGGATAAACAATAACCCTCATACCCTACTTCAGAATGGAGTTTAAATATGTAAGTTTGGGAATTCCCTGGTGGTCCAGTGGTTAGGACTCTGTGCTTTCACTGCTGTGAGCCCGGGTTCAATCCCTGGTCGGGGAACTAAGATCCCACAAGCTGTGCGATGCGGTCACCATCATCATCATCATCATCATAAATTTTAAAAATATGCAAGGAGGAGCCATATGAAATTGTCAATATTTGATCATTTTTGACCTCTATAAACCACAGTTTTGTGTGGGTCAATCTGATGACATGTGGTATGTCTATTCATATCTATAGAGCCTTATAACCAATTATAAATCTGAATGGTGGCTTTAGTTCCTCCCCACTTTCTAGTTGCATTGTGAAAACACGCCTCAGAAAAATGACAAGAGTAGACCTACAGGTTTTCTTTTTCTCTCTTTGTTTCATTTTATACTCTTCCCCATCCCTCCTCAGAACGTGCCCGTAATCATATTTCACAGAGCTCTGGAGGGGCAAAGCTCTGTTAATCAGAAATATCCCACAGAAGCAAGTAGATTTGTTATTTTCTGTGTTAAGTTGTTAATTGATTTGATAATCGCCTGGGAGACACACACGGACCTACACATGCACAAAACAAATGTCAGGCCACACACTCTTCTCTCGACAGTAAGATGAAGATGTTTTAGTTATTGGAACTCAGATGTCACCTAGAAGAATAAGAGGAGGTACCGGGAAAAAAAGAGGGGAGTGGAGTCGACGTGGCAGGGGGGAGGCAGGCCATCCCTCTTGGTTATCAAGCGAAATGACTCCCCAAATATGACACTAAATCACCGCAGGAGTCAATCAGACGGGAGGCCACTGCTCCCTGCTGATAGTGCGTCAATCAATATTTAATGTTTACACTTTAATTAATCCACACAGGGGAAGCATTCTTTCAGTGACAAAAATAAAGGGATGAGAAATAAAACACCTTTTCTATCAGGAGCCGTGAGTGCACTGCCTATCTGGGTGGCTTTGATTGGAGCTGTCATTGATCACCTTGAATCTTGCCGCCTCTGAGTCACATTTGGATATAAAGCTGATACGGGGGAGGGGCCCAGAGGTGTCAGGATCTGGCTGGGGAGACCGTGCCTCCCTCAGAACTGCTGCAGACCATGGATTCCCGCGAAGGCAGAACAAAGCCAGGGTAAATATTGGATTCTAAACGCTGGTGACATCTTCTCCCCAGAAAAGATTTCTGTCTGCAGATAGTGATCTATAACTCTGGGGGTGGGGAGGGCAGGGTGAGCAGGAAAGACATTTTTTCCTCTGTTTTGAAGAGTCCAAGGGTTGTCTTGGACACACAGATTCCAGTCTCAACCCCCAGGACAGTTTTTATAACATTCATAGCCCATTAGCATGCTTTTCACACTCTGCCCTACCTCTTACAAGCATTTAAAAATACCCACACCCTGTGTTAGTTCTAATTCACATTCAGCTGCACATGAATCTCTTTGAGCTGGGATTGACTGGTTGACCGCATACTACATTTGGTAGACATTTAATCAAATGTATATTACATTTGGTTTTGCAGATTTCTTTTGATATTTTGGACCAATGCCTTTGTTTCGGGTCTCAAACATTTTGCAGGCCCTCGAAAGTGCATAAGCTGTACATATATCTGTAGTTCTAGTTGAGAAAATGGCTTAGTAGACAATGCTGGATTTTGACCGTCAAGCACCACTGAACTTTCCTTTTTGGAGCATAGCAGTGAGGTGAGGATACTAGATGTTAAAAACGTCTGGAGTCTTGGTTTGAGTTCCCGCAGAGGTAGATCCCAAGATAAGACTTTGAGAGCAAGAGATTTATAAGTGAGACAGGAAAGGAGAGGCAGCCTAATAAAGGGGAGTTGTCAGCGTGGGTAAGAGGGACTCAGTCCCACTGAGAACTTGGGACGTCAGAGCAGGACAGTCATTTCAGTTAAACCTTCTGGAAGGCGAGGGAGCTCTATTTATCCACCAACTCCGTGTCTGCTGTTAGGTGAAAGCTGCTTTTGGAGGGGTTCACAGCCCACCACTCCCCACTCCCAGAAAAAGAGCCCCCGGGCAGAGAATCAGGTCTTCCTTTCAAGAAGCCTTCAGCTTACAGAGTTGAATGATGACAGGATATGGGCACACACCAACTGCGGCCATTCCACCAGGACAAGTAAGTATAACTGACAAGGATTCTGACTGTAAAATGTAAAAACAAAACAAAAATTACAAATGGTTTCAAACCAAAACATTTCAATGACTCTTTATCATCTTCTTAGTAAGTCCGACCCTGTTAGAATTCCCTCCAGCGCTAGAAGGCACCTCGCTCTGTCAACTGATCATTGGATGAAGTCATTTAGGGGCTCTGTGTGAAAAATATAAAGTCACACTCACTGGGGCAAGATGCTCAATTGTGAGAGGCACGAAGAAACTGGGGCTGACAGTTTTCTCTCTCCTTCTCTATCTCTGCTAAGCTTGATTAGCTGGCTTTGAGCAAAGTCAGTTCTACGATGCAACCATTCTGTATCTATTTACATAATCCACTCCCTAATACAAGAACCCCTCCCCCCGATATGTCCAACCCAAGTAGAATAATACGCTAATGGTTGGTTCTCTGTGTAGAATGCATACTGCAATTGTCCAGTGCCGACTATATTGATTTAATTTTTCCTCTTTTACATTTAAACTACCTGCCCCCTCTCCACCCCCAGTTCCCTTGCAACTGACTCAGTTTACCTGCATTGTATTTGGCATTGATTTCAACATATTTCTAATCGGTTGAATAGAATTTGATTTCAAAAAGCTACCATTACAGGAAGCTGGTCCAATCTGTGTCACTCTGAGTTTTAAAGACTCTGTTATGAGGTTCTTTAATTTCAAGTAATAGAGAGACAGGGTTCCATTAAGTTAGGCAAGAAAAAGGAGTGGGGGAGGGCTTCTACCTAGACCCAGAGCATCTCTGGTGATCTCAGCCATGACCTGTCTTTCTCAAGGGCAACAATACTATGGCTGAAATCCAAACATCCATCCCTGTGCACCTCTACTCAAGAACCAAAGTCCTAGGAAAGACACTCTGATTGGCCTTGGTTAGCTTCTGCTCTCACCCTGTGGCCAAGACTGGGTAAGGTGTCTGAAGCTGTCACTTCCCCCAAAGAAAAGGCGGACACTATACCTAGAAGGAGGAGGGAAGGAATATTGAGCTGACAAAAGCAAAAGAAGCCATGATGCCTTTTGCTGCCTTGGTTTTGTACCATTTTATACGAGAAGTCTTTAATTGAACACACATGCCCTTTTTCTTCCCTCTACTTTTTCTTTCCAATTTTGAAATTAGCATATACACATCCACAGGGATCTTTAAAAGCTCATGGAAGATTAGACATGCAAAACAGCCAGAACCTGGCAAGGAAATTAAAGTGTTATTGAGCACTGACTATACACCAGGCCCCTTTATATTTATATCTAGAAAGTTCTGTTGTACAAACTCCATTTTTCCTAATAAATTTCTCCTGCATCTCCTAGAACCAAGATGTAGAATATTTCCCTCTTGAGAATTCTATTCTCTCTTTAAATTGTTCAAGACCTCTTGGGCTTACTTGAGACCAGTGGTTCTCAACCTGGGGCAACTTTGCTCCCTCACCTCCTGAGGACATTTGGCAATGTCCGCAAACCTTTTTGGTCATTACTGGGTAGGGGCCGGGGAAGGAACTGCTATTGGCATCTAATGAGTAGAGGCTAGAGATGCATCCACACATTTTACAATGCACAAGGTAGCCTCCTACAGACGTCCACAGTGCAAAGGTGAGAAACCATGCTTTAACCCAAGGAGGTTGACTCTAGTCCAAACACCAAGCAAAAAAAGAATTAATGAGTTAATCAGTATACTACTGCTATTGCTTACCCCTGTATGGGGTCACCATTTGAAGATCGGTCCAGTGCAGTCTGGTAACTATTCATTCTGGTAAGAATCTCTGCTGATACTCAGTGATGCCCCATACTGGCTCTTTTAGTTCACATGTTCATATATTATTTCCTAAGGTCCAACGACTGAGCCAGGGAGACTGGTCCTGAGATGTTTCTATTTTAGCCACAGATAGATTCTCTGCAGAAGAAAAGGCCGTGAACTCTAGGGTTTAGCTGCGCTCCTTCCCTGAACTTTGCTTCCTGAAGTAGAATTAATCCTGCAGACAGATTCCTACCACAGGTTCACTGTTGATCAGGTTTCAGAATCTCCAAGGCCTTTTCCTTTAGACTCCCTGCTCCATCACTGAGGCTTCATTTTGCTCACCTGGAACCAGACACCATATTTTCTCCGTTGCTCGTGCCTTAGAGTTGGCTGCACGTACAGAAAGAGCCCTGGATGAATTCTACTACCAGCAAGCAAGTGACCTTGGGGTTAGCCTTGGCTCTCTATTGGCAGGTGATGGGGTGGATTGGCGAGGGTTTTCCAGAATCAGATCATACATGTATATCGTTTTTCCAATTTTCAATCATACCCGGGAATACGTATTCTTAATTTACTTAATATTTTCCTTTTAATTGACTCACTAAATTTACCCAATAAAAGTTTTTTGAAAAGGCATCTTTATTCACTTTCATACATGGAGAACCAATTGACATAAAGGAAAAAAAGTATAATGCAAACAAAACAAATAACTCTTATTAAATTCTAGCTAGGAGACTTCCCTCGTGCTCTGGTGGTTACAACTCTGTGCTTCCACTGCAGGGGCATGGGTTTGATCTCTGGTCGGGGAACTGGGAGCCCACATGATACATGGCCAGAAAAAAAAAAAATTCTAGCTAAATTCTATTGCTTGCTAAGAATTCTGAGCTCTAGGTCCACTTGTTGTTCTTAAAAGGGAAGCTGGACCAGTGTTAGAAACACACTAGGACCCATGGAGAATTTTTTCCTCTACAGCTAATCAGAAGGATAGAATGAGAGTTGAAAGTGAGGACATGCTGTGACCTGCAGCAGCTCCAGTCAGCTCGAGTTTTAAATGCACCCTGTGCTTTGGGAACTCTGGACTCCATCATCTTTAAGGGCTCTTCTGGCTCTAGCCACTGGTTCATCTTTCTTGTCTACGTCACAGAAGTGCTGAGAGACACTGATGAGAAAATGGGTTGAGAGGACTTTCTAAACTATGAAGTGCTGTCCCTCAGGGGCAGGCAGGTGCTCACTTCCTGTGGGTGGGCAAGTGTCTGACATGAGGGGCGATGCTCCTGCCTCCCTAAGGGCACCTTACTGTCTGATCCATGGGTATCTCTGGTCCTTCAATCAGAGATAACTTCCTTGGCTGAAGGCTTCTAGGTCTCAGAAAATGTGCAAGTTTCCAGGTGGCAGTGGGTAGGGGGGGAACTTAGAGTCCATGTAACACTTATAGCACCTGGGACTGAGTTTATCAGTCCTTTCCTGAGAGGAAGGGCAAGGCTCAAGGATGGTTAAGAAGTGTCTGGGGTCAGGCCAAGGGGACCGAACAAGGAAGCAGGCAACCCTGTGTCACGATTTTGCCAAAGTCCATCCTTGGCTTCTGACCTTTGACTTCAGCATGGGTAGAGCCTGGTTTGGACCCCAGTTATAATAACTAAGGAAGGGCCACCATGGAGGATTGGAAAGAGGACCTTGCTATTCGGAACTGATACAATGTTTCTCTAAAAACTCTCCCAGCACTGAGCCTGGCACAGAGTAAGCAGCCCTCAGCTGTTATTATGATTATTAATACTATTATATTATCCTTGACAAATATCACTTTCTCAACCTGTCTCCCCTCTGTTGTCTTTCACAGCACTTGAATAGGGCCTGACCTCTCTAACTTGCCTGTGAAAAGAGTAACAACAACATTCGCCAACTTTTTAAAATGCTCATCACTTGTCCCAGGCCTTGTGCTAAGTGCTTGCATGTGGTGCTTCGCTCCACGGGTTCAGCAACCCCACAGAACAGAGGCTCTTCATTTTAGACTGGAGGAAACTCACTTTAAGTGGCTTGGCCAAGAAGACCATGTGAATAGGCAACTGAGCTAAGGTTCAGCTCTAGCCTTCAGCCCAGTCCTTTTCCAGCATTTTCTCAGACACATTTGGGTTCGGATGAGAATCAGATTATGTTTACATTTCTCTAGGCCAGAAGTCCCTGTGTATTGGCTTTCTTTTGAATGTCCTAGAGCAGAAATGCACAAACGACCAAGATCAGTAAAATGACCCAGGGAAGAGAGAGAGAGACGCTTTAGTCTCACCCTTGATTATAGAGTCAGGATCTTTGGGCTGGGTCCTTGGAATGAGTATTTTTGAAGAATTCCCCTGGTGATTCAGCCAGACATGGGAAGCTATGCCCCACAGCCTGTGAGGGATTTCACTCGACAAATAGTGGTGTCTACTAAATATTTTTTGAGATGATATATTCTTCCATAATTTGCCAAAGATGAAATATGGCATTTCAGGATAGGAGAAGGTTTATATTCTGTAATCCCAATGAGCAATGTCAGGCAACCATAACCTTCAACTCCTTTCATTCCTGTTTTCCTCCCTCCCTCCCTTCATCTATCTATCTATCTATCTATCTATCTATCTATCTATCTATCATCTATCTATTTCTATCTATCTTTCTATCTATCTATATTATTAAGTATTTTTTGTATAAAATCTGCCTACCTGCCAGGATTACTTTTCTCTCATGGGGTGGGTGTTTGGGTCCTGATGGTGAGAAACGACTGAATCTTGTATGAGAAGCAGTGACGTGAATGTGAGGGGTGTCATCACCATTGCCTTTTCCTGCCCGGGAAGTGTAGAAGGATGCCCTGTCAGGGGAGCTGAGATGACTGCTGAGAGATTGAAGTGTTAGGCCCATGACAAGGCCCCATCTCCTCTGCCCCTCGCTCCCCAAATCTCTGCTGAGACCAGGCTTGACTTGTTCTTTTATTCTTTTAGTTCACTTGTCTCACCATTTGGCACATTAAGATGCATCCAGAGTTTGCTTCTAGCTACTCCTCAAAACCAAAATGATTCTTCCTTGGATCCTTTCTTAGGGTCCACAAACTAGTTCTTTTTAGAGGAGGAGACTGGCACAGAAGGGAGGTAATGGAATAAAATTGGGGCAGGGGGAACCCCCCTAGGTGCCGGGAGGGCAGTGGCATTGCCACTTGGACTTCCAGGCCACTGCTCCTTTCCACACATCTGGGCAATGAAAGTTTGATGCTGCTAATCAACCCTCTGACCTCTTATTTCCCAGGAAGCCAGATATTCAGATTCCCCTCATTTAGTTTGTACACAGGCGCACAGTTGGTCAGTGAGAATGCTGGTGTGTGAATGCACTGGGGAACTCACTTTGTTCTCACCAGTTAAATTCTCAGGCTCCTGGCATGACACGTATATTTGTAGTTGAAATTCTAAAACTATGTCCCAAGGTCACCAAACAAATACATACAGAGATGCCTTTGCACTCTTTAATGGGCCTGTGTTCTTCACCGATGCATTTCCATTGGTTTCTAATAGCCTTTCGGTGAGGTTCCTTAACAAGTAGAGAAATAAGTCTTTTTTTTTTTTTTTTTCATTTTTAACCTACTGTCTAGTTTTGTCTTTCTCTATGAGAAGTCAAATTAGGGAAATGGTAAACCAAAATTATAATTTTGCTTAAAACTTTTAGATTTTTTCAGTGATGTTTAAGAATATCTCATAGTGACTAAAAGAAAACACTTTGCACAGTTAATATAAAATAGTGTTTTTAAAGAAGCAGATTCTAGCTCTGGGTGTTTTAAACTATAATAGTTCTAGAATAAGAACAATGAGTTCTAGGAAACCACTGGAAAAATGGCCAACTCCCTTATTCTAAAGTATGATTTTATTCTTTTGTTAAAAAGGGTCATGCTTTTTTAGGATGGTAAAATGAGGAGCTTTCGTGGTCCTCAGCACTCCTGGAAAATATTCTAACATAAAATTGAGTAATGTTGCTACGGTGATGGGATAGTTGAGTAATTCCAAGGGTCTGTGTCCAACTATTAGATTTAAACCACCATGTTGGCCGAGGCAAGGATGATGAAAATTGTTGTGGTCAAATCTCTTGTGGTTGGCATCAGAATGAGAAATTGAGTGAGTGTCTTGGTCAAAATTTTAAAAGAGCTAAAATTCTGAAATTAGACCAAGCCAATTTTTTCTGTGTTAAGAAAATCTCTGAGAAATAATACAGGTTTGAGGTAGAATATCTTTTTTTTTTTTTTTTGCGGTACGCGGGCCTCTCACTGTTGTGGCCTCTCCCATTGCAGAGCACAGGCTCTGGACGCGCAGGCTCAGCGGCCACGGCTTACGGGTCTAGCGGCTCCGCGGCATGTTGGACCCTCCTGGACCGGGGCACGAACCCGTGTTCCCTGCATCGGCAGGCGGACGCCCAACCACTGCGCCACCAGGGAAGCCCTAGAATGTCTTTGAAATTCAGAGGCAAGAAAATCACTGAGCCGTTCTTTCCTTTGCTATGATACATTCAGAAACAACTTCTAGGTTTTACAGGGAGACCCATGATTTTAAATACCAAAGGAGACCTCCTTTGCCCTTTTCTTTTACCCACATGACTGTCTGTCAAACCTGAGGCACCCCATAAATTCCCATCACATGGCCTTCCCCATCAGTAACAGAAAATGGAATTCAGGGTCATTTTACAGGGTGACTTTGTTGTGGTTGACAAATTATTCATGCCAAAAACCTGTTGTGAATGCTGATTGAGTGCCATGTACATTCTCTACAAAAGGAGCTCAAAAGGCGCTGACTTGAAGTTGTGTACAATGTTTTGAGAGAGATAGAGTATTGTGTTCAGGTACTCAGCTGATTTGGCCACTTTGCGAGATTTAATGACTATGTCCACTAAATTTGGTTTTTAACAGGCCAATCGCATCAAATGCTAAATGTGCTGGGCATGGATAGAGGAACCTGCTTAGTCCTAGGATAACAGAACCTAAACCTGGATGAAATTTAGAGATCATCTAGTAAAACTCATACATTTTCCAGATGGGACTGAGCATCAGAAAGGGGAAGTGACTTGACTAAGGTCACAGGGGGGCTTGTGGCAGAACTGGAGTTCTCTGGTTTCCCAGTTTCATGTTTCTTCTGTGATATTGATCTAAGAGAAACTACACTGCCTCATCTATTTGTACACAGGTAAAAGATTCTAAGATCATCATCCGTCTACCTATCATCCATCTACCCTTCCATAAAATAACTTTTATTAACCATCATTTCTGTTTGGGGCATTCTGCTGGGTCCTGAGGGTACAAGAAGGAAAGATACCATGTTTATCTTCAAGAAGCAGGTCAGACAATATGGGGCAATGAGTGATCTACTGAGGGTTTGTGTAATTTTCTATTGGAACATGGAGGAGATGTGTTGAAATCTGAGTTGAGGGAATCAAAGATGGCCGCACAGGAGACTAACACCTGTGTTGAGTCTTGGAGGACAGGGAGTATAAGTCTCTCAACTTTTGTTCTTCTTTTTCAAAATTATTTTGGCTATTTAAGTTCCTTTGCCTTTTCATATACATTTTAGAATCAGCTTGTCAGTACCAACAAAAGCATGGATACTGTACTTTCCTGCAAGATAAGTAGTAATGTTCCCTGTTTCATTCCTGATTTTAGTAATTGAAGTATTCCCTCTATTTTCCTTGGTCATTCTGGCTAAAGTTTTGTCAATTTTGTTGATCTTCTCAAGGACCTAATCTTTGGTTTCATTGATTTCCTCTACTGTTTTTCTATTCTCTATTTGATTTATTTCCTCTCTTAATATTTATTATTTCTTCTTTCTGCTTGCTATGGGTTTAGTTTGCTCTACATTTTCTAGTTTCTAAAGATGGAAGTTTAGGTTATTGATCTGAGATCTTTCTTCTTTTGTAATACAGACATTTATAGCTATAAATTTCCCTCCAAGCGCTGCTTTAGCTACATCCCATATTTTGCTATGTTGTGTTCTCTCTTTTTTTGGCCACACTGTGAAGCTTGTGGGCTCTTAGTTCTCCAACCATGAATTGAACCTAGGCCCTTGGAGTCCTAACCACTGGACCACCAGGGAATTCCCTGTTGTGTTCTTATTTTCATTCACTTCAGAGTACTTTCTAATTTCCTTTGGATTTGTTTGCTGACCCATTGTTTAGTTAGGAGACTATTGTGTAATTTTCACATATTTATAAATTTTTCAAATTTCTTTTTCTTACTGATTTCTAATTTTATTTCATCATGGTTAGAGAATATACTTTGTATGAATTTACTTCTTTTAAATTTATTGAGATTTGTTTTGTGGTCTAATATATGGCCTATGCTGGAGAATGTTCCATGTGCATTTGAGAAGAATGTATATTCTGTTGTCCATGGTAGAGTATTCTAAAGATGCCTACAAGGTTTGGTAGTTTACAGTGCTGTTCAAGTTTTCTATTTTCTTGTTTATCTTCTGTTTAATTCTGTTCTATCCATTATATAAAGTATTTAAGTCCTCAGCTATTATGATTGAGTGTCTATTTTTCCTTCAGTTCTGTCAGTTTTTGCTTAATAAATTTGGAGCCTTTGTATTTAGATGTATATATATTTATAGTTGATACATCTTCTTGTTCAATTGACGCTTATACAATTACAAAATGTCCTTCTTTGTGTCCAGATACTGGGCTTTTTGAACCTTTGAATGATGTTTTCACTGGAAGTTTTTTCCCAATGCACAAGTACTGTTCATGATCATCAGTGCTAATAACTTACCACATTGCTTTTTGAACCAATCATTTAAAGACTTGTGTACAACAATATTCAAAACTTGCTCTTGTAAAGTCATACCCCCAGGGTATGACTAAAGGAAGAATGTCTTCTCCCAGGAAGAATGACTAAATCTGTTTTAAATATTTTTGCCCTCTTTCTTTAGTGATTCTGTCAGGTGACCTCTCTTAGCATTCCAAACCAGATGGCTGAGGTTATTTCAGGCCTACTTGTTTTTCTGACATAGTATTGTTTTTTCAAAATAAAGTATTTGAGAGAGCCTTTTACAACACGAGAGACTTCAAGCAGATTTAAAATATAATCCAACTCCATCTTATTCAAGAAATAATTTTGGGGAAAAATAAGCTTGCCTAATATTCAGGCATATAAAGTCTCCAGCTGTATATGCTGTCATTTTGATTCTACTTCATAAAGTGGCTCAGCTGATCACACATCATGCACTATCCACTTCTTCATCCCTGGCTTTCTGGTACTGTGAAAGTTGTCCCTCATAGGGCACTGGACCTTACCAGTACATAGTCTTGGAGAGTAGCATTTGGGTTCCAGCTAGGCATGCAACTTGACTCAGCCTCCTGATCTGTTTCCTATCCAGACTCTGCCAGATAACTAATAGGCTTGGTCAGTTAAGCAGGAAGTTTGGGAAGCGAGAGAAGCGTAGGTCTGTTTTCCACAAAAATTAATTTTCTTCAGGACACCAAAGGTATGTGGGTCATTCAAGGCCATCATCACCATTCCTGGGCTTATTCCTCCCTTGCTCTGGGCCATTGACTTTGGACCCCCCAAAGAAGGGCATTCTCAGAGTCATGTATTTAGGAGGAAAGCCTCTCTGTACCATCAAACTCACACACACAGCCACACACACACACACCCTACACATACAACAGTGCTTGGTGATCTTCATGGAGCCTTAGAATCTCAAGGCTGAAAGGGCCCAAGACATTCTCTCATAACATAACCAAGGCGGGTGGGGTGGGAGAGGGATGGATTGAGATTTTGGGATTAGCAGGTGTAAACTATTATATAAAGAATGGATCAACAACTAAGTCCTACCGTATAGCACAGGGAACTATGTTCAATATCCTGTAATAAACCATAGTGGAAAAGAATATGAACAAGAATATATGTGTGTGTGTGTGTGTGTGTGTGTATATATATATATATATATATATATATATATATATATATATCTGTACACCAGAAACTAACACAACATGATGTCAGCTACACTTCAATAAAATAAATTAAAAAAAGAACAACATAACCAAAAGATCCTTCTATTTCATTCACCTGGAAATGTGACTGGGCCCAAAGACATCGGCTTTTTTCTCAGTGTGTGTATCCAGATGTGGCTGAGAAATGCACATTTTGAAAAACCAGATCATCTGGCTTTAAAATACACACTGAAAGTAAGAGTAACAGTGAGACTGTCAACTATGCACTGTGTTCGGGACTTCCTGTTTACTGACCCCTCTTCTTCTCTTCCCATCTCCCTCCTACCCCCAACCATTGTTCTCCCTTTTAAAGAGATCAAATGAAGAAATGAATGCGATTTGCCTGGATTAAAAAAAAAAAAAGAAACGAGACTCAAAGAGATGTGATACATATCTTTCAACACTTAGGAGCCTGTGAGTTGGAAGAGAATATAGACTTAACTTGTGTGGCCACAAGAGATAAAACTAGGGCTAACAGATCATGTGGGTACAGTACGGTTCTATAAGAGCTTTCCATTCGGTGAGAGGGTCCAAAGAAATAATGCCCTGCTCTGGGAAGTAACAAGCCTCTTGTTTCTGGAGACACTAAAACGTGACCTTGATGATCATTTATTAATTTATTAGTTAGCAATATATATTTGGAACCCTACTGTTCCAGGTTCTGTTATAGGAGCTGGGGCAGCAGATGTGAACAAGAGTGGCAGGGTACCTGCTCTCATGGAGCTTGCATTTTAGTGGGGTGGAGGACGCAGACCATAAACAAGGAAACCAAAATATTTTAAAAATCAGAGACCGTGATACATGCTAGGAAGGACATAGGCTGCTGTGGTAGGCAATGAAATAGGGCCGGACATCCATCTTTTCCAGGATGGTTTAGATGGGAATTGGACATCCTCTTGGATATTTGTCCCCTTACAATTCTGGGAAAGTGATTCTATGACTCAGCAATGATTGCTTTGCTGCCCAGGAATTCAAGATAATCCAGGACTTTTTGGGTTCAGTTACCTGGAAATCAGTGGAGTGCAATACAGGGCTCTAAAAGTCAACTCTTGACCCAGCAATGCCAACTCTCTGAAATCAGCAGGAATCTTGTTTGCTGTTGGTTTTTAGTCCAGGTTGGACTTTACTGTTTTTGGCCAAAGGTCATTGTGTGGATTTTTTAGCAGGAAGACTCAGATTAAAAGAATTGGTCTGAGGTCTGGATTTCTTTTAAAAATCACCTTCCACGGTCTGTCCCAGATTCAGGTTCTTTTGGTTCAGCCATCTACACCTGGTGTTGGAGGGGCAGTTCATCCTGTACATCTTCTTTGTGTGTTTTTTAAAGCCAACATTTAAAATTAGGATGTTGGGATGTTTTACGTAAAAACCCAGATTTTTAGTGTTTCTTAGGAAAGTTAAGATCTGTCAAGAAATGCCCACATTCCCACATGGAAACATCAGCTGGAGATATAGAACAACACCTTCCAGGGCTCTTTGGTTCATCCTGGTCCCTGTTCAGCCCAGTTCACTCATTTCTGAGACCTGCTTTGCTCACAATGAGTTGGTGACATTAGTGGCACTCCACTAGTTGCCCATACACAGAAATCCCATAGTAACCATTACATTGAATGAAATCCAAAGCAATTTAAGAACAGATTTCTGTACTGGAAGAACTGTTTTCTTTCTTAAAAGCATTAAAAATAAGTCAAGAAAGAAAAAGAAAAAAGTTCTGTGTTCTTTGTCAGATCTGTCTGAATTTTGTTAACAATCTTAAAAAAAAAATCTTCCAGATAAAAATATCTGAATGTCTCATCTTAATCATTATCTTACTGATTTGCACTTAGCATGTAGTCTAGAAACCCAAGAACAATCTTAATCCCTTTGGCAAAGTTCTCCAGGGTGCCAATGCCGTAAAGATATGAAACTCTCCCAATGTCTTCTCAGGTGCTGGAAAGGAGGAGATTCTCTGTACTTCAGAAAATGTAATTCTTTGCACACAGAAGGTACCCTTAGACTTTGGACTCTCATCTTTCATCCTGCCACTTTGGCAACTGAGATCACGAGGATGGCTGTGGGGAGTTCCTGATGCCTCCCTGATAAAGACTGAGTTGCTTAGGGAGACAAGGTGTGATTCCCGGAGGCTGAGTCCCATTAATAATAATAATAACAAAAACAACAATAATGATGATAATGATAAAAATAATAATTTTTAAAAAGCATATGTATTTCTTGAGGATTTACCAAGACTTAGACCTTGTTCTGAGGCAGCCTCGTTTATTACCTCTTTGAGTTCTTTACAACCACCCTGTAAACTAGGTTCCACTATTATTCCCATCTTACAGATGAGGAAACCGAGACACTGAGAGACTAATAGACTTGTTTAGGGCTTCACAGCTAGATAAGTTCAAGTTGGGATGCAGCCCCTGTCTCCAGAGCCCAAGGGTTTCACCACTGCTTTAAAAAATAAAAAGCAAACCAACAGTTGCAGAAGAAGAATACACCCTTCTGAGGTTCTCTTTCTATATATTATTTGGGATAGATGAAACCTCCTAACTCCCAGCTATCTAGATCTGTGCAGCCCGATATGGTAGCCACTAGCCCCCTGTGGCTAGTTAAATGTAAGATCGTTAAAATCACATAAAATAAAAAATTCAGTGCTCAGTCACAATGACTGCATTTCAAGAGTTCAAAAGCCACATGTATATCAAAAGCCCCCTGTACTGAACACTGAACATAGAGAACATCTCCATCCTCGCAGAAAGCTCTTTTGGACAGCACTGTTGTTGATGAAGAAATCAAGACTCAGAGAGGCAAAGGGACTTGTCCAAGACACACAGCAAGACCCAGGATTTGAAAAGTGCATATCACGATGCCATGTCTTAGTCCTTTCCTTGGTCCTCTGTTGCTCACTTCCTGCTCATCTCTCTCTCTTTTTTTTTTTTTTTTTTTTTTTTTTGCAGTACGTGGACCTCTCACTGTTGTGGCCGCTTCCGTTGAGGAGCACAGGCTCCGGACACGCAGGCTCAGCGGCCATGGCTCACGGGCCCAGCCGCTCCGCGGCATGTGGGATCTTCCCGGACCGGGGCACGAACCCATGTCCCCTGCATCGGCAGGCGGACTCTCAACCACTGCGCCACCAGGGAAGCCCTTATAAGAATCTTAACCAGAGGTTTAGTTAAGTGTATAGACTCTGGAGACTGCAAGGTCAGGGCTGCTGTTGCAGCATCAGCAGGTAACAGCTGTATAAGCTTGGACAATTTATGCAACCTTTTTGAGCCTGCATTTCATAGTTTGTAAAGTGGAACTTGACCTCCTAAGATCAGGAAGCATCTTTGAGATAACTCATATAAAAAGCCAGCAAGGACTCCATCCCATTACCCAACAGACACAGTTGTTTTCATCACCTCATTGTAAATTCCTTATTTATTATTTGTCACTCTCACTGGACTGAAGGCTTCTCAAGGGCAGGGCCTGTGGCCATCTTGTTCACTGCTGTATCTTCAGGTTACAATTCCCAGCCCTGCAGTAGATGTTCAATAAATATCTGTTGAAATAATGAAAGAATATGTTAGTCTCAGAAAAAGTCCGTGTTATAAGGACCTTTAAAAGTTTATAGTTCAATTCCTTGTCAGATGCATAAATCTCCAATTATAACAGTTTTGGGGTCAAGCAGTTGTGTGGCCACTGCTTGAATGCCTCCAGTGATGAGAAGCTCACTCCCTATGAATGGCTTTCTTCAGTTTGGACCTCTCCATTGGGCTGGAGGGCAATCACACATTTCTGGCCGAGCCACAGACTGGAAGTGTCACTCTCTTCAAGTGTATCTGGGTATGTTGCTCAGCCACCCATCTCTTAGCCTTGGTAGAAACAGGGCTGTACAAAGTTAGTTTCCAGCCAGCTCTGTGGAGTTTCACGGCTATCATTAGGGGTGGGGAGAGAGGTGGAAAAATGAACCTAGAGAATCTGGCTATAAAACACATTACCTACATTTATGGTCCTCGTGCCCCAATGCCGGGGATAGAGTGAAGAAGGAAAAACATTCCACTCTGGCTCTCAGTGACCCCTAAAAGAAACCCCCCACGGAGCCATTTAGGATAGTAATTTGAGTATAAACGCAAGCATGCGTTCCTAGCCTTCCCTCTATAAACTCAGGATCCTCACGACGATCTGTACCAAATTGCTTGAAAATGTGGCCCAGAACCTGTCCAGATGAGGGCCGGGCTCAGAGAAATAAAAAGTTAAGGGCATGTTGCTATGGCATTAAAATCAAAGGAGTATTCACGAATCTCAAATCGTGCACAGAAAATATGTTCTTTCTGGACGCCTTACCCATGAAAGGCTAAGCCAGCAAAAGTCATTAAAATGTCAGACAGGGAGCTGGGTGGGAAAAACGCATGTTTAAAAGTAAGCATGTAGCCCTGGGACAACTGTGTTCCCTGAAAGGCTAAATTTGATGGAGAGAAAGAAAAAGGATTTGGGAATAAAGAGAAAGTCAGGGAGAATGGGGATGAATGGTTCCTTCCGTCCCCAGTCTTTGGAGTTTGAGGAAATGGCATCATCACCCATTCATTTGCTTGAACTGAACACCTAAGAGCCGCCCTTGATTCTTCCCTTTCATTAGTCCCCCGCATCTAATCAATCAGCAGCTTCTGAATCCTGACTTATCTCTAAAATATTGGGTTAAATCATATGACATTGCCAATAATAGAGCTTCTTTGACCTACAAAAAAGATGGCAACTGCATGCAAATATACATAATTAAGTTTGGTCAGCTCTTTTTTTTTCTATCACCCCTGCCACCATCCTGGTTCAAGTCACCATCATCACCTGCCTGGACAATGCCATAGTCTCCAGCTGTCTTCCTGTTCCCACTCTTATCTTCTTCCAGTTTTTTATTCTTACATTAGACATCAAAGTGAACCATGTCAATCCCCTGCTTAAAGTACTTCAGTGATATATTTGATGAAAGACCTGTACACTGAAAACTACAAAGCATTACTGAAAGAGATACAGAAGATCTACATAAATGGAGAGATGTGCCATGTTCATGGGTCAGAAATCTCAATATTATTCATTGATCTGTAGATCCAGATTTAAAGCAACCCCAATCAAAACTTCAGTGGGTTTTTGTTTTGTAGAAATTGACAAGTTGATTTTAAAATTCATGCAAAGGACTTAGAATAGCCAAAACAGCTCTGCAAAAGAACAAAGCGGAAGACTGACACCACTTGATTTCAAGACTCCTTAAAAAGATACAGTAATCAAGAGAGTGCTTTTTTTTTTTTTTTTTTTTTGCGGTACGTGGGCCTCTCACTGTCGTGGCCTCTCCCGTTGTGGAGCACAGGCTCCGGACGCGCAGGCTCAGCGGCCATGGCTCACGGGCCCAGCCGCTCCGTGGCATGTGGGATCTTCCCAGACCGGGGCACGAACCTGTATCCCCTGCATTGGCAGGCGGACTCTCAACCACTACGCCACCAGGGAAGCCCTGGACAATTGATTTTTCACAAAGGTATGAAGGCAATTCAGTTGAGAAAGCAGTCTTTTTAACAAGTGGTGGTACAGCAGTTGGACAGTCATATGCCAAAAAAAAGAACTCTGATCCATACTTCACAAGAAACAAAAATTTAACTCAAAATGAATTCTAGAGCTACATGTAAAATGCAGAGAAATACATTGTCTAGGAAAACATGGGAGAAAAATCTTTTGATCTTAGGTTAGTCAAATATTTCTTAGATATGACACCAAAAACATGATCCATAAAATAACAAATTGGATTTCATCAAAATTTACAACTTTTGCTCTTTGAAATCATTGCTAAGTGAATGAAAAGATAAGTCACACTGTGGAAGAAAAAAATTGGAAATTATATATTTGGTAAAGAACTTGTATACAGAATAAACACATACACACACACACACACACACACACACACACACACACACACTCTTAAAACTCAATAATAAGAAAATAAAACAAGTAATCCAATAAAAATTGAGCCAAAGATTTGAATGGACACTTAGACAAAAAAGATTATGTGGAAGGCAAATGAACACATGAAAAAATGCTCAAATGCTGAACATCATTAATCATTTGAGAAATGCTAATTAAAAGCACATTAAGATGCTACTGCATCTTATTAGAATGACTAAAATTTAAAAAAGGTAGACATATGAAATGTCAGTAAGGATGTAGAAGAATTAGAACTCTCATTCGCTATGGTGAGAATATAAAATGGTATGAGTATTTTGGAAAACAGTTGGGCATTTTCTTAAGGAGTTAAACATGTACTCACTATATGGCCTAACCAGTTCAATCCTACCTGTTTACCCAAGAGAAGTGAAATCTTATGTTCATACAAAAACTTGTAACCAAATGTTCACTGCAACTTTATTCATACATAATAGTTCAAAACCAGATATAACTCAAATGTCTATAAACAGAGGAATAGATAAAAATTTGTGGCAAGTCCATATCATGGAATATTATTCAGCAAAAAAGGAATGATTATTGATACATGCTACAACATGGATGAATCTCACAATAATTCTGCTGAGTGAAAGAAGACAGAAAAAATATATACTCTATGATTCCATTTATATGACATTCTAGAAAATGCAAAATAATCTATTCACTGAAAGAATGGAAAAAGATGATTCATGTAAGTGGAAACAAGAAGAAAACTCAGGTAGAAATACTTTTAGCAGATGAAATAGTCTCTAAAACAGAGACTGTAACAAAAGACAAAGAAGGGACAAAGACAAAGGGCTCAATCCAACAAGAAGATATAACATTTGTAAACATTTATGTATACAACATAGGAACACCTAAATATATAAAGCAAATATTAACAGACATAATGGGATAATACAATAATAGTGGGGGACTTTAATACTCACATCAATGGGTAGATTGTCCAGACAGAAAATCAATAAGGAAACATTGACCTTAAATAGTGCATTAAATCACATAGACTTAATATACGTATAAACATTCCATCTCAAAGCAGCAGGATGCACATTTTTTTCAAGTCCACATGGAATACTCTCCAGGATAGCTCACATGTTAGGCCACAAAACTAATTTCAATAAAATTAAGAAGATTGCAATCATACTAGCACCTTTCCAACCACAATGGAATGAAATTAGAAATTGATTACAAGAAAAAATACTGGAAAACATATCAAGACTAAACAACATGCTACTAAACAATCAATGGGTCAATGAAGAAATCAAAGAGGAAATAAAAAAATATCTTGAGACAAATGAAAACAGAAACACAACTTTCCAAAATCTATGGGATGCAGCAAAAGCAGTTCTAAGAGGGAAGTTCATAACTGTATAGGCCTACCTCAAGAAACAAGAAAAATTTCAAATAAAACATCTAACTTCACACCTAAAGGAACTAGAAAAAGAACAAAGTCCAAAGTTAGTAGAAGGAGGAAAATATTAAAGACCAAAGTGGAAATAAATGAAATAGAAAAGATCAGTGAAACTAACAGCTGATTCTTTGAAAAGACAAGAAAAATTGATAAACCTTTAGACAGACTCATCAGGAAAAAAAGAGAGAACACCCAAATAAATAAAATCAGAAATGAAAAAGGGGAAGTTACAACTGATACCACAACAACACAAAGATCCTAAGAGACTACTACGAACAAATATATACCAACAAATTGGACAATGTAGAAGGAAAGGATAAATTTCCAGAAACATACAGTCTTCCAAGACTGAATCATGAAGAAATAGAAAAATCTCAATAGACTGATTACTAGTAATGAAATTGAATCAGTAACTTAAAAATTTCCAAAAAACAAATGCCCAGGATCAGATGTCTCCACAAGTGAATTCTATCAAACATTTAAAGAAGAATTAATGCATCCTTCTCAAATTATTACAAAAACTGAAGAAAAAGAAATACTTTGAAACTCACTTTACAAGGCCAGCATAACCCTGATACTAAAACTAGACAAAGACACCACACAGAAAGGAAAATTACAGGCCAATATCCCTGACGAAAATAGATGCAGAAATCCTTGAGAAAATATTAGCAAACCAAATTCATCAATGTATTAAAACGATCAGACACATGATCAAGGGGGATTTATTCTGGGTATGTAAGGATGGTTTAACATCCATAAATTGATCAATGTGATACACCACTTTAACATAATGAAGGATAAAAATTATATGATAATCTCAGTAGATTCAGAAAAAACATTTGACAGAATTCAATACCCATGTGTAAAAAACCTCTGCAAAACGGTAAACATAATAAAAGCCTGATGTGACAAACTCACAGTTAGCATTATACTCAATGGTGAAAAGCTGAATGCTTTTTGCCTAACATGAGGAGTAAGACAAGAATGCTCACTATCATCTCTTTTATTCAACATAGTATTGGAAGTTCTAGCAAGAAAAAGAAAGAAAAGACTTTCAAATTGGAAAGCAAGAAGTAAAATTATCTCTGTTCACAGATACTCTGATCTTGGAAAACCAGAAAGATTCCCCAAACCAAAACCTGTTAGACCAAATAAATGAATTGAACAAAGTTATAGGATACAATATCAACAGACAAAATCATTAGCATTTCTATACACTAACAATGAAAAATCTGAAAAGAAAATTAAGAAAAAAAATTGATTTACAATATCATTAAAAAGAATAAGATACTTAAATAAACTTAACCAAGGAGGTAGAAGACTTGTAGTAGGTATAGTTGAGTAGTATAGTTTTAGTAGGCTAAAAACTATAAAACATGGCTGAAAGAAATTAAAGAGGAGGTAGAAGACTTGTAGTAGGTATAGTTGAGTAGTATAGTTTTAGTAGGCTAAAAACTATAAAACATGGCTGAAAGAAATTAAAGAGGGCGTAAATAAATTAAAATCTATGTGTTCATGGATTGGGAGGCTTAATATTGTTAAGATGTCAATACTATCCAAAACAATCTATAGATTTAATGCAATTGCTATCAAAATCCCAGCTATCTTTGTGCAGAAATAAAAAGCACCATCCTAAAATCCATATGGAATCTCAAGGGATTCTGAGCATCCAAACCAGCTTGAAAAAGAAGAACGAAGCTGAAGGTATCACACTTTCTGATTTCAAAACTTACTACAAAGCTACAGAAATCAAAACTGTGGTACTGGCAGAAGAACAAACATATAGACCAATGGAATAGAAGAGAGATGTATGGTCAGATGATTTTTCACAAGAGTGCCAAAACCATTTAATGGGACAAAGATAATCTTTCAACAAATGGTGATGGGAAAACTGGATATCCACATGCAAAAGAATGAAGTTGTACTTCTTCCTTATACCATATACAAAAATTAATCAAAAGTGGATGGAAGAAAAAAAAAAAAGCGGATGGAAGACCTCAATGTAAGGACTAAAAGTACAAAACTCTCAGAACAAAAAGTAGGGGAAAAGCTTAAGGACATTGGATTTGGCAATGATTTCTTGGATATGATACCAAAAGCACAGGCAATAAAAGAAAAGTTAGATAAATTGGTCTTCATCAACAGTTAAAATTTTGTGCATCAAAGACACTATCAACAGAGTGAAAAGGCAATATTTTCAGAGAACCAGAGAAAATATTCTCAAATCATATATCTGATAAGGGATTAATATCCAGAATACATAAAGAACTCCTACTAGTCAACAACAAGAAAATGAAAACCCAGTTAACAAATAGGCAAAGGACTTGAATAGATATTTCTCCAAAGAAGTTATACTAATGATCAATGAGCACATGAAAAGATGCTCATCGTCATTAATCATCAGGGAAATGTGAATCAAAACCACAATGAGATCCCACTCCAGACCCCGTAGAATGGTTATTTTGAAAAAACAGAACGTGCCAAGTGTGAGTGTGTATGTAGAGGAGTTAAAACCCTTGTGCATTGCCAGTGGGAATGTAAAATGGTCCAGTCACTGTGGAAAAAATTAAACATAGAATTACTAGATGATCTAGCAATTTCACTTCTGGGTATGTACCTAAAAGAATTGAAAGCAGAGTCTCAAAGAGATATTTGTACACCCATGTTCATAGCAACAGGATTCACAGTAGTCCAAAGGGTAAGCAACACAAGTATCCATTGGCAATGAATGGATACACAAAATGTGGTATATACATTCAAAGGGATGAAGTTCTGTTACATGCTACAGCATCATGAATCTTGAAGATATTATGCTAAGTGAAATAAGCCATGAAAGGACAAATATCATATGATGACATTTGTCACAAGTACCTAGCATAGCCAAATTCAGAGAGGCAGAAATTAGGATGGTGGTTACCAGGGGTTGCGGGAAGTGATGGGAATGGGGAGTTGTTGTTTAATGGGGACAGAGTTTCAGTGTGAGATGATGAAAAAGTTCTGGAGATGGAGAGTGGTGATAGTTTCACAACAATGTGAATGTACTTAATACTTAATGCCATAGGAACGCATGAGGAGTTTTCCTGCCACTGGGCCTCTGCATTTGTTGTTTCTCCTGCCTGGAATACTCGTCCTCCAGATGGCTCCATGGAGAGCTCCCTCTTGTCCTACAGATGCCAGTTCAAATGCCGTATTATTTAAAAAACAAAACAAAACGAAACAAAACAACCGCTTCCTTGATCACCTAATCTAAAATCTTACACCCCAAGTTATTTAATCTTTTTTTTTTCTCCATAAGTTACACTTCATAACAGAACCCAGTTTCTTTCCTTTAAAGTATTTTTCACAATCAAAAATTATCCTTTTAATTTTTTGTTGACTTTTATTCATTTTATACATTTATTAATGATTACCAGGTGCCACATCCTATTTATCTAGGCTCAGGTTTATATCAATGAAATCAATAAAAATAGCACTTATATTCTAGTGGAGAGATACAGGCACACAGCATAAATTAGTAACATATATATTATGTTAGACTGTCATAAGTGCTAAGGATTAAAATAAAACCGGGCCAGGACCGAGCCTGCTGGGGATGGGGTTTGCAATTTGCTTGCTCACTGCCCAAACTCCGCTAGAATAGAAGCCTCTGAGGGCAGGAAGCTTCTCTGTCTTTGCTACCTCCGTTTCCCCAGTGCCTAGAGAGGTGTTGGGAACACGTCACAAATAAATGCTGTGAAGACCAATGATGGTCCAATTCTCATAAGGGGCTTGCAGCGGGAGTGTAGGATGGGGAGACTGTTTATAGAGTGATGTCAACTTGCCCACTCATCCAGGAAACTTGTGTCCACAGAGACCCAAGAGATCTTTTTTTTTTTAACTGTGGCAAAATACACACAAAATTCAGCCATTTTTAAGTGTACAGTTCAGTGGCGTTAAGCACATCCACAATGTTGTGCAACTATCACCTCTATGCATCTCCAGAACTGTTCATCATCGCATGTCAAAACTCTGTGCCTGTTAAAGGCTAACCTGAGAGCCGCTATTCTATTCTCTGAATGTGACTACTCTGGGTACCTCATACAAGTGGAATCATGCAACATTTGTTCTTTTGTATCTGGCTTATATCACTTAGCGTAAAGTCTTCAAGGTCCATCTGTGTTGTAGCATGTGTCAGTTTCCTTCCTTTTAAGTAAAGGAATTTACTTTTTAGGCAAATCATTCTAATAGGTATGTAGTGGCATGTCATTGTGATTTTAATTTGTATTTCTCAAATGACTTTTTTTTTTTTTTTTTTTTTTTGCGGTACGCGAGCCTCTCACTGTTGCGGCTTCTCCCGTTGTGGAGCACAGGCTCCGGACACGCAGGCTCAGCGGCCATGGCTCACAGGCCCAGCCGTTCCAAGGCATGTGGGATCTCCCCGGACCGTGGCACGAACCCGTGTCCCCTGCATCGTCAGGCGGACTCTCAACCACTGTGCCACCAGGGAAGCCCTCAAATGACTTTTTAAAGCTGAATAATATTCATCGCATGTATATATCCAAGGAGGCTTCTTGACTGTGTCAACATCCTTGGTCATGTCTGTGATTAGTAAAGTGAGAACCACTAGATGCCCATAAACTCCTGGAGGATGGAGATCACGCTTACCTTGTCCTCTGCACAACTCCAGTTCCCGGCACCGGAAGAGAGGAGATGGCCAACACATTAAGAGAGAGACATTGTAAAACTCCCTGACCTTCTTTGGACGTCCTAGACATTGTCCACTTCAATATTGGTACGTTTTTCCATGTTTCCTGTTGTGGAGGCCACAGAAGGGGAGGGTCCCCATGATGGAGGGTCCCTGATGGCATATGACTTTCATATAGAGAGCCATCCTGGTGGATCCTGATTTATTTTTATTCACTCACCGCTCCAAACAAGCTGTAACTGGGACAGATGAATCAGCCTGTTCTCATCATAAAGACAAAAGAAACACTGGGATAAGATGAGAAAGAAATCTGGACCACTGGACTATTGGTATATGTCCGTGAATGCACCTCGCCACTGAAATTTGGAGAACTTTTCCTCTTCATCATCTTTATCAGAGATAGTTCTTTTCTCTCATCATCTCCTTCTATTTCCAGCTCCTGCTCTGCATTTCAATTTGCCTCTTTCCAGAGATTCAGGTGAGGAATTATAACCATGGCTGCCCTATTGTGGAAGCAAAGAGAATCAGATCAGCAAGCACATTGGAGACATTATTCCAGACCTGGGAAAGCACAGACTCCAAGGCAGGGCCCCGCTCCGCACAGCCAGGAGTGTTGGGTACGGAACCAGCTCGGAGTAACTTCCCCACGTCATGTTTACACTGTCATGCTGTGCAAATTGGAGAGTCTGTTTCCAGGAACATCTGGGAGGACCAGCTGGACACGTGTTTCCCTTCTCATTAATTTAGGCTCCTAATTAATCGTGCAAAACCCAAACCAAATAAGCAGGAACCTGGACTGAAAATAATCATTAAGCTCCCGCCTGCAACCCCCAATGCACACATTTTAATGAAAACTTGGCCCAGGTGATCGGGCCTCTCTTGGCTCAGTACCGTGGCTCTGACCAAGGAGTTCATCAGGCAGAAATGCTTGCGGAAGCAGACAGATCTCTACCCTGCGTTGGGCAGCACAGAACCTAATGGACCGGGGGGATGTGGGACCAAATTCCTAATCGTTCGTAAGAAATTGATTTCTCCTGAGTCAAGCGTGCTGTGGACTTTAGAGTCAAATGGCCAGTCCTAGCTGCCGTTCACCTCTCTGGGCCTCAGTTTTCTCATCTGTAAAATAAGAATAATAATACCCATCTCGCAAGCTTATTGTGGGGATTAAATGAGATAGCTTATTTCAGGTACTTAGCGCTGGACCTGGTGCGTTGTAAACACAGTGAGCGACAGTCATGACTGTCAATACCGATCATGGGTCTTATTAATAATTTCCTCTGATGATGATGATGATGATGATTAGTCACATAAAAAAAGAAAATAGGAGAAATGTCAGGGAGGGCAACTCATGGCAAGAAAAACTCATTTCTCACCTTTCTTTGTCATCTGTCTTGGTCCATAAGAGCCCAGCTGAGGGCATAATTTTGTCATCAGTCTCAAGACACATCTTTCTTTGTTGAATCTGAGAGCATCCTGGGTTAATGTCCCTCTTAAGCTTTAGAGTATCAGAAAAAGAGTTTATGGGTGCATCTCGGTCAAGGTGGAGCAGGGAATTTGGTGGGATTGGGAGCTCATCAAGTCCAACAAGCAGAGTCTGGAAAATGCTGGTTGTGCCACCCAATCACATGCTAACGACAAGGCTTCCTACTTCAAAGAGAAACAGAGTTTAAAAGATTTATTGAAAGTATTCCAAAGGCATCTTGAACATAAAAAAGCTGTGGAAAAGGGGGTTCCTGATGCAAGTGCCTCTGAAACCCACAGTTTGCTCTTCACTTCTGCACAGGGGTTTTAGAAGAAAATCTGTTCTGGGTTTTATTGACATTGTCCCCCTGCCCTTTATGTCCCCTCTAGAAAGACCTTTGAAAAGGAGTTTAGAGACGTATTTGGAATAAAATGTGAGCAATGGTCCATTAAAAGGCAAATCTGATCATGTCATTCTGTCTGTGAAAAACTGCCCTTGAGCTAAATTGTACACTTCCTGCCTGGCTGATGTGGCCGGGAGATGTGGTCCTGAGATGTGGCCCCTGCCAGCCTCTGCATCTATACTGCCCATCATGCTCGCCCTGCTGCTCCTCTCCAACTTCGCCAGGCCACTTTCTGTTCCTAGAAACCTGTGTACCCCCTCCTGCCTCCTGACAAATGTTCTTGACCTCTGCTCAAAGCATCTCCCCTCCTGCTCGACCATGGACTGAGGCTTCTCATCCCTTAGGCTTCGTTTCCTGTAGGAAGTTGTCCCTGAACTTGAGTTTGGTTGGTTTCTTCCCTTGTATCCTCCCACCACAACTCATACCTTTTCTAGACTGGCAACTTCCATGTTTCATTGCAATTGCTTGTTTAACTGTCTGCTTCACTTGATAGTCACAAGAAGGATGAGGGCAAGGGCCATGTGGGGTGCACATGTGTGTCACTCGATGTCTGTGATGGTTGCTGGCCCTCTACACCTTGACATGCACTGAGCATTTGTGGGATGAGTTGATGTCCAGCCTGATATGGCTGCTCCAAGCCTTGACTCTGAGACAGGTAAGAGGTCCCTTGTTCAGGCTGACCCAGTGCATGTTCTTCATCTGGGGGTATGAGACCACTCCACACACTGGTTCTGTCTCTTTGCTTCAAGACCCCTCCCCACTCCTTCTGCCATATGCCTTTCCTTTGCCATCTAGGTTTAAGTCAGTTGTCTTCCTAGCAGCGTCCTTGGATCTTCTCCATCCCGGCCTGTAAACCTTGAGTAACCTCAAGGAACAGTCCACCTGGCTTGCCTCAGGGTCCTCCTACCAGGCTTCTCTACGGGGAGCAGAGCAGAACTTTGGAGACCGTGTCTCCCCTGAGCCCCCACTCATGGTGAAGAATGCTTTCTCTGCTTCTCATTTCCGAGGGTTAGGGCTGCCTTTCCCATCAGTAGATGCTGGAATGCCATCTCTGCCAGTAGGAAAAGCAATAAATGTGTAAGCTTTAGAAATGATGTATTAGGCCACCTATGGAATGGGAGAAAATATTTGTAAGTCATACATCTGTTAAGGAGTTAATATCCAAAGTATGTAAAGAGCTCATACAACTCAGACAAAACCAAATAATCTGATTAAAAACTGGGCAGAAACTGAATAGATATTTTTCCTAAGGAGACGTTCAAATGGCCAACTGATACATTCAAAGGTGCTCAACACCATTAATCATCGAGTAATCGTCAACATCACAAATCAAAACCACAATGAGATATCACCCTACCCCTGTTAGGATGACTATCATCAAAAAGACAAGAAATAACAAGTGCTGGAGAGGATGTGGAGAAAAGGGAACCGTCATGCACTGTTGCTGGGAACATAAATTGGTGCGGCCACTGTGGAAAATAGTATGGAGGTTTCTCAAAAAATTAGAAAGAGAGCTACCATATGATCCAGCAATTCCACTTTTGGGCATATATCAAAAGCAAATGAAATCACTATCTCAAAAAGATATCTGCACCTCCAAGTTGATTGCAGCGTTATTTACAATAGCCAAGATATGGAAACAACCTAAGTGTCCACTGACACATGAATGGATAAAGAAGATGATACGTATATATATGTATATGTACACACACACATACCATGGCGTATTATTCAGCAATTAAAAAGAAGGAATTTCTCCCATTTGTGACTACATGGGTTGACCTTGAAGGTATTATGCTAAGTAAAATAAGTCAGATAGAGAAAGACAAATACTGTGTGATTTCACATATGTGTAAAAAGACTGAACTCAGAAACAGAGAGCAGATTGGTGGTTGCCAGAGGTGAGGTGGGTGAAATGGGTGAAGGTTATCAAAAGGTACAAACTTCCGATTATAAGATAAATAAGTTCTGGGAATGTAATGTACAGCCTGGTAACTAAAGTTAACAATCTAGTATTGTATATTTGAAAGTTGCTGAGATCTTAAAAGTTCTCATCGTGCACACAGAAATTTGTAACTGTGTAAGGTGATGAATGTTAACTAAACTGATTGTGGTAACATTTTGCAATATATACATATTTCAAATCATCATGTTGTATACCGAAAATTAATACAATGTTATGTCAATTATACCTCAGTAAAACTGTTGGGGGGGAGGTGGGGAAGAAATGATGTATCAGAGCAGGAAGGCTGCTCATGTCCGGATAGCAGGGCACAAAAAATCTATAAGGAATTTTCTGTGATAAACCAGGGAGATAAGTCGTGGCAATTTTATAAGTTATTATGCTTCTCATTGTACTGACAGAAACCCCAATGCTAGGTGACATAAACAATAAAGGGAGTTGATCCCCTCATGTAATTGGAAAATATCAATATAGGTTTCAGGTAAAGCTTGATCCTGTGGTTCAATGGTGTCACTAATGACCCAGTTTCTTCCTTATGGTTGCAAGATGGCTTTTCGTGGCTCATGAGGCTTCAGACTTCAGCATTCAGGTTTAAGAGGGATGCTTCTGGTGTCTCCAGAAAATGTTCTGTTCTAAGATTGGCTTAAATGGCTTGAGGCATATGTCCAACCCTAAACCAATCCCTGAGGGAAGATGCTGACTGAAAAGGTTGTAGGTTTCACTCCTGGAAGCAGGGATGAAGTTGGCTTCTTTAGAACAACGTGGATTTCCAAGAGAAAGTCATGAAGGGGAAAGTAGGAAAATGAATGTGCAACAGTAGTCCGGTCACGGGGATCAGAAGATGTTGATCTAGACTGCTTCGCTTGGGGTGATAAAGGGAGAAAAACACTTAGTTATAGCACTGGTGGCAAACTGGACACACCAGAGAACTATAAGTTGGCTTCTATCTAGAGTGACGTTTTGTTCCTGGGAGAGGTTTATTTGGTTGATAGTTTGCACTCTCTCTCTCATTACTTGGGCAGGTACATGTTTGGGCTGAGAATAGATGCTTGCACGTGACTCTGGAATGCCCTAGGTTGGAACAGAGTAGGACTTGGGAGCCAAGAGCTGGCGCCTTATTCAGTCACTCCTATGGCCAGTTCCCCATTGTCCCCATGGCAGGCGTGGCAGCATGATCATCTCTCCCATTACATTTCCTTATAATCTGGATGTTAATCCAAGCTCAACAAGTGTAATGCGAACCCACACAATGGACCTATAACAAATCTCAAACCTTCTTGTCGTCAAAGGTTACAGGGCATAATCCCATGTAAGAGCTTGTTTACTTATATGCAATACACAGGTTTTCCTTGATTCAATGGACTGTGTTACAACAACCTAGCAATTTGCATGTTCTTCCTGATTATCTGGTAATTAAATCCAGTAAGTACAAACATACTTTCATTATCGTGTAACGGACCATCTGGACAGAGAGATGGAAATAACTATGTATTTACGCTATAGCTGTATGATAATTATGACGTAATGGAATGATCAGCCCTGAACGAGAGGAAAGATTTGCAAGAGGCACGATCATGTTTTCACATGGTTCTAGCAGTAATTCTAGCATTAACTTTCTAGAAATAGCGGGAGATGTAAGGCAACTTGCCTGATGAATCCCATTCGGATGGACTCACTGAAGCCATAAAGACCAACCAATAAGGAACGGATGCCTGAGCAGGAAGTAAATGTGCCCACTCATTTATTCGGATCTTGTTTGCACTTCATTGGATAACACTAAGTATTTGTTTGTTTGAATTGCCCTCCATTTGCATTGGAATCATCAGTGCCTGTCAGTAAATGGTAATGTGTTTGAATATGGTTACTATGTTTTACAGATCTTACATTCATGGAGGAAGTCAGGTGTTCAACCACAGGAAAAGTTTCAATATAATAGCATTTGTGCTATTGTAAAATTGCAAAAAGCACTGGCTCTTTCAGATAGAACCACAAATAGTATCCTTACCAAGGAATGAGCTAAACGTGAAGCCTTACTATACTTTGGCTGGGATGCATGCCTATGAGAGGAAGAAAAGAAAATAGTGTATGGAGTATAGGAGAGTGGCCACTGGCAGCAAAAACGAACTATACCCACAATGATAATGCAGTGGGGTTGCATCATGGGAGCTTTTAGGTTATGAGACTGTCATGTTTCTGTCGAATCCGGGATGCTGTCAAGGTACAGTGATCATTTCACAAACCACTAAGAAGGGAAACAATGCCATCAAATAAATATCAGGCAATGTTTTCTTATCATTAGGATTTTGAAATTAAATAGGTTGAAAGAACTTTTGTATATGTATTTAGACATGATTTTAATCACATATTCCTTTTGGGTAAACATAAAGGATGGATAAGTCACTTACCCATGGAGTGCCATGGATAAGGCACTCCTAAAATGCCTTCAACCGGAAAAGTCCAACGTTTTTATTGCTCTTTGACTTCAAGAGTTCAGCATCTGTTTTCTTCATACAACATTGTTCTCTGCCGTCGGGGCACATTGGCGATTCAGCATTTTCTAGAAGGGTGGGTGGCTATTGTCTCTGGCATTTTTTTCCAAAGCAGCTACACCCATCCTGCAAATTATGCAGCATTATCGATGGATTAAGTGTTTGTGATGGTTCTGAAATTTTATTCGCTCTTCTCATTGAGTAAGATTTTGAAAGTTTTCCTCTCTGCAAATATTTATATGCATACTATGCGAATACGAGAAATCTGGTAAAACAAATCAGTCTTTAAAAAGAAAATCACAGTGATTGAAGCTAAGACTCCTTCACTACAAGTCAGGCAACAAAATCTTGATTGAAATGGATTATTATAAGTTAATGAAATATGAATCATGTAGGATTCACATTTTTAATATTGTGAATTAATTCTCATTATTTTACTTAGTATTATTCTTTCAGATCTTGTTCATATCTTATTATTTGTCACAATAAGTCTATTTCTGTTAAATTTTTGTAGAGCTTGACCAAGTTCGACGCAACTTCTATCTCCCTGATGAGTGAGATTTGGCTTCTTTTCCTTTTGCCCTACTTAAACTGGGCAAGCGTATCCCAGGGGCTTCCCAGAAATGACTGGGATAAATGAAAGTAACAGGTGAAGATTACATGTACCTATTTATATAGGAATTTTTTGTTGAAAGTTAAAAATTAACTCAAGAAAGAGTAAACAAAAAAGACTCATTTATTAAACATTTAGGATGTCCTTGGTATGTGTTGGTTGTTTTCCTAGCATCTATCCTTTGTCTCCCATCTCCACCAAAAATACCCAGTTGTCCTTTAGGGAATTCTTTCTCCCATATCAATCACATGTTGTGGGAGGGATAGACTGCACCTTTTGCCTCAAGGGACAGTCCTGATTGGTTCAATCCAAAGAGCATATCTTATCTCCTTGTCCATTGGTTCAGAGATAGGCATGTGGCCTCGTCTGGGCCAATGAGTGTGAATCTTAGGATTTGTACAGGGCCAACTGCAAGGGATTCTCTCTTCCTTTGGATAGCAGGGTTTATGGTGTGAGGTCCAGAACTACTGCAGCCATTTTGCTACCAAAGAAGAAAAGCCTAGAGCTGCAAAGGACCCTAGGGTTCCTGAGAATGAATTCTACATGACAAAAGGCAGAAGAGAGAGAGAGAAAAACTGGGCCCTTGGTCATATTATTTCAGCAACCAAACCAGTCCAGAACCACCTCTGGACTTTTTAGCTACGTGAGTGCCATTCAGTAATACCTTTGTCATATAAGGTCACTTGATATAAGTTTTCTTTTATTTACAGCAAGAAACAAAACCTTTTACTCTCTACAGTGCCCTGTCATGGAATCCAAGCTCAGGAATGGAGTAGGGGCCCAGGAAGTGACTGGAAACAGGAACTTTTGTCCTTGTCTCTGATGCTTCCTGCGTGCAGGCTTCATCACTCTCCCTCCTCACTCATGCACCCCACTGGTACCCTCTGGTCAACATACTTAGTCGCTGTCTCTTACTAGCAGTTCTCCATCCCTAGGAGGGAGATGTTAATTGGACCACCTTAGGTCAGAGCTCGACCTTTGATACAACAACTCTGGTCAGAATGTCAGGGTCACAAGGCATGAAGATGATGTACAGTCAGCTTCTGAAGGTGCGAAGGTGGTTCTGAGAGGAAGGGGCGGGGGGTCGTGTGTGTGGGGGTGGCAGTTGGCAGACGCTCAGACATACCAGAAAGTATCCACTCTAGGTGGCCTCTGGGAAGTCTCATCAAATCTGAGAGCTACCATTTCCTCCTGTAAAATGGAGATACTAAACCAAAGGGGTTTTTTAAAAAATATTTTTATTCTTGAATTATAGTTGATTTAAAGAGTATCATACTAAGTGAAGTAAGCCAGACAGAGAAAGACAAATATCATATGATATCGCTTATATATGGAATGTAAAAAAAAAAAATGATAGAAATGAATTTACATACAAAACAGAAATAGACTCACAGACATAGAAAACAAACTTATGGTTACCAAAGGGGAAAGGGGGATAGGGACAGATTAGGAGTTTGGGATTAACATATACCAAAGGGCTTTCTTGAGTGTAAAAGGAGAAAGGTAATGGGACGGGCAGCTGCTGCGGGGCGGGGGTAGGGACCATTTCCGCAGTCCCTGCGCTCTCAGCAGTGCGGAGCACATCACAGGGGCTCGATAATGATGTTACTTAGGATTGTGTACCTGTACGCCAGCTTCACTCTGGGGACACTTGTAAGCAGTATGATGAACAACTCAGATTTAGCTGGTACCATTTCATACACGGCACTTTCACGTCCACGAAGGTAATTGACCCTCAGAACCATCTTGGTGGTGTGTCACTGCTCCCATTTTACAGATGGAGTGACTCATGCTAAGCCAGTGGTTCTCAAAGTGTGAGTGTCCTCTGGGAATTGGCTAGAATGCAAATTCTCAGGCCTCTTCCCAGACCTTCTGAATCAGCTACTCTGACGTGGGGCCCTGCAATCTGCATTTTAACAGGCTCTCCAGGTGATGGCCACCATTGGCCTCATGGCTAACAAATGAACCCAGTTCTCCCAAGCTTCACCGGGGTTAGTACCCAGCAGTGGTGTTGCCATCTCAAAGGGAAGGATGATGACTAGTAACCATGACACGTGTGGCTCCCAGGCTGGGACCATGACTCCACTGGTTACTGCAAGATGGAGCTTTTAGCCAAAGATATCAGGGTGCTTGATTTTTATTTACCAATAGGATCTCAAAACCTCTTGAAACTGGCTTTGGTTTCTTCTCTGGTGGGCTTTCTCTGGACAGGGCTAGACTTGCCAGGTTTTTCTGTGCCCTTATGGCTCCTTGGATTTGACTCTAGTACAGCAAGCATACAGCTCCATGAGCTTCTCTGCTCATGTGGAGCGAGGGGACTTGAAGAGCTATGCGGGGACCCAAGAGTGACCCTCTGAAAAGTAATGGTAATAAAGGCAAGAATAGATAATATTCATGGGCTACTTATATTTATGACAACTGACTTAAAGTCTTTACACTGAATCATCCCCCTTGTCCTGTGAAATAGGACACAACTATTCTCCCCATTTTACAGATGAGGAAACTGAAGCTCAGAGAGGTTAAGGAATTTGACAAATGTGTGATCTGTAGAAGACAGAGTTTGAACCCTTACCCTTAAAGGCTGATGACTGTTGGTCAAACAAAGCAGGCGTGCAGCCTCCAGTTGGCGGACTCTGATTTCACCTGAGTCCCTATATATGATTCTATTAGAAGGGAGAACTTCTGCCCTGCCCCTACTCACGCCATGGAGAAAGACCTACTTGTTAATGACCACAGACATCCCTAATCCACCAATCTGCATTTTCCTACTTCACCTAAGCACGGCCTCAGATTCCTTCTTAACACAAGTGTTTTTACCAGCCACTTCCGACTGACCAGAATTGGCATGGGGGGTCCTTGGTCTAAAGGGTTTGCGTGGGTTCCAATTGATATGAGCCAGAGGTGCCTTTCTAGGGAATCAAGGCAGGCTGAGCTGGCAGTAGGGGTGTGAATGTTGGAGACATTTCAAGTCAAATCACTGGGCAGAACAGGAGGAATCGGGGAGGCGACGATTGGCAGCAACAGACCTATAAGGAGGGAGGAGGTAGAGAACTGACAGCCAGCTCTGTTCCTGGGGAAACCTGCAGGCATGATAACATAAGCTTCCCTACATAAGGCAAGCATTTAAGAATGTATGCTATCACAATACTTTTTTTTCCTGAACACCTATAATCCATGGTTATAAAAGAGTATGATCACAGTAGCTATTCTCTCATAGTCTAGTTTACTTAGAATTTATTCCTCACGTATCATAATTTGAGGTTGCTTATAATAAAAAGCACATGGTCTTTAACTGGACGTTTAGAAATCATATTAAACTATGAAAACTGGGAGAAGGAAGGAGAGGACTTTGCCAAGAATTTTATGCAGTATAGTTATAATGCTTTAAAGTTAAACGTATCCTTGAGCCTCCTGGCAGCCAGATAATAAAGGAAGGGTAAGAAGATCTATTGTGCAAGTTCTCCTGCCTGATAAGAGATTCAGGAAAGAGTCTAAACTGGTGGTCTGTCGGGCTTCAACTTTAACATCAGGAATGTTCATTTGAAAATGCAGCCTTGCTTTAAGATGACAAGATATGGCTACTCTATGTTCACATCTTTCAAGTTCAGCCGGCAGCAGGATCTGAGTAGTAGTTGCCCCTTTATACCAGCAGGCAGCCTCCTGTTTGCCAGTCTTCCCACCATTCTCTATAATTCATTCCCTTTATGACCTGCTTGGCCCCTGTAGGTGCCTGAAAGAAGCAGTCTAGGTGAGCATCTTAAATATACACACAGTCTTTGGTCTATTCTACCCATTGAAGTCATTGTGGTCCTATTGACTCAACCATTAAATCACGCTACTCTGTTCACAGCCCTTCAATGGCCCCCATCACCCTCCAGGTAAACAGCGATGCCCTTACACGGACCTTGTCTTAGACTTAGTCCCCGTTTTCTCACTCCTCCAGCTTAGTTCTTTCTGTGCCTCAAACCCACCAAGTACACTCCTGCCTCTGGGCCTTTGCATGCGCTTTGCCCTCTGCCTGGAACACCCTTCATCCCACATGGCTGCCAGCTCAGGAGTTTGCTCAACTGGCACCTTATCAGTGAAGCTGTCCCCCTACCCACAGATATGCTTCATTTTTCTCCATAGCGCTAATTATTATGTGACCTATTTCTATTACATATTCATTTTCTGTTTTCACAGACAGCCATGGAAATTCTGTAGGGAATGAGAGTGGGGGAGATTTCTTGTTTGTTTACTACTGTAAGCCCACCACCAGAGCAGCGCCTGGCACACAGGAGACACTGAATATGGTGTGTGTGTGTGGAGAAAAGTCTACGATGGCTCGACATTTATATGTGAGGCACACATACATAATCTTCCCGAATAAAGATATCTTTATATACATATAAAGCTTAGAGATGCAAAGATCCATTGTTTTATCTTTGCCTGTAAAGATACAATGCTATAAAGATAGCTATATTTATATCTATAGCGTTTCCAGATTAAAGGCCAAACAATGACCAGTAGTCACAGAGGCAAGAACAATGGAGAGCTGTTTACAGTTCTTTGCCAGGCGCACTGTTTCTAGGAGCTCCTTTTTTTTTTTTTTTTTTTTAAATAAGTGCTATTAACCCTTGTGTGATTGTTTGACTTTTTCTAGAAATAGCCACAGTTGGCTAACTTTTCTATGTCTGACAAGTTCGAATCTAAGCGTGGGATACTCAGATTTACAAATGGCCCTTAGAAATGGAGAGGCGGCCGGGACTCAGACCCAAACAGCCCTGTTTCTCTCTGCAGCTGTACCTCTGCCCGGGCCGACGGGGTTAAGGACCATCTGGGCATCACGGACCCTGCTTATTCCATCAAGAGTCCACATAGACGTGCTGTGCGTCCACCCTGTGAGTCTCCAGGGCCCTAAGCCCATGCCATCCATTCCCCGCTCCCCTGCCCAGGCTGATAGAAGCCCTCCTGGGCCCAGAGAAGTTGTATCTAAACTCCCATCAATCCAGACGTGCATCCTTCCCCCAGACAGATCTGACACTTGCACTGTTCTGGGGAAAAGCCATTGCTGTCAGGACTTGAGCCCACTTTCCTGATCTGGAGAAGGTTTTTCATGACTTGCATCCCAACACGGGCTTATTTCAAATGCTTCAGTTCCCCATTGTAGACGAAATGGGTGAGAGGCGGTCTGCAGAGCCGCACGGGCCCAGCGGTGGAGCCCAGTGGGGGCTACTTTGCTGGCCTTGCTGCTCCCAGAAGCTCATCTTTCTTCTCCCAAGCTCCGCGTCCCTTCCCAACCCACTGCCAGAGGCCTCCGGGCACCCTGCTCGCTTCTCACTTCCCAGCCCTCACTCCCTCCAGGTAAAGGATCAAGGGGGTGTTTCTAGCTTCCAGGCCACCCTCCACTGCTGAGCAATTTGAGGTGTACTTGTGGGTTGGGGGGTCATTTCATTCCCCAACCCCACAAGAACCTTTTGTGGGGGGTGGGGGGGTGGGAACGTTTCCTTTCCTCCCTTAAAAAAACCACTTCCGGAGGCAAGCTTCGGGAGAAAAGGAAAAGCAGATGTCAGCCGGTGACATAGAATAATCGCTTCGCTCAGTGCTTGTATTTTCCTACCAATTTTGTATTTTTCAAAAAGGACAATAAAAGAATTGTACTCTCGGCTAATTAATGACAAGCTGGTAAAAGCATCCCCTCATTGTCCCATTTATTTCTCCATTTCTCCCAGTTAGCAGTCCTGTCTCTGAAATGAATCAATGTCGTTTACACAATGCTGTCACCCCATTGTTCCTTTATCATCCTCCATTTTCATAAATCGGGGTGTTAATCCCTTAATGGCTTTTCTCAGTGCTTTAAGGAAAAAAAAAGGAAAAAAGGAGGGAAAAAAAAAAAAAGCCCAACCCTGTTCTTCTTAATCCTCCAGTAGACAATGCGTGTTTACACAGGCGGCCCTGTGTTTACTCAAAAAAAGCAGGTCCAGTTGCATATTTAGCCCCTTCTGTTTGTTGGCTAAACGGGAGGTCCCTCACCCTTAGGGATCTGCCTTTTCCCCCACATAGAGTCTGCCTCTGCTCTAGCCCCAGGTTCTCTGCTGGATCTTGGATGAGACCTCTGACCTTTGCCCTGGTGGCCCAGGAAGGCCTTGCCATGTGGGGCACAGGATGGGAGAAATGGAGTAGGGAGGTCTGGTCCTTCCTGGGCTTCCCAATTCAGAATCACAGTGACTTCTTACTCTCCTTCCACTGGGGCAGCGGTTCTTAAAATGGGGTCCCTGGACCAGCAGGGTCAGCATCACCAGGAAACTTGTTAAAAATTCAAATTATCAGACCCACACCAACCTGCTGAATCTGAAACTCTGGGTGAAGGTTCAGCAATCTGTGTTTTAACAAGCTCTCGGGGGATTTCTGATGCACCCATGAAATTTGAGAACTACAGTCCTAGGGAATTTAATTTGAAGGTTAAAAAGTAAATAAGTGAAAATAAAGATCATTGAACAAATATTGGCTGACTTCTGGCTCCTATTTTGTAAGACTCTGGGGTCCAAGCATTGATTGAATCAGAGCTGGTACAAGCCTTCAAGAAGCTCCCAGTCTACTGAGTGAGCTCCCCCTAAGTTAAAGCCCTGTCCAGACCTCCTCCTCAGTTCTCAGGCCCCTGCCCAAAGACTGGCATAAAGTGCCAGGTATCATCATCATCATCATCACCACCATCACCACCATCATCATCATCATCACCACCATCATTACCACCATCATCACCATCATCACCATCATCATCATCACCATCATCATCACCATCATCATCACCATCATCATCACCATCATCACCATCATCATCACCATCATCATCACCATCATCATCACCATCATCACCATCACCACCATCATCATCATCATCACCACCATCATCACCATCATCACCATCATCATCATCACCACCATCATCACCATCATCATCACCATCATCACCACCATCACCACCATCATCACCATCATCACCATCATCACCACCATCATCACCATCATCATCACCATCATCACCATCATCATCACCACCATCACCATCATCATCACCATCATCACCATCACCACCACCATCACCATCACCACCATCATCATCATCACCACCATCACCATCATCATCATCACCACCATCATCACCATCATCATCATCATCATCATCACCACCATCATCACCATCATCATCACCATCATCACCATCACCACCATCATCATCATCACCACCATCATTACCACCATCATTACCACCATCATCACCATCATCATCATCACCACCATCATCACCATCATCGTCATCATCATCATCACCACCATCATCACCATCATCACCACCATCATCACCACCATCATCACCATCATCATCACCATCATCACCATCATCATCATCACCACCATCATCACCATCATCGTCATCATCATCATCACCACCATCATCACCATCATCACCACCATCATCACCACCATCATCACCATCATCATCACCATCATCACCATCATCACCATCATCATCATCATTCTTATCATCATGGGGGTTGGGAGTGAATCAAGAACATTTTCTCAGCTTTCGCTGCAGGAATTGGGGTTTCATCAGAATCTCATGTTCCATCAGTCAGTGAATGTATCCTGTCTGAGCTCTCGCTCTGGTCAAGGCCATGTGCAGGCTGCTGGGGGCTCAGTGTTAAATCAGAGTCTCTGCCCTCAAGGAGCATTTTGTCCAGTGAGGACACAAATAACTTGCACAAAAAACTTACAAAGCCACCGGCACATGCTGTGAAAGCCCTTCTGAAGTGGCACAAAGGCTGCATGCTCAGCCCAGTGCGGGGGGTCGTGGTGGTGGAGGTGATGATGGCTGTCTTGTTACTTTATGAGAACCAAAACCATCTATCCCACATGGCTCAGTGCCTAATAGTAACATGTCTTTACTCTTCTATTGTCTTCATTGGCATAACTTTACCATTCCATGAATACTTTTGCCCAGTCAATTAACTTTGCTGTTCGTTACAGGAATAGCCCATAAACTTTTCAATAGCAAACCTCTAACAACATTTTATCCCCCAAGATTCTTTGAAACCCTCGCGTCAAAATCGTCACCTTGCTGTTTCCATCAATCTTCAGCTATCTTAACAGGGTCCTTCCTGAATGCTAACCAACTGCCCCTCCCGCCACTTTGAAAACCCTCCTTAAATCAGAGTACAGAATCTCAGTAAAAATGACCCTGCCTTTCCCTCTTTCAGATGCTATCCAAGCTCTGTTAAAGTGACACTTTGCACCGCAGTGACCAATAGACTCAGCTTTGCCTTATCAACAGATTGTTAGTGATAATTGGGGAGCCAGCATTGGACATCTATAATAAAAAGCTATAGAGCTATATAACTACTTTTGCATCACCTTATTTAGAGTGCATGTGGAAGTGTCTACCACTAAAGGAAACTTTGCCCTCCTTCCTTTAAGAAATGGAAGCAGCTAGGTTTATTGGGAAACACATTGCCTGAGGTTCTTGAGACAATTTTATAGTTTTTATTATTACAGTTTGAAATGATCTGTTCCTTTGTGATCATCAGTTTAATGTCTTTCTTTCTGCCAAAACTATAACTCCATGAAGGCAAGTGTTGTGCCTTATTCATCATTTGTCTCTAGCATCTAGAAAAGTACTTGGCGCGTGGTAAGTACAGTATGTGTTGAATGAATGGATGAATGAGTGGATGAGTGGGAGACAGGATCTAGGTTACAGGCTGGATCTGCTACTGATTTGCTGTGTGCCTTTGGGCAAGCCCATTCTCTTTCTGGGCCTCAGTTTCCCCACATGAACAATACAGGGTAGGTTGACACCTGGAATACATATCTACTTTTACTGGCAGTTATGGTTCTAAAGGCAGCAGCAGCATCTCAGGCTGGGTAAAAACACTGATGATTGATGACTGCTCTTCAGGAGGCCTGAGGTGGGCAGCCCTGGGATTGAGGTCGGCAGCCCCGGGATTCATGGTAAATAATTCCAAATTCTCAGGTCTGGTTCTCTTCCCAATCCCTGAGACCAGGCAGGATGAACAGAGGTCGAGATATATCCTATTTATCAGCCACTGTATTCAGTTCAAGTGTGGCTGTCTCCTGGGATGTGTGTAGGTGGGTGCAAACTCTGTAAGTGGGCCTTAGCAATATGGTGTAGAGGGAAACCTTGGTCCCTTTTTCTTGCTTTTCTTCTGGTCATGTCAGTTGTCCCTGATCCCCAGCATAGCCTGCTTCTTGAAGGGAAAAAGCTATCAGCTTTTTATACCTCCCCGGAGATTTAAATGTCTCATCTCCCTGCCAGAAACATTTACAATTACGATCTCTCATTATGAAATACAAGGCTGGACCCAGTTCTAACCTCAGAAGTGATTCTTGTACTTACCTACTGTGTGACCTTGGGCAAGCTATGTCACCTCTCTATTGCTTGATTTTCTTGTCTGCAAAATAGACATAATGCTAGTAGCTGCCCCATCGGGTTGTTGAGAGATTAAATGAGTTAATATAATAAAATACTAGGATAGATGTACTAGGTTTCATAGCTGCTAGCCATTATGGTCATCTCAGAAATGATGGTATAATGATGGTATAACCAGAAATGCCTGATATACCCCGACTCGATGTCCAGTCTGCAGTTGAATGTGACTCAGCAAAACAAAAAACAAAAAGACTGTACTAGATACAGGCAACCTCTTGGATGGAACTCAAAGACATTATGCTGTGTGAAAGAAGCCAGTTTCCAAAGGTGGAGTACTATATCATTTCATTTATATAACATTCCCAGAAGACAGGAAAAAAGTGATGGAGAGCAGATCAGTGGTTGATGCGGATTAGGGGTTAGGGGTTGGGAGAAGATTTCACTTTTTAAAAAACCAGCAGGAGGGAGATTTAGGGGTGATAATTCTGTTCTGTATCCTGATTGTGTTGGTGGCTACAGGACTCTGTATATGTAATAAAATTCTTAAAACTGTGAACCTCCCAAAGTTAATTTTTGTATAATAATTTTTTTGTTGTTTCGGGGTTTTGTTTGTTTTTTTGTTTTGGCCACTCCAAGCAGCACGCAGGATATTAGTTCCCTGACCAGGGATTGAACCCGTGCCCCCTGCAGTGGAAGCGCGGAGTCTTAACCACTGGACCGTCAAGGAAGTCCCCGTATGATAATCTTTTTAAATGTTGGGGTTCGATAAATGTTGTTGCCTTTCTGCTACCTCCCTTTTCCTGGTACGATTTAAAAAAAAAAAAAAAGGTAACATGTCTTTAGATGCTTTGGGAAGCAGAAAGCATCGTACACGATGCCTCACAGTAGAGAAACAAGCTGAGATGTTTGAAACCTGCTCCCACCTGCTCCTGGTCTCTTGCGAGAAGGCCCAGGCAAGCGACAGCTCAAGATCAGAACCTGGGCGGAGGCGAGGGCTATTTAGAACGCCCGTAAGCTATTTAAAGAGATCTAAACGTGCCACTTCCTAGTTATTCTGAGGTGCAGCTATAATTGCTGTTCTTTCCAAATAAATCCTTCAGATTAAATGGATATCGAGTGCATAAGTTCAGCGCTTGCTCATGGCACGTGAATCTTGTCAAAGTTTGGGGTGAGTCAGTCTAGATGAACAGGAGGGAGTTGGCAAACGTTGTTTTAGTTTTAACGCTATCATTGGGGGCTGGTGTTGAACACTTACATTTCTGGGAGAGAAAACTCAGGCCAGATAAGGCAGCTGGGACACCACTTGGGAGTCAGAACTCTTGACTTGGCAGCAAAGTTGTGTAATTTAGAGGGAGTTCCTTCCCTTCTCAGGCTCACTTTTGCCACCTGCTCTCTGGCAGCGGTATGGGTTGAACTTGGTATGGGTTGAACTTGATCATCGCTAAGGCTTATGGCTGAGACCCCGTCCCTCCTTTCTGCTTCTCGGGGCAGAAATGCCTCCTCTCATCCCGTTAGCACTTGCCTGTATGTGGAGCGTTTGGAGGGTGCTCCATGACTCCACCAAGGCAATTCTAATCAAGTCTGTCCTGTATTGGATGAGCACCCCTTTACCCATCTGCCTGTCCAAAAGGGATTCTTTGAGCGAACTGGTGTCCAAATGCCAACGGGCTCCGCAGAGCATCCGAGAAACGTGCCCAGAGGTGCCGTTAGGATGTGGGAATTATGAGGTGAGCAGGAAGAAGCCAAAAAACCAGGGAGCCACTTGAGCAGAGAGTATAAACATAAATATCCCCAAGCAGGCCCCGGCGCTGGGTTTTTTATGTTGATGTGCTAATCTGTTATTCGCTAAGGGTTTATTTACGCCGTTTTGGTATTCCCTGCGATTCATTTATCTGCATAAGAAGAGGCACTAACAGGACAGTTCCTCATGAACAAGCGTCCCTGTGTGATCCCCACTGCTGTTTATAATCCTTCATGCCCAGATCTATAATTCATGAGCTGATGGCCTGGTGGCAGTTTCCATAAAGGCCATGCCGGGCACCCAGTCGTTAAGGCTCGCGCTGTCATGCACGGAATCAAAATCAGCCCACTCCCCTTCTATTCATCACGACGCCACCGACGTGTGGGCAATGATATTATCCAAATATTATTAAAACTTTGAACCCTGTCCCCATAAATTATGGCCAAATGGCTCCGTGGCCATTAGGAGAGGGGGATAGATGGGCTTCAGTTGCCGCTGAGTAATTATGTGCTTAAAAGGAAGCGTGGTTGCGCATTCTGCTAGTAAAAAAGAGAGAAGCTGGGATCGTTTGTTACTGCTGGGGTATTCGAAGCCGGATCACTCAGGCAGGTCAAGTCAACCTTACAGCAGGACAATTATCTGCCAAGAGAGACCAAACATCTGTTATTAAGTATGTACAGGCATCAAGGCAACATGCTAGAAATCTTGTCCACTTCAAACACTTGGCGTATTCCACGCAATACCCCCCTTGCTTTTTGTTACTGCAGCCGTCAGCTTTGAAATATGCCCTATCTTCCCTCCCCCGGCCCCTCGCTTTAATGTACCCTGCAGCTGCTAAAGATGGTGTTGTAACTTTAGAAGGACGTTGCTATCTTTCTCTGGCTCTTTAAGTAATAATAATAATTTTCATTGCATTTTTTTTTTTTCCTCCCAAACTTTCTTTTGCATTGATTAGTTATTCGAGGAGTACTGCCAGGGTGGAGATAACATATGGTTTGAAAGTGCAAGGTCAGTCCGTGTTTAGATGAGAAGCCCAGTTCTCTCTTTGATTCCAGGATCTGCAACAACTGGCAGGCTGGTACAGGGCATGGGAGAGAGACGGTTCTGTGCTGGGTTTATGAAATGGGAAAGAAGGTTTTTAGGCTATCATGGTTTCCTGGACCATCTGTGTGTCTTGGAATCCTGGGGAAGGAGGGAGAGGCACCCAAAAATCACATAAGAGGAAGTGGGGAGCAGGCTAGATAACCAGGCTTCAGACCCAGAGAGTGGGCAGAGCTGGGGGTGGGCAAGGTGGCAGGATGAGGGCAATGGCGGTACCCAGGGAGGTAACATTGTAATCACTCCAGCTGAGCACTTCCAGACAAGAATAACTGGAGTTGCAATTTTCCTCTCATAAAGAGGCAAAGGATAATATTAAATAAGGAGAGTTGGGCCATGTTTGCGGAGGAGGAAGGGCAGTATCTCCTTGGCTAAATGACGTAGTAATAACAGGCCGGTTTCCTTTCTTCTCAAGGAGAATGGAATCTCCAGATCTTCTGGGGCACTTACAGTATGAACATCTTAAGGATATATGAAGTCTGGATTAGCTTCAAAGTAATCCAGGGTGGAAAGGGGATGGGTGGGGCTATAGATGAAACAAAAGTAGCCCTGAGTTAATAACTGTGGAAGCCCAGTCACGGGTACAGGGGAGTTTATTAGATTATTCTCTACATTTTTTATTATATCTGAAAATTTTCCATAATTAAAACAAATGTCAAGTGGCAGAACTCCTTTCTGATGTGAGCCAGCGCAGAACTTATCTCCCCAGGATTGAGGTCTATGGGAAGAAACCCAGAGAATGAAGATTAGTTTGGTTGGTTGATTGACTAGTTTGTGGGACTCTCTGTTTTATCATGCTCCCTCTCAGAGGCCCACAGGCCTTCCTGGCCCACCTGCACCAGCTGAAATTCCTTCAAGATCTGCGATAACAGGGTCTCGCCCTACTTCTAAGGCCCAATGTCTCATTCCTCCACCTCTTCCCACCAGGAGTCTGGCAGGAGAGTCATGTGGCAGTGGTGGAGGAGGGCAAGTGGACATGGGAATGGTAGAACCAGGGGTATTCCAGGACTTCCCTTCCCTACGGTCTTTCTCCTCGTGTAAAGGTATCAGTTGCAGTGGCATGGCCTTTGACCCCTGACCTCTCTTCCCTAGGTAGGTACTGGAAGAAGGCAGCTCCAGGATAGCTACTTGATGTAGCTATCACAGAGGAAAGGAGGAAAGACACACAGATGACCAGGATCCAGACCCCTTCAAAAGCACAAGCATCTTTTTCCTTCTCATAAAGGACTACATTGACCTTTAAGATGGTTCTGCTAGGAACAGGCCACACCAGGGAATAGAATAGGAGAGAGACCTGAGAACTAAATATATCATTGAACGAGGGCAAGTATTCGATATACGGGAGTCACGGTAGATATATGATGTCTTTGTGTCAGAATCCATTCCCACTGCTTCTGAAAAAAATCACCCCAAGTTTCCTTTGGAGAACCAGCCCTTTTCGCCTCCAGGTTCATAGAATGTTAGTGGAATTGACCTCACTCCTAACTCCCCATCCATTTCAGAGGCAGTCATGTAACCCAGGCACAGCCCACTGGGGCATGTGATGGGTCGATGTAGCCAATGAGATTCAATTCTGAGACTTTTGCTGAAACTCTAGATAAAGAACACGGTTAGCAAACTGGTGACTGATGGGGAGAACCTACGTGAGAATGAGTTACTACAGAAGAAAGCAGAGAGATGGAGAGGGTGAGAAGTCTGCTCCGAAATGATTCAGGGATGTGAACTAGTTCTTTCTTCTTTTTTGTTTGCTCATAGAGAGCTGGATTTCCGTTACAACCAGCAGAGTTCTCGAAACTCAGGGCTAACCTGATTAGGCTCTCCAGACCTAACCTGCCCCGCTTGCCTTTAAGTTACTTTTAAACTAAACTCCCACTAGCTTCCTTACAGACAACACCTCTGATGGATGGATCACTATAGCAACTGCTGCTTACATTATTTTTCAGAAACTTAGAGCTAGTTCTTGCCCAGTTCAGACCTACTGAGACCACCAACCACTCAACTGGGCCCGTGTGAGTGTCCAATGGATGACCTTTTGGCATCAGAGGGCCAAAAACTCCACCTTCAGAACATGCCAACGCTGCCACTTTCTGAACATGTGTCCTAGAAAGAGCCATGAAGCTCACCTATGCTTGTGCAGAACCCTGATTACCTCACTTTTCTCCAATCACTTTTCCCCACGCCTCAGACCACCCTTCCCCTTTGTCTGATAAATATTCCTAAACCCTATCTTCGGAGAGGCAGATCTGAAGTGTTTTCTCCTGTTTCCTCACTTGCCTGCCTCAGGAGTAAACCTTTTCTCTGCTTCAAACCCTGGCAGCTCAGCGTTTGGCTTGCTGAGCGTCGGGCAAATGAACCTGATTTGGTAACGTCCTGGCTGACGTAATGGCTTAACATCCTGTAGGGGACCCGAGGAAGGCATCCAGCCCAGTTGGTCAAGAGAGCAGAGGACTTGGAGACTCAGCCATGAGGTGGAGTGAGATGCTAGGCCAGTGACAGGAAACCTGTGTTCTGTGCCCATGGGGACATCAGTGACTGACCAGGGTGTCTTTCCTGGTGAGTTCAGGTGTGACCCCAAGTCCTTTTCCACTCAGTGTTGCAGGTATAGCCAATACTGATTGGCCACACTTGGCACAAGGACAGACCTATCTGCCATTCCTGCTTGAGGAAAGGAGCCAGGTAGGGGCTTTTTCTGGGAGACTTGAAGTGGACGGCTGCTGTAGGCTCAATGATACTTCATTGAGAATTGAGCCCCGGGCGCAGAGAAGGCATGGTAGTGTTGAGGGGGCTTGCTGGTAAAGTCCTTAAACTGGGCCCCTTGACTCAAAACAGAGGTCAAGGGCAGCCTTCCTTGGGCTCTGGACATCTTCTCAGGGGCAGCCGGTCTGAGCTGGCGTGTGTAAATGGATAGGACCGGTAATCAAGCCCCCTCAAGCCCTCAGGCGCTGTGTCAGCCTCCTTACTGGAATAGCAGCATGGTTTCCCCGAGCCAAACGCCTGAGGTCGAAGCCTGGATTTGCTCCCCTTTTAGTTGTGTGACCTTTGGCAAGACACTTACCCCTGAGCTTAGGTTCTTCATCTGTGAAATGGGGATAATAATACCACCACCTGCCTGGGTCAGTTAAGGGAATATTAAGTTAGTTTACTTCGGTAAACACTGAGGTAAAGCACTGAGAACAATGCCTGATGCATAGTAAGTAAACAAACAAAGAAGTACAATCTCCTTTACTTTTAGGGGGTCAGTTGAGGGGCTCACTCGGAGGTAAGGGAGTCCGTCTTGATTGAATTCTTGTATTTACTCCACTCATCCTCTTGTTTTCCCTCCCATTCTTTCAGCAAACATTTAAGTGCTGATGCTGGTCCAAACTCTGGAGTTTTATCTCCAGATGATTTCTTCAGATGTCTTCGAGTTCTTGGATGACATGAATCTCAACAGAGCGCCTAGATGTAAAACTCAAAATCTCAGTTCATACACAGGCAGCTTCAGAACGATGTCCTGGGCCTTTCTGTCCATGGGATTCACACTCTCCCGCTTTCCTTGCCTAGCATAACTTCTCAGAAATGAGATCCCTCCTTCCTAGATCTGGGAAACTGGGGCTCCAGGAGGCGAAATAACTTGCCAAAGGTCCACCAAGTAAGAAGCGGTAAAGCTGGGCTTGCAACCTGGGTTTGACTATTCTTTTTTCTTTTAATTGAAGTATAGTTGATTTACAATATTGTGGTAGTTTCAGGTGTATAGCAAAATGATTCAGTTATACATGTGTGTGTGTATATACACACATGTACATATATATATTTTTTTCAGATTTTTTCCATTATTGGTTATTATAAGATATTGAATATAGTTCCATGTGCTATACAGTAGGTCCTTGTTGTTTATCTATTTTATATATAATAGTTTGTTAGTTGTTAACCCCAAACTCCTAATTTAACTGTCCTCCCCTTCCCCTTTGGTAACCATAAGTTTGTTTCCTATGTCTGTGAGTCTGTTTTTCTTTTGTAAATAAGCTTATTTGTATCATTTTTTATATTCCATATATAAATAATATCATATGATATTTGTCTTTCTATGACTGAATTCCTTCACTTACTATGATAATCTCTAGGTCCCTCCATGTTGCTGCAAATGGCAATATTTCAATTCTTTTCTATGGCTGAGTAGTATTCCATATATATATTCCATATATATATATATGACATCTTTATCAATTCATCTGTCCATGGACACTTAGGTTGCTTCCAAAGACTGCTTCTTACATCACACTGATGTGGGCTACCTTATCACCAACTGCCCTGCTTGATATTATGCTTTGTGGCCAACGTTTCTGTCCCTCCCACTACACTGCGGAGCTCTGGAAATCTAGAGCCATATTGCATTCATCTCTGCCTTTCACCAGAGTCAGCCCTCAGAACGGCTGTAGAGTTGCATTGCTGGGAAGTTTATGTAAATTGCCCAATGTTGCAAATCACGTTAGCAACTGGACAAGTGCTAGAAATATACCCTCTCTTCCCTCTCTTTGAAAGCCCCTCAAGAGCCTGCCCTGTACACTCCTTGTAGAGCTGCAAAAGGATGTCCATTTCCTGCTGAGATCTTTGTGCATTTCTCTGACCGTCAAGGTCCATGCCTAGGATTGGGCTTCTGGGGACAAGTGGACAGAGAACTAAGTGGAAGACAGCCTTGGAACATCCCCTCTGGGCCATATCCCCTCTCCTCCCACGGTGGTTCAAGAAGCCAGGCCCGCCAGACCCCAGTTATCAGCATCTCTGTGAAGGGTTACTAATTGCATCGCCCAAGAAAGTCCTCCTCTGGCCTGGGTCTTTTCCCTTGTGATTTCCTGTTCACTGGCCTCTCCCTAATTTATCGCTCCTGTTTATGATTCGAGGTTAAACGCTTTCAACACCATTTTCTTCAAAACATAGATTTCACTCCCCGCTTCAGGTGACCAACTTCACGCTGTCTCTGAAAACAACTGTGTCATTGCTGTGTCATTTTAGACACACCCATAGGTAAGAGACACTGACAGTGGGTAGAAGGGGAATGCATCTGGGCCCAGCATGGTGGGAGGGTCTGGAAGAGCTGAGTGGACGTAGGGAGAGTGGGAGAAATCTGGGGACAGAGCTGGCTCAGACCGGTGCCTGGAGGGAGCCCAGGGCCCACCTGGAGTAGCCATTTCTCAAAGAACACAGTCTGTTAGGCAAATATGCCCATTTCTGGATCCCAAATTCAAGGACTACCTCTAGCCATGCTCTGCCTCTGGCCAGGGGCAGCCACTCATCTGTTTTACAAGGCCCCTGGGGATGTCTGGTCCTCTGAAACCACGCCCTTCTTGGCAGGAAGCCTCCATGGGCATGCTGGCTGGCCTCTCGTTTGGATTCGCCTTGTGAAATGTTGGGGCTTCTCTAAACCTCTAGTCTAGGTTGCTTACAGTTCCTGGCCATCCATCTGCTTTCCTTACCTGGATTCACAATATGCTCATTCATTTATTTGTTCAACAGGTTGATATTTATACCTACTCTGGGGTCAGGCACTGGATTAGGCCACGGCGCGAAGAGCGATGAATTGGATGCTACCCTATGAAAGCACTGAGGAGGGTGGGTGAGGGAGGTCATTGTCAGAAATGTGACAGTTTCATGTATAAAAGTAACATGAAACCATCTGTATACTTTTGCCACTTCAAGAATGCTGTGTAAATGGAATGCTTTAGTATGTAACGTTTTGAGATTGGCTTTTTTTTACGCATAGCATAATTCCCTTGTTCTAAGGTCATAAAGTATAAGACGGGGGTCAGTGTGGGATAAATGGTTCCCTTATTCTACATCCTAGGAAGCAAAATCCTGGTTCCTAGTTGCTGCTAATATGACGGTTCCCTCTGCCTGGGATCTACCGTTCCCTTCAATGGCCCTGGCCCTTTACCAGTCTCTGCATTAGGCAAAGGTGAACAGGACAGACACCCTCAGGGAGCTTAGAGTAAATAACAATAGCTAGTGTACAGTACTTTCTATGCACCAGGCACTGATCTAGGGACTGCATTGGCCCTGTACCCTTTCCCAGGGCAGCATCCCCCAGCCCCCAAATGGATGGGGCACCATTCTGTCTGCATGGCGATGATGGCGGTGGGATGAGACCATATTCTCCCACAGAGGGGCCTTTCTAATGCACCCAAACGTGACCACAGGTTAGTGGGCTCTGTCCACAGCACAGGTAGACGCTTTCACCCCAGGTAGGAGGGCACTGGTAAAATCATATCTTGGACATTGTCCACGGGAATTTGGGAAATGCTTTCAAAATGATGACTCCAGTCGTGGAAATAATTCCCCAGTGCACCCCCCTAATGCCATATTGTGTTTAGAGTCTGTGTATGCTGAAAGCTACTCACCACTGTATCAGTTAGGGGGTGTTCTTGGCTGCCTTTTCCACAGGGGCCATGGAGGAGACCACTCCAAACAGTTCCTCCTGGAAGATGATCGGGACGTGGGGTTCAGGGAGGGGTGAGGCTCCCGTTGTCTCTCCAGCTGTGATGAACTGGGTTTGTTAGTAGACCGGGGGCTCCCTCTACTCCTCTCCATTCTCACCTCTCCACATCTGCTTCAACCCTGCCTCCGGGTTTTGTAATTTCAGGTTATTCACTTTGATGGGGCACAGGGCCTGGCATGGGGCCACCCTGTCTGTTTGGAATTCCATAATATTTTGTGCATCCTTTGTTGAGCCTGTCTTGGGTGATAATTCAAGGAAATCAAATGAGAGTTTCAGAGGAGAGTCCATCAGAAGGACTGATGGTTGCTCTTCACTGAGCTAATTAATTGGTGCAGTTTAGCCCAACTCAGAAGATAATTTGTGCCAATATTGGATGTGATAGCAATATTTTCCAGGGCTCATCTCCTGCACTTAGAGGGATGCTTTAAATTTGCTCTAATTCCAGCTGTAAAGAGAAAATATAATATGTTGAGGAATGTGAAAGCCTCTAATATGTCAAGATTTAGAGAGTGCAGGGGGGAACAGAGAGAAGAATGAGAAGCAATGTAAATCCAGGTAGATCCCAATGGACCGAAACATTTGTCAGATGACATAGACACTCACTGCATTTCTCTGAATCTGTTTTCTCTCCTGTTGTGTCCACAAAATTCATATTTTGAAGTTCTAACCCCCAGTACTTCAGGATGTGCCTGTATTTAGAGCTAGGTCCTTTAAAGGGGTAATTTAGTTGAAATAAGCTCATGGGGTGGGCTCTAATCCAATCTGACAGGTGTCCTTATAAGAAAAGAAAATTAAGACACAGACACAATGAAGGTAAGACCATGTGAAGACACAGGGAGAAGACAGCATCTACAAGCCAAGGAGAGAGGCTTCAGAAGAAACCAAACTTGCTGATATACTGATCTTGGACTCCCAGCCTCCAGAACTGTGAGAAATGAGCTTGTTTAAGTCATCCAGCCTGTGGTATTTTGTATGGCAGCCTGAGTAGATTAATACATCTGCCTTGGATGGGAAGTGTGTGATTTTCCAGGGCAACCAGTGGTTAGAACAATGGACATGGCTTTGAAAGTGAACCTGGCTTTGGATGGGATGCTTTTGGGAGAGGGAGGGAGGGGGCTGGGACAGGGTAGAGTGGAGCTGAAGTAGATCCTCAGCCTGTGAAATGACGAAGGGTAATTCCTCCCTGTGGGACCTTGTGCTCATTAATATCCTCAGGGGCAAGGGGAGGGCATGGACAAGCGGGTTGTGTTTTAATAACACAGTTCTGTTCTCTGCCAGGAACGCTGCCATCTCCTCTCCCCACCTGCTCCTTTTCCTACCCATTGGATGCTTCCAATTCCACTATTAGGACTTTCCGTAGCCCGAGGCCTGTGTGCCAAATCTGTAAGTGCATCAGGTTGCCTCAGGGCACTCTATTTCCATCTCTGGGTGCCTCTCAAAGTCATTGACACAGAACATTCCAAGGTTCCAAGGTGGAAGAAGAGGTTTCCAGATCAGACGGTGAAGCACCGTGGATGTGGAAGTTACTAGGCTTCCAGTGTGTGTTGCGGGGTGTGGCTTGTTGCTCTCTGTTGCTTGTTCCCCAAGGGCCAGCAAGTAGGAGTGGCTGGTGGATGGGGGCTCCCAGAGGCCACAGGGGTTGGACTTTGCTTGGTGGGAATGGGTTAGGTCTTTCTAGGCTTCTGGTTTCTCCTAATGACCATGTCCTTCCTCATCTCCAAGGATTTGTAAGGTTGTGAAAAGCCTTTTGGGTTCTGGGGAAAGTTGTGTAACTACCCTGGGTTCCTGTGCTAGAGGTTGGGCTTTGAAGACCTTGGCCTCTGGGCCTTGCCTGGTCAGACATAGCTGTTCTGGGTGTGCCACCCCTGCCCAGGGTGCTTTGGGATGCAGTGGGACCATGTCTACCTCCCCAGCTGGAAATCAATGGGGTATCACTGACATGCCAATGGTGCTGCAAAGGAGATGGCGCATGGGTGGGAGCCCACGTTGGGGGACTTGGTGTTGTTTACTTCTCTGTCTCTGCCTCAGTTTCCTCAGCTGGAACATGCGGACATTAATAGTGCTTTTCTTGTACAGCTGTTGCCAGGGGTAAATGAAAAACTTGCTGATGGAACTCTTAGCACGGTTCCTGCCTTAGAGTAGTATTTGATGATGTGATGAAGAAGAAGAAGACGAATGTAGTACTGGCTGGGTCTTCTTTTAAGAATTCAAGGGGAGATATTCATCAGGCCTCATCATGGTCCCAAGTACACAACCCTTCCAGATTATCCTCTCTTCTAGGGTATTTTTACAGCACAAGAGCAATGTCTCCGGTGGCTGCCTGAATTGCCTCCACCCCATCCTCAGGCCAGTTTTTAGGAGACTGGTCCACGAGCCCATCTCTTGTCTAATTCTTCCCTGGAGAGGCTGGATGGGGGGGAACGGGGAGGAGGAGATAAGCTCCCATCCTCCTGACTGATGATTGATAGAACATCTGGTGAGCTGCAGGTGCCTCTTAGGTCTCTCTTTTGCCTACTTGATAATAGATGACCTCATCTGTCTCTCTACAGCACTTCCTTCTCCGTGCAGGTGACAGAGATGGAGCGATCCCATCCTTCACCTGGAGAAAACATGACTTCCCAGGGAATGCACACTGCGTTGCAGCGGGCCGAGTGGGGCATTCTGGGAGGTTGCCACACTTACTGCTTGCAGGCATCGCCGTGTGCTGGCTGGACCACCCGCCAATGACAGGGCACCTCTGGCCAAGCAATGAGAAATTAGAAGCTTTTCGTAGTTTCCTGTAGAGTCTGGCCACCTCTCACCTTCACTGTAGCCCAGTGTCATTTCTTGTAGAAAGTAAAACACTGACTCCCCCTTTTAAAATTACATTATACTGAAGCATTTAGGCATGCAAAAAAGCCACAGAGAAATATTTTCATAAACATTGGGGTACACAACACTCAGCTTAAAAAAGGACGTATTGCAAATGCAGTCAAAGCCTCTTGTTTATACTATTTTTGTTTATACTATTTCCCTCCTTTCCTATAGTGCTAATCACTGCTCTGAATTTCCCCATACCTGTTTTTATAATTTTACTATGTTTCTATGTGTTCATAAGGTTTTAAACTTAAAAACAAAAAAATCGTATCACTGTTAATAATCTCTGGCAGGTATTTTCCCCCCAATATTGTTTTATTAGTTTTCCATACTGTGTCTTGGGGTTTTTCTTTTTTCTTTCTCTCTCTCTACAACTAAGGTAGTTGTAGTTGTGTTACATTTAAGCGCAGGCAGGCAAACCCTAGTAAGGCTTCCAGCATTACCTAGCATGGCTATCCTTCCGAGTCCCCTGTTTCAACGAATAGTGAATAGTGCTTTGTAATTGGCATATTAATTGCATGCAAATAGATTGCTCTATGTTGCTACAGAACACCTCAGTTTCCCTGATAATTGACCTGCATCCTTGAAAATTCATGATTTTGGTTCATTTGCTCAGGAAACTTTCCTTTCAGAGGATCTAGAGTACACTTTGACCTGGTTGAGTTGAGTAATCGTGAATTCCCAACTAATGGAATTCTAGAAGCCAGGTTTCATTGAGCAAACAAATGATAGCAGACAACCCACAGGAGAGGTTTCAACAAATTAATGACAGGACTATGCCCAAAACATAGGAAGAAGAAGTTGTGCCTGGTTCTAGACCTTTGCTAAGTGATGTTTGCATTTCATAAATGTACTTGAATTCATGTCTTTCATTTCAAACTGGGAAGCCACTGCTCATCAAACCTCCCCCTGTGCTAACATCTCTGACCAAGGTGGTAAGCTTTCATCAAATAACCAATTAACTTTCAGAATTAAAGTGTACAAGAGTACAGCTAATTACTTTGCTACTTTTTATCTTCCTTGGACGTTAATTCCCTGTCAGTCTTTAGCTATAACACACACACATATCAATTAATCCAATGAATTTCCATTGGATGCCCATTATGTGCTAAGCTTCACCAAGTGATAGACAAAAAGAGCCAGACCTAGCCTCTCAGAGCTCATGATTTAATGGGGGAGACAAATATTAAGCAGATAATTTTATAAGTAAAAATCTCAAATTGCAATAAATGTTATGAAGTACAGAGTAAGGTGTACTGAGTGAGAAAAACAGAGTGAACATTAGAAAGGATGGTGGGGAAAACCTCTATGGGCAGTGACTTTTTTTTTTCTTTTTTTTTTTTTTTTTTGCGGTACGTGGGCCTCTCACTGTTGTGGCCTCTTCCGTTGCGGAGCACAGGCTCCGGACGCGCAGGCTCAGCGGCCATGGCTCACGGGCCCAGCCGCTCCGCGGCATGTGGGATCTTCCCGGACCAGGTCACAAACCCGTGTCCCCTGCTTTGGCAGGTGGACTCTCAACCACTGCACCACCAGGGAAGCCCTGACAGGTTTTAAATTGCAAATTATGCTAAGGTATTAATGGCTTCTTGGTGATATCTGCCCTCCATAGGTCCATGCTTGAACTCACCAAAGGAATAAATATTTAATGGTGAAATTTATGGTTTGATAGTAAAGGCATTTAGGAGTGCGTAATACAGGAGTACTCCTGAAAACACACCAAGGGTAAATGCCACCCTTGTGAGAAGAGGGAGACAAGATGGTGGAGTAGAAAGACCCTGGGCTTGCCTCCTCTGTGGACACACCAAAACCACAACTACATATAGAGTAATCATATCTGAGAAAGCCCTGAAGACTAGTATAAAAGCTTTTTCACAACTAAGGGCATAAGGAAAAAAACACATCGAAACAGGTAGGAGGGGTGAAGATGTGGTCTGGCCAAGACCCACTCCTGGCATGGCAACCCATAGGCAGGAGAGCTAGCACAGCCACAGAGGTCCTCCCTGAAGAGCAAGGGGACCAAACTCCACATATGGCACCCCAGCCTGGGGAAGACCCCAGCCCAGCACCCTGCACTGGGAAGACAAGTCTCCATAATGTCCGGCTTTGACTGGGAAAGCTGGAGGACATAGGAAACCAAGACTCTGCTCTTAAAGGAAGAATGCAAAAAACCTCACTTGCTCTGAGTCCCAGCTCAGAAGCAGCAATTTGAAAAGCGCTGAGGTCATACATGAAAGAGATTCATTGACTGATTTTAGGGCATGTGCTGGAAGGACAGGGATTGGTTGGAATTTTCTCCAGGTACAGAATGTGCTGGTGCGTGCCATTTTTTTCTCACCTTCTACCTAGCTGGCTTAGCCCTGGTGGGTGCCATTTCTACTTTCCCTATCTACCTTAGCATCAACTTCCCTGCCCCAGCGTTTACCTGAAAACTCACCCCAGCTGGTGCTCCAGCAAAGTGGCCCCCTTCCCTGCCACACTGAGCAGGTAGCCTTTGCCAGCACTGAAGCCCCTCCAAAGTGGATCCCACCCCAGGGGCTGGCCCTACACACCAGAGCACCTGCACCAGTCACAGCTGGGCTTTACAGACAGCTGTGCCAGAGGCCCATCCCACACAATGGTGCACCTGCAGCAATAGTGGCCCAGCAACAATAGGAGGGTGCATGTGGCCCACACGATGAACACTGTTGGTATACCTGGCTCTGCTGACCGGGGGACTGCACTATTGGACCCCACAGGACACCTTCTACATAAAGCCACTCTTTCAGGACCAGGAGAAATAGCTAATCTACCTAATACATAGAAACAAACACAGAGAATTAGGCAAAATGAGGAGACAAAAGCATATGTTCCAGACAAAAGAATAAGACAAAACCTCAGAAAAATAACCAAATGAAGTGGAACTAAGCAACCTACCAGATAAAGAGTTCAAAGTAATGGTCATAGAGGTGCTTCCCAAACTCAAGAGAAGAATGGAGGAACACAGTGAGAACTGCCATGAAGAGACAGAAAATAAAAGAAAGAATCAATCAGAGCTGAAGGATACAATAACAAAAATGAAAAATACACTAGAGGGAACTAACAGCAGATTAGAAGATGCAGAAGAATGGATCGGTTATCTGGAAGACAGGGTAGTGGAAATCACCCAATCAGAACAGCAAAAAGAAAGAATTTTTAAAAATGAGGATAATTTAAGGGACCTCTAGAACAACATGAATTGTGCTAACATTTACATTATAGGGGTCCCAGAAGGAGAAGAGAGAGAGAAAGGAACGGAAAACCTATTTGAAGAAATAATGGCTAAAAACTTCCCTAACTTGGAGAAGGAAACAGATGTCTAAGCTCAGGAAGCAGAGAGTTCCAAACAAGATGCAATCAAAGAGACCCATATGAAGACATATTTCAATTAAAATGTCAAAACTTAAAGAGAGAATATTAAAAGCAGCAAGAGAAAAACAACTAGTTACATATAGGGGAGCCCCCATAAGACTACTAGCTGACTTTTCAGTAGAAACTTTACAGGTCACAGGGGACTGTCATGACATATTCCAAGTGTTGAAAGGAAAAAAAACTTACAACTAAGAATACTCTATCTGGCAAGGATAATATTCAGATTGAAGGAAAGATAAAAAGTTTCCCAAGTAAGATAAAAGGCTACAGATTTTATGATTCCATTTGTATGAAATATGCAGAACAGGCAAATCTGTACAGACAGAAAGAAGATCAGTGATTGCCATGAGCTAGGGAGACTTGAAGGGGAATGGAGAGTGACTGCTATAGGGTATGTGGGACTTCTCTTTGGGATGATGAAAAATCAATTCTAAAAATCTGAATCTAAAATCAATTTTAAAATTGATTGTAGAGATGTTTGCCCAACTCTGTGAATATACTAAATACCACTGGACTATAAACTTTAAGTGGATGAGTTGTGTGACATTATATCACACAATTGAATTATATCACACAATTGAATTATATCAATAAAGCTGTTAAAAAATGGAAAAACAAAATTTTCCCAGACAGGCAAAAGCTAAAAGAGTTCATCACTGCTAAACGGACTTTACAAGAAATGTTAAAGGGATTTCTTTAGACAAACGAACAAACAAAGATACCATAGCTAAAGATATAAAAATTATGAAAGAAAAAATCTATATCTACAATAATTAGTTAAGGGGTACACAAAACAAAAGTTGTAAAATATGACATTAAAAATATAAAACATGGTGAGGGAGTAAAAAATGTAGTGTTTTTAGTACGAGGTCAAAATTAATGACGTCGATTTACAATAGACTGCTATATACATAAGCTGTTGTATAAGAAGCTCATTGTAACCACAAACCAAAAATGGATAATAAATACACAACAAAGAGAAAGGAATACAATGGGGATTACTACTCGACCATGAAAGAATGAAATAATGCCACTTGCAGCAACATGGATGGACCTAGAGATTATCTTTCTAAGTGAAGTAAGTCAGACAAAGACAAATGCCATATGATATCACTTATATGTGGAATCTAAAATATGATCCAAATGAACTTATTTACAAAACAAACAAATTCACAGATATAGAAAACAAACTTATGGTTACCAAGAGGGAAAAGTGATGGGGAGCGATAAATTAGGTGTTTGGGATTAGCAGATAAAAAAGAATATGAAAAAGAATATATATATATGTATAACTGAATCTCTTTGCTGTACACCAGAAACTAACACAACATTGTAAATCAACTATACTGAAAAACAAGAAAAAGAGAGAGAGAAAGTAATACAAACATAACACTAAAGAAAAGTCATCAAATCACAAGGGAAGAGAACAAGAAAAGAAGAAAGAAACAGAGAGGAACTACAAAAACATCAAGAAAACAATTAGCAAAATGACAATAAGTAAATAAGTACATGCCTATCAATAATTACTTTTAATGTAAATAGATTAAATGTTCCAATCAAAAGACATAGGGTAGGTGAATAGATAAAATTACAAGATCCAACTATATGCTGCCTATGAGACTCACTTCATATCTAAAGACACATAGACTGAAATTGAGGGGATGGAAAAAAGTATTTCACATAAATGGAAATGAAAAGAAAACTGAGTTAACAATACTTATATCAGACAAAATAGAATTTAAAACAAAGGTTGTGTTAAGAGACAAACAACATTACACAATGATAAAGGATCAATCCAACAAGAAGATATAACACATAAATACATGTTCACCCAACATAGGAGCACCTAAATACATAAAGCAAATATTAGCAGACATGAAGGGAGAAATAGACAGTAATAAAATAATTGCAGGAGATGTTAACACCCTACTTTCATCAATGGGTAAATCATCTAGACAGAAAATCAGTAAAGAATCATTGACCTTAAATGACACATTACACCATATGGCCTTAATAGTTATATATAGAATATTCCATTCAAAATCAGCAGAATACACATTCTTTTCAAATGCACGTGAAAAATTCTCCAGGGTAAATCACATATTAAGCCACAAAACCAGTCTTAATAAATATAAGAATGGCAGCATATCAAGCATCTTTTCCAACCTCAAATGTATGAGACTAGAAATCAACTACAAGAAAAAAACTGGAAAAAGCACAAGCACATGGAGCCTTTCTTTCCTTCAGTGAATTGGATGAAAATGTCCCTCTTTCCCCACTTATTAGAGAGGTCTCCTTCCTGACTTGGGCTCTAGTTTGTTTTTATTATCATCAACTCTTTCTGTAAAGTGTTTTGAGAGTAGGAGAAATTAGCCCTCCATGATATAAGCCTATGAATTTAGCATAAATGGCACTGTGTGGCAAATTTTTGAGTTTACAGAGGATAAGAATACAGTTTATGGTGCCCCAGGGAACTTTCAGAGCACTCTGAAAATAGCTCCAGAAAGTCAACAGAGGTGAAATAAAAAAAAATTTTTTAAGATCTTTCTTATTTTATTTCATTTTTTCGCTGTACCATGTGGCTTGTGGGATCTTAGTTCCCTGACCAGGGATGGAACCTGGGACCCTGGCAGTGAGAACGCCAAGTCCTAACAACTGGACCTCCAGGGAATTCCCCAAAAGATTTATTTATTATTTTTTTAAATTTATTATTTATTTATTTTTTGGCAATGCCGTGTGGCATGTGGGATCTTAGTTTCCTGACCGTGGATCGAACCCATGCCACCTGCATTGGAAGCTCGGAGTCCTAACCACTGGACCACCAGGGAAGTCCCAGATCTTTTTTTAAAAAAAGGATAACCTCCATTGGTTGTCAGGCTCTGGTTTACATGTGCTATGTCATTTAATCCTCAAACAACAATGTGAGGGGGGCTATGGTTATCCTTATTTTACTGATGAAGAAACTGAGGTTCAGAGAACTTAAGCATTTGTCCAAGGTCACGCAACAGGGAAAGTGGTGACGCAGGAGTTAGAACATAGGGCATGCCCCTCTAATGGCCACCCTTTCTAGGACACTTCCCATATCACTTGGGGGCCTCTTCAGCCTTGGAAGGTCTTCCTTGCACACAAGGAAGCCACTGACACGAGTCCCCTGGTGTATTAGTTCCTTGTGGCTGCTATAACAAATTTCCACAGACTTGGTTGCTAAAACAATAGAAATTTATTCTCTCACAGTTCTGGATGCCAGAGCCCCAGATCAGTCTTACTGGACCAAAGTCAAGATGTCAGCAGGGCTATGGTCCTTCCAGAGGCTCTAGGGGAGAATCTGTTCCTTGCCTCTTCCGGCTTCTGGTGGCTGCCAGCATTCCTTGGCTTGTGGCCGCATCACACCAATCCCTCTGCCTCTCTTTTATAAGGATACTTGTGATTTCATTTAGGGTCCATTTGAATAATCCAGGATAAGGTCCTTAGTTATATCTAGAAAGACCCTTTTCCAAATAAGGTAGCATTTACTGTTTTCAGGAATTAGAACCCAGTGCCTCTGGGGGTTATTATCCAGCCTGCTACATATGGTTCTATGTCCTATTGTATGAGGGGGCATGCCCTGGTTCACAATTCATGTAAGCAGCCGGAATCCATAATGGGGGTCCCTGCTCTGTCCCACAGCATCCCTCTGGGTCAACCAGAGCATAACTGGGCTGAGGACCAGGTATGCATTTAAACCCAACATGACATAATGTTTATCTGAAGGTAATTCTGCCTCTGAATTATTTGCAAATGTTCCTCACATTTTCCCCGTCTCTTTTTAGGATTCAGAGCCAATTTGTAATAAGCAAGAGCAGTCTGACCCAGATTAAAAGATACAATTAGTCTGTCTGCATGGTAAACCTAAAAAGTACTACTTACAACAAGTTATTGGTTTTTTTTGACAAAGGAGATGTCCTGGAAGAGCAAAAAAGCCCCCAGCACTGATAAGAACCTTGTAATTTACTCAAAACACTATGGTGCAGAGAGATAGAACAGCCCCTCAGAACCTGCGAGGTTGCAGTGTGTCCTGCTCTTGCAGGCATAAGAAGGGACCCCCAGGAGAGGAGGTGACCTCCATCACTGCATAGAAGAGAAGGGACTGCCAGACAAGGCTGGGGAAGTCCCTGATTTGCCTTTCCCTTGGAACTGCTAAAGGCTGCCTCCCTGGAAACACGTGCCCAGTGGGGCTGCCAAGTATTTGGGGGCCGCCCTGAATTGTAGACAAAAGTCCCACTGGCTCAGGCGACCAGCTCTCCTCAACCGGCAGTGGGAGGGGGCGATCTTGGAACATGAGTGCCAGCTAGTGAGCTCTTGAGTCACGTCTGCCTCACAGGCTTTGGGCTGGAAATCTGGAAATCTGGGCTATCATCTTGAGGATACTAGCACACTTGATGGGGCTGGATATCAGCCGTCTCCTCAGCCCCACCTTCCTTCCTTTTATAGGACCTGGCCTCATCCTCAACCACAGAGTGGAGCTAGGAAGCCACCCCCATAGCAGCTGTGTATTCTGGGCGAGCTCCTGGGGATCACCCCATTTAAGTCCCATGCCACAGTGTGGGTAGGAATTCTATAGAAAGAGTGCTACTCTTTTTATAGATGAGGAAACTGGGGTGTGATGGGCTGAATTGTGTCTCCCCTCAAATTCATGTGTTGAAGTCCTAGCCCCCAGGACCACAAAATGTGACCTCATTTAGAAATAGGGTATTTATAGAGGTAATCAAGTTAAAATGAAATCATTAGGGCGGACCCTAATCCAATAAGACTGGTGTTCTTATAAAAATGAGAAATTTGGAGACAGAAGTGCACACAGGGAGAACATCATGTGAAGATGAAGAGAGATCGGGGTGATACTTCTACAAGTGAAGGAACATCAAAGATGGCCAGCAACCCATCAGAAGCTAGGGGAGAGGCATGGAACAGGTTCTTCCTCAGCCCTCAGAAGGAACCTTGATCTTGGACTTCTAGTCTCTAGAACTTTGAGGCAGTAAATTCCTGCTTTTAAAGCCATCTAGTTTGTGGAACTTTGTTATGGCAGCCCTAGCAAACTAATACACAGAGCTTAGAGAAGTAACTTTCTGGGGCAGACATGGCTAATTGTCTGACCTCCAGTTGTTCCCAACACTTTTTTATTTGTTGCTTCCACCATGAGGACCAGAGAGGCAAAACACCTGTGTTGCCAGGCTCTCTTGAGTTAGAAGCGCCCACAGCCTTTGGTCTGACCAATGAGACCTAAGTATTTTTGGCGTTTCTGGGAAAGGTTTTGCTCTCTTGATAAAAGAGACAGACAAGCCTTATCCCATCCCTCCCTTCATCACTTCCTCTGCTCACGGGTGTGCTGCCCAGCGCTGCAGTGGCCAGCTTGCAAAATGAAGACGAGGCTCAAAGAGCTTCAGAGTTCCTGGGTCTTTTATGGTTGAACTACAAGAGCTGGATTTCTTCTTATGAAGGAAAAATGAACCCCACTTTCTTCAAGCCACTGCAGGCATATTTTATGCTGCTTCCTGCCTAGCTCATTCCCAGCTGCTCCAATATCCCAGGTTATCCTGCTGGTGAGTTTCAGGACTCTGGTTAGATCCAGTTCATCCTGGCTGCAGTGCCTGCAGTGTGAAGACTCCGACTCTGGACAAAGTTGGGCCATGTATCCTAGAGCTGAATGGCTTCATCTCTGTCTCCCTGAGGGCACCCAGGGAAGGTGAGGGTGCGGGGATGCAGCAGCTGCCCAACACTATAAACAGAAGAGGAGACAGAAACAGTGCCTGGGAGCAGAGCAGAGTTGAGAGAGCAGAGTTGAGAGAGCTACAAGATGCCTTATAGAGCCCCATTCATTCTCATCCAACTTTGCTTTCAGGCCCAGGATCGAGCTGCATTGCCTTTTAACTCCTTGCGGGGTTGGGGGGGGTGCGCGGGGAGGAGGGACAGCCAGCTGCTGGGAGGGGACTAGAGCTTTCTGGGAGGAAGGCCATATTCCTGGCAGGGCAGAGTATCACGGTGGATGTCCATACAGTGAAGCTAGACAGGATCTAGGCTGTAGCTTTTTCTTGCTTCTGCTTCCTTAAACCCTCGAGCTCCTCCATTTATGTTTCCTATCTCTCTCTGTGGTGCCAAATACAAAGTCTTCCGTACAGTAGGTGCTCAGTATGTGATTGTCTAAACATATAAAATTGAGGAGCCTGCCTGTCGCAATTACTCTGACCTCTGATCATCCTATAACATAGGACCAAGTTTTGGCTAGTTCTTTCAGCTGGATCTTACCCAGAGACCACAGTGATTGGCTCAAGGGAAGACATGTGACTCCAACCAAGCCAATAGGAAGTCTTCCCTAGGATTTTATAAATTAGAGCAGGGAAGGAAGTACTTCACTTCTCTGGCAATGAGGTATCAAGAATGTGAGACCCTGGCCGTTCAAGCCCATGATGCCTGGAGTATGAAGAAAGGACCTGGGCAGTATGATATGCTCTGGTCCAACCTGCCTACAAGCCATCCCTCAAACATGAATTGGACTAGAATCATAGCCTGATCATATTAGTAGTTACCATTTACTGAGTATTTAGGGTGGGTCAATCTGTGCTTAAGACACCCTCATTCTCGACTTGAAGGTGGGCTACCTTTTCGCTGACCTCCCAGGACACCATGCTTGCCCTTCTTTGACAGCAATCCCCGCACCCTGTGCTGAATCACTGGTACACAATCATTTGCTGAGTACCTGTCAGGATGGAAGACACTGCACTGGCACTGAAGAGGGACATAGAAAATCACACATGGTTTCATATTAGATTAGAGTGTAAGTGTGCTTATTGCTGTATTAGGCAAGTTTATGCTGAAACAACTTGAAGCAAACAGCCTGACATTTTTAGGGTATTATAACCATAAGCGTTTATTTCTTGCTCTCATTTCACATCCATGATGAGGGGGTCTAGGACTCTGCTCCACAAGGCCTTCACTCTGGCTAATGAAGCACCAGTGTGGCAGAGGAAAAAGAAAGCATGACACACAGACTCTTGAATTTTCTACCTGGGAGTGGCCGATCACCCATGCTCACATTTCATTGGCTAAAACAAGCCTTATGGCCATGCCTGAGCTCAGCAGAAGAGGAAAGGAAACTCCTTCCAAGGGATGGATGCCAAATCTTTATGATGACTGCATTGTCTACCAACCCTCCATGATGGCCAGCCTGGAGATTTGCACCTAGTAAGGACTCAAGGTTTGCTTGCACTGTTTCCTTCCTGCCATTTATCACCCTTGTAACAAATACTCAGGAATTGTCTGTTTCATGTCTGTTTCACCCACTGGACTAGAAATGGCCTTGGGTAGAGTCTGCTCTGTGTCTGCTTAATTGCTGTAACCCAGCACTTAGTCAAATACCTGATACATAGGGTACAATGAATGCTTGGTCATGAATACATGAATGAATAAGGAAAGTAACCATGATGGAATTGACACCTGCTTCCTTCATGTGCTGTTCCAATGCTCAGTGTATATCAGCCCCTCTGCTAGGGTCGGGGCTGGCGAGGTAGACTGAACCTCATTGCCCTGCCTTCCTCCTGCAGCTGGTGGTTGGAGCAGAATCTCATCCAGTCTGTCCCCCATCTGAAAGTCAGGAGGTTGGACTACACCCAATACGCTTAACCTCAGAATGTTTGGGTCAAATGATAACTTACATGAAACACCAATAGAATATACCGAACCATATGAAATTATCAATGAACTGCTTCTGACCATTAAAATTGACAATGTCATATGATTCAACCTAATATGAAACAGATGAGACTAGCTCTGTTTGAAACTGGGATCCCACCTCTTCAGTGTTTCCCCATCCTTACAGCACTCACATTCACAGAGTTCTTGTGTGAAAGTCTCTGGATGAAATGATGTCCACGTCCTAAAATTCCAAGTCTAATTCCAAGCGCTTGTGTAGGACTCTTAGGCACTGAAACACATGGACCAGGTACATCTGAGGGCAAGTCCCCCTCCGCCAAAGCTGACCCTGGCACCTGCCACATCTGGGAGTCCTTAAGGCAGTCCCAGGCCCTGAGCTACCGTCTGCATGCAATGTCTTCTACATGGCCTGTGTGCTGTGGCACTGATTCCTTGGCTAACTGAATGAGAACTTGTGGCAAAATCCTCATCTTACAGATGAGAAGGTGAGGTTCAGAGAGGTGATGCAACTTGCCTAAGGACACCTAAGTTAAGTCAGGATCTGAACGCAGATCCAATTAGCATCAAGGCCCCTGGAAATCTCTGCTGCTGCAGGGCTTTAGGGTCAGTGGCTGATGACAACAGATGGAGTCATTACACATGCTTTGTGACAGCAAAGGGGACACTTTGTCCTATGACATAGTTTCCCTACGTTAGCTTTCTCCCACCGAGATCGAAAACTTGTCAATAGCTCAGTAAAATGTGTCTGATATTTGACCCCTAAGTCATGGTGACATAATGTGAGACCCAGATAAAAAGATGCAGCTAATTAAAAAACAAATCTGAGAGTGCCATTTCTCTGCCCAGAGCCTTCAATAGCTTCTCATATGCATTCATTTCCCGTTGCTGCTGTAACAAATGATCCCATACTTAGTTTAAAACAAGACAAATTTATTATTTTACAGTTCTGGAGTCAGAAGTCTGACATGATCTTGGCTGGAAGCAAGGTGTTGGCAGTGTTGCATCTCTTTGTGGAGGCTCTAGAGGAGACTTCTGCTTCCTTGTCTTTTCCAGCTTCTAGAGGCCACCTGCATTCTTTGGTCCCTTTCCTTCCCCATCAAAGCCAGCTAGGTTGCATCTCCCTGATGACTTCTTCTATGAACACATTTCTCTGTGACCACAGCTGGAGAAAGTGTTCTGCTTTTAAGGACTCATGATTAGATTGCCTCACCTGGATAATCCAGGCTCATCTTCCCATATCAAGGTCTGTACCATTAATCCCGTCTGCAATGTCCCTTTTGCCATATAAGGTAACGTACTCACAGGTCCAGAAGATTAGGACAAGGACACTTCGGGGTCATTATTCTGCCTACCACAAACAAAACCCCCCAAAGCGTGAACCTACCTGTCCCTAACTTTGTTGTACTATCTCTCCAGTAATTGCTGTACTGCACAGAACCCACCAGCTTCATTTGCGTCCTGGGGCAGGTTCATAACCACTGTTCCTCTGCCTGCCACCTGCCTTTCTCTCCACTCTCACCACCCTACACTAACATAATTCTAGCTCATCTTCAAATTTCAGCTCACATGTCCCTTCCTCCAAGATGTCCTTTCCCCACGACATCCATATGACCAGGTTGGGCTCCTTATAATATCCTTAAACTTATCCATCATAATATTAACCACAATTTGTAATTGGTTCTCATGTGATTATTCAATGAATGGATGTTGTAGTAGTTAAGCAGAGTGATTCTGGAGTCTGGCTTGAGATCCTGTCTCCTCTGTAAAAGGTATTTATCATACTATATTTTTATAATATTAAAAAGTTCTTATGTGTAAAGTTCTTAGAACAGGGCCTGTCAAATAATACTCATTGTTGCATACATGTGTATATATATATATATATATATATATATATATATTCATTTATTTATTTAGAATTTGTTTATATATAAATTCTTATCTATTTTATACCCTTATTATCAGAGGATCTTTAAAAATCTTATCTCCGGTGCCTGGGATATGGAGAGCTCTGCTCTCTGTAGTAGTTTTCTGACATCTCCTTAATCAATATTATGCAAGCAAAGAAGGCATAACAATGACAGAAGTAACATAACCGGTCATTTGTGAGGTTTAAAGATCTGTCTTCATAAATTCAGGCCAGTGACATCACCGCTGAACCCAGTTGCTTGCTAAGCAAAATCGAATAGCTGAGAGTCGTAGATGATATAAGCTACCTTGGCTGGCATGAGCAAATTCTAACAGGCATAAGAATGTTGCCACAGAGCTTACTAATTTTTCTCTGAACTTGGACTTGGGCAAAGAAATTAGCAAGGATTAAAGAATGTTGAAACATAGCTACTCTGGAATATCTAGAGTCACCAAAACAGCTCACCAGTGTAGAAATCATGCTATTTGATAAAGCTAACAAAACAGTGTACCTTAATTGATACAGCTGTTATCCTCAGAAGACGCATCACAGAATTCTTTCCAGATGAAACAAATGAGCATGTTGCTCTGGCAGAAGAGCTGAAGGTCAGAGTAGAAACTGAGGACCAGCAAGGTTAAGGCAGTTATCATCTTGGCAACAGGGATGGTGTCCTCTGCATAGAGCACACATCTGGGGGGTGAGGGCTAGGGATGCAATTGTATAAGAGGAAGTGCTTGCTTTCATCTGCCCTGCATCCATTGCCCACTTGGGAGATAGCACCCCAATTTTTCATGGATTGCCGACCCTCTACTACTCATAGTAAGTAGCAATGGGAAATGACTCCACCCCTGGCTGAAGGAATTTGCCCTTGACTCAAGACTGTCCAGTGAAAATAATTCATCTTCCTGGCCATGAGTAACTGGTCTATAAATGAGCATGTGGCATAACTGGGGCCAATGAGGCTCTTTCTCTTGGCATTTCATGGAAACTAATGAGAAAGAGATACTGTCTTTCCAGAAAGACTGAAGTCATAAATGTGTCTTTGAAGATATCACTGGGCATCTTTGTCATCACTTGGGGAAAAACTTGGCTGAAAAAACAAAGCCAATAATGAGGAAAGAACAGCCGAGAGGTGGAGGAAGGGTCCTGACTGCAGCAATGAAGCCATGATATTCTCTGGATTTCCCAGGAGCGCGAGCCAATCAATTCCCAGAGAGGAAGTACCATGTGCAACCTAAAAAGTGCTGACTGACACAGGAAGCCCGGAAATGCAGGTGACCTCCAGGGGCTCCAAGCCCAGGTGCTCCCCTGTACCTCGGATTGGAAAATGGAGCTTTGGCTCAGGAATTCCTTGGCCTTGGTCTTCCAGATGTCTCTGTGATCACTGTTTCACTGCACTCATGTCCCAGGCAGTTCTGAACCTCTGTGCCTCATTCAACCTGGTCCCTCTGCTTTGACAGTCTTTCTTCCTCTCCTCCATTTAGCAAATTGCTCCTCAACCTTCAAGCTCAATGGAGGGTCTTCTGTCTGAAGCCTTCCCTGCCCCTGGCCAGTGAACTGATCACCCCTTTCTTCTTGTCACCTGAGAACTCTCACAACCCTCCCTAGGCAACCCTGCAAATTACTTCGCACCATCTGTCTCCCCCGCGGGCCGTGAGCTCTTTGAGGGAAGGCACCATGAATGGTTCATCTCTGATCCCCCAGAGCTTGCATGTGTAGTATTTTGATGCGAGGGAAAAGGGAAGTGATTAAAAATTGGGAAGCTGTACAAGGAGAAAAAAAAAAAATCCATGAATATTAGTAGTGGTGAGGTATGAGGTAGAAAAAGGATGGAATTACTTTTGAAAGTTTATCTCCTCAAAGGAACTTTTATTCTATTAAGCGTAATTTTTATTTCATCCAAGGCAAAGCTAAATAAAATTCTACAATGCAAAACATGGTGTCAAGGCAAGACAGTCTGATAACAACCACCAAAGCTGGCTACCTGGAACCCACCATGAACTGAAGTCAAAGGGAAACTCACTGGTTTGGCTTCCTGCTGAATCTGAGTCAAGTGTGTGGGGCTTCCATAAATGGGCCAAAGTGTGACTGGAGGTTGGGGAGAAACTCTTCTGCTGTAAAAATTGAGAACCATCATTATAAAAACCTGAAATTAGAAAGAACAAAAAGCGCAGTACTTTCTCAAATCTTCGGAGTCCCTCTGTTAGATTTAAGGAAGAAATTAAACAGAATGGAAGGCTGTTGCTTAATTTGTTGTTTGCCGTCCTTTAGAAAAGGCCCAGAATAATATCAAAATCTAGGATTCAAAAACTCAACTCTCCACGGGGACCAGGAAGCTAACATGAAAGAAGAAAGCAGGGTCTGGTGGGGGCCTGAAGAAACTGGGGACAACAGATCTATCTAAAAGGGGCAGCTGCTACCAGCTCCTGCTTGGGCTGCCATGTGTGGATATCAGAATTTCTGATTTTTAAAAGAAACGGGAATTCCTATTTTTGTCTTTATTTAAAATACCTTGAATTTAAAATCCTGGTTAAACAAGTAAAAAAGCAAAAACCCAGTCCACTCAACTGGCATCCATGCCATTTATAAGCGGAAGGATGGTTGTGAAGTGTCTTGGGTTTGGTTCTTCCCATAAGCAGACCTCGAGACAAGGATTTGAGTGCAAAGAATTTATTTGGACAGTTATCTCAGGAATTACAGGCAATGCTTAGGCCAGCTTTACAATGTCCTGCGGCTGGGGCAGGCTCCTGGAGCCCAGTCGTGTCCTTCCCACTGGCTTTCACTGTCTCCATCAGAGGGGACGACGCCCACTTGATTCTGTTTCTTAGCCAAAAGAGAGACGGCACCCAGCTTTTAAAACAGCAACTCACCAGGGAGCCTCTGATAGGGTCAATTTCTTGCTTTGCTTTTTGCATCCCCGCTCAGAGAACACATGGGCACCCCTCCTGGCTCATCCCAGTGTCTCCTCTGGGAGGGGAGAGATGCTCCTCGGCCAGCATTTCAAGTGCGGAGTGAGATGGGGAAGGGAAGGCAGCCACTGCACATGTGGGGAGTGAGATAGGGAAGGGAAGGCAGCCACTGCAGCATGTGCTAGGAAGAGGGTATGCCCGTGACCGTGAGGCTCATCCTTCTGGGGATCTCCAGGATGGGGACCTCAGGGATGGGGACCTCCGGGATGGGGACCTCCGGGATGGGGACCTCCAGGAGACCCATAAGTAACATGTCAGTGTCCTTCCATTTGAGGGGTGAGGAAGCTGGGGCATTTCTCCACCTGCTTCCGTGGTTGAGAGCCGCTCCCACATTGTTCACTCGGTGGCATTTCTGTGCATTCTCCTTCTGTCTGCAAGTGCCCTGGGGCATAGTCCCAGGTGCTGGGGTGGACCAGAACGGTGGGTCCTGAGCTGCTCTGCGTGGAACACTAATAACATCTTTGTATCACAGACCGGTAGCAGAAGTTTGATGGACCAGGACTGATGCCAAAATAACACATTTCTCCCCCTGCCCCTAGGCACTTGGGCTGTCACCTTGAGGTCCCTTAAAAGAAGCCCTTTCTTTTGGTCGTGTTCACAGTTGGTGACACACCCTGGTCATGGTTGGGGGCATCGGTGGGAGCCATTCCTCCTATGACATTTTGAACTGAAATTTCACCTCCAAATGGTAAGATTTCCCAGGGCATCGGTGTTTCCGGGGATTAGCGGATCGGAATATGGAGTTAGTGGTTTCACTGTGGTACCACTTGCTGTGTGACGTCAGGCAAGTTGCTCTCTGTCTCAGCCTCAATTTCTCTATCTATAAGAAGCCACAAATAGCATCTCTAATGGGCCCCAGGGCTTCGGATTTTGTTCCACTTTCCCAGGAAGATGCTCGCAGTGGCCTGGAAGCTACATTGGTTCATAACGTCATACAAGCAGTCGGCAGCCCGTATCCCATGGCCTGTCATATCTTGGGTCTGTAATGAATAAGGGGGCCCCTCGCTCACTCTTATTCACAGACCAATGTCAGGGCACGGTACCCACCCGGCCAGAGTGTTTCGTTTTCCTCACACTTCTGCTTCTGCCCTTTAATCAGGGCCTCGGAGGTAATTGCTGTGTGGACAAACAGCTTGTGACCTAGTGTGCAACTAACAATTAGTTTAGAGACTGTGATCTATAAATTTTGAGGAGAGGGAAAGAGGATTTGGTGCACTTGGGCCATCGTTTCTAATGAAGAGAAATAACACACCGGAAGGGGTCCCGAGTGTTATCCAAGCAACTTAATATCTTCTGGTGGTGATTTGTAGACCTCGATAATGCCTTGTGATCTCGGGGAAAGAAAGAAAACGGGGTGGGGAGCGAGTTGTTGTTGTTTGTGTTTCGGAAAAAAAAAACACCAACCCTCCATCGTGTTTATGAGATTTATGACATGCGGGCCGCCATCTGTATAAACCCCACCAACTCCCCATCACTGTCCCCCGGTTCTGTAAACTAGGCCGGCCAGAGTGGGACACCATAGGAATGTCGTCCTATTTATTGTTTATAAAAATAAACTGGCTGGCCGGAGATGTATGTGGGGAATTTATATCGAGCAGCTGCACAAGCAAGTGTCCGAAGGGCGAGGGAGCTGAGGAAGTCGGGAGGGGGAGGCAGTGTGACCCCCAGCCCAGCACAAGCCCTCTCCCATGAGCCAGGAGAGGACCACTTTGGGAGATGAAAGGAAAGGAGGGAGGGAGGGAGCCAGATTCAATATCCAACCAGGTCAAACCCCTTTTCTCTTTGGTTTTAGAGTCAACTGAATGCAATAAGTTATAGCACTTGAAATGCTGGCCGAGGAGCATCTCTCCCCTCCCAGAGGAGACACTGGGATGAGCCAGGAGGGGCGCCCATGTGTTCTCTGAGCGGGGATGCAAAGAGCAAAGCAAGAAGTAGACCCTATCAAAGGCTCCCTGGTGAGTTGCTGTTTTAAAAGCTGGGTGCCGTCTCTCTTTTGACTAAGAAACAAAATCAAGTGGGCATCGTCCCCTCTGATGGAGACAGTGAAAGCCAGTGGGAAGGACACGACTGGGCTCCGGGAGCCTGCCCCAGCCGCAGGACATTGTAAAGCTGGCCTAAGCATTGTCACCTGCATGTTGGGTGGGCAGTCGCAGGGCTGCTCAGGCAGGCAGGGGGCCGACTGCAGTCTTTAGATTTATCTCTGAACCCAAATGACAAGGACAAGACTGAGATGCAGAAGTTTCCAGAATGTCACCGTTGAAGTGGTCCTCAAAGATGGCTCCATGACCCTCTTATTTTAGGTGTGGGAAAACAGAGGCCTGGGCGGGCAGAGACTCACCCATTCCACACAGTGGTTGGGGCAGGCGTAGGGCTCAACTGGGATTCGACCTTAGGTCTCCTGTCTCCAGGCAGCCATCCTTCTCTGCTGCCCTTTCATCCAGTCCTCTGTCTACTTGTCCACTTGTCCACTCCCTGGTGCTTCTCTGTCCCCTATAGTCCATTCTCTGGACAGAAGCCAGGGTGATCTTTTTTTTTCCTAATTTATTTTATTGAAGTATAGTTGATTTACAGTGTTGTGTTAGTTTCTGTGTTAGCAAAATGATTCCGTTATACATATATATAATAGTTTGCATCTGCTAATCCCAAACTCCCAATCCATCCTTCCCCCACCCCTCCTCCTTTGGCAACCGCAAGTCTGTTCTATATGTCTGTGAGTCTGTGTGTGTTTTTGTTTCATAGGTAAGTTCATTTGTGTCATATTTGAGACTCCACAGGTAAGTGATATCATATGGTGTTTGCCTTTCTCTGTCTGACTTACTTCATTTAGTATGATAATCTCTAGGTCCATTCATGATGCTGTAAATGGCATTATTTCATTCTTTATTATGGCTGAGAAGTATGCCATTGTGTATATATGTATCCCACATTTCCTTTATGACAGAAGCCAAGGTGATCTTTTAAAGATACTAGGCCACACTCTCCTATTTAAACAATTCCATGGCTTCCAATAGCACCAGAATAACACCCAGAGTGCTTACACTACATGATCTGGCACCTGCCTGTGTCTCCTCTCTTCTGAACTTGAGCTGGCACCCACACATCTAGACACAGTGACCTTCTTTCTGCTTCTTGGCCACAACAAACTCCTACCTCAGGGCCTTTGCACATGCTGTTCCTCCATCTGGAATCCTCTTCCCTGGAATCTTACTATTGCTACATTCTTCTCATGATTCAATCTTTGCTTAAGAGAGGGCTCCCCTAACTCCCCACCTCCTGCCACAAGTCATTCTCAAGCCCATTAACTCTCCTTACTGTTTTTTCTTTAGAGGAATGATCATCATCTGAAATAAAATATTTACCTATTCACTTATGGCCTTTTTTGGGTCTACCTTAAGAGAGCAAGGGCCTTCTTATCTTGTTCTCTTCTGTATTGCCAGTGCCTAGAATTGTAGCTGGCATGGAATAGGCACTCATTCATTCATTCACTTATGCAACTCTATTTACAGCACTCACTTGTAACTGATGGTCCCACAAAACCTAAATTCTAATGAAGAAAGTAAAATAATAAATAAATGGGCAAATATGTGCGAGGGTACATCTCTCAGGATTGGGATGAGTACTAAATTTTAGAAAATTAAGATAGTTTATTGATGTAAACTTCTGAGCCCAGTGCCTTAGTATCTGTTTCATCAATGGTGAAGTGATTTGCAGGTAAATCTGTCTTAACGAATTTATAGTGAAGTACAGGAGACTGACACATTTAAAGGTAATTGCGTGAGATGGGACTAATATCACTTTGGAGAGGTTAACCGAGGCCGGGAGGGCAGTTGATAAGATCGTTGAGCAGCTGAGGTTGTTCAGAAGAGCAGTCATGCTCAGCAAGGGGTTAGAGTAGGTGACCCCTTCGATCTTCCTGCCGGCTCAGCCCTGTCTCCCCTGTTCCATGAGGAAACACCCATTTAGCCAGATTTTTTTTAAACGTATTTATTTTTATTGAAGTATAGTTGATTTACAATGTTGTGTTAGTCAGGTGTACAGCAAAGTGATTCAGTTTTATATATATATTTAAAACACATATGTATTTATATATATCTACACACACATATGTATATATATATATATATATTCTTTTTTAGCTCCTTTTCCATTATAGATTATTACAAAATATTGAATATAGTTCCCTGTGCTATACAGTAGTTCTTTGTTGGTTATCTATTTTATATATAGTAGTGTGTATCTGCTAATCTCAAACTCCTAATTTATCCGTCCCCCTCTTTCCCTTTGATAACCATAAGTTTGTTCTCTGTCTGTAGGTCGGTTTCTGTTTTACATATAAGTTCATTTGTATCTTTTTTTTTTTTTTAGATTCCCCATATAAGCAATATCATGATGGTGTTTGTCTTTCTCTGTCTGGCTTACTTTACTTAGCATGGTCATCTCTAGATCCACCCATGTTGCTGCAAATGGCATTATTTCCTTCCTTTTTATGGCTGAGGAATATTCCATTATATAAATATACCACATCTTCTTTATCCATTCCTCTGTCCTGGCTATTGTAAATAGTGCTGCAATGAACACTGGGGTGCATGTCTCTTCTTGAATTATGGTTTTCTCCAGATATATGCCCAGGCATGGGATTGCAGGATCACATGGTAGCTCTGTGTTTAGTCTTTTAAGGACGCTCCATACTGCTCTAGCCAGACTTTAAATGGTGTTAACCATCAAGGGAAAAAAAATAAGGCTTTCAGTTACTCCAGTCTTTAAAGTAGGTCTCCTCAACTTGGGGAAGAAATCTTGGAATTGTATGCACCATACTCTGTGTCTACAAGCATATTTTTTCCCCTGGGGAGAAGAACCACAGCTTTCAATGCCCAGGATAGCCAGGGCATTCTGTGTCTCAGTATAAGTTAATTATCACTTAATGAAGTTGTCAACACTTAGAACTATTTCAAAATTGTGACTCTATCTCCCAATTTCATTAAAAATAAAGAGCATTCACTCTAATTTGGGGTTGCATTCCTAAACATGCCGAATTCAGATGCTATTACAGTGTTTGCTTATTCAGTAAATATTTCTTGAGCACTTACTAGGGCCAAGAACTGTCCTAGATGCTACAAAGACAGCAGGGCCAAGACAAAGAAGTTCCTGCTCTAGGAAGGTTACCTTCTAGGGGGACAAGGAGAGTAGATAACAAGCAAGTAAACAAATATACAAGATAACTCCAGTTGGCGGTAAGTGCTTTGGAGAAAATAAAGTTGAGTGATGTAAAAAAGAAGGAAGAGGGTGTTGCTTTATATTAGATGGAAAAGAGAAGGTCTCTATGCTGAGGAGGCATTTGAGCTGAGACTTGAATGACAAGATAGAACAAAGATTCAAGGGAAGATGATTTTAGGCATTTCAAGCAAGGGAACCGCTGGTGCAAAGGTCCTGAGGCAGAAATCAGCTTTGTAAGCTCCAGAGATGGCAGAGAGGTAGTGTGACTCCAGAGTGATGAGTAGGGTGAGAAGTGATGTAGTGTGAGTTAAGACATAGGTGGAGATGGGATCTTGTAGGACCTGGTAAAATTTGATTGGGATTTGGGATTTGATTTTATGCGTTGTGGGAAACCATTGGAAGTTATGACTAAGACCATACAGTTACCCATGGCATGAGATGCTTCTGACAATAACTTCTATATGTTCATGCATTTGGACAGAGATTAGCTACACACTCTTGTTCCTTTGAGAAAAATGTTGGGTTTTGACTTTCTAAATTGAATTTAAAACCCACTAACAAGCCCTGCAGTTGAAAAACCCTGCACTTAAGTGTACTGAGAAGATGCAAGGCCACACACACTCCAAAAAGACACTGTTTTCCATTACCGTGCAAAACATTTTAGCTTCTCATTGTTTTAAAGCTCTCCATTATAGATGAGAGAAGTCGGTGGAATGGCGTGGGCAAACAGTCCCTTACTGTATTTTTCCCAAAATCAAGATTCAATCTTCCCTCAAATTTTAAATGGACCTTCATTTCTAGAAAAGACCAAACAAGAGTCTGCTCATGGCTCTGTGCTGACACAAAAAGTAGTTTAGGCAGAGTTTAAAAAAATTAGTGTAAAAAGATCTACCCCAGCTTGAGCCCTATAGGAGACCAGCATGTAGGAAGTTTATTAGGGAAGACTTGGGATCCATACATGAGGGAAAGGATGGGAGCAGTTCTGGGGCAGAAGGGGTGGTCGGGCTGCAATGCTGTCTCAATGGTTCAATGACCCCATGGGGAGCCTTGAAACTGGCATGACCATTAAGAATTGTTCTGCATGGGACTTGCTGCCCCAGACCAACCATTTTATGTAGGGTGCCTCAGTAGGAGGTGGGAACTTGGGTAAGGCAGCTTTCTTTACCTGAGGACTGCCTGCAGGCAGTACTCCCAGTAGCTGCAAAATAATCCCCTTCCGGGTTCTGGGAGGGACATCCGGGTATAAAATGGAAAGCAAAGCATTCCTTTCCTCCACCCTCCATATTTTTGTCCCCAACCCACAGAGTTAACCATATTTAATTGTTTATGCTTTTAGTTTTCCTCAGTTAATTTCACACGTCCACATAAAATACAACTCTACTTCTTGGTCAATCAATTCTGAGCCTTGTCTGTTGACTTCCTGATAAGAAAGATGAGGGTCTGAATTCATTCTCCCCATGTCCTCCTCCCAATTTTGTTAGTTAAATTATTTCAAGTTTTCCTATTGGAGAGCTTTATAACTGCTAAATAATATAGTTCTATTTCTTAATTTAATAACGTTACCTATATCTCACCTCTTCCCCTTGTAAGATGAAGTTAGCACTTCCTCACAGCCCTTCCACTTTCTTTAATTTCTGTCATCCATATTATTATTTTTACATTGCCTAGGTTTATTAACACTTTATCTCCTATAACTATAATCATTAATCAGTGTTTTTTTCTATAGGTTGAAACCTCATAAACTGTAGTGATACTGATTTTAAGAAAATGTCTCTAACATCAGTCACATGAATTCTCCCTTCTCACCCTATGTGAAGAAGACCGCCTAAAGATGTCCACATCTTAATTCCTTAATCTTTGAATGTATTACCTTACCTGGAAGAAGATACCATCTTGACATAGGGAGATTATCCTGGATTATGGATTACCTACATGGACCGAATGTAATCAGAAGTGTCCTTTTAAGAGGGAGACAGAAGTATCAGAGTCAGAGAAGATGTGATGATTGAAATGTAGAAGAGGATAAATTCTTTTTCCTTCTACCCTCCAAGTTCTCTGGCTAGGGCCCTACAAATTGCCTGACAAAAGACAAATTAACAGGAGAAAAACCAACAGAAGTTTATTAGCATGTGCATGATGGTGCATACACACAAGAGTACCCAGAGATAACTCAAAGGGGTAGTTACAATTTAGGGTCTGTGTATGGAACATAGTAGGGAAAGGGAGGAGGAGAAAGGACACATGAAAAAGCAAGTGACTTTTTGGAAAGTTAAATGGGTCCTTAGGAATACAGATGATACCTATGATAGTTTGTGAAGATGTCTACCTGGTTGTGTTGCCAACTTCTCTCCAAGAAGAGAAGATTGCTCCCCAGGAAGGGATTTATGACAATCGAATATCTACTTTTAGGCAGATAAGTGATTTCAGGAATTCACATGCTTTCAGCACAAAATAATTCTTATGACAAAGTAATCTACTTGGGGTTGACATATCCTGATCCCCTTCAGAAACAGAAAGTCAGAGAGAGACTGAAGAGGGTACATTGCTGGCTTTGAAGATGTTGGAAGGGGCCATGGGCCAGGGAATGCAGGTGGCCTCTAGAAGCTGGGAAGGCCAGGAAAGGGATTCTCCCCTAGAGGCTCCAGAAGGAACCAGCCCTGATGGCATCTTGCCTTCAGCCCAGGGAGAATGATTTTGAACTCTGCTCTCCACAACCGTAAGAGTATGTTTTGTTATTTAAGCTACTAAGTCTGAGGTAATTTGTTAGGGCAGCGTAGGAAACTAGTACACCTCCTTCTGCTACTTCAATTTATGCCACTTTTTAGTTTGCTTTTACTTACACAAAGAATTTTCTTATATTTTTTTTCCTGGAGTATTTTTTTTTTTCTGGTTGACAAAATTATGCCTTTATGTCTTAATCAAGATTGTCTAACTACTTAATCACACTATTAAGAATGAACCCACTTTCTTCTTGAAAGCTTTTCTAGTAGCCCTCTGACTGCAAATTCAAACTTGGATATATTGTTTTGGAGAACTGCTTCATAGAACTCATCCTGGGATTTCTCTTCATTTCAGTCTTCAGTTAGATCTCCTGTTGATTGAATTCCATGTTTTCTTTTATTCCTTTTCTGTTTCCTGCATTATACTGTCAAGTAAATTTTGGGAAAAGATTTGTGGGGAAAAACTCTAAATCCCTGCATGTCTGATATCTACCCCCTCCCCACACATACAGTAATCATTTTTGTAGTTTAGCCAATTATAAAATTCTAGGCTCAATTTCTTTTTATTTTCAGATTATTTGACCCTTTCTTCCAATGGCCCATATTGTTTTAACAAATAAGATGCAGTTTTGGTTTTTTTGTAAATAAATTTATTTATTTATTTTTGGGTGTGTTGGGTCTTCGTTTCTGCGCGAGGGCTTTCTCTAATAGCGGTGAGCGGGGGCCGCTCTTTCTTTTTTTTTTTTTTCTCGGTACGCGGACCTCTCACTGTTGTGGCCTCTCCCATTGCGGAGCACAGGCTCCGGACGCGCAGGCTCAGCGGCCATGGCTCACGGGCCTAGCCGCTCCGCGGCATGTGGGATCTTCCCCGACCGGGGCAAGAACCAGTGCCCCCTTCATTGGCAGGCGGACTCCCAACCACTGCGCCACCAGGGAAGCCCCCGGGCGCCACTCTTCATCGCGGTGCGCGGGCCTCTCACTGTCACGGCCTCTCTTGTTGTGGAGCACAGGCTCCAGACGCGCAGGCTCAGTAGTTGTGGCTCAAGGACCTAGCTGCTCCGCGGCATGTGGGATCTTCCCAGACCAGGGCTCGAACCTGTGTCCCCTGCATTGGCAGGCAGATTCTCAACCACTGCGCCCCCAGGGAAGCCCTAGATGCAGTTTTGAATCTTATACTGTGTAGACAACCTAGTTCTACTCTCTGTACATTTTTATAAAAATATATTGAAATGTAGAAATGTGAATTTCATTTTTCAGTCCTGCTCCGTATTTGATGTTTCTGCTACATATGGACTTTTGTGTGTAAAACATTTTAAAATATTTAAAAATTTATTTTAACAGCTTTACTGAGATATAACTCATATGCTATATAATTCAACTTTTTTTTGTATATTCACAAGGCTGTGCAACCATCATCACAATCAATTTTAGAAGATTTTCATCATCTCAAAAAACCCCCGAGTAAACAGTGACCCATTATAGCCGCTCCCCATCCTTTCTCATCATCCCACCCCCACCTCCAGCACTAATTTACTTTCTGTCTGTATAGATTACCTATTCAGGGCATTTCATATAAACAGAATCATATAATATGGAACATTTTGTGCCTCGTTTTTTCACTTAGCATAGTGTTTCCAAGATTCATCCATATGATAGCATGTACTAGTGCTTTGTTCCTTTTATTGCCTAATAATATTCCATTGTATAACCATACTCTTTGGTTAATTTTACACCTCCATTTTTGCACGTGTTGGACCGTCTATGTTGCTAGCTTAAATTTATGAATGTTTCACTCATTTTGTGTCTTTTTCTCTTGGGGAGTCATCTTTAACGCTTCTATTGATATTTTTGCAATTGTATTACTTAGAACACATTTTCTGCAACAGAAAGTCAAATTCAAATGGCTTAAGCAATACGGTCTTTTAAAAAAAAAAATTGTAGAACTGTAGGTTCAGATGTGGGACAGAATTCAGGCTTGGTTGATTTACCTGTTCAACCATGTCATGATGATCTGAATTCTTTCCCTCTTTGTCCTGTTATCTACATAGCTTTATCCTAAAGCCAGTTTCCATCATGGCTGTAGAATGACTTCTAGGAGGAGCTTGGTATGCACGCTTCCTTGTTAATGTCTTTCCAGAGGAGGAGATCTCTGAAGACCTCATAGAAACTCAGCCAAACTCTCTTTACAGCTCTTTGACCTGCATTCTGTCATGTGCCCATTCTTGATCCAACCACTGACAAAGGCGAAAAGATATTTCTGAGTAGCTCCCAAAGTTTCTCAGCTTTGGCGCTATTGCCATTTTGGTCAAGATGGTGCTTCATCGTAAGCAACTGCTCATGCATTTCAGGGCAAGTAGCATCTATGATATCTGCCCACTAAAGTTCAATAACATCTCCTATATTCGTTTTTTATTGCTACGATACCAAATTACCACAAACAATCACTGGAAAGAACACAAATGTATTCTTTAACAGTTCTGGAAGTTAGAAGTCTAAAATCATGGTGCTGGCAGGGCCATCCTCCTTTCGCAGCCTTCAGAGGAATATGCATTTCCTTGCCTTTCAGCTTTTAGAGACCACCCGTATTCCCTGGCTCTTTGCCCCTTCTTCATATCACTCCAACCTCTTATTTCCATTGTCACATCTCTTACTATCATCTTGGCTCTCCAGCTTCCCTCCTATAAGGACTTGTGACTACAATGGCTCACCCAGATAATCCAGGACAATCTTCCCATCTCAAGATCCTTAATTTAATCACATCTGCAAAGTCCCTTTACCATGTAAGGTAACATATTCACAGGCTCTGAGAATTAAGACATGGACATCTTTAGGGACCATTTCTTAGCCCACTCTACCTCCATCCCCTTTGCCTCCCACCCTCTTCTTGTAATAACCAAAATGTGCCTATTGAGTCACATGGAATCCCTGGGATGAGTGGACACCTCAACAAAATGGGGGTTCTTTTGGGAAAGAGTAAGAATGGAATGGATGCCCAGTAGGTAAGCACAAACATCCACAATATTACCATATGTTTATTTTCAAAGCACTTTTTTAATCCTCTGATTACTTTATTTTCAGAGTGGCCTGTTCTTTTTCATGGATCTTAAATATCTCTGAGCATACTTAATAGATTTTTTTTTTTGGAACTTCTCTGCTGTTTCCTGAATTTTCTGTTTTCTGCAGGGTCATTTTTTGTGTTTGTTTTGGGCTGAAAGTTACCCACAGTGGATCCTCCACCTTCTCCTGATCTTTGGTTGCCCATTTATGTGTGTCAATTATGGACTTGGGTGACATACAGTAGGTGGCATGGATTTTCATTTCAGTTACACAGTTCTGCTTCTCCAACACACCTTTCCTTGAATGGTACGGCAGAGTGAGTTGAACCCTGACCTATGGGGTGGGAAGTTAGGAAAGGCAGGTTGACCAGCAGGTTATCCCTTCCTCCATGTTGAAAGAGGAGCTGACAGCCATATCAGGAGCCATAGTCCAGGTCTTGGGTGAAACCATCACTTATTCAGTTATGATACTAGTAGGGAATGGTAGAGGGGAGCCTTGACAGAACTTCAATTCATCGCCTTGATTTTTGCCTCTCTGCCACTTCTGCTCTGTTTACCCACAGACACATAGCTGACAGTCTCTCCAGGGCTCTGCCAAGAGCACCGCCGACCACCTTTGCAGGTGCTTTCCCTAAATGCTCTGGATTCCAGCTACCACTTTTATTATACGCTCAGTAGGAGCCCATACACTTTCCATATTCCAGAAAATTCTCGGATGTTCTGGTCTCCTGAAGGATTCCCTCCTCCTATTCCCAGCACTCTTTGAATTTATTAGTGTTTTATTTACTAAGACTAGTAAATAGTTATTTACTAGTATTTTGAACTAGAAATATGTTGGCAGCTTAAAAATTGCATCATATCCTTGGTTCTTAGCTCTCAAGATTTCAGAATTCCAGTCTCAGCTCAAATACCCTATTATGATTTTATCCAAAGATATTTGAGTGGCTGAAACTACAGCAGGCTAAGAGTGAAATAAGCATTCGAGCATATATTAGGGGTAGGACAGGCTCTGCAACCCCCTCGTCTAGCTCATGATGGCTTCCTGGTAGAGGTGGACTCATTTCCTTCCCTCAAGAGTCACCGCATGACTACCAAAAAACAGGGTGACGGTGCAGGGCAAAAAGAACTGGCAAGCAGCAGGGAGCGACTCCAAGGGCAGACACTACAATTTTCCTACAACCTTCACAACCAGCCCAGAGACCGGCTGCCCTTTCAAATTCTGGAACTTCTTAGAGCTGATCCATCCAATTGTCCCCAGGGAATTTTGCTCACATTCCATTTGAGAGAGAAAGAGTCTTGCTGTCTCCCTGTAGTCTTCAGGAGAGATGCGGCTGAGTGAGCATTTCCTGTCCTCATGTGCCCCTTGCCCATTGCCTTCTCTGTGCAGCAATGGAAAGCGGGATCTGGGATGTCAGTCCTGAGAACCATGCACCTGGCCATCCATTCAGCTCTTCTCTGGACATTAGAAGGTGGAGACATTGCAGGCCCCAGGATCCAGGGGACAAGAGGAGTGAGCCTATGGACTCTGGAGTTTTAGCCAGGTGGGGTGACAGGTGAAGGTACCATGGTGTGTGGGCCTCAGATGGGGGCTAGGTGGCCTGCCATTGGCTCCTCAACACTTTATATTTTTTCTTTCTGGTGACTATCCTTTTTCAGTGGATTTTATTTCAACTCTGTTCAAATTGCACAAGCGAGTAATCAACATAGACTTCCTATGTCCCCTTCACCACTAATCCAAGCCCCTCACATTTTGATAAAGATATAACTTCATTCTTAGGAAAGAACATGCCTTATTTAGCTTTTAATACTCTTAGTAGCAGTAATATTAAGTACTCAGAATACTCAGAAATAGCTATTATTATTTATCAGTGTTTTCATCAATTTATCCACATTCAAAACGAGGGTTTCCTTTTGCATCATATCCAAATTACCCCTGTGGCCTTCACTGTTTTCAGATATCAGTCATTGACCTATGTTGTGGGAACCACTGTGGGAATTCCAATCCACTTAAGTGAAACTGGGGATTCTTGGGCTCTTATCTGATTTTTCCAAGTCATCTTCCTGAGAGAGATGTGTTTTATAAAACATTGTATAAATAATAACAGAGGAGATGACCCAGGTGTCTTGGGAGGTAGGGTAGCCACTGGTTGAAAGAAGCATGTAATACAAGGAGGCCATGCAGCCTCGTGGAGACTGGGTGATGACAGCTTTCTATGGGTGGGCAGTGATATAATGGTCTTGTTGAGCTAATATTTCTTCAGTAAAATCTTGTTGATCATGCTAAAAAAAAAAAAAAGGACAACATTTCGTTTCAATGCCTAAACTTTCTGGGCAAGTATTCTAATCATAAGATGATGTAATAGATTGCCAAAAAAAAAAAACCCCCACAAGTTCCTTCCTTCCTTATATTTACACCCCTTTAAATATTATTTTCCTGCTACTACAATGAATAGGTAGAACTTACTTTTCTACTCCCTTGAGTCTGGATTAGTGACTTGCTGCACTCTATGGAAAGTGGAAGTTCTTATCATAGGCCTCAGGAGACATTACGGCTTGTGCTCTTGCTCTACTGAGGCTTAGATGAAGAATCCTCAGTTAACCTGCTGAAGACTGAGAATACATGGAACATAGATGGGCCACCCTTGTTGAAACCCCCTGGACAAACAAGTTGCCACCCCATATACCCATGTTTGCAAGTATAGAAGTGACTCAGGTGGAATAAGCAGAAGAACCAGTCAGCTGAGCCCAACACAAATTGCTGGCCCACAGAACCATAAGCAAATAGAATAATGGTTGTTTTAAATCACTAGGTTTTGGAGTGTTTTTTCATACGTATAGGCTGTAGGTAAGTTGATGTAAATATTCTCCACTTTTCTAATTTGCTTTAGTTGACAGGCTAGGTTATGCTGGAGTCACAAACAATTCTAAAATTTCAGTAGCTTAGAACATCAAAATTAAGGTCTTGTGTATGTCCATTTGGGGTCAGATGGGGGCTTTGTTCCCTTTGTCCATACTTTGGGATGTAAGCTAATACCAGAAGTGTCACTAGGTGCCATGGCAGAGAAAACATATCTCTGAAGATACTTTTGTTAGCTGTTAAATTTTCTGTATTCAATACATAAAAGGAAACAATAAATTAACTCTATTATATCTGGGAAAAAAATTCTAGATTCAAAGTGATACACATCATTTTTCCTCACAACTCTTTGGGGGGCACTGGTCCTATGGCTTCACACCCCCCCAGGAGGCCAGGAAGCACAGTTCTACAATGTGAAGAGCCAGATATATTTGGTAAGCATCATTCATGACTCGTTATAATTCCACCCACTGAGAGAGGGAAATGGTGGAACGACCCATTACTCAAAAGGAATGGGACAAGGTAGAGGCAGTGTACTCTCAGTGGTAGGTGGTCAATATATTAAACATAGCTTAATCTTTTCTCCATTTAAGAATCTCCAAGCAATGGCAGCCCTACGCTCAACTTTTCCCTTTCTCAATTTGTGTCCAAAATGGGTGATCTGTACTGAATAAGGTACTGGATAATGTTGGGTCTTATAGTTAAACTGAATCTGGGTAGAACCAGGTGGCATTTCAAAGTTGAAGGTCATCTCCTCTTGGAGGAAGGAGATGGATGGAGTCCTTCTTCAGAGCTTATAAGGGGAGATGGTCCCGTTGAAGATTTCATTTCAAAAAATAGTGATTTTCACATCCTAATGAAGACAACCAGAATCTACAGTAAGATGGGTCCATACTTTATGAAAATATTTTTCTCTTTCTTTTTTTATTTTATTAAAAAATGTTTTTTAAATCTTCAAATTCTTTAATGCCATAATTTCACCTTGGTACACTATCAAGATGGATCAGTGGTTGATAAATGTGGATCAACCATTATATTATGAAAGCATTTTTACATCTTCGATATAGCACTGCATGGTACCTAAATGGACAGAACAGCAGTCTCAGAAAGCTCCTTTTGTTTGGTAGAAATTTTGTGTGTATATAACACTTCTAACTTTTGCTCCTCCCCCAAATTATGAACCCACTAACCCTCATACCAACTCAAGGAGAAAGAGTTCAGGTAATATCATCATCATCTCTGGGAGAGGCAGGAGTCCAAGTTTACACAATTGCAATGGCTTGGACATAACCTGTACCCAGGTCTCTAGAAGCTCATTATTGTTCTCTTTCTAGAAGACCGAGTTGCCTCAATTCATTCTTCTAAGGAACAGGTGAGTATTCACTCTTTAATTGTTTGTTTTCTATAATTAGAGGGAAGAGTTCTGAGGAGTCCTTTTGCAGTTTGATAGATCTATCCTTGATCATTGATAGATCTATCTAGTTCCTCATTTGTATTGGATCAAAGCGTTATGAGGCAGCCATGGTTTGGTTGAAAAAGCATTGTACCGAGATTTATTCATTTAGTCATTCAGCTATTTATTGAGTACCTAGTAAATGCTAGACACTGGGTCTACAGTGCTGTATTAGAAAGACATAGAACTTGCCATTCCTTTATGAAGCTTACTATCACATTGTGTCTGTACGAGTGTGTGTCTGTTGTGAGGGGGAGTGTGTGCACATGCCTGCATGTTTTAGGAAAGTAGGAAACAAATTCATAGCAAACATGCATATGTGTATGTAGTAAGTACATATTAAGATATAGACTGTGGTTTAGAGCTATTGAAATAAATGGTTTCTTGTCCTAGATAACCAACTGCCTTGATGTGGAACATGGGACCAAGTCATGATTCTCTCTCCCTTGGCCTGTTTTCTCACCTGAAAGCAGAGGTTATCTTTTACAGGTTGCATTAGACATGTCTAAACTGTTTTCTCTGAGCATGTGTTACTTTAATAATCAGAAAAGAAGACAATAAAGGTGAAGGAAACAAAGACAAAAAGGAGGTGGAACAGGAGACGGTAGAATTCCCACTTGGATCTTCTGTGATTTGTGTGTCTGATATTCTGCTCATAGTATCACCACCCAGTTGGTTTTTTGTGTGGCATGCACTTTATTCTTTTGAGGTCTAGGTAACTAAGAGTATGTTCTCTTTTCTAATAATTTTAATTTTCAACACAACCAATGGCGATCCCCATTTCTGTGGGGGAAACTGAGTCTAAGAGAGACACAAGTACTCATATCTTAATACGTGAGCGACAGTTTAGATGCTGGACTCAGTTCATCTTTGTTCTGGTTCAGGGTCCTCCTTCACCCCTTTCTTCTGCTTCCTCAGAACTGTTTTTATCCTGGTGTTAACCCCCTTGAATTCAAATATTTTATTCTGACTTTTCTGGCTTTGGTGTTTCAGGTAAGTTGTTTGAACATCTTTTTTTGGTTTAAAATTCTTTAAAAATGCCATGTGATTTCACTGATCTTACCAGAATCCAATAAAAACACATTACTTTAAAAATAACTCCAATAAAACCTCTTACTTGTGAAAAGCTTTTGTTCTAATAAAATTGGAGCTAACCAAAACCTTTTAAAACTGCTCGCAGGCATACACGAGACTTGGCGTGTCCAGATTGTACTACCTCTTGTGGTGATGAAGATACCAGATCTCTACTCTGTCTGGAGGAATGTGGGTCCAAGGTAAATGAATTCACCTACTTTAGAAAAGAAATATCCAATATGAGAATGGTAACACCCCACAGAACTCAACTCATTCTGCATTTTGCCAACATAGCCATTGGGAACCTACAATCTTTTCCATCATGTGTGAGGTTGTGGTTGGCTTTTTTTTTCTCCTTCTTTCCTTTTAGTTTCCTAAATATAGAATTAATGGGTTTTAGAGAAAGTCAGTGATTGCTCTTACTTGAGTCTGGAGAGAGGAAAGAAAATATCCCTTTCTCTGCAGGCCTCAAAATTCCCTTTGGGTTGGCACCATCACCTGCCATTTCACTTTTAGATAAGACCCATGGCGACAGCTTGAAGTCTGTGATGACAAGAAGATGAAAGATTGTGTCAATGTTACAGGGTAGAGGATTGACCCTTGAGTGTCAGGCCTTGGTTAACTGTGCCAGGTTGGCCGCCCCAGACTCCCCAGTGAAGGATTTTGAAAGTACAGACCCAGGAGCTGCCATCCCTGGGGATCTAGGATAGGGCTCCAGGATTTAAGCTGTTGTTGATGGGTTTTTTAAGATGCTTAAATGACTAAGGTGTGCAGTCACTTTGGGAACTAGAAGTGTAAATCAATAAACAATAATAAAAGATAGTCAAAAATTTTCACTCAAAATCCAAGAGAAAAAAAAAGAGAGAGAGAAAAAAATCCAAGAGAAGAATCAATTGTCTGATGGATCAGCATTGCTTATACCAGCCCTCTCCGAGGTGTATTCCTGGGATCATGTGGTCCTTGACATGCCCCCCCCCCACAAAAGGGATCTGTGATCAAGTAAATATGGGAAAAGATCTAAGTTGCATGCCCCTCTGCAAGATCCTTAGGTTCTTTAAAGCATATATAAATTGCACTAGGATGATCTCTACTAAAGAAACATGTTTCACAAGTTTAACAGAGTGTTTCTCAAACAAACTTGATGACAGAACTTACTTCTTATTAACTAAGTATTAATATCTCTAAAGACCTAAGGAACATATCTTAAGAAATGCAGCTTTAGAAGATGCACTGAGTAATTCCTCTGAAATAATCCACCCTTGTTTGCTGGAAGAATTTTACGGACATCAGTGGCCTTGACTTTCCAGGTTGCTTTTCTGGGGGAAGCACCGCTCTTGGTCGGGGTGGCCTAGCCAGTCCTGCGAGGAAAGACCAGGGTGCTCTCTTGATTACTCCCAAAATGCACCTTGAGGATGTTTCATTCCCAGCAAAGCCCAACCCTTTCCGTGTTTCGGGTGGGTGATCTAGAGGAGGGTTCTCTGTATTCCTTAGTGAGACAGAGGTTACTTTTTATTTTATTTTTATGGCTGAAGGTGTCAATCAAGTCGTTTTAGAGATGTCACTCCACCTCCACAGAATTGTCGCTGTGCAGGAGGCCCACGCTGCTCTGCTGAGACTCCAGGAACAGTAAGAAGTCTCCTTCCAGCTTTTCTGATCAGCAGACAGATGGGAACCAAAATACATTGTTTTTATGGAGCTGCACTTCACTTTCACGTTTTCTGCCTACTAATTAAAAATGATGTTAGCAAACGGCTTGCAAGTACCGGTTACCTGCTACGTGCCAGACACATCACCTACATCACTTCTCATCCTCACATTGCCTTGCACATCAGCCCCCATTTTATAGAAGAGAAAATTGAGGCTCAGAAAAGGTAATTAGCCTGTTCACCTAGTAAGTGAGAGACTGAGCTGGTTGCCTCTAAAATTGAGGCTCTTTTCTTTCAAAGAAGCTTCAAAAAGACTATCTTTCTTTCCCTTTCCACAGAAGAGTTTCCGCTCCCATTTTCTCCCCCAAATCTTTGTTTGCATTGATTTTCTTTGATTATCTTGAACACAGAGAGAATGTGGTACAAAGCCATATATTCCCTAGGGTTTTTATTTCAGCTACAGTCAGGTGTTTTAATTACTCGAGAAGTTCTAGATATTAAAGAGGACTGAAACAACTTGGGCCAAAAAGGCCAAAGACCATATTCTTTGAATTCCATGAGGCCTTACGTCCACAACAATAGAACAGCAGCCAGCAAAAGAATCACAAGTACACCTTCATGCTGCTTGGGGTGTGGGTCTCTTTATAAGAACTTGCCCTTTTGTTCTTTGTACCCACGCCCAGGCCTGGCCCATCTTCACAACTAGAAACCCCAATATTCTGTATATCCTCCAAAGCGGTGTCTATTCGTAGGTCCAGGTGCTTGGCTCGCACTTGGCCCTTTGGGGAAATAGGGTGGAGTCAACAGTGGCCATGAAGGTATCTGGTCTCCTGAAGGTCGCTCTTTGGAAGAGCAGCAATGGGAAGGAGTGAGGCTCCAGGTCGTGATTAAAGAGCCTTTTGTTCTTTTTGCAAAGAGTAGTGGGTATCTCAGGTTCCTTCTCAGGAAAAACAAAGCCAATTTCAAGGTCAAGTGTTATTCACAGAATATTCACAAGGTCAAGTGTGATTCACAGGACTTCACAGAAAGTCCTGCTCAGCCTTCCACAGACCCCTCTCCTCTGGCTGGATGGCTGTTCTGCTGCCAACAAGGAGTTTGGGCCTCTGTGGTCCTTCATTGTTGACACATGTCATTTTTGCCACCCAGAAGCTGGACATGACAGCTGAATCCCTTTGGCTTGTAAGTTCTGTCAACCTCCGGAATCCCAACACATCTTCCTTGTTTCTCAACTCTCTTGCTAACACAGATTGTGAGGGACTATAAAAAACCATCAAATCCATTGCGTGTCGTCAACGGTTTTTCAAACGACTGTATTATTTATTCATTAGTATTACATTTCCGGCGCAGTGCCTTGTGTTACTTGGAGAAATAAATGAAAGAAAAGCAGTATTTCTTTAAATTCCCCATTTACAGCTCTCAGGGAGCCTGGCTCGGCTCTAAAGCTTGGTCCTGTGCTGGCCCAACGTGTGTCCCTCCACTGTTGATCTGTTTCCTTAACACTCTCTGTCTAGGATGGACCAGCCCAGTCACTTTGAGGGCTCAACAAATATCTTGATGCATTCTGTGAATGTTTTCAGTTTGGCTAAAACTTAAAACACATTTTCCTCAAGCATTTTTTCCTCTTAATTTTTAAACTCGTATGTTTTAAGGAAAATTTAGCCCATGTGTTTCTCATTATTCCTGATTCATTTGCACTTAACTCATCAAAATGTTGCTTTGCAAAAGCTGTTTGTTTTCCAAGAAGACTCCTGAGGTCCTTTTTTGTTCATTCGGTGCCCCCCCATCCCTTTTCTCTCCTCTCCTCTTTTTTTTTCCTTCACCATGGCACACTTTTCTTAGAAACGGGGATTTTTGCCCCCAGCAGCAGATATATCGGCTTATTATTGGAAAAGCTGACAGAAGTGTGGAGTTAAGCTTCTAGTCGAAGTACTTGCATCCAAGGGAAATGTGTGGCTCAGCATGGAAGGACCATTTTCTATTTTCTTGACTAGATAAATAAATGTTAGACATGACAGAAGAGCAATGTAAGATGAAAGCTCTGGAGTCAGTCATTAAGGTTTAATCCCATGTTAACCTCTTTGCATTTCGTTTTTCTCATCTGTAAAATGAGGTGGCAATAGTGCCTGCTGCATGCAGAGATCTGCAGTGAGAATTAATTGATATACTATACACAAGGCGGAGCAAGTTGTGACAAGGACACCCAGAACCACACACCTTTTCTCAGTGAGATGCTCAGGATCTCTTAGGTTACCCCAGAAGTAAATCCTGAGACCAGGATTCAAATACGAGTAATCTGTGTGAGAAGGTTAAATTCCCATATAAGAGTGGGGAGGTATATTAGTCAGGGTTCTCCAGAGAAACAGAACCAATAGGATGTGTATACAAAGAAAGAGATTTATTTTCAGGAATTGGCTCCCACTATTCTAGAGGCTTGGCAAATCCAAAATCTGATGAGGGAAGCTGGCAGGCTGGAGACTCAGGAAGGAGTTGCAGTTTAAGTCCAAAGGCCATCTGCTAGAGAACCAGGAAGAGCTGATGTTGCAGATAAAGTCCAAAAAGTCAATGTTGCAGTTGAAGTCTGAAGGCAGTCGGCTGGAGAATTCCCTCTTACTCAGAAAAATCGGCCTTTTGTTCTATTCAGACCTTCAACTGATTGGACAAGGCCCACCCACCTTATGGAGGGCAATCTGCTTTACTCAAAGTCCACAGACACATCCCTCATCCGTAACTCATTGCTCACAGAAGCATCCAGAATAATGTTTGGCCAAATATCCATGGCCCTGACAAGTTGACATATAAAATTATTCATCACAAGAAGCAAGACAGGGAAAGATGAGAAGCCAAAAATATTTGATATTGCAACTGGACCTCCATCTCACTGGGGACCTGAGAGGTGTCGATCATACCCCAGAGTTATCACACATGGAGGCAATGGCTGAGGGCTGCTCCCACGATGTATTGACCCTGTTCTTGTGGCCTGCTACACACAGGCAGAGTGGCTGTGGCAGCTAGAGAAAGTCCTTACAGAAGGAAGGCAGGTGCTGGTAGTGGAAAGTTGGGTAGGTGCGCAAGGAAATGATATGGAATCAGAAAATTGTGCAAGATGCAGACGGCATGCTTCACAGGGTCCCTTCGTCTTGAAAGATGGCTCTCATTGATACAGCCAGGACTTCCTTCTTGTCTCCCGCTTGTGCTTCTCAGAACCTAAGATAGAAAAGCACCTGAATTCTGCTTTCAGTTTGTACAGGCAAGTAAAACACTTCTGTGGATGACATTCAGCTGGCAGCCACCAGTTCATAACCCCTGGACTAGAAGTTTTCCACTTGTAACAGTGCTTTTGATGGGAACCTTCCTCAAAACTCAATATTTTCAACACTGATTTGATCTTTGCTGCCGTAGACAGGGGCCTCCCACCATGTTTTGGAGAGTCTCGCATGGGAGGAGTGGGTACTCACCTCAGTAAGATAGAAAATAAGCTCAATTTAAGCAGAAATAGGTCCTTAGAGAGACTCTCTGAGTCTGCTGCATATATTAAGTTTAAATTTATGCAGAGAGAGAACAGATACAGCTCTTTAGGCAGTTAGTGTTGGCTAGAAGCATGCTTTATTAACGATGCAGGGTTTGAGTCCAACGACTCAAGTTCAAATCCTCACTCTTCCATGTACTTATGTGACCCAGGGGAGGTCACTTCATTTCCTGGGGCTTCCATCTTCTTTCCTATGAGAAGGTCACATTGTTGCCTACCTTGCTTCTCTCATGGGGTCAAATGAGGTCACAAGTGGGCAAGTATGTGGTCACTGGTACTTGCTTTGCTCTTTGCATTTTGACACAACTCTGGAATATCTCTCACCCACTAGTGGACCTTAGAAGGTTCCAGATAGCCTCTGAAAATTGCTTTTTGGATGAACCACCATGCAAAGTGACAGTCTAAGAAATGAGATGACATGGTGATTCTGAGAAAGAGGAACTTTACAGCCCAGAATACTAAATGTGTTTGTCAAGGTTTTGAGCCCTTGAACTATTGATGTTGAGGTTTAATTTTTTCCAATATTGTATTATGAATATTTCCAAGCATGTAGCGAAACTGGAAGAATTTTACAATAAACACTTGCATATCCACCACCTAGATTCTATATTAACATTTTATAATACTTGCTGTTTTACATATCTATCCTTCTATCTATGCATTCATTAAGGATTTGCATTTTGAAGTCAGATCTGGGAAGCTGCCTTTCAGATGTAATGATTATCCATCTTGGGTTTTCTAGGTAATCCCAGTTCTACGTATTCCATACAGTGGACTCCATAGACCATTGGAATGTATTAGGAATTCTATTAGGTTTCATTCAAAAGAACTTCCTGGTTTCCTTTAAGATTCAGAAGTGACCTAAAAAATTCTTATTTAGATCCAGTGGTTTGATTGCAACACGTAGTTGGCATAGTTAAATCATCTGGTCCAACCTCGTTAATTTAGCTTGAGGACAGTGAGGCTTAGGAAAAGGAATTTGTCCTTGGTTTCACAATTCATGATACATTCAAAAACTAGAACTGAGATATTCTGACCCCAATATGACTCTATGATCAAATGTCCTCCCAGTCCATTCTCTAGTCTCTTTAAGGTTTTGGTGCTTTTAATTTGTTTGAAGAGAAAATTTTTTGACTCAAGGAATTTTTCCTGAAAAACAATACTGGTTTTGTACTTCAAAGTTAAAATGTTCCTCAGCTATTCTTCATTTTCCCTTTGCAAAAGGAGAACTAGGGAGAATGCATTCTCATTTTACACACAGGGAATCTGAGGCATTTAGGATGTAAACAACCTGTTTAAACTTGGGAGCTGTGCTTTCTTGAACCACCTTACATGGGATTCGTTCATTTATTCATTAAGTCATCAAATATTTATAATGCACCTACTATGTGCGTTGTTCTAGGCACTGAATATAATGCTGAATAAGACAGACCAGATCTTTTCCTTTTCTTAGAGTCTAGAGAGGGAATTAACAATAATAAACAAATAACTTTTTCATAGAGGCTATGAAAAAAGCAAAATGGATTAATGAGATAACAAGTGAATGATTGGAAATAAGTGACTAATTTAGATAGGAGTTGAAACATTTTTTTACAGGGTAACATTTGAATTTATATTCAAATGATGAGAAAATAATCATTTATAAAGTGTGTGGGGGGAACCACAACTGCAAAGGCTGACAATCTGAGCCAGCATCTGGGGTTGATTCTGTGAGAAGAAATGGCAGGAGTGTGGTAAATGATGCCAGGGGCAGCCTTCTAACAGTGACACCCCCATCTCCTAATATTCATACCCTCCCCTTGATGTGGGCTGGATTTAGTGACTCACTTCTAATGCATAGAACACAGCTAACACTGTGTGATGCCACTTCTGAGATTAGATTATAAAAGATTGTCACTTCTATCTTTCTGGCATTCTCCCTCTGGCTCTTTTTGTCAACTTGTCCAAATGGAGAAGGCTATCTGGCAAGGAAATGAGGGCAGCTTTTGGTCAACAGCCCACAGGAACTGGATCCTGCTGACAACCATGCAAGTGACCTTGGAAATGGATCCTTCCCCTGTCAAGCCTTCAGATGAGACCTCACCCCTGACGGACACCTCAGCTGCCACCTTGTGAGAGACCCTGAGACAGAAGACTCAGCTAAAGTGGGTTCCCAATTCATGGAAACTGTGAGATAATAAATGTTACTGTTTTAAGTCACTAAGTTTTGGAGTAATTTGTTATACAGCAACAGAAAATGAAATCAGCTCTAATGAGGCATTAATAAGATGTACATGAGATTTACTGTTCTATGAAGTAGGAAGACTCACCCAGGAAGGATGCGAGACTGGTACTTAGAAGTACCTGAAATGTGGGGCTCAAGGCATTTACTTCCAAACAGCTAGAATCATTACTTAGGAGCCACCCTCAGCATCTCCCCACACCTCTGCATTGTAGTACTTATAAGCTGGGTGAGAGGGGAGACCTATGAATCCCTGCCCCACCCCCAAAGTAAAATCACAATGAAGTATCATGTTGAATATATCCCTTCAAAACACTAAGGAACATTTTAAGAGGAAAAATATTTGTAGGAACAGAAAATCCTGATCGTGTGTGTGTGTGGTATCTGTGTGTGCCTGAGAAGAAGAGTTGGGTCTGTAGACTTCCATGTTTTTCACTGTTTTTCAAACACATTTATCCCGCCTTTCCAACTGTCCTCCCTGCCAGATGTTGACATGTAAATTCTGGCTTCAGAAATGAGAAGACCAATGTGATACAAACATTAGCTCAACAAGGCAGCCTCAAATGATCCCAAAGTCAGAAGTGACTCCTTACCCAAAGATCCAAGCAGCCCACTACCATTTGCTGCAGGGCTGCCCAGGGAGCTAGTTTAGCTCGACATCTAACAAGCATTTCTGGCATTGGTATTGTTTCAATTACTAGACCATTCACATCTCAGCTGACACATGCAAGGAAGCTTGCTCCTTGCCTGGTACATAATTTAAGGTAAAAAGAAAAGAGGGTGTGTTTCATCATGGTCTATCATATATTTGTCTTTTGTTCTGGGAGGTATTTGCATACCTAAAGGGAAATGGCCTCTTTAATTTCTTTCCCTTCTCCTAATCAGCTGAGGCCTATTGAGAAGTGCTCTGTATCCTGTAATCAGACAATTTATACAGCATGCACCCTTAGGCAACAGCTATTACAAACAAGCTGGAGAAATCCTTTACAACAAATGATTAGCATGGGAAGACACCATTCATAATTAATTTTTTTTTTTCCGTTTTTGTTGGCAGATGGTCTGAGGCATCCAAGCATGGCCTATTGCCCGCACCTTTATGTTGAATAGAGCAGGGCAGCCTTGGGAAAATGCTGGCTGTTCAGCCACCTCACTTTAAAAAATAATCCCCTCCCCCTCCTCCTATCGGTCTTCAAGGCTCGCTTATAGAAGGCTTTAGGGAAGGGTGTCTAATGAATCACATGACTGTAGCTACCGGTTATTCCTCTAATGGTAGATTGGCCGCATCAGGAGCCCAGTTCTCCATCCCCACCATTTTCCACGTAACTTTGTCCCTCTGCCTCATTCTGAGTCTGGGCTCTGCCATGTGACATGCTTTGATCGATAGCATGTTAGCAAATGTGATGCACACGGAGGCTTGAGTATAACTTGTGCAATTGGACTTAATACCTCTTACTTTCCAATGTGGTCAAATGAACATGCCCAGGCTGACCTGATGGGTGATGAGAAACACATGAAATAGAGCTGAGTCACACTACTCATCTCAACTGAGACATGTCTAGATGGGTCAACAGCCTGTCACCCCCCCCCCCCAGACATGTGAGTGACCCCAGCTAAGATCAGACGAGCCCAATCCAGTTCAGTTGAGCCCTGCAGCCTTGTTAGCTCAGTAAAAGTTCATCACTGTATGTTACAGAGGTTTTATGTTTTTTAATGACACAGCATTATTGGGCAGTTGATAATTGATACAATACCCAAACTGATAAATAATCTCTTTGAGTGTGGAAAAACAGGGCTTGGAAACCCATAAGTCTAAGTCTTTGTGTATTACTGAACATCCTGCTGCTCACAAAAGAGAGCAACTTCAACTAATAGCAGAGAACGTGGTTTTGGACCAGTGGTATGTACCTGTACATACACACATGCTTACACATGCAGACTCCTCAAAGAGTCAGTGAAAGAGAATGTTAAAATGTCACCCATGGATAGACTTGAAAAGGGAATAGGATTTTCCCATGTTCACCTAACTCCCTATAATTCTTCAACAAAACTCTCCTAAGCCCCTAACACCCAGGTGTTAATTTTACCTTTTCTTTTATTTTCTAAGTTGTTTTTCAAGCTTTATTGAGGTATGATTGACAAATAAAATTGTAAGATATTTTAAGTATACAACATGATGATTCACTAGACCTAGACATTGTGAAAGGATTCCCCTCATTGAGTTGATTAACACATCCATCACCTCACATATTTACTTTTTGATTTTTAGTGAGAATATTTAAGTTCTACTCTCTTAGTAAATTTTAATTATACACTATAGTGTTATCAACAATAGTCACCATGTTATACATTAGATCTTCAGACCTTATTGATCTTATAACTGAAAGTTTGTACCCTTTTGCAAACCTCTCTCTATTCCCCTCATACACCGCCCCACCCCAGCTCCTTGCAACCACTTTTCTATTCTCTGTTTTTATGAGTGTGATTTTTAGAAAAAGATTCCAGATATAAGTGACACCATGCAGTATTTGTCTTTCTCTGTCTGGCTTATTTCACTCAGCGTAATGGCTCCAGGTTCATCCATGTTGTCACAAATGAAAGGATTTCCTTCTTTTTTAATGCTGAATAGTATTTCATTATGTATATCATATTTTCTTGATCCATTCATTCATTTATGAACACTAGGTTGTTTCTATTCCTTGGCTATTATGAATAATGCTGCAATGAACATGAGAGTACAGATATCTCATCAGGATAATGATTTTGTTTCCTCTGGATATACACCCAGAAGTGGGATTGCTGAATCATATGGTAGTCCATTTTAAATTTCTTGAGGAACTTTGGACTGTTTCCCATAGTGCCTGTGCCAGTTTACAACAGTATACAAGGGTATTCTTTTCTCCTTGCCAGCATTTATCTCTTTTAGTTTTGATAATAAACATCCTAACAGATGTGAGGTGACACCTAATTGCGGTTTTGATTTGCATTTTCCTGATGATTAGTGATGTTGAGCACCTTTTCATGTACCTGATCATTTGTATGTCTTCTTTGGAGAAATAGCTATTCAGGTCCTTTCCCCATTTTTAAATTGGGTTACTTGGAGTTTTTTGCTAGCGAGTTGTACAAGTTCCTTGTGTATTTTGGATATTAACTCCTCATCAGATATGTGGTTTGAAAATATTTTCTCCCATTCCATAAGTTGCCTTTTCACTTGGTTGATGGTTTGCTGTTCTGTACAGAATCTTTTTTAGTTTAATGTAGTCCCACTTGTTTATTTTTACTTTTGTTGCCTTTGTTTTTGGTGTCAAATCCAAAAAATTATTGTCAAGACCATTGTCAAGGAGATTATACTTTATGTTTATTCTAGAAGTTGTATTGTTTCAGGTCTTTCATCTAAGTCATTAATCCATTTTGAATTGATTTTTGTGTATGGTGTGAGATAGGGGTCCAGTTTCATTCTTTTGCATGATTGAAGAGACTATCCTTTCCCCCATTGTATATTCTTGGTTTCTTTGTTGTAAATTAATGGACCATACACGTGTGGATTTATTTCTGGACTCTATTTTGTACCATTGATCTATATGTCTGTTTTTATGCCAATACCATACTGTTTTGATTATGGCTTTTAATATAGCTTGAAATCAGGAAGTGAGTTGCTGCCAGCTTTTTCTCAAGATTGCTTTGTTTATTCAGGGTTTTTTGTGGCTCAATTTTAGGGTTTTAGGATTGTTTTTTCTACTAATGTGAAAAATGTCATTTAAATTTTGTTAAGTATTGCACTGAGTCTGTAGATTCCTTTGAATAGTACTGGCATTTTAACAATATTAATTCTTCCAATCCATGAATGTGGAATATTTTTTCATTTACTTGTGTCTTTTTCAATTTCTTTCATCAGTGTCTTATAGTCTTCAGTGTACAGGTCTTTCACCTTCTTGGTTAAATTTATTCCTAGACATTTCATTCTTTTTGATACAATTGTGAATGGGATTGTTTTCTTAATTTCTTTTTCTGAGAGTTCATTTTTAGTGTATAGAAATGCTACAGATTTTTGCATATTGATTTTGTATCCTGTGACTTTACTGAATTCATTGACTACTTCTAACAGTTTTTTTGAGGTCTTTAGGATTTTCGATGTATAATATCATGCCATCTACAAATAGCGTCTATTTTAGTTCTTTCTTTCTTATTTGAATGCTGTTTTTGCTTTTTATTGCCTAATTGCTCTGGCTAGGACTTCTAGTACCATGTTGAATAAAAGTGGCAAGAATGGCCATTCTTGTTTTGTTCCTGATCTTAGAGGAAAAGATTTTAGCTTTTCCCCATTGACTATGATGTTAACTAGGGGCTTGTCATACATGGCTTTTGTTATGTTGAGGCACATTCCCTTGATACCCAGTTTTTTGGGAATTTTTTATCACAAAAGGATGTTGAATTTTGTAAAATGACTTTTCTCCATCTATTGAGATGATTGTATAATTTTTATTCTTTATCTTGTTAATGTGGTGTATCACATTGATTGATTTGCAGATGTTGAAACATCCTTGCCTCCTTGGAATAAATCCCACTTGATCATGATGTATAATCATTCAACATATTGTTGAATTTGGTTTGCTAGTATTTTGTTGAGGATGTTCATTGGGGATATTTTCCCGCAATTTTCTTTTCTTGGAGAGTCCTTGTCTGGTTTAGATATCAGGGTAGTACTGGCCTCATAAAATGAGTTTGGAACCATTCCCTCCTTTTCTATTTTTTGGAAAAGTTCAAGAAGGATTGGTGTTAATTCTTCTTTAAATGTTTGGTGGAGATCACCAGTGAAGACGTTTGGTCCTGGACTTTTGTTTTTTAGGAGACTTTTGATTAATGATTCAATTTCTATACTAGTAATTAGTCTGTTCTGATTTTTTATTACTTCATGTTTCATCTTGGCAGGTTTTTTGTTTCTTGGAATTTATCCATTTCTTCTAAGATGCCCAATTTGTTAGCATATAATTATTCATAGTAGTCTCTTATGATTTTTGTATTTCTGTGGCATCAACTGTAGTGTCTCTTTTATTTATTTGAGAGCTCTCTCCTCTTTTTTCTTCATCTACCTAAAGTTTTGTCTATTTCATTTCTTTTTAAAAAACCTAGGTCTTAGTTCATTGATATTGTCTATTGTCTTTTTAGTCTCTATTTACTTCTGCTCTGATCTTGTTGTTTCTTTCCTTCTACTAACTTTGGCTTAATTTGCTCTCCTTTTCTAGTTTCTTGAGGTGTAAAGTTAGGCTGTTTATTTGAGATATTTTGTTTTTCTTAATGTGGGCATTTACCACTATAAGCTTCCCTCTTAGAACTGTTTTTGCTGCATCCCATAAGTTTTGGTATGTTGTGTTTCTATTCTCATTTGTCTCAAGATATTTTTTTCTTTCTTCTCTGACCCATTGGCTGTTCAGGAGCATATTATTTAATCTCCACATATTTGTGAATTTTCTAATTTTCTTCTTGCAATTGACTTCTAGTTTTATACCATTGTGGTAAAAACATCAAAAAGATGCTTGATATGATTCCAATTCTTAAATTTAGTAGGACTTGTTTTATGGCCTAACATATTATCTGTCCTAGAGAAAATTCCGTATTTGTTTGAGAAGAATGCATTTTGCTGCTATTTGATGGAATGTTCTGTATATGTCTATTAGGTTCATCTGTTTAATGTGTAATTAAAGTACAATGTTTCCTTATTGGATTTTCTGTTTGGATAAACACCATTGAAAGTGAAGTGTTGATCCTCTGGTATTATCATATTGTTATCTAGTTTCCCCTTTAGATCTGTTAATATTTTCTTTGTATATTTAGGTGTGCCTATGTTGGATACATAAATACTTACAAATGTTATATCCTTTTAATGAATTGACCCCTTTCTCATTATGTAATGACCTTCTTTTGTTACAGTCTTGATTAAGGTTTATTTTGTCCGATACAAATATAGCTACCACTGTTTTCTTTTGATTTCCATTTTCATATAATTTATTTTTCTATCACTTCACTTTCAGTCTTGGGTTCCTTAAAGATGAAGTGAGTCTCTTGTAAGTAGCATGTAGTTTGGTCTTATTTTATTTATTTTTTAATCCATTTAGTCACTGAATGTCTTTTGACTGGGGAATTTAGTCCATTTATATTTAAAGTAATTATTGATAGGTTTGGACTTACTATTGCCATTTTGTTCATTGTTTTCTGGTTGTTTTGTAATTCCTTTCTTCCTCTATTTCTCTCTTCCTTTGTGATTTGATGACTTTCTCTAGTGGTATGCTTTGATTCCTTTTTCTTTGTTTTTTGTATATCTACTATAGGTTTTTGCTTTGTGGCTCCTGTGAGGCTTACATAAACATCTTATATTTATAACAGTATTTTTAAAGCTAGTAAGACTTAATTTTGAATACATACAGAAGCTCTATATTTTTACACTCTCTTTCAGTATTTTATGTTTTCAATTTCATCTTCTTACATTATGTATTCATTAACAAATTATTGTAGTGATATTTATTTTTTTAATACTGTTTCTTTCAATCCTCATTCTAGAGTTTAAGTGATTTACCCACCACCATTATATTAGAGTGTTCTGAATTTTACTATATATTTACCATTACCCATGAGTTTTATACTTTTATGTTTTCCTGTTACTAATTAGCATCATTTTATTCAGGTTGAAGAACTCCTTTTAACATTTCTTGTAAGGTCAATCTAGTGTTGATGAACTCCTTCAGCTTTGTTTGTCTGGAAAACTCTATCTCTTCTTTAATTCTGAAGGACAACTTTACCAGGTAGAGTATTCTTGTCTGGCAGATTTTTCTTTCAGCACTTTGAATATATCATCCCACTTCCTTATGGCCAGCAAGGTTTCTGTTGAAAAACATTGTTAATAGTCTTATGGGGGTTCCCTTGTACAACACAACAAGTTGCTGTTCTCTTGTTGCTTTTAAAACTCTCTCCCAGTCTTTAATTTTTGACAGTTTAATTATGATATGTCTCAGTGCAACTTTCTTTAGATTCAACTTACTTGATAATTTATGGTCTTCCTGGATCTGAATATCTTTATCTTTCCCCAGGTTAAGAAAGGTTTGGGCCATTATTTCTTTAAGTAAGTTTTCTGTCCCTTTCTCTCTTCTTTTTCTGGTACCCCTAAAATGTATATAAATGGTCCATTTGATGGTGTTTGATAATTCTCTTACACTATCTTCACTCTTTTTCATTTTTTCTTTTTGCTCCTCTGATTGGATGAATTCCACTACCCTGTCTTCGAGTTCACCAATCCTTTCTTCCAATTTAATATAGCCTGTTGTTGAATCCCTCTATTAAAATTTCAGTATGGTCATTGTACTTTTCAGCTCTGTGATTTCTGTTTGGTACTTTTTAATATTTTCTACCTCTGTGTTGAAATTCTCATTTTATTCATTCATTGCTCTCCTGACTTCACTGAGCATTTTATAACCCTTATTTTGAACTATCAGGTAAATTATTTATCTCCATTTTATTACGATGTGTTTCTGGAGATGTCTATTGTTCTTTTGTTTTAACTTATTCTTCTGTTTCTTCATTTTCCTGGACCCTCCGTGTTGGTGCACCACGTTGGTGCATTAGATAAAACAGCCACCTCTCCCAGTCTTGACAGAGTGGTCTTGTGTAGGAGATGAACATCATCAATTAACCCAGCCCAAGCTCCTAGTTGTCTGTCAAACTTTTGTGATTGTCCAAGCTTCCTTCTTTGTTCTTAGTGGCTCCCAGTAGTTGAGGGTATGTCAAGATCCACTAGTTTCCCAAAGGGGAATATCACAGTCAGCATTTAGAAGCAGAAGTTAATCTCATTCCAGGGAGAAACTGGGAGATAAGCCTTTCTGTCTGTTCCCTCTGTGCTGGGCCTGGGTGTATAGTTGCAGGAGGAGGGGGGGTGTGATCCTTAGAAGCAGAAGAAGGAACTGCTTCTTTGTTTGCCACGGTACTGTGGGTCTGTGAATTGTAAGCCCTATGTCTATCAGAGCCAGGTGAGAAGTGAGAAGATAGGAGAGGTGTCCACCAGCTTCTCTAGTCTCCAGGGAGGATCACAGCTAAATTAGAAGACTGACTCCTAGGCAACAGATTTTAAAGTATGCAGATGAACTTCTTTCAGGGAAAGATTGAGAGATGGATGAGCCTTTTTGCCTGCTTCCTCTGTGTTCCTGGGAGGAATAGCTGGTTAAGAAATGCTTTTTTGTTTACTGTACTCTTGTGGGTCTCATGGGCAAGAGCCTGGTTGGCTTTGAAGCTAGGTATTTCGAGAGCCTATCCCTCAGTTGGGAGTCTTAAAGTTGAGGTGCTAAATGTGGGGTTCAAACCCTTCAATTATTAGGGAGAAAGTGGGAGTTCAGCATTCTCTCCTGATTGAATGGTGCTGTGCCAGGGATGGGGTTTATGGTGATAATGTATCTCGGCCTTTCCTTCCTGTTTCAGTGTGGGTATTTTTTCATTCATCCAATGTGTCAGCATTGCTTAGCTAGTTTCTGGATCCCCCTTAAAGGAAATTGCTCTGTGTGTAGCTGTATGTTTGGTGTGTCCATGGGAGGAGGGGAGCACAGGAACCTCCTATGTGCCATCTTACCTTATCTTCATTTTACCTTTTCTAATGCTGTCTTTACTCTTCCTCTTCTTTGCTGTTGATAATTGTCGCACTATTTTCTTCTTGTCTTAACCCCTTTTTGGTTCTCCGTATCTGTATTATATGCATTAGCCTTTGGTTTTATACAATTATATATCAGACTGCAATGAGTCTACATCTTAATTGTTTGATTTATCTACAAGTTCCTTACAGGAAGTTCATGGTACTGAATGCTTGCACAGTGCCTGGCACATAGTCAAGGCTTCACATCTATGTGTGCCTCTGTTGAAGTAGGACTGGAGATGTACTGGTGAGATTTAATAAAGTATTGCCAATTTCTTCTCTCTGAGTGAAAGATTCAAGGTTGCTAAGCTATCTCTTCCCAGAAACGTCTTTAAGAACCATGTTGTAGTTGCTTGTTGATCAAAGTTGCTTTCACTGTGTTCACGCCTGAAGGCAGACAAATAATACCTATTCATTCAGCCAAATATTTAATAAACACTTAATAAGCCCCTTCTATGTAAGAAGATCCTATTATCTAAGTATAAATAGCAGAAGATAAAGACTTCTGAGAATAAATTCACTAAAAATCAAACATCAAAATTTCATAAGAGTGAAGGAAATAAAAAGGTCTCATTGGGTCTATATCTTGAAAAAAGGGACAAATAATTTATCTTACATTTAGCAAAATATCAGTAATAAACACAACAATTCACTAACTCTTAGAATGAACAAAGAATGAAGCGAGGGATAGGATTTTTGATATAATTTTTTTCAACAACATCTCTTTCCTAACCGTTGACTTTTATTAAAATGCCACAGAAAAGTCACTTTTGGAGTGAAAATATTTGAGAGCTTCATCAGTTTCTCCAAAGATATCTATTAATTATTTGACATGTAAATCATTAGTTTGAAACACTGTTCCTGACATCATTTATTGTTGGTTTCCTCTTTGTTCATTGTTAAGTGGTCAAATTCTGAAAGACCCCTTAAGTCTTTTTTTTTTTAACTTTTTATTTTACATTGGGGTATAGCCAATTAACAATGCTGTGATAGTTTCAGGTGCACAGCAAAGTGACTCAGCCATACATATATATGTATCCATTCTCCCTCAAACTCCCCTCCCATCCAGGCTGCCACATAACATTGAGCAGAGTTCCCTGTGCTATACAGTAGGTCCTTATTGGTTATCCATTTTAAATATAGGAGTATATACATGTACCTGTAGATCCCAAACTCCCTGACTATCCCTTTCCCCCATCCTTCTCCCCTAGTAACCAGAAATTCGTTCTCTAAGTCTGTGAGTCTGTTTCTGTTTTGTAAATAAGTTCATTTGTAACATTTCTTCTTAGATTCCACATATAAAGGATACATATGATATTTCTCTTTCTCTGTCTGACTTACTTCAGTCAGTAGGACAATCTCTGTGAAAGACCCTTAATTCTTTAAGTTAAAGTCTATTTTGTCTGATATAAATATAGGATTTACCTTTGGTAGTTGGATTCTAAAATCTCTCTCCTATTAAGCTATTCTTTTAAAAAAATTGAAGTATAGTTGATTTACAATATTATATCAGTTTCAGGTATACAGAATAGTGATTCAGGATTTTTACAGATTATACTCCATTAAAAGTTGTTACAAGATAATGTTTATATTTTCCTATGCTATGCAATATATCCTTGTTACCTATATATCTTATACATATTAGTTTGTATCTCTTAATTCCGTACCCCTAACTTGCACCTACCCACTTCCCTCTCCCCTCTGGTAACCACCAGATTGTTTCCTATATCTGTGAGTCTGTTTCTGTTTTGTTATGTACATTCATTTGTGTTATTTTTTAGATTCCACACATAAGTAATATCATGCAGGATTTGTCTTTCTCTGTCTGACTTATTTCACTAAGCATAATATTCTCTAGGTCCATCCATGTTACTGCAAGTGGCAGAATTTCATTCTTTTTCATGGCTGAGTAATATTCCAGTGTATTTATATACCACATCTTAAGCTATTCTTGAACATGGGGTAATGTTGTTGATGGAGATATAAAATTTGCTTCACTTATAAAACCACTCATCATTTTTTGCTCTGGCGGATACTGCTTATCAATTGGGACAGTGTCTCAGCTCATATTTGGGCTAAGATTTCTTAAGACGATTCTCTAGGCAACCACGGCCAACTGATCAGAGCTGACATGATGATGAGATGTACTCTAATTCCTTTTGCTTTTATAGTTTGTACTTCACAGCTAACTTTTGATATATATTCTCCCTTTTGAGTTTTAGTAGCATTTGATAATGTAGCACTTGATTATATTGTTACATTATTCTCTTTTTGGATTCATACGATTTAAACGTTGTTTCTCCCAAACAATGAGCCCAGAGTACTTGGACTGTGTTTTATGCCACTTTGTAACCTTCTCAATGTCAAAATGGATACAGACTAGGTGCTCAATAAATACTTGGTTGATTAATTACCTAAGGAATTAGGATTAATCACATAAAGGATTCCTTGGTTGATTAACCCAAGGAATCCAATATAATGGAAGGCTAGGAAAAGTTTTGCTTACATGGAGCTAACAAAGGAAAGCTTTGGACTGTGGATCGTTTAAGTCAACCTGCAGCCTTTATTTACCTGTTCAGAGTTTGCGAAGACCTCTACTGTAAGCACTGGAGCGTACTGACAATTAGATGTGGTCTTTACCTTCACGGAGTTTATGGTTCAGTACCAGAGACAAGAGAAATATGTATAATCATCAGAGCTGTAGAAATATATAAGTGCCTGGAAGGGAAAGAATTAAGATGGATGGAGTGGGCTAGCTTAACAGCTGCACACTTCACAGTGGAAAGTGGCAGTGAAATGGACAGTTATTTCATGAATCGGCCCTCTGAGAGTGTCAAAAAGAAATTTAATGCCATTTGAGTAGAAAATCTTCTGTTGAATTCACAGTGTCATATCTGATGGACCTTTGACTTTACATGAAATTACTGATGCATGAGTATAGTAACATTTTCACCTTGAGTATTCCCTTTTTATTCACTCATCCAAGCTTGTCATAAATGTTTCCTTGGGCATTCATGTTTTTTTCATGTTTGTTGGCACTGATTTTCTAGCAATGGAGCATCTTGGACTGAATGTGTCCTTCAACTGTGGCCTCTTAAGCCTGACCCATTTGATAGTCTTCAGTTTGTGAAGAATTTCACCTGCCCTGCTCCACCCAGATTCTCTCTCATGAGGACCACTTTCAATGCAGAGAGCTGGTGGTACCTGGGAATTTGCATCCCCTGTGGGTCAGCCTATGACTGACTGGTGTGTGAAAGCCCAGATCCCTTGACTCTTGTAGGAACTCACTCACTCTTAGGCATCTCCCCACAGGATTAGAACAAACCTGAGACTTTATCTGAAGTTGTATTCTTATGTACATTCTTTCCCTTTCCTGTCCTGTTTCCCCCGCTTTCTTGCCAGTTTCTACTGGGAGCAGTTTCTTAATCAATCACTTACACATAAACTTCACGCCAGGGTCTGCCTCTGGGAGCTCCAACCTAACACAAGTGGTACTCCTCAAAGTGTGATCTATAGGCTGGGAGACTTCTTAAAACAGCAGATTCCAAATCCCCACCCCAGATATTCTAGAACAGAATCTTGGGGGACTGGCCAGAAGAGCTGCTTTTATAACAAGGTCCCCAAGTGAGCTTATACATTTTTTCTTAGCTATAAAATATTGATTAGTGAGTACTAAACAAAACTAAGGTTTCGTTTATTATAGGGTTGATTATTTTAAGCAACATACATCAAATATTTGGGGATGGGATTAGTAAGGTGAGATATAAATGTCCTCTAACCAATCTGATCCTGGGGTCTGTTAAATGATCAAAGGACCCAACTCCAGATTTAACACTGATGTTCCTCACTGATGGCATTTTTATTTTGTGTCTTGTCTGTGCATAAATCTTAGAAACATTATTTTTCCCTTTGCAATAGTGATTGTTTTTTTCAGAGAGTTCACTCTGGAAGCCACCAAGTTCAGTGGTTTTCTATTTTATCTTATTTTTAAAATTTTTTAAGCAATGAAACCCTTGAATGGAAAGAATAGGCAGAAGTCGATAAGCAACACAGAGTTGCATTTTTTAATGCAGGTGGGGAACCTAGGACCTCACCTGCTCCAATTCCTTCACATGGTCCTAGGGCTACAGGAAGCATAATTGGAAAACAACTGGCCAAGTCCCAAATTTCACTTTACAGGTGGATTAACCAAAGCCCCAAGAGGTCAGGAACTTGCCCAAGATGAGGTAACCGGTGTTGAGTGGTACCCGGTATGAAATGCAATTTTCCACATTCTCTGATCAGAGCTGCTTCCACTAACTCCTGTTAGTTATTGAAAGGAGGTTAATTATCCTGTTATCTCAGGGCCCTGTTAGAATTCTTTTTGAGTGGAAAAGAAATAGATGGGCTTTTTTTTTCTACTAGGTTGCTTGCTTGGTACTCTTGTGGACTCAAATTTGGGGACTGCAAAGTGGTTTCAGCTTGTTTGATCTATTTACAAGAGTACTAAACTACTCTAAAAGCATCTGCATGACGTGTTTTTTTTTATTTCCTGGTGCAGTAGAAAACTTATATGAACCCAGCCTTTAGAACTGTATGAAAATAGTTAACTGGGACTAGGGCATAGGAAGGAGAAAAACCCAACAGCAGGAATAACTAAGAAATACTTCACTTATTTGTCAGAGCAGCTGATCTCAGAGCCCATTGTTTCCTGTCAGTTAGCTGTTTCTCCTAATGTCCTAGCGGGATGCGTCTCCGTCCATGTTTCTCATTCTTTATCCGACTTTCTACTACAGAGAAAAGTCACATTGGGTCAGCCCTGAAGAGAGCGTCCCTGCTGCTTCACTGTAGCTTTCTCTGATCATTAGCCAAACGAGGGGACGTCTCCCTTGCCATAAGCTGCTGGAGGTTCAGATGGGCTGAATTTTACACAATAGCTTCATTCCTGAAACAAACAATTCAACGAGGTACTCAGGGATGAAGAAACAGTGTCTCTCTCGGCTGACTCGGGATGGGGGCGGCTGACTCGGGATGGGGGCGGCTATTGTCGCTGGGGGCAGGGAAGATGGCAGTCAGGTGAGGCTTCAGGAAGCAGGAACGGGGTCTAAGGCAGCTCTGGATCTTGGTAGGGTTTTCAGGACCTTTCCTCAGGTCCTTGGATGTGCTACCCACTGGGTCTGTGCTTTTCCTGGACTCTCCCCACTATTCCTGGCCTTGCTTTCTTTCTCCTCCCTATCTTCATCCTTGCCCTGCTTTGTACCTTTCCTCGTGGTACCCACTTCCTCATGACTTTGTCTCTCCACGTGGCTCTTCAGGGTACAGCCTCTGCTCACAGCTTTGACTCTTCAATCCCAATTTTTGGAAATAGAGGTCTATTTCAACACAGAACTTGCTCTTCAAAGAAGCCCTCGGCGAAGTAAGAATCCCTTTGGAAACCAAACATTATCTGCTTGTGGAGTTAATCATTTTGAGGTGGCTTGAAGCAGTACACATGGATATGCTAAAGAAATCTTGGATTGGTGGTTGCCAAGGGGGAGGGGGTTTGGGGAGGGATGGAGTGGGAAGTTGGGGTTAGCAGTTGTAAGCTTTTTCTTTTTGGCGGTACGCGGGCCTCTCACTGCTGTGGCCTCTCCCGCTGCGGAGCACAGGCTCCGGACGCGCAGGCCCAGTGGCCACGGCTCATGGGCCCAGCCGCTCTGCGGCATGTGGGATCTTCCCGGACCGGGGCACGAACCCGCGTCCCCTGCATCGGCAGGCGGACTCTCAACCACTGCGCCACCGGGGAATCCCAGCAGTTGTAAGCTTTTATATACAGAATGGATAAACAGCAAGGTCCTATTGTATAGCACAGAGAAATATATTTAATATCCTATGATAAACCATAATGGAAAAGAATATATATATAAAGAATGTATATATGTGTATAACTGAATCACTTTGCTGTACAGCAGAAATTAACACAACATTGTAAATCACCTATACTTCGATTTAAAAAAAATAAAGAAGTCTTGGAGAGATCTAGAACATGAGAGTCAAAGTGCCTGAGTGCCTGTGTAATTGGGATGCAGAAGAGACTGCTGAGGGGGGTCTTCAACAAAGGAAGTGAGGGTTCAAGAATAAAAATCCCTGGATGGAGAGTCAGGAGACGTGGGTTCTAAAACTAACTCCCGTGGGCTTCGTAAACTGTGAAGATGTTACTAGCTGTTCTGTACAAATTCTGTGTAAGGAATGAAAGGTGGACTTCCTACTTCCTACTTCCTCTTATCTTTCTCTTCCCCCCATGCCTGTCTGTAATGATGAACATTTGTTCCATCACATCGTGAGAGCAGCTCTCACATCCCTAACTCTGCCACACTGAAAAGATTTTCCAACTGATTACTCCTTGGGTACCAAGTGCCAATCACTTGAGAAGTCTCAGATGAGGCATCCATTAGAGCAGACAGAGGCTGATTCATGGCTCTTAAAAGATTGTCCACCCACACGAGCAAGCCTTTTCTGTGAGAAGAATTCATTTGAAAGAAACACACACACACACACACACACACACACACACACACACACACACAAAGAGTGCAACTATTCCCTTGGCCTAAGCTTTGGTCTTTTCTCTTTTATGGAGGCAAAAGTCTAACCCAAGATACAAGAGGTCTGGAGAAGACCTTCCTTCATCTCTCAGCTGCTGGATTTTGATAGAAGCCTGGTTTTTACTTCCTGATCCTAGAATAACTTTGTTGCTACATCCAGGTGTGGGACTTGAATTTATTCATCCTGTGAATTACTGGAGGTTGTATAAAAGGAAAATTCACTGAGCATCCCTAAGAGATGGGGACTGATGCTGTGAATAGGTTACTCTGGAGGACCTTGAAGCTTAGTGATAAGAGGGAGGAAAAAAAGAGTGTGGGGACCACAAAACCCAGAACAGAGAAATGGGTTTCCTCTTTATGAGACAAAACAGCAACAGGCTTCACGGAAGGTGGAGCAGGGAAGCATTCTGTAGTTTGCTGATGCCTCCTTTCATTAGCGAGAGGCGAGCTCCCTCAGCCTGGAAGAGTGCCAGCCAGAAGGAAGAGGTCAACTTGAGGCCTCAGCTTTGTCCAGCTCTGAGCAAAGTCAGGCAAGGAACTTCACTGTTGCAAAGATCTTCAAGGTCACTGTCTCCACTCCCTATTTGACAGAAACAGAAAAATAAAGGGACATCTCCAAAGCCATGTACACATCTGTGGTGGAGCCAGGGCTAGAACCCTACAAGCTGCCTCCTACTGAGAATGAGTTTTTGCTGTAGATTTGAGAAGGACACATCTCTGAGTCAAGAACCCAGGGAAAGAATCAGTCCCTCTTGGCTGAGTCATTATAAAGGAATAAGGGAACAAATGTCACAAGAACTCCAAAGCATCAAGTTGCATTTTTTTCCAGCCCTCCAATCAGATGTGATGGTGTGGAGGCAGCCCAGAGCTTTGCTGCAACATGTCTTGTTAGCTATACAAGTAAAGTTTTAAAGCAGTGTGAATGCCAAGAGCGCTGAGTAAAATCATGTTCTCAACTTTCGATGGCTTCAGTCAAAATGTGAAGTAGGTTCAAACTAATGTCACAAAAAAGGGGACTTTGTTGGCAATGCAACCAAACTAAGATAAAGGTTAGAGGTCCATTTGTGCCTCAGAGATGACTGGACATCAGAAATCACATGGGCCAGGATGTCTTCAAGCCAACTCTGCATGACAGATTTATTTTATCAGAGTAGTTTTCCCATAGTCTCTGACTCCTCCTAATCTCACATCTCAAGTCCTCATCACTGAAGAAAACTTAGAATTCCTCTCCTAGCTCCAGACTGAAAAATCCCAGGTAGGTTTGCCCAATGTGGGTGACTTGCCTGTGTCACTTCTTTGATGAGCCTTATCTGGACCAGCCCCTAGCAGAGGGGTGCTGTTGATTAGGGAGCTTCTATCATTTCTCACATCTCCTCAGTGTTCTCGTGTTTCCAGAGCCCTTCCTTTCTGAGGAAGGCTTCATAATTAAACATTAGAACTGGGGTGTGGAAAAGATTCCATTTTTCATGTCATTTGTGGTTAGTTGCTAGAGACTACCCACAGGTCTGACTTGAAGAAGTCTATGACCAGCAAGAGGCTCAGTGCAGTGATTGATTAGTAATGTCTTCCACAGCCTGGGAAGGTGGAACAACAGCACGCGTGCCACACATTTGTCATCTTTGTGTAAAGGACCTTAAAGCCACCCAACCCAAACTAGGGGCACAACGTGCACCAGATAGGTCCTTGCCTTCAGAGTCAAGTGAAAAAGACAGATAATTAAGAGATTAATTACAACAAAGGGACAAGAGCCAACACTATTGATATGAATAGCAAAGGGAGCTAACACTGGAGAATGAATCATGTATCTTGTGGCATAGACACACTCTGATTATCTACATTTATTTGAGGGAGGAACAGAGAAAGAACTATATTATTTCTATCTTTTTTTCCTCTAACATATTTACATGACTAATTATGGTTTTCTCAGATCGGTACTGAAATGATAATGCATTGTCCAAACATAGCAACCAGGTCAGAGTTTATGTAGAAGTTCTCTCTAAGAGATGAGGGAGTGCCAACCCCCTGCGCTTATTTTCTATAAATGAACCGTTTGGAGTTACTGAGTTACTGCACACATTTCAAATTTACATTTTAAGTAGTACTCTAATGAAGTGGTTAAAGATGTGAGGACCGTGGCATTATAACTTGACAAATTGGCTCCTCCCCCATCAGAAATCAGACGTGGGACCTTGAGAACTCACTGGATTCTTGAGCCTAAGAATCCTTATTTGGTGGTTACTTTGATAAAGTAGCTGACATGGTTCAAGCCCTTCACACAGTGTCCGGCACATACGTGAGCTCAAGAAAGGATGGTGAGAGAATGTCAAGTCATCAATAAGTCCATGTTTAAGAGAGTAGGCTCTTCAAAATCTATCAGATATATAAACCATAGGCCCAGACACCCAGCTTCATATTATCTCCGGTAGTAAATCTATTGCTGAGCCTGGGTTTGATGTCTTCTTACTCAGAATCTGACTTTTGTAAGCTCAGGGAAGAGATCAAGCAATTAGTTTCCAATCTGCAGCCACAGTGGAGAGGTAGGAGTCCATCCTGGTCAAATCTGTCCTTGTACTTTGGCCCTGTCATGAAAACTCATGAATTCTGGCTGGTTGGCGGCGAGGTGCTGGACCATCTTGGGGGGCCACAGCTCCCAACGCCCACCACACCATCCAGGCTGAGTGCAGATCTCCCAGGCGTGAAGAGGGTGAAAGGTGGGTAGGCAGTGGGATGGTTGACATACTGTGCGATGCACACAGGCCAGAGCACATCCCCCCTGGGCTTGGCCAAAACCACAATGTATTTTCCCCTTAAATTTTTAAGCCCATGTGTGTTTTGGGGGGAATTTAATCTCCTTTTTTAAAATTCATTTTCATTCATTTTCACTTAGCTCATAAAAATGTTTCTAAAGAGATGGTGTATGGGCAAGAATACATTTTTTTAAAAAAATTCTTTTTCTCCTTCTTCCTCTTTATAAGTCTTCTTTCTTAGGAAAAGAAATTAATTCCTGCCTCAACCCCACCCTTTTTATTTATCTAAATATTTAAGACCATATGTCTGAGCTTGCTTGGAAGTTAGTATCCATTGATCTGAATAAGTGCTAAGTGACTTCTTCCAGGGCAAAACCTGAAGCAATTGTTCTATTTCAACATTTGCTCTGTTGATGGCTTCACAGAGTACATTTAGGATAATGCTACTTATCACAGTGTAATATTAGTCATCTGGGTGACTCACACTGAGGGTAGGGTAGAGCAGATGGCTGGAAGGATGCTCTTTAACATAGAGTTTCTGGAAATTTGGGGTTAAAGTGCATGTCTTCAGACTCTGGAAGTTCTAAGAGGTTCTCCTACAGACATTGTAGCCCTGGACTCAGCATCCAAATTGGCACTTGTGACTGTCTCCTGGACCACTGCTTGGTATGGGGACCTGAAAATTGATCAGGGCACTCAGAATGCACGTGGAGGGACAGAGGGGGAAGACTGCACCCCGCCCCCCCCAGCCCCACCCTACCCACTGCAGGGAGTGGAAGGGAAGGAAAAATTGGGCAAAGTCCAATGTCTTTTTAACCCAGTAACCACACCCTCCAATAAATGTCATCCTTCAATTGCCTTAAAACACAACTTCTCCCCTCTCCATTGAGGAGGAGCTAGGAAGGGAGAGGCAGAAAACTGAGTGAAGGATGCCCATGACCCTGGCATAGGGGGGTAGAGAGGGTTCTCTTCTCCCTTGTGTCTGATGCTCTAGAGTGTTTTGGGTTTTTGTTTTTTTTTTTCCAGTGAAGACAAGACCACACTTCTTTTCTTCTCTCCTATCCTTCACAGCAGGTAGATCAGGGTTCCATAAATGAGGTCCTCAATTTGGTTATGTTGAATATCACTTTAGTCTGTCTCCTGGAAGATACAGGGAAGAACATGGGTTTAAGATCTGAGTCACAAATTTAAACCTGGGACTTGCGTTCTTTTCGTGGAGTACTTTAATTTCCAGTGGGTTGTTTTAGAGACGAACTCCTCCTTCAACTTGCTTTACTGTGAAATGGGGAAAGAATTCTGCACTATGATTCAGGAGAGCTGGACTGGAGAGCTGGCTCTGCCTGACCCAGTGGCTGGGTGATGGCAGCAAAACGCTTCATTTCTCTGGGACTCGTTTTCATTCTCTTTAAAACTGAGACCCTATAACCACAAAACTTTAAAAATCACCTAGCTCCATTTACCCCATTTTATAGATGAGCAAATGAATTAATAGACTACTTAGAAACAGAAACCTAGATCCTTTAGGAAATCAGTGAGCATAGCAGGTAGAGCATGGGCCCCCAGGTCAGATTGCCTGGGTTCAAATCTCACCTGAGTCAATTACTGGCTCTGTGACTTTAGTCAGGTTACTTAATCTCTCTGAGCCTCAGTTTCTTCATCTGAGGAACAGGATGACAACAAGAGTATGGACGACCTAGATTGTTAAGAAGACTCAATACACGGAAAGAGCTTGGAATAGCACGTGACCCATGGCAAGGAGTAAGTAACCATTAGCTTTGATTACTGACCCAAGATCATGCAATGCACCAACTATATTGACTCGAGATTGGAGCCCCATCTTCTGAGGGCCGCTATTCCCATTAGATTCATCTGGTGGAACACTTTTAAAAATACTTGTGTCTGGACCCCAGCCCACATCAATGAAACCAGAATGAGGAGAAGGGGCCTGGGCTTATGGATTTTTAAAAAGCTTCCCCAAGCAGTTCTAACAAGCCGCTAAGACTGAAAACTACTGCTTCACACTGTTGCCCTCAACCACGTCAGAGAATTTTTTTTTTTTGAGAATCAGGTACAATTTAAAAGCTTTATGGATCAAGGGTGTCATTAACTATTTGTCAAGGTCTTTTTCTTTCCTAAGGGGCTTAAGCTGCTTTCCACTGCTATTCTCACTTCAAGGATGTGAAAAATACATTTTTTTCCCTATTTCCTTCCTTCCCTGCAAGCCCCTGCTGGGGGGCTGAGCACAGGCACACTAAGACTTATTTCAGAAGAACCGGAACAGCCTCCCACCCACTATCTCCCCCTCCCCCCCTCCCCTCCCCCACCCACAGGAGAGACACATCTGATCCCTCCAGGCATTATCATTTTAATGTACAAAATGACATTACTCCGAAAAGAAGGGGTTCATAAATTATATCTGATTTTAGAAAGTTTTCCAGCCATTGTATAAATGACAGATCTATAAAAGAAGACTGAAAATGAATTTCAAATTAAAAAAAAAATAATTCTATGTTTTTGTGGCAAGCTTAAAAAAACCCTGGGAACAAAATGTTTCTGAGGAGGGTGATTCAGGAGCCCATGAAGCTGAACACTGCCAGGCAGGAGGTAGAGACTCAGACCTGGGGAGGAAGTTGGGGTCTGTCCAAGGTGGGAGATGGTCCCCAAGCTGATGAGCCCCGAAGCCAGAAACACAGCCCCGGAGGCCTGGGGAGGAACAGCTCCATTATCTTGTTGGGTGAAAGCAAACGCGTAGGGTGTGTTGGAAACGATGGTTTACAGATGCTGGGACAGGCCTGGAGGCCTAGATGCGGTTGATGGATGGAGTTACACCCTGAACGTCTCCACACATACATTCGCGGCTTGGATGTAGCAGAGTACAGCTGGGCAATGGTCTTCATCTATTTGCACCCCCAAATTTACATCAGGTCAGAGAAGCCTCTTGGGAGAAGCCTTATCCTGAATGGGGTCCTCCCCTCATTGAGGGGAGGTTCAGCTTGTCTGAAGCCTGGGGTGGTCCCCAGGGAGGCCAGGTTGCAAATCAGGTCAGGGAGGCCTCGGAGAGCGGAGGAGGGAGAAGCGAGGTGGCCAGTACCCCGAATCTGAAGGTTGGAGAGAAGAGGCCGCCATTGAAATCACAGGGGGCCGGACACCTTGGTGAAGTCCTGTAACGTCAGGGGCCTGGTGGGTCTTCAAAGGTAAGGAAGCTTTTTCCCGAAGCCAGGAGGCATCCTGGTTGCTGGCACTGCCAGGGGGATGGTGTACAGGGAGCAGTTACCCAATCCATGGCTCCATCTGCAACTCAGTCCAGGGTTTGAGGTGACGGAGTCCAGTAGGCGAGCTGCTATGTGTGGGGACATGGTCGCAGTGGTTGTGAAGTTCAGACAACAGAGGTGTCACCTCCCCACTCCGTGCAGCATGGGGATGGGTCAGGCACATGGAAACACTCCTAAGTGACTTAGAGACGCTAATAAACTAAACCAGAATTCCTGCTAGAAGAGTGGCGGCTGGGAAAGTCCTTGGCGGGCCGGTGGTTAGGACTCCGGGCTTCCACGGCAGGGGGCACGGGTTCGATCCCTGGTCAGGCAACTAAGACCCTGTATGCTGTGTGGTGTGGCCAAAAAAAAAAGACTGGGGGCAGTGAAAGCAGGAAGAGGGGGCTGTGAATTTGTAACGGGGGATTTAAAAAGTGCATAACCTCATTGTTTTCCATAAACTGATTACGTTTTGATGCCATCTACCAAGTTTCCTTCAATCTATTGGGTCTCTTCATTCATTCAACAAACATTAACCCCAATTCAGTGATAGGAACAGAAAAAACTGAGAAAAATTGAGGTGTTTCTTCATCTCCTGGGCAAAGTGGTCCCATATTCGGGCAGAACTGCTAGGAAGAAGCTCATAGGTTGTCACACTCTCCTTTCCTCAGCCTCCATCTGGGATGGCTTCTTTCTTCTCACCCCTGCATTCCACACCAGCCCAAGCCTTGGGTGATCACACCAGCACCTCCCTGGCTGGCTTTCAGTTTCTTCAAGGCAGGTGTCCTGCATTCCGGGCAGGCATCCTTTGACGATGGGGGTCTTCCTTAAAACAATTGCCAAGGACAAAAACAGTCTTAGGTTCTATGGAAAGAAGGCTATGAAGCCAAATCCATTTAAGAAATACTGTCTGGGGCTTCCCTGGTGGCGCAGTGGTTGAGAGTCCGCCTGCCTATGCAGGGGATGCGGGTTCGTGCCCCAGTCCGGGAAGATCCCACGTGCCGCGGAGTGGCTGGGCTGGTGAGCCATGGCCGCTGAGCCTGCGCGTCCGGAGCCTGTGCTCCGCAGCGGGAGAGGCCACAACAGTAAGAGACCCGCATACCGCAAACAAAAAAAAAAAAAAGAAAAAAGAAATACTGTCTGTTTCAGTCTCTTCTTGGAGTCTCTTCATAAACACTGACGGACATAAGACTTAGATGTTCTGGGGGTGATGGGGGCTTTACTTTTGTTTAACCCAGCACTCCCCAAGCCTGTATGGCCACAGAGGCAAATTTTTTCCCACAGCGCTTCTGAACATTGTCATATTCCTTCCTCTTTCCCCACCACGATCTTCATCTTCTTTTCATGTTTTATTTTTCTCCTTAAAGCTTAACACTTTCTGAAATCCAGTTTTCTGTACGTATGTGTGTATTTATTGACTATTCTATTTTCTGTTCTCCTTCACATTCCCATTAGAATTCAAGATTTATGAAGGCAGGGATATACATATATATACATATGTGTGTGCGTGTGTGTGTGTGTGTGTGTGTGTGTGTGTGTGTGGCAACTCTAGCAAACTATAAACTATAATCTAAACACTCTGAGGAGAGCAGAGGAGAGATTCTAATTCCTACGTGACCAATGAGGAGAAAAAGGTTCTGCTTTCACCCAAGTTTATGTGAAAGCATGGGCCCAAGGATATTTTCAGTACCATGGCGTACCCTACGTTTCATCCATAAAATCACAAGAGATTAGGAAGGCTGATGAGTAAGCCCATATATACCTGTATAGAGAGAGATATACACACACATACATACACACACACAGGGGCCTAAAACAGTGCTTCTGCTGTTCTATGTATTTATGGTGAGAACTTAAACACCCATGCTTCCCTCTGCCTGTGCTGAAAAATAATGGGACCAAGAAAAATAACATAGCTAGAGCTCCAGGAAATACCTGTTCCCATAAATCAACTAAATACTTTTCAAGGCCAGCAGTCTGCTCATTAAGGCTTGCGTCAAGATTCTCTTCTCACTCTACCCACCAATCTAAAATTGTTTTGTCATAAACCCTGCCTAGTTGCAGCCAGCTTCCTACCTTGTAAAACTCTCCCTGAAATCACCAAGCGCTGGCCTCAAGGCCAGAAGTCTGAAATCAAGGTGCTGGCAGGGCCACTCTCTTCTGAAGGCCCTTGGGGAGACGCTTCCTTGCCTTTTGTAGCGTCCGGTGGCTCCACGCATTCCTTGGCCTGTGACTGCATCACTCTATCTTCACTTGGTCTTCCCTTCTCCCTCTGTGTCTCTCCTCTGTATGTCTCTTATCATTGGACTTAGGACCCACCTGGATAATCTAATCTCAAGATCCCTGGTTTAATGACATCTGCAAAGACCCTTTCATTCTAAATAAGGTCGCCTTCACAAACTCCTGGAATTAGGATGTGGACTGACCACTTCGGGGGCCACCATTTACTCACTACTAACTTGTTAGAATTAACTACAATAATTCCTGAAGCATTGCTTTTGAAAGACATAAGATGCATTTTAGACGTAAGGGAGCATCACTGTTCCCGCAGTAAAGAAACAAAACCCCTTTACAGAATTCTCTTCCTTACTTGTAGTGTGTCAAGTGAAATTATTCAGAATTATTTCTCTCACTTTGGATTTCCACCTCTGGAATCGCCTTCTCATTCAAAACTTCTAACCACCTTCAGAGCAAAGCGTCCAGTCGGCATGGTCCAGGTGAAGCATGTGTTTGCAGCCTCGCGTTCCACCACACCCCACCGGCCCCACCAGCTGGGACTGTTGTAAACACAGCCTGGACCGTCCCGCCTCCAGGATTTTGCTCAAGGCTTTCCCTGCCCATCTCTCCCTTTTCGGTCTGTCCATCCATCAAGGACTCTAAAATAGTCATCCTCTGACGTTCTCTGCATCCCCTGACCTCTGCCTCCCAATTCCATTGTAAGGTTTAGTTGCCTTCTTTCAAGCATCATACTTTTCTCTCTCTCTCTAGTCACCAGTTCCACCCTGGTAATTTGCATATGTGTCAATCTTGTTCACCATCTGGAGATCAATGAGACAGAGATCCCACCTCCTACTTCTCCTCATGTGTTTTCCACTCCTTGTCACCTCCACCATCTTCCCTTCGTCCTCCTTCCCCTCCCACTCTCCCTCTTCCTCCTCTCTCCCTCCCTTCTCTTTCTCCTTGACCTGGTCCTTTATAATAAGTACCACTTTCCACCTGCTAGACACTTTACTTATATTATCTCATTTAATCCCAACAACAACTTACAACACACAGAAGCATTATCTCCATTTTATATGAGCCCATGAATCAATTGAGGTGTGTAACATTTATAACCACACGTAGAGTGATGAGGTCAACATTCACATCCCAACTTGCGGGGCGCCAGGTCCTCTGCTCATCCCAAAATACAGCCTCAAGCAAGATCAAGCGCCTTGCACACAGTGGGTATTATGCAAATGTGCACTAAATGAATGAACAGATGTTGACTCAGCAGTACCATTTAAAATAGCTTAAAAATAGCAGAGGAGGGTAAGAAAATCAGATCCTCTGAGCCCAAGCTATGTGCGCCTCGACAATTGCAGCAAAAGCATCTAAACAGCACGTTTGTTAGTGGTCTGTGGGTTAATTAGTAGGTGCATGCTTGCTTTGGTGGAAATGAGACCTCATTATCCTTTTTTATTTTGAGTCTGACATTTATGAAAGGTGAACAGATATCTTATAAGAGCAGCCAGCCACGGCAGGGCTCCTGCCTTGACAAAACTACATCTAATGCTTGTTTTCCTGGGAGTCTACATTGTTGGTTTTTTTGGCAAGACTTTTTTGAAAACATGACACTTGGGCTTGCAGATGGGAGGTGGCGATCTGGCAGCTCCAACAAAGCTGCAGAAGGGGAGGGGCTTCTCTCTGGACAGTGACCTCTCTGGCCCTGGCCCAGGGGCTGCTCTCCCACCTTGAGACCCTTGACTGGCTAAGGAGCAGGACACTGCTGCAAAGCCTGCTGGGTGCCCTCTATGTGCATGTCTGAATTTAGGAGGGGGTCAAGTTCAAAGGCCCTTGGGGCTTGAAGGGAGGGGGCAGATCAGACCACGACTGCCACTTACCTTTTGCCGCCTGGCTGGACCACCCTAGGACTTTCTCAGAAGAGTCTTCAGCTGTTTTTCTTCCCCAAATTGGAGCTTCCCTGTTTTGCTCTGAGCTTCTAGATAACTTTCCCCAAGGCGTGAGTTTTCAGAGCTAATGATAATGGTAAAAGTAGTTCACATTTACTGAGTATATATTTTGGCCTTTCTGAAGGCCGTGAATTCCCCCAGCAATGCCATGAAGGAAAAGAATTATGCCAGTGGTAAAGCTATAGTGGTCTCTTGATCTGGTGATATCCCTCATGTGAATACAGCTGTCAAAACTCATCCAACTGGGCTTCCCTGGTGGCGCAGTGGTTGAGAGTCCGCCTGCCGATGCAGGGGACACGGGTTCGTGCCCCGGTCCGGGAAGATCCCACATGCCGCGGAGCGGCTGGGCCCGTGAGCCATGGCTGCTGAGCCTGCGCGTCCAGAGCCTGTGCTCCGCAACAGGAGAGACCACAACAGTGAGAGGTCCACGTACTGCAAAAAAAAAAAAAAAAAAAAAAAAAAAAAACTCATCCAACTGTACAACTCAAATGGGTGTACTTTCTTGCACCTAAATTATACCTCCATAAAGTTGATTTAAAAATTATATGAACACTCATGTGTTCTTCCTGCATGCAGAGCTTCCTGGGCGGCAAAGCACGATTCTAAATGCTTTATGTGTGCTGTCCCACAGAATCCTCGCTACAGCCCTGTGCGGTTGGCGTTATCAATATTCCCATGAAGAAAGGGAGGCACAGGAAGGCTGAGAAGTTGCCCGAAGTCACATTGCTATTGAGTGGGACAGCTGGGATCTGAACCCACTAAGCCAGACTCTACTGCTTTCATGAGCTTTCCTGGGTCATGAAGCCCTTCGAGAAACTACTGGAAACGGTGGCTCCTAGAAATCCCAAGTTAGTAACTTCTGTCGTGGATAAAATGTCCTCATGAAAGAAGTAACTAGTGGTTTGTCTTGTCTGTCTGTCTGTCTTTGTTGATGTGTCCCTCGTGCCTGATACTTAATAGTGGCTCAATAAATCCATGTTCAATGGAGTGAATGGGCAGCATCTCAGGTGGCAGGGTAGGTAAGGTGGTTAATTTTATGTGTCAAGTTGACTGGGCTAAGGGATGCCCAGGTAGCTGGTAAAATGTTATCTCTGGATGCGTCTGTGAGGGTGCACTTTTCATGCATTCATTCAATGAATGCGCTATCAGGTAGGTACTGTTTTTCATTTCTATTTTGCAAGAGAGGAAAGTGAGGGATGGTGAGGTTAGGTAACTGGTCCCAACTCACACTTGGGATTGATGTTAGAGGTGGGGCAGACCCCATCTTTGGAGGCCACAATAATTAACTTGTCTCTTTCCCCAGGTTAAAGTCCATTGTGCCTTTTAGTCTCTGGGTGCTAAGCTGGGGGGTTACAGGAAAGAAGGGGCCCGCATGGAAAGGAAGATGGTCTAGAGTGGAAAAGAAAGCAGAGACCCCCTGAAGTCATTGGGGGCTCTGGGAAGAGTCTGAGTAACAGAGAAATCCTTAAGAGGAACTGAATCTGTGTTATTAGGAAGATCAAAACTAAGTGGCCGTTCCCTCGGATTCAAGCTTGGAAATTATCTTTCTCCACAGAGGAGAATTGAGGTATTGATTGCATTTATTTTCTCATGATACAAAAGGTAAATGAATCCTTTTAGCGCAGAAAACATTTTTTATTACATTCTGAGTAATTTCCTTTGAAAAAGAAAATCATTTTTTAAAGCCACTGGCACTAAAACAGGATTCACATCACCCCAACCCCCTCCCCACATCTTAGATGAGAAAGTGTGTCATTATTCTTGCATAATCTGATTCCCAATGATTCCTTGTTTACAGTTTGTTTTTGGTATTTCCTTATGTAGGCAAGAATTAATACACTCAGACATGAAAGAAATAAGCTAAATTATTTTTACTGCTTCTCTTTAGGACATACAATATGTCTTCTTTAAGTCTCAATGACATGCAAAACACAAATAAATACCTATGGAAACAAAGACAAATATCTGTGCAGCTGAGCGTGCCTCTGTTCTGCTCCCTGGATCCTACAGGGGGTTGGGCAGGTCTAGGACTCAGTCTGGAGCTGGTCAGCCCCATCAGATGCTAGCTCACCTCGGCAGGCATTGTCGGTGAGCCTCCCAGCTGAGCCGAAAGCAAAAGAAGCATCCAGATGTGCAGGCTGTCTGCACATCTGGGGAGGGTGGCTCCTCGTGGGGAAGAGCCCTAGCTATCCTCAGCCTTTTCCATTTCCTAACTAGAGAGCTGCCAGCCAACTGTGGGGTGGGCGAATAATCTGAAGATTGTTTCTGTGTGCTAATTTATCAGCTGGTTTATCAGAGGATGGAGCGTGATGTCAAAGCCCACTTGCCCCTTTTAAAAGCCTCCCAGGTTAGCACAGCCTCCTTAAATTTAAGGTTGATCCCACACTTCCACGACCCAGAGAGCAAGCACCTCCTTAAATGTACACCTTTACACCCTGGCCACCTCTTTGGCCTCAACCTCCTCTGAGCCCTGAGACTCCTCTATGTGTGAAGTGACTGCAAATTCATGTGTAAACTTCCTCTTTCCAGTACTCTTTTCCTGGCGATCTGAACACCTCACATTTTGCTCACTTACATTACAATAAACAGCTCTGTATATGTGATATCTGTTTAGAAACATGTTACCCTTTTTTAATTCTTGTGTCACCTATGACTCTTTTGTAGCCATCATTCTAAGAAAAACACGGAAGTTTTTTCATTTAATGCAGAGATGAAATAGATAGCGTATCTTTGGTAGGGATTAGCAAATGTGGCAGTAACAAGGCTGTAAAGTTTGACCTTATGAATCCGGAATATAATGGCCGCTGGGAACTTGAGGCCTCCTGTCTCCCTGGCCTGCTCTCTTTGAAGAGATGAACTGGCTTTATTTTCACTCCAACTCAAATAAAGTTTCTCCCTCATCATCTGTTGGTAGGTCTCAGGCTCAGAGGACAGTGGACCTTACACAGCTAGAGGCCATAGTGAAGCTGAATTGAAAAATGACAGCAGCTTACTGAATCTTTACCAGGTGCCAGCCCTGTTCTAAGCCATCCCTTACTTACTCCTTCCCCCCAGAACCAATCATCTGGGATCCAGGTAAGAAGGGCCTCTGATCTGGGCCCTGCGTGCATGCTTGAGTGTATTTGTACATATTCTACCCACTCCACTCTGGCCCTTTACAGTCTGTGCCTCTCCCCGTGGTGAGGACATTCTGAGTCAATGGATATGTCCATGTGGAACTCACGTCCCCTCTTCTAGACCACGCTCGGGGTGCCCAGACCACAGAATGTCCTGCCTACAGGCTGCACACACCTCTTTCCTGGGTCTGTCCTCTCAAAGTGGGATGTCCCACCAGCAAGTGCTCCCAGGTCTAGAAGTGGCTGTCCACTAGGGTAGGGGTGGGCTTGGGGTTGTGGGATGGATGGAGCAGGGAGAGGTAGATCACACGCGTGATGGCCCCTTGTATGCTCTTCCTTCAGCCCTGCAAATATTAAGAGTGGGACCACTCACCACACACTATGATGTTTTCTTATGGTTATCTCCATTTTGCAGAAAAGGAAGCTGAGACCCAGAAGGTCAACTAACTTCTCCAAATGTAAAAATTGAGTAAATGGGGGCGTCCAGATTTTATCTTGGACAGTACGGCTTCAGGAACCCCAGGTTTATCCACTGTTCCATGTCATACCCTTGAAGAGCTATGGTCTCACTCTTGAGATTACTGCCCCCGGTAATGCACTATCACAATCTAACAGGAGACTGTGACAGCTACCCCAGAGGGAGAAGTAGCTGTCCCTGAGGGCTTCTGGAGACCAGGCTCTGTATATATGTGAAGAAATTTATTATAATAAGATATCGGCTCACATGATTATGGAGGCTAAGAAGTCCCACCATCTGCCATTGCAAGCTGGAGACCCAGGAGAGCTGGTGGTATAGGTTGAAGGCCTGAGAATAGGAGAGCCAATGGTGAGATTCCATTGGGTCTGAAGGCTTGAGATCCAGGAGCACTGAGGGCAGGAGAAAATCTATTCTTAGCTCAACCAGTCAAGCAGAACTAACTCAACCTTCCTCTGCATTTTGGTTTCATTCAAGCCCTCAACACATAGGATGGTGCCCACCCATACTGGGGAGGGCCATCTTCTTTACTCAGTTCACCAATTCAAATGCTAATCTCTTCTGAAACACCCTTACAAATGCAGCCAGGGATAATGGTTAGCCAGCTATCTGGGTATCCTGTGATCCCGTGAAGTTGACACATAAAATTAACCATCACAAACAGTCAGAACAACCTTAGCCTTGAAGTAGGGTGCTGAAGGTCTACTACTTGCTTGATTGTGGGTTCATCCTGCAGGTCAAGGGGGACTGGTCAGTAGCTGAAAGGATGAGAGGGCACTAGGGGGACTCTGTGACTTCACCAAGTGTGGGACCTTCAATCAATAGTAAAGAATGAGATGAACTAGACCTAGACCTGCACTACTCACATATCAAGTACTCAATAGCTGCATGTGGCTGGCAGCTACCATGTTGAACATTTCCATTACTGCAGAAGCTTCTACCAGTGCACTGCCCTGGACAATCTTTGAGTGGCCTTTGTTAATATTACTGATGTTGAAAGGACAAGTTGTCAACCTTGGTGCCTTGCTTCCAAAAGTGAGATAATCTTTCTATGTATCAAAATAGGGTTATGGTTCTGTATTCAATATATTTGCAAATTTTGATTAAACAAGTTACACTGTGTTCTTGATTTTTTAAGTTTTTCATATGCTAACGTACATTTCGATTGTACAAAAGGGAGCCAGGGAAGGTCATGTTTTCCAACTTATTTGGACCATATTTTTCCTTTTCTCCCCCAAGTATTTATTGGGTCTGGTGCTCCCTCTATGAGTCGAACCAATCAGAAAATGCCTTTTCAGAGGATGAACGTGGAACCAAACGTATTGAAACTCTTGTTCTTGGGAAAGCCAGCTGCCATGTGAGAAGTTGGAGCACCCTGAGACCTGCAGGCTGGAGAGGCCACGTGTGCTCTGGTTGACACTCCAGATGAACTCCCAAGGGACAGTTACTCCACTGGACACGAGAGGAAGCTGCCTTGCTCCCTCCATCAAGCCCAGACATTCATTGAACACCTCTGTGTCATATCAGTTGCCGCCCAGAAAAATTATCCAACTACATGTTGCTCAAATTTCTGACCTAAAGAATCCAAGAAATAAATTAAAACAATGTCGCTGTAAGCCACTGAGTTTTGGCTTAAAACAATGCTCTTTCTGATGCAATGAAAATAACCGAACAGAATTTCTCCAGCAAGGAATTAGCAGAGTGAACATATCAGTCACCTATCTGTAGCCTAGAGTTTCTTTCCAGTCCTCCAAAGAAAAAACAAACCAAACAAAAATTACCAAATATTGATTGTTACAAAGAGGGAGCTGGACTCTGAAGGAAAAATCGTGCTAGGTGGCAAATCCTAAATGTATTAGTTATCTGCTGCTGCATAACAAATTACCCCCAAACTTACTGGCTTAAAGGAAACAACTATTATCTTATGGTTTCAGGAGGTCAGAGATCTGGGTGTAGCTTAGATGGTGCTCTGGCTCAGGGTCTCCTGGGGGCTTCCATCATGGTTCAGCAGAGGCTGCTGTCATCTCAAGCCTCAACTGGGGAAGGATCCCCTTCCCAGCTCACTCATGTGGTTGATGGGAGGCCTCAGTTCCTCCCTAGCTATTGGTCGACGGCCCCTTAGGTTCCTAGCCCTGGGGACTTCTCTATAGGGCAGCTTACAGCATGACAACTGGCTTCTACAGAGCAAGCCAGTGAGAGGCCAAGAGAAGGTGGGCAAGGTGGACCTAGCAATCTTTTGAAACCTAGCTTCAGAAAAGACTTCTCGTCATTTTTGGCCTATTCTATTCATTAGAAGCAAATTACTAGGTCCATTCCATACTCATGGGGAGGGGATTATACCAGGGCATGAATAGTATGAGGTGGGGATCATTGGAGACCATCTTAGAAGATACCTACCACATTGACCTTCCAAATAGTTAATGGGATCAGGTTGCAGCCTTACCTAATGGCCAACAAGCTTCTTATATTGATATGGCAAAAAGCAGTGACAACATTGTATTGAATTGGTTGTGAGCCTAACCATAATATCTGGTGCCCTAACATAACTACTTATCTGCCTCTTCACCCTCCAGTCCCCATTGCCCTTCCTGCTTGAGGACCATTTTTGCCAAGTTCGCATAGCATTATTCTCCAAGGCAGTGACATCCCAAGCTGAACTTTCCAGGTGGGAGTTTCTAGTAACTCTGCTTTCTCAGAAAACTTCATGTGTTCTCCTTGTGGTCCTTTTGCCAACCACTGGTGTTGATGGACCTCAACAAATTATAGGAAACTATCAATCTGAGCCCTGTTCATTACTGATGTGTAGCATGAGCCTAACATTCAATTCGTTCATTTATCTGAGCAGCTGTGGTATTCTTCCTCTCAGGTCATGGGAAGCAGGATGAAATAATCCTCCGCACCCAGCAAGAAGAAACAACTCAGCCTGCACCCTGTGAGAGAGCATAATCTCACCCCCTCATATTTATGAGTTATGGGTATAAGATTCCGAGGTATCATGAGGATAGCTTCTTATATACCAAAGGGAGTGTAATAAGGGGAAATCTTAGTCATATAGTCAAAATTAGCCCCTGAAAAATCCCCTTAAATCTCACAAAAAGTACAGAATACATTGTTTTGTGTACAGGTTCTCGAAAAAGTCCGTCACATTGAATTTTCTTTGTCCCGCATTGGGAGAGATCATCATGGTTTCAACTGAACCCCAGTTGAAGGAATTGGCTTAGTTGACTGGCCTTATTCTACCAAGAAAGCATATTTAGTTATTCTAATAAATATGCCTAACAAATATGATTGTTTGTCTAATCTACCTTGTGTCAAATCTCCACAGTCGTCCATCCATGCATCCATCCACCCAGCCAGCTAGCCAGCCAGTCACTTACTGATTCAACACGTTTATTGAAGGTCTGCACTGTATGTGAACCCCAAGCAGCTATAGTAGGTGGAGCATCATTGCTTTGTTTCATGCCGAGGCGAGAGGGCACATATGGTAATTGCGCCTCTACTGCTCCGACTGCCACTGAGATTAGTGAAGCTGAGGCAAGCCGCAGAAGTCAGGGCATCCCTCCTTTCACCTCTAATCGCTTCCTGCACCCACCTTCATTCCAAGCTGTCTCTTTTCCTTCTTAATTCCTCCTTGAGCTGCAAGGAAGAAAAACAAATAAGCAAATCTCCTTAAAATTGGGGTTGGCAACTTAAAAAGCCTTTGCCCAGGGCTTCCCTGGTGGTGCAGTGGTTGAGAGTCCGCCTGCCAATGCAGGGGACACGGGTTCATGCCCCGGTCCGGGAAGATCCCACATGCCGCGGAGCGGCTGGGCCCGTGAGCCATGGCTGCTGAGCCTGCGCGTCCGGAGCGGGTGCTCCGCGGCGGGAGAGGTCACAACAGTGAGAGGCCCACGTACCGCAAAAAAAAAAAAAAAAAAGCAAAAAACCCTTTGCCCAGGCAAAGGGTGTGGAGCGGTGAGATAAACAGACCCTGGAGAGGTGGTCCCTGTACCCCCTGGGCAACCTCCACAATGCCTTTCCTGTCAGATTCTGCCAGAGGTAAGAGGTCCCCCTTAGGGCTTCCTACTGTGCGCTGAGCCGTATTTTGAAGACCTTCTTGTTGATCCCAAGCCCTCTAAGTGCTGTCACTGGTTCTCTTTGGGAAAATGTAAAGCGCCTCTGCCCCCCGCCCCCCGGGTGCTATCCCAAGCCCCAGAAAGAACCTCTGAAGTCTGCTACTGCCCTGCAGACTTTGCACAGACGGCAGATGGCTCGAGCCCAGCGCTGCACCAAAGCCATGGCATTGCCCGGAAACATACAGAATAAAATGGTGGCGGGAGGGACATGGAGTTTCTGGGTCAATTTCTGACATAGTAGAAATAAGCTGACAGGTATATTCATGAGCCTCTGCATGAAGCTGGTCGACCCCTGCGTGGGATCAGCCGCTTGCCTCCCTCTGACACTTGTGGGAGCTAAGGGTCATCGCACGGAGGGGCCTGAGTCTGTCACTTTGGCTCCAGCCATGACGCGGCCTCTCTCCAGCTGCTGGCTGGGCCTTCTGATCTGTGCTCAGAGCTCCGAAGGCCCTTTGGTTTGAACAGGTGCTGAAAGGCAGGGAAAGCCAAAATATTTTGTTCTTTCTGGGTCACGAACTGTTTGCTGTTGGAAACATCTGTATGGACGGGTGTACGGGCTAAACATAACAGAAGTGCAGCAAACGATGCTAGCAGTCTTTGGTAGGGAGCCCCCGGAGGACCCCAATAAAGTCAATCTCTTAAGCACAAGCCCGTGGCTTCAAGCCTCAGTGACAGGCAATGAATTATCCACATTGGTTAAAAGGGCAAGGTCTCCTCATAACAACATTGCCCATATGCTGTAGCTAAATCAAGCCTGTCCCCAAATATCATTTGGAAAAGGCGTGTGTGTGTGCGTGTGCGTGTGCGTGTGTGTGTGTTCGGAGCGAGGTGATGATGTGGGCCTGCTTTCAAAAGCAAAAATCACCATAATTAGAGGAAACGCTACAAGTTCATTTCCTCAAAAAAGAGCAAGTGAAGAGAAGGAGCTTAAAGACTAGATGTTTAGACAGGCCTGAAAGCCCCCTTGTGACCTTGCTCTGATATGTAACAAAACATTAATCTTCTTGCCAGCAATTATAAAGGATACAGTGATGTCGCTGGCTCTCAGTGAGTGAGTAATAGTAATTCCATTGTTCCTCTTTATTTATGCCTTGGCTGTACCAGGCAGATGAGGTAAGTTGGGGCTTTGATATGTTATTATTCCTCACTGGCAATACATAAAGGATGCTTACACAAATATCTGTCTGTTTCGGAGGCACTGTTTCACACCTTCTTACCACTTGCGATCAGAGCGTTTCCACATTTTATTATGAAATCATGAAAATCCTCCTGTCGTTTGCATATGAATCATAGCCTTTTTTAAAACCACCAGTGTACCCCAGTGACAGGCTTTTGAACGGCCGAAGGGAACAAGGTGTTAGATATTTATTTCTTGAAGGCTGTAACTGGCCAGATAACCCTGCCGAATGCTGTTTGCCAGGGGACAGTCCAAGAGTAAACACAGAAGCTTGGGGGTTGGAGGGGTAGGAGGGGACCCTCGGGGCCACGAGGAGGCCAACGATTGCTCCTTCTCTGGTCAGGAAACAAAATTTGGTGTGGAAGCCTCCATTTGGGAGCAGAGGAGAAAGGAAAGATTACGTACCTCGTAATTTTAAGCTAAACAAAAAAACCATCTTTGTCTTCCTAAAATAAAACAAAATCCTTATCCAGAGTTTGGGGCAGTGGCTGTGATTCCTTAAGTGATGACTTTCTCTGTTGTCACTGAGACCTCTGGCTCACGTTGATTTGGCAAACAGAGGAGAAGCAATGGCTCCTTTTGTGGGATTTGCATCTCAACTGGGGATCTTCCTTTTATCTGGCCTCCTCTCCTGGGGACAATTAATAATCTCCCTTGGAATGTGGAGGGAGGGAGGGAAGTTGTCTGACAAAATTGGTGTCTCAGCGGTAGATATGTGCTTGGCCTGAAGATGCTTTCCCTTGGGGTTTTGTTTCTTAGGAAAATCTCTGAGTATATAGACTTCAAGAAATCAAAGCCATCCTAGTTTCACGAAGGAAGCTTTGTTTGGGATGGAGAAAGAGCCATCTGCAGTTACGGAGGTTACATTTTAGACCTGGCAAAACTCTATCGCCATAGGCTAGGTCTCTGCCTTTGATCAGCATCTGGGGGTCCTGGGGACCATGATGACATCCTTTCTCAACAAGCATGGGGGGAGTGGAGGTGCTGGCTTGGGGAAGGGAGAGAAGGAAAGGGAAGCAGAAGTGTGTTCTTTCTCTGATGTGGTCAAACAAAGTGTGATTCTGCACGGAATTCCAAGCTTCAGCCTGTGCTGATTCCAAACCTCAGCCTGTGCCGCTGTGCTGGGCAAAGGAGAGCAGCCAAAGCACCGAGCAGCTACCCCCAAATCCAGACAGAACCAGACGGCCTAGTCCCAGCCTGAGAGATCTCCTGCCCCTTTTTGGTAGAGCAGGAAGTGGGCTGGATGGCAGAGTGAAGGGCTGCCACAAACTGCCAAATCATCCTCTAAGGGAAGCTCTGTCTCCCTGCCTGTCCATGGCTCTTGCTGGTTTTTATTCAAGGATACCACAAATGCAGCAGGTTGTGACATACTATTCTTACAGTATTTTGTCCACATCTCAGTAGCATCCTGAAAGATACACAGTTATTTGTAAGTAGCTCACCAGTGCCCTACAGCTTGCCCCATTCCACTTAAAATGTGCATCGATTTGTCAGAAATACAGATGGTGACTTCTAATCCCACCCCTCCCCATAATTTAGAGATAATGAGGCAGTTTAGGCCCTACTTAATCTCCACCATCCTACCAATCTGTCTCTATCACTCATGGCCACCAGGAAACTTTGCTCATGACTGAAGAAGTCTCTTGAATACCTATATCTCCTCCCAGGCTTGTGTGCTTACTCATCTCACTTCCTTTCACTCAGAAGGATAAAAAGTTTTATTTTATGAATTCATCCTAAACAGTTGGGGATGCCTACCTGGAATGCTGTGTTGAGAAGGATTCTGAAGCCTAGACTTGACTTCGGGGCAGGGGGACAACGGTGGCCTGATTGATTAGTGATGACTGATTAGTGATGATTGATTAGTGATGGCTGCCACAGTCATGGATAGGAAACTGTGTTGAGTCTTCACAATATCTGAGCCTTCTTGGCTTTTCCTTTTCTCCCTCCAAATGCTACTATCCTCCCAGGTCCCTCCTCTTCCCTGGAGCCTTTGCTACCAGCGGCTACCATTGCACAACATCGTTATGGTTCCAGGTTCTACTGGGAATTGAATTGTTGTCAACCTCGAGTGACTGCTATTTCATAGGTGCGTGACTAGGCTTCCCACGGAGATGCCACACTCTGGAAGATGGGACCTGCATTCTTTCTCTCATCAAATAGCCTGACAGAGGACACATCCGTGTTGTTCAGCAACCATGCATGAAAAGAGTTGTAGACCTTTCCTATTTGCACAGTTTGCTATAAAATGAGCTGTGGATGTTTCTTCTACCAGTCTCTACTCTGTGTGCTCAGCTCTGTCTGTTGAAATGAACAGTTTCCAACAGGCTACATTAAAAACCCTAAAAAAAAAAAAAAAAAAAAAACCCTAAGACATGCAACCCAGGTAAATGTCCAAGGTCTCCCCAAGAAAGGAAGTGTATTAGTTGCCCAAAAACACATTTTTTCTGATACTTTGGGAGAAGACAGAGTGCTGCCGTATTACTCTGTCTATTGCTAATTTAAAGAATGGAGTGTCCCTTTCTTTTATTTATTCTACTATTAAAAAGGAAGTCTTTTTCAGGTTTCTAATCTGCAAAGACAAGAGGTATGTTAAACCTTGTTTCTCTTCCGCTCTTTCACTTTCCTAAGGTTTGTGAAGATTTGGCAAATTGATGATGAGATCTATCATAATCATTGTTGTGGTCACTGAATTGTCCATTATCAATGAAAAACTATGGAGAACTAAATCAGCAAAATGTGTGACTTCACTTAATGTCTTTGAACCAATAAAGAGAAGAAAAAAAATCTCTGGAATTAAAAATTTGATGAGAATCTTGCAAAAAACAGCTACCGGCAAACTAAATGGAAGAAAGAGAGAAAGGAAGGAAGGGAGGGAGGGAGGGAAAGGAAAGGAAAAGAAAAGAAAGAAGAAAGGAATAAAAGGAAAAGAAGAGAAAAGAAAAATGAAAGGAAGAAAAGCAGTTCAGGGACTTGGTGACAAAACTATGTTCAGAGAAGGGACCAGCCTTAGGAGTTTGCACCTGGAATACTAAAGTGATTACTAGTGTATTTCACAAATTCTTTGCGTAAAGGATGTTTTCTTCTTGTTATCCTGAGAAGAATTGGTACAAGCCTCCTAACACAACTTGGAAAGGGAACTTGAGAGAAGCCTTTCAGTTGCAACAGAGCATCTTCATCCAGGAAGTTTGTTTCAGCTCCAGGGATGGAGAGTCTTCGTTTGGGGGTCATCTTGTGGCAGTTAGGAAACAGATGCTCCCTGAGGATTCTAGTGCCCTACCTCTCACTAGGCACTTCGAAGCATCAGAGGTGGCCCGTCTTATAGAGAACCTGCTAAGAAGTGAGAGGGTGAGGGAAAATGGTCCAAATTGTCACAGGGTATATATTTCTCCTTGTACTACTGTAAATAATAATAACCCCACCACACATTGTGAGGGTTTTCTGTGTACCAGACATTCTTCTAAACCCTTTATAGATGTTGAATCTTATGACAATCGTATGAAGTAAGAACTCTTATTGTATGACGTAGGGGTCGTCATCTTTGTTTACAAATGAGGAAATGGAGGCACTAGGAGGTGAAGAGAAGTCAGGCTGTTTAGGATGAGGAAGTGTTAGGAGCAAAGCACCACATCCCTGGTGCTTTCTTTCCCTTTGGCCCTTGGGAGAAAGGACTCTGAAAATTTGCTTGGGTTTTGTTTTCTTTAGCAAGGATAGTATTGGTGGAATATTTAGATCTAAAAGAAAAAAAGTAGGGTCAAAATAATTTTCTTTTCCCTTGTAATGTGACAGAGAGAGAGGTGTGGGGGGCAGGGGCGGGGGGAAGGGGCAGTGTTCCCAAGTGTGGAAAGTGTTCCAGCCCTGGGCTGGCCTCCTGCTGCTGGGATGTCCCCCACCCCCGGTCCGGGTCCCCGCCTCGGCCCAGCAGCCCAGCTGACATGTGATGCAGGCTCACAAAGGGAAGAATTCCACAGGCTTGGCTCTGAGCTTGTTCATAATTTGTCACATTGTTCCCCCACTTTGCTGCACGTATGAGATATGTAAGACCCCCGACGGCTCCGAGACCACTGCCGGGGGCTGGGCACAATGGGGGAGAGTTGAGGCTGAATTGTGGCCGTAACCTGGAGTTCCTTTGCTTTTGTGACTGCCAGTGAGATGCGTCAGGTCGTGCGGGTACGCCTTTGTGAGGGCAATTAAAACCGGGAGAGAGAGGGTGAGGAAGCAGGGCTATGGGGGCTCACTCGGGCAAGTTATTCAGTGGGAAGAGGGGCAGGGCATTTGTCCAGGATCATGCTCCTTTGTAGAACTCCCCATAGGCAAAGCTGATAACACGCCACCCGCAGAATTCTGAAACTTGCAAGTTTCAACTTGCAAGTTCGTTTGGCTGTGATCACCTGCTTGCTCAGACCCTCGGCGGATATGCTCTAAGGCTCCCAGGTGGGCTGGACAATCTCATTCTTGTTTACAATCAAAGAATAAGCAGAATGAGAGCCGGCTCATTTGGGGATTGCACCCACCTATGAGGCTGCAGTTGCCATGTGTCCTGACCTCCTTGGTCACTGTGGCTGTAGCCCATGTTCCAAAAAACCCTCTTCTGAGTCGGACCCAGGCCCTGGAGTTGCATCTCGGGTTCCCTGACACCCTGTGCCGTTGACCCTTTTGTGGATGCCTGCACTGACGCTGTATCAGCGTGTAGGCATGTGAGACTCAGTTTTCCTATCTACAGAATGGGGGGAACCCTCAGCAGTCTAAAGTTTAGGAGTAGAGGGCTGGGGCCAATCATCTCACCCTCTTGCTTTGTCTCTTTCTTCTTCCATTTTTTCCTAATTTTTGAATTATAAAGAAGATATCACGAATATGATATACGTAACACCTATTGAGGTTGTGAAGCATAACGGTAATAAACGCCATGCACCCACCACTCAGTTTAAGAACTAGGACATTGCCAATATGGTTGCCGTTCTCGGTGTGCTTCTCTCCAATCTCATCCCCGTCCCTCCTCACTCCCACAGATTTAATCAAAATATGCACGTGTATGTGGACACATACGTATAAATACATAAACAGATCATAGTGAGTAGTGGGAAATTTCAAGCATGAACAAAAGTGGAGAGAATTGATAAGAACCCTGCATTGACCCATCACCCAGCTGCAACCACTGTCAACTCAAGGCCAATCTTTTTTCATCTCTAGCTTGCCCGCTTCCCTCCCTCTCATATTATAGTGAGGCCAATCTCTCACATCTTTTTCTTTCTTCTGATTCTGAAAAAATATTTCCTTGCTTCTTTTATAATTTTACCACATCTGTATATATTTCTAAACACTATATTTTTTAGTTTGACTCCTCTATGTATTTTATAGAAGTAGGATTATCTTGTATGTCTTCTGCAATTGTTTTTTTATTCCATTTCATCTTCTAGATTTCATCCTCATGGATGCACGTAGCTGTAGCTTCTTCATTTTTGCTGCTATGTAGTATTTTATTTACGTGTATTCCATCATTTATGTATCCATTTTTCTGCGTATGGGCATTTAGGATTTTCCTGTTGGAGCGATTTTAAACAAAAGTGTTACAAATATTCAAGACATGCCTCTGGAGTTTACATGCATATGTTTCTCTAGGTAGAGACAAAGAGTCAAAATTTTAGGTCTTACCGGGCGTAACTTTCTAATTTTATAAAAAGCTGCCAGATTGTTTTTCTGATTATTTCTGTTTGTTTGTGTTTTTTTACTTATATTCTCAAATTGCTGGTTGAGTTTCCACCACCTCACATCCTCATTGAAAGTTGATTTTATTAATATTATTAATATTTGGCCAATCTAGTAGGTATAAAAAGGGTTTCACTACGGTTTAATTTCTCTTTCCCTGTTTACAACTAAGGTTGAGCATGAGGTCCACTCTTTGTTGGCCATTTATGTTTCCTCCTCTGTGAAGTTCCTATTCATGTCTTTTGCTTATTTTCTATTGAGTTGTTTTTCTTATTCTCCTTAATTTTCAAGAATTCTTTAAATATTCTAAATACTTAAGTTTTATTGATTGATTATTGATTGTCTGGAAAATGTATTGTTCCCATTTGTGGTAATATTGGTCTGTAATTTTCTTTTTTTGTAGTATCTTGGTCTGGTTTTGGTATCAGGGTGATGGTGGTCTCAAAGAATGCGTGTGGGAGTGTTCCTTCCTCTGCAATATTTTGGAAAAGTTTGAAAAGGATGAGTGTTAGCTCTTTACTAAATGTTTGATAGAATTCACCTGTAAAGCCATCTGGTCCTGGGCTTCTGTTTGTTGGAAGATTTTTTATCACAGTTGGAAGATTTTTAATCTTTGTTTTAAGATTTTTAAGCACAGTTTCAATTTCAGTGCTTGTGATTGGTCTGTTCATATTTTCTATTTCTTCCTGGTTCGGTCTTGGAAGCTTATACTTTTCTAAGAATTTGTCCATTTCTTCCAGGTTGTCCATTTTATTGGCATAGAGTTTCTTGTAGTAGTCTCTTATGATGCTTTGTATTTCTGCAGTGTCCATTGTAACTTCTCCTTCTTCATTTTTAATTTTATTGATTTGAGTCCTTTCCCTCTTTTTCTTGGTTTCAATTTTGTTTATCTTCTCAAAGAACCAGCTTTTAGCTTTATTGATCTTTGCTACTGTTTTCTTTGTTTCTATTTCATTTATTTCTGCTCTGGTCTTTATGATTTCTTTCCTTCTACTAACTTTGGGTTTTGTTTGTTCTCCTTTCTCTAGTTGCTTTAGGTGTAAGGTTAGATTGTTTATTTGAGATTTTTCTTGTTTCTTGAGGTAGGATTGTATTGCTATAAACTTCCCTCTTAGAACTGCTTTTGCTGCATCACATAGGTTTTGGATCATCGTGTTTTTGTTGTCATTTGTCTCTAGGTATTTTTTTATTTCCTTTTTGATTTCTTCAGTGATCTCTTAGTTATTTAGTAACGTATTCTTTAGCCTCCATGTGTTTGTGTTTTTTACTTTTTTTTCCCTGTAATTGATTTCTAATCTCATAGCATTGTGTTCAGAAAAGATGCTTGATATGATTTCAATTGTCTTAAATTTACTGAGGCTTGATTTGTGACCCAACGTGTAATCTATCCTAGAGAATGTTCCATGTGCTCTTGAGAAGAAAGTGTAATCTACTGTTTTTGGATGGAATGTCCTACAAATATCTATTAAATCTATCTGGTCTATTGTGTCATTTAAAACTTGTGTTTCCTTATTAATTTTCTTTCTGGATGATCTGTCCATTGGTGTAAGTGAGGAGTTAAAGTCCCCCAGTATTATTGTGTTACTCTTGATATCTTGTTTTATAGCTGTTAGCATTTGCCTCATGTATTGAGGTGTTCCTATATTGGGTGCATATATATTTATAATTGTTATATCTTCTTCTTGGATTGATTCTTTGATCATTATGTACTGTCCTTCCTTGTCTCTTGTAACATTCTTTATTTTAAATTCTATTTTATCTGGTACGAGTATTGCTCCTCCACTTTTCTTTTGATTTCCATTTGCATGGAATGTCTTTTTCCATCCCCTCACTTTCAGTCTGTATGTGTCCCTAGGTATGAAGGGGGTCTCTTGTAGACAGCATACATATGGGTCTTGTTTTTGTATCCATTCAGTGAGACTGTGTCTTTTGGTTGGAGCATTTAATCCATTCACATTTAAGAAAATTATTGATATGTATGCTCCTATTACCATTTTCTTAATAGTTTTGGGTTTGTTTTTGTAGGTTCTTTTCTTTTGTTGGTTCTTTTGTTTCCCACTTAGAGAAGATCCTTTAGCATTTGTTGTAGAGCTGGTTTGGTGGTGCTGAATTCTCTTAGCTTTTGCTTGTCTATAAAGCTTTTGATTACTCTGCTGAATCTGAATGAGATCCTTGACCTGTAGAGTGATCTTGGTTATACATTCTTCCCTTTCATGAGTTTAGATATATCATGCCACTCCCTTCTGGCTTGTAGAGTTTCTGCTGAGAGATCCGCTGTTAACCTTACAGGAGTTCCTTTGTATGATAATTTGTTGTTATTCCTTTGTTGCTTTCAATAATTTTTCTTTGTCTTTAATTTTTGTCAATTTGATTACTATGCGTCTCGGAGTGTTTCTCTCTAGGTTTATCCTGCCTGGGACTCTCTGCGCTTCCACTTGGGTGGGTATTTCCTTTCCCATGTTAGGGAATTTTTCAACTGTAATCTCTTCAAATATTTTCTCAGGTCATTTCTCTCTCTCTTCTCCTTCTGAGACCCCTATAATGCGAATGTTGGTGCGTTTAATGATGTCCCAGAGGTCTCTTAGGCTGTTTTCATTTCTTTTCATTCTTTTTTCTTTATTCTGTTCTGCAGCAGTGAATTCCACCATCTGTATTCCAGGTCACTTATCTGTTCTTCTGCCTCAGTTATTCTGCTATTGATTCCTTCTAGCATATTTTTCATTTCGATTATTATATTGTTCATCTCTGTTTGTTCTTTAATTCTTCTAAGTGTTTGTTCTTTAATTCTTCTAGGTCTTTGTTAAACCTTTCTTGCATCTTCTTGATCTTTGCCTCCATTCTTTTTCTGAGGTCCTGGATCATCTTCACTATCATTTTTCTGAATTCTTTTTCTGGAAGGTTGCCTATCTCCACTTCATTTAGTTGTTTTTCTGGGGTTTTATCTTGTTCCTTCATCTGGTACATAGTCCTCTGCCTTTTCATTTTGTCTATCTTTCTGTGAATGTGGTTTTCATGCCACAGGCTGTAGGATTGTCATTCTTCTTGCTTCTGCTGTCTGGTGGATATCTATATATCTAAGAGGCTTGTGCAAGCTTCCTGATGGGAGGGACTGGTGGTGGGTAGAGCTGGGTGTTGCTCTGGTGGGCAGAGCTCAGTAAAACTTTAATCTGTTTGTCTGCTGATGGGTGAGGCTGAGTTCCCTCCCTCTTGGTTGTTTGCCCTGAGGTGATCCAGCACTGGAGGCTGCAGGATCTTTGGTGGGGCTCATGGCAGACTCCAGGAAGGCTCATGCCAAGGAGTACTTCCCAGAACTTCTGCTGTCAGTGTCCTTGTCCCTGTGGTGAGCCACAGCCACACCCCACCTCTGCAGGAGACCCTCCAACACTAGCAGGTAGGTCTGGTTCAGTCTCCTATGGGGTCACTGCTCCTTCCACCAAGTCCTGATGCACACACTACTTTGTGTGTGCCCTCCAAGAGTGGAGTCTCTGTTTCCCCCAATCCTGTCAAAGTCCTGCAATCAAATCCCACTAGCCTTCAAAGTCTGATTCTCTGGGAATTCCCCCACCCATTGCCAGAGCCCCAAGTTGGGAAGCCTGAAATGGGGCTCAGAACCTTCACTCCAGTGGGTGGACTTTGGAGATATAATTGTTCCCCAGTTTGTGAATCACCCACCCAGTGGTTATGGGATTTGATTTTATTGTGATTGCGCCCCTCCTACCATCTCATTGCGGCTTCTCCTTTGTCTTTGGATGTGCAGTATCTTTTTTGGTGAGTTCCAGTGTCTTCCTGTCGATGGTTGTTCAGCAGTTAGTGGTGATTCTGGTGCTCTTGCAAGAGGGAGTGAGCGCACATCCTTCTATTCTGCCATCTTCTTGATGAACAGAAGTTCCTAACTTCAATGTAATCATGTTTGTTAATGCTCTGTGCTTGTGATGATGATGATGATTACTACTATCATTATTTTGATCTTTCACAAGAAAATTCTCCCCATCCAGCATTCCTGAAAAATTTTTCCTACATTTTCTTTAAAAGGCTTAAAATTTTGCCTTTTACTGTAGGTCACTGATTTACCTGGAATTAATTTTGATGTATGGTGTGAGGTAGGGATCTGATTTTAATTCCTTGTGGATTTTCAATGTCCCCAGCAGCTCTTACTGAATAATTCATCCTATTGAAGTAGTCAATATAGTCAAACTACAGCCTGATAAGTTCCAAGAAGAAAACAGAACAGAGGGATGTTGTCCAAGAGGTACTGGGATTTGGGAAAGGAGAAGTCAGAGATACAGAATGGTTTTATTGAACAGGTGACATTCTGAACTCAGAAGAAATCAGCCAAGGGAAGATCTGCAGGTAAGATTTCTATGTAGAGCAAACAGTGAGTACAAAGGCCCTAAGATAAGAAGAAGCTTTGCATATCTGAGGAGGAGAGAGGAGGTTTAGAGGGGCTGGAATGTAATGAGTAAGGAGCCATTTGTACAAAAGATTCCAGGCTCAGAGATATTACAATGAGATGGAATTAGGGTGTTATTCTAAGTAAAGTGGGAAACAACTGGGAATTTTATTCAGGAACATGGTGGGATCTAATTTATATTTTTAAAAGATTACATTGACTGGAAGATGAGGAATATACTATAAGGACCCAAAGTGGAGATAATTACAAAGTCTAAGTGGGAGGTGATGGCGGTGAGGGTGAAGGTCCATTTTGGCAGGCTGGGAAACTGCAGTGTGCCTCCCTCCCTGCATTCGTTCATCTGGCCAGATCACACACAGAGCACATTCCTGGGAGTCTCAGAACCATCCTTCTCTCTGCTTCTCCTGTTCTCTAATCCACCTGTCCCTCTACCTTGGAGTATCCTTCCTCCAAATTTGTCAGAATCCTGTCCACCCCAAAGGCCCTGTTCACATGATTTCTCTCCCAGCAGCCTATTCTGGACTCCAGATGAAATAAATATCTCCATCTTCTGGGCCTTGTTCTCATGCTGCTTCTCCAAACCTGCCTGCTGGCTCTTTGCCTAGTTCACATTGTATTGGCGTTACCTGTGTGCACATGTTCTAACCTTGGAACAACAAGCTGAGTACCCATAAGCCAGTCTCTTCCTCAATCTGGGCCTCAGTTTCCCCATCTCCAAACAAGCAGAGCTGTTGGCTAGCTCCTCTCCAGGACCATCCCTTCAGACAATAAACTCTGTATCATCTCTCTCCTGCTTTATTAGATCTAAGCATGTTGAGTCCAGGTATCATATTTTCATTTTTATCATTCTGCCCAGGCTCTTACTGAGTAAATAATGACCATTGTTATAATCTAAATAATCACTATTTGCCAATAAGCATTCATTCAGTTCTACATGGTGTTTTGTGGGTTATATAAAAGGAAAAAGGCAGAAATTTGAGAGTGTAGATTAATATTCTTAGCTCCACTGCCTACTTTGTTTAGATTCTTCTTGAATATCTATTTGGGGCCCTTCCTGGGTCGGATCATATATTTGGTCATTATTATTATTTTTTTTTTTTCTGATCATGGGAGCAGTCAGACGTGTCAGTCTTTGTGCTGCTTGTATCTGTCCACACGGATGTGTGTTGTTAAAGTAACCTCGGCATTAGCTTGACTTGACAAGTGGTCTGATGACCGGTTACAAATTATCTAGTCTTTGTGTTGCTGTTGCAGGCTGATTTAACTTGATTGGTTCCAGGGATGCCAGGAAAGAGAGATAGCATCTCTTCCTTGCCTGGATTCCAAATTGGCAGTTGAAAAGCTTAGATGCCAGCATTTGAAGTGCTGTGGCTGCTGGCTGCTGTACCCAAGGATGGTCCTTCAAGATGCCTTAGAAAATGGCACATGTCCTCCTTCCTCTCTGTAGGGGTCTCTGTGGGTCATGGAAAGCCTCTCTCTAAAGTTCAGTATTTCTTGGGCACCTGGTTGGCCCTGACATTCTTAGAGACACAAGCTATGATCTCTTCTCTCAGGAGCTTCCAAGATTGAGGGCGTTGGTCCTGTGCCTAGAGAACTCTGAACCCAACTTGGCAAAAGCTATGGGAGAAATGTCCTAGAATCTGACACAGGACTTTACGTGATGAAGTCAGGGAAACCTTCTCAGAAGAGGTGGCTTTTGAGGTGGACCTTAAAGCACTGATTGGCATTGGCCAAATGAGAATGGCATTCCAGGGAATTGGAAAAGCATACATAAATATGGACACATAAAGAATGTGCCCTGTAAAGCAATGAGTTCAGTGAGCCTAAAAGTATGAGGTGTGTTAGAGATAGGAGGGTGTTAAGAAGGTCGGAGTGATGCTCGGACTTGAACCCTAACCAAAGGGCTGCAGAGACTAAGCCAAGGTTTCTAGACAGGGAACTTTACTTTGGGTGGCCATATCAAAGTCAGAGAGTTCTGAGAGAGTCTAGGCAGTGAGGCCCCCTAGGAGGCCTCCTGGGAAAGTTTAAATAAGAAAGGACTAGGCCATGGGGATGAAATGAAAGGGGCAATTTGAGAGGCATTTAAGGGAGACAATAAACAAGGCTTGTTGACCCCCAGATGGAAGAGAGAAACCTAAATTTCTAGGTTGGGTGACTGGGTGAATGGGGGATGCCAGCTAAGACAATGATCTTGCAACTCCCTACCCAAGATCTCTGATGGCTTCCCATAGGCCTAGAACAGAAGCTGAATTCCTCGCTGTGACCTGCAGATTCCACCCTGATGTGGTCCTGCTTTCAGGTCTCATCTCCTGCCACTCTCTCCTTACTCATTCTCTCTAACCTAAGGGCTCCCCATTGTGGGTCTCAAACACCCAGGCTTGTTGCCACCTTCTGAATATTGTACTTACGTCTCTGCATGAAATGCTCTGCCCCAATCTTCACATGGCTGACTTGGTGCCTGGTTTGGATCTCCATTCATGTCATTTCCTCAATGATGTTTTCCCTTCCCTAGTGCTCCCATCAAATGTGGCCCAATGCTACCCACTCTCTACTCTACTGCTTTATTTTCTGCATAAGACTTATCACTATCTGAAAAGGGTTTTTTCTATTTATTGTATACACATTTCTTTCCTATCTTCCTTTCCAGAAGTTGAGTTCCATGAGAAGGCCACCATGTTTCACAACTCCAGCAGCATTATTTACAAAGAACACACATAATTTGTGGCCCTTACAGTTGTATAATCTGGTAATCTTGTCCATCATTTCTCTAAATCTTCTGTGGCCCAGTGCCTAGAATGGTACGTGGCACATAAAAAGGTGCTGAAGATATATCTACTGAATGACTAGAGAAGACGAGAAGCAAAGCAGCATTTGAGTGTTGTGGAAGCAAATCATAAGATCGCGTTTTGTTTTGGACGTGTTGAGTCTGAGTTGCCCAAGCAACATCCAGGTTGATATGTATAGGAGGAGGTTAGAAATATGAGTCCAGGAAAAGACAGACCAACCTACAGATGAAGGCTTCAATCTTTAGACACATCCTTGGAGACCTAGGATCTAGTCTTTCAACTTAGAATATCATGTTTATGTAGGGGGAATTCATTTGTCTCTTGTCTTGCCCTGTTTTTCTTTCTTGCTTGTGAGATATTCTTTACTTATAGATTTGGCTTGAAACTTCCCCTTTGGGGAGGTAATGGGACCTAGTGCTTTTATAGATTATTAAGGAAAATAAGAGGTAGTTAAAGTATTTCATTATGAGGTATAGGAAAGTAGTGACCCAGCTCTTTTACCCACAATCTTTTGGTGACATCACCAAAAGCAGGCAGGATGGTGTAGATGTCTAGAGGAAACTGTGTTTTAGGAACTGCAAATCCATAGAACCATCATCCCACTATCCTCTGCCCATGCAGACCCTGCTAATCAATCCCAAGATTGATTTTTTTTTAAAAAAGAGCTCACAACACGGCCCTAAAATTCAACACATCACTCCAGGCAGACACCAGTAATCTGGACTTGAAAACTACTTGTTACACTTGACATATATCAGGACTTTCTTCTCCTTTCTACTCTGCAAAGCAGAGAAATACTAAATACAGAATGAAACTTCCTCTCTGCCGGTCATGTACCACTCGGGTTATCTGTGAACAGGCATTTAAATGGGGGAGGGGCACTATCGATCAGAAATGGCTCAGGCATAGTCTTGTCTACAGGCGGGAGAATGGACTTTTCAGGGTCATTTCAGCCCTGGAATTTGTCAATACTCTATTACAGGAACCGGGAGGAGGGGGGGATGCAAGGCCAGCAAATGCAGAAATCAGGTAAGAGCAGGGGCTGCTGGGAGTGATTTGCTCTCTCATTTAATAAGAATCTATTGAGAACTACTATGAGTCAGGCACTATTCCAGGCACTGGGGACACAGGGGTGAACAAGACAAGAATAGAGGCCCAACGTTCACAAAACTTAATATTTAGTTTGGGCCAAAAATACACATATATACATTTACGTATATAGGACATATGTGTTTGTATGTGTACATATCTGTATGTGTGTACCTATATGTAGATACATGTGTAAATATCCACATAACAAATTAAAGCCATGACTTCAGGCGATGAGAATTAGAAATAGGAGAGAGTAATGTGGGGGAATGAGCAGTGTTAGATCAGGCGGTCAGAGAAGACCTTTCAGAAGGTGGCACGAATCTGAGAGAGAAATCTAAGGAAGAAACGAGCAATGCAGAGACATGATTAAGAGCATCCCAGGCAGAGGGAATAGCGAGCACAAGGGTCTGGAGGTGAAGATGAGCCTGCTGTGTTGGAAGAGGCTGGTGTGACCGCCTGGTTAGGCAGAGAAAGACCTGCAACGGGACACAGGCTAGTTCACTGGGAGATTTCTAGACCACGGTAAGGAATTGGGATGTTCTCATTGTGATAGGAAACCCTTGGAAGTTTTAACCAATGCAGAAATTTTGTTTTACTTTTTTGAAAAGATCTCCATGGATGTTGTATGGACATGGCCCACAGGAAAGCAAGTCAGGAGAACGAGCAGTGAGAGAAAAAGCATATTTTCCACTGGGAAAAAAAAAAGCCCAGTGTTGCAGATTGCTCTCATGAGCCTCCATACTTGGGAAGGTTGGCCGTTGTCCTGTCCTCTCGCCTGCTGTGTCTTTATTTGTCCTCCTTGGTTGTAGGCAGCATCAGCCAGTGTGTTAGCTTTTATATTTTTGGCTTCCAAGTCTTGCTGAGTTTGATAACTTGTTGTCAGTCTCACTGGTGGTCTTCTGTGATTTCTAGGAATCAGGCTCAAAATTCATATTTTTGGGGCTTCCCTGGTGGCGCAGTGGTTAAGAATCCACCTGCCAATGCAGGGGACACAGGTTCGAGCCCTGGTCCAGGAGGATTCCACATGCCGTGGAGCAACTAAGCCCACACGCCACAGCTACTGAAGCCTGCACTCTGGAGCCCACGAGCCACAACTATTGAGCCCACATGCCACAACTACTGAAGCCCGCGCGTCAAGAGCTCATGCTCCGCAACAAGAGAAGCCACTGCAATGAGAAGCCCGCGTAATACAAAACGAAGAGTAGGCCCCGCTTGCCGCGACTAGAGAAAGCCCGGGCGCAGCAATGAAGACCCAAAGCAGCCAAAAAAAAAAAAAAAAAAAAAAAAAATCCATATTTTATCTTGATTTTAGTCATTCTCCTCTTGGGGTTAATGTAACTTCAATGTGGCTGTTTGCTGTGATAAATTGGGTCACTTCGCTTATACCAGTAAAAAAGCCTTCAAGTCTCAAAGGGGATCACCCCATTATCCCAATTCTTTGTCCCAAGAGTGTCCAGTAGAACTTGTTCAGTCTACATAGCGTGTTTCTAGCTATGAATGTGTGATGACAATGTCTACTCTTTGCTGTAAAACTCTGTAGCCTATTTTTGCATGTATTATCTCATTGGGTCCCAAGGAAGAAAAGAAAGTTTTTAATATTATCCCATGTTACAGATGAAGAAACAGAGATTCAGAAAGGTTGAACAGATTCTCTGGAATGGCTTTGTATATGATAAATTACTGCTTTTAATTTCTAACTTTCCTTCTCCTCAAGTGTTCAGATTTTTTCAAATAATACTTTTCGGAATACACATTATTTGTGATCTTCTGAGGATAGTTTTGTAGCATAAATCACAACTTCCTCTGTGGATTATGTGGATACAGAGACCAACATTCCTCTTAAGGGCCTATCGTATGCTTAAATTCCCAAACATACTTCGAGTGGACACCTATATGCGCCATTCAGCTGAGAGCTACAAGAATTACACCAATGAGTAAGGCAAAGCTTTACCCTTGAGGAACATCTATCTGGTAGCAGGAGGTTAGGACACTTCCCCGGGCATCAAGAATCTATTAACAGAAGCCCGACTCAAAGCAGCTTAAGAAAAGTGGCCAAGGATTGGCTCATGTAACTGGGAAATCTAAGGGTGCATCTGATTAAGCATAGCTGGATCTTAGAGGCTTACATGATGTCCATACGACTGCTTTTTCTTCCTCTCTCTAACTCTAGCATCTTTTCTCTGTGTTGACTTCATTTTCAGCTAGACTCTCTCCTTACCGTGGAAAAGGTAAGGTGCCAGGCATAGGTCACTCTTGTAGCTGGACGCCCAGATAAAAGAAAGCAGCTTCCTCCAAAGAGAACATGCAAAGGTCCAAGGAAGGATTTGTATTTATCTAATTCGGGTCACATACCCATCTCTGAACCAAACACTTTATCTAGGCACATAATTGACACTCAATTATTATAATCTGCTCTTTGAGTTAAGAAAACAGTAATAGTGTTTAAATAATATTAGTAATATATATGCCCAGGACTACACTTTACAAGCACCATGAAACTGAGTCCTCAAACATTGTATGATGTAGCCTATCAGTCACCTTAGGCTAAATTATACTTCTGTAGCAAACAGCCCCGAATGTTAGAGGATTGTGACAGCAGAGATTTGTTTTTTGCTTGCATTACTGCTTATTTCAGTATTTCCCCAACTGTGTTACATGTTATTTTCATGTGGGTCCCTCGGCTGGAGGAGTGGTCCCTATCTGAGAACTGTGTGTCCCTGGGAGAGGAAAAAGATAAGACGGCAGAACCCCACGAGGCTCTAAGAGCTTCCGCTTGGAAGTGGTACATCTCATTCCCACCAACGTTTCCCCAGCCAAAGCAAGTGATATGGTCAAACATGACATCAACTAGATGAGGGTGTATCCATCTTCCCATAGGGAAGAACAAAAGTATTGAACAATAATACAATCTACCAAAGGCAGGAAATGTGATTATCCCAGGTATCTGTTTCCTAGGGCTGCCATAATGAATTACCACAAACTGGGTGAAAACAATAGAAATGTATTCTCTCACAGTTCTGGAAGCTAGAAGTCAGAAATTAAGGGGCTGGGCCACGCTCGCTCTGAAAATCTTCTTTGCCTTTTTCTAATTTCTGGTGGTTGCCAGCGATCCTTGGCATTTCCTGGCTTCCAGCTGCATCTCTCTCTTCTCTGTGTCCGGCATCACATGGCCTTCTCTGTCTGTGGCATTCTCCTCTCTACATGTCTGCATTCAACATTACCTCTTCCTGTAAAGACATCAGTCATCAGGTCCACCCTAGTGCAGAATAACCCCATTTTAGCTTGATTACATCTACTTCCAAATAAGATCCCATTCACAGGTACCTGAGGTTGGAACCTGAACATATCTTTTGGGGGGACGTCATTCAATCTACAACATCTCATTTTACCAGTGAGGAAACTGAATGACAAAGCAGCTAAATGACGTGCTTATGAGCATATAACCAATGGCTGATGAAGTTGGAATTAAACCTAAACAGTTTGGCTCAGAGTCTGTGCTCTTAACCATTAAACCATACCACCTAGATCTAAGTTCAGAATCTTGGATTCTTGCTTCAGTTCTGCCTCTGATTAGCTACAACCTTGGGGAGGACCTCAGTTACGATATCTCTCAAATGGGCATGAGATCACGCAGCCTGTCTTTCAGGGTTGCTCCAAGGGCAAAGCAACATGATAGATGAGAAAGCCCTTTGAAAAAGTACTATGTTCTTCATATTTGCAAGGCAATGTTATTAGTAACTGTTCAGGAATGAGTTACACTCAGTAAGATGTTTCCTACAGTCATCACTACAAACCTATTGCTTCTGAAAGGTGAGAAATTACAATATTTGGTAAAATTGGTCTCTAGCTTTCCTGTTCCAAGTGTCTCAGTAATAAGCATGAAACTGTCATATGCAGTAAAAGGGTTCATGACATAAAATGTGGGTGTGTATATATATGTGTGTGTATATATATGTGTGTGTGTGTGTGTGTGTGTGTGTGTATATATATATATATATATATATATATACACACACACACACACACATTAAAAGTACTTGAGATGTGAGTACCACCAAAGGATTGAATGGTGCCCAGATACCGTACAGGCAAGATGTGTTGGATGGAGTGGAGTTAAGACATCCCCAGACATTTTGGTTATTGGAGCAAATTTGAGTTAAGCCAATTTGAGTTGCATTTCTCTCATTTGCGCCCCTAATAGTCCTTTGTAGTAATACCAACTCTTTCTTCGGTCCCTTGGTATCCACAGCACAGTTCTAACAATGATTTTCCTTCTTCTTGGATGACTTTCATTCTCATACGAACTTTTATCTTCCCCTGTGTGCTCCAAAGAGGGTATTTACGAGCGTATACCCACTGTGGTCTTCTCTTTCATCTATATTGACTCCATTGGTTATGCTACTTACTGCCTGGCTTCAGCCATCACTTCAACATGAATCCTGAAAGCCAGGAGAGGCAAGAGGAACTAACTTGACAGTATTAGTGGGCAGCATTCCCCGAGCTTGACTTTATTGATTCCCCCTGGTTTCTCCCCCTTGTCACTAACCCTTGTCTCTTGCATATATAAGTGTGGATGATAACGGATGATGGGTCAAAGTATGATATTAAAGTCTACAGCTGTGTGTCTTCTCTCTATCAACCCCCTCCCTAACCAGGATTTAGTGCACTCTTCTCACATCCTTTGCATCTTCTTTTATTATTGATTTTTGAAAACTATAAAGGTTGCCTTTAAAACTCAAAATCATACCCCATCCCACAATCCAGATGTAGCACTTATTAAGAGCATGTACATATCCTCCTAGATCTTTTTCTATGGATACACACACACACACACACACACACGTTTATGGGCATCATTCCACATCACCAGCCTCTTTTCTCTGTCATTTTCCCATCTTTTTTTCCTTATTTTTGCTTTCTTCTGTCCTTATTCCCCCTTCAGTCCTTATGCCTTATTCTCCCAAACATATCTGTAAGGACAACACGTTTGTCTGACATGAGGGCCACTGCATAGAGTTGTACACTGCACAATTCCAGGGGGTTCTAGCCACTTAGATTCCTCATCACCGCCTCTCCTTGGAGTTCTTCCAGAATAAGACACTGCAGTATTAGTCATTCTTGCATAAGGCCTTTTATAGATTTTGTTTCATGAAACACTTTATTTTACCTCTACAGCATTCCTAGATGGTAAACCAAGAAATAACATGATCTGTTTTCTCATGAACCAATGAGAGACTCAGGAAGAATCAATTGTAGGAACCCTTGGCCAAGCTGAATGTCAATCTTTTCCCAGTGGGACACAGGGCATCTATGTGGGTGGAGGGTGTTCAGTCTAAAACTACCCTTGAGAGAAGCTCAAAAGACATGACCACAGGTGGGGGAGCAAAAAGAAGAGGTGGGTGGAAAAGCCAGGAAGCTCCCGTGAAAGTGAAGACATAAAACAATGCAGTTGAGAGGGGTGGGAAGTAAAAGCAAATAGATTAATGAAGGGTATTCGGGGGATGGTCCAAGGCCAGGACTTACCTGCCTAGTCCAGGAAGACATCTGAATGAGGTTTTTGGTGTGAGGATGCTGTGGGCTGGTCTTTCCATTTTTCTAACTCTCAGGATGCAGTTCCTCCAAATGTGCCTGTAAGTAGTCTTTTCTGATTCACGCAAATGGGAATTTCTGCCTTTCTCACTGACTGTGGAATCCAGCTGGTTCTCAAGTTCAGAGGATCACGTTATATTTTGGAATAAAACTTGTAATTGGATTACGTTCAATTGCAGTTGTAATCGCATTGGCTTTTACTATAGAATATGAATGAGGTCAACCTAAAGGAAGTAATTCATTCCTCTAATGACAACATCTTGGTCTCTGAAATGAAAAAAAGATCAAAGCTCACTAGAAAAAATAAGTGTATTTCATGGAACAGTAGTTTAAAAAGTCTGGAGAATTCGTTTTATTTTCATTGTATAATATCTGTTTCTCATACAGTTGTCTTGTTCTTTAGTACTTTTTATTCTTACGACTGTGCATGGGTTTGATTAGCTTAATTAAAGTTAATGTCTTGGGAGCAGAATGTGGGACTGTGAAAGTTTGGGTTCTTGAAGACTTTGAAAAAGAGAACTGTTGGCCTCGTTCTCCCTAAATTCAGAACCAAAAAAAAAGTCTGATGATTATTAGCATCTTAAAATAATTGAAGCACTGCTAAAAATAAAAACCAGAAGGAGAAAAACTGAACTCGAATAAAAGGAATGGAGTTATCCCAGATTTGGATACAATTCTTGCAGCAAATTGAGCTTAAATCTGAAGTCTTAGGTAATTTGAGATGAATGCCAAAAAGAAATTTTTTTTCCCCTCTGAGCTGTTAACAAGAGCAGTCTCCCCGGTTTCACAATATTTCCTTCTATTTTTCTCCTGTTATCTGTGGCTCTAGTTAAGACTGAGAGGAGCCTTAGAGGGAAATGCCATTTCAGATTAAAGTCTTGTCAGATCTCATTTATTAACTGGCGCAGAGTCTAACATCCAGGAGGTATGGGGTCTCTAGGAAAGCACGTGCTGTGGGCCCCAATTGGAGGCACTGAATGGGCCCCGCATCGACCCCTTCCCTCCGTCCCCCTGAAACCATCCATCTAGCCTTAGGCTGAATTGGGGGCCTTACTTCCCAGGCAACCTCCCTGTGCTGGGAAGAGGGAAGTCCCACAAAACTGGGAACCCCACAGAGGATTAAGTATTTTGTTCTTAATAAAGAAAAGGGTTGAGGAATGGTTAGGGGTGGAGGAGTATGCGAAAAGTTCTTGCCTTGAGGACCTGGTCTTTAAATTCTTTGCATTAAGTGAAAACAGGCTCTAATCAATTTGCAGTCAATGAGCTATTAATTCAGTCATTCAACAAATACTTATATGTTTAAACATATGTATATATTTGTTTGCAGGCCTGCAATGTGACAGGTCTGTACTCCAGGGCTGTAGAAAAGTGCTGAATAGAACTGATTCCATTGCCACCCTTTTGGGGGTTACGTTCAGTATGGTGTGTATGTGATGGGGGGACAGAAATGACCAACTAAATAGACAAAAACATTTCTAGTAGTAATCTTTCTAGTAGGAGGGAAATAAACAAGCTAATGACATATAGTAGGACTCAATAAAAGTTATTTCTATCCTTTTCAACAACATGTTTTACAGAGGGGTTTTTTTTTTTTTGCCTAATAAATAAACATTAATAACCATCGACTACAATAATGTTGACATAGTAAATATTCTATCACTGGAAATTTTTCCTTAATGCTACTTCTGAACATTTCTTTAAAGTATCTATGACTTTTCATGCCATTTCAGAACCAAAAGGTTTTTCATGTTCTGATTCCTTGAAGAAGGGGCAATCCATATAAGTTCTAGTCTTTCATTTATTCAACAAATACTAGTTCAATCCCTGATCTGTGCCAAGCTGAGTCCTGGGTGCTGGGTGTGTTCCGGGTACCAGTATGAGAGCCAGTTCTGTGTTAATCATGATCAATTCCAGAATTATTTTCCTGAAAATAGAAAATCTACTCATTTATATTATTTGCCTATCCAATTCTTCTTCCAGACAAGATTTAAAATTAGTACTCAGTTCAACCCAGGTCCAAGCACCGTCAATTACTGTTAATGAAGATTTTCGCCATTTGACTTTTGTTCCAGATGGTCACACAGTCACGTGTGGGAAGGTGTGGATGGGGAAAGCCCCCTAGAATTGCAAGGAGCCCTGACATCTCCTTGTCCCTGAAGTGGACCACTTCAGGGAGGAAAACATTTACTAAAAGAAAAGGGATGAAAATCTCTGGAGGAGAAAGTTGGGGAGGTTTTAAACACACAGTTGGGGGGAAAATTCGAAATATTTTAATGTGAAAAAGAAAATGTCTCCAGCAATAAAATGAGAAGTATAAAGGAAAAACCCAGAGGTAGCCCCATCTCTATATAGTGCTGTCACTTACAGACCTTCTTCTGGGAGGAGCATCTGGACCACCACCACTGCGAAGGGGCTACTCTGGGTGCCCGGACAGGGAACAAGGGGAGAGAGGACACAAGGACCCTCACTCTTCCCTTCTAAAGGTAAGGATTTGAGAATTTTATTAGGATCCCAAATTGTCTAATTTATCCCAATGGATACAAGCTTGAGTGAGGTTCATACAGGTTCTTATTGTCAGTTTCTTCCTTGCCATATTTGTTAGGAGTCTGTATTAGTGATCTATCGCTGCGTAACGAATTACCAAAATGTACTGGCTTCAAACAACACAGATTTATAATCTTACAAATTTGCAGGGGTGGGGCAGTCAAGAATCCGGCGCAGTTTCGCTAAGTACCTCTGACTCAGGCAAGCATGAAATCAAGGAATCAGCCAGGGCTACTGTCATCTCGAAAGTGGACGTGAGGAAGGTCCCGTGGTGGCAGGTCCTGGGTCCTCACCCGCTGTTTGTTGACCTTGGGACTTGGGATCTCCAGAGAGCTTTTCATGACATGGCACCTTGCTTCCTTCAGAGCCAGAGGGAGAAGGAGAGAGAAGTGATAACCAGAATCCTTTTGTAACCTAATCTTGAACATGACATCCTATCTTTTTTTTTTTTTTTTTTTTTTTGTGGTACGCGGGCCTCTCACTGTTGTGGCCTCTCCCGTTGCGGAGCACAGGCTCCGGACGCGCAGGCTCAGCGGCCATGGCTCACGGGCCCAGCCGCTCCACGGCATGTGGGATCTTCCCAGACTGGGGCACGAACCCGCGTCCCCTGCATCGGCAGGCAGACTCTCAACCACTGCGCCACCGGGGAAGCCCCATCCTATCACTTTTGCTGTATTTGTAAACTTTTCTTTAGAAGTGAGCACTAGCCTCAGCCCTGCTTCAAGGAGAGGAGATTCCACAATTTCAGCAGACAGTGATCACTGGGGGCCAGTGAAAGTGACTCGAGACAGTGTCAGGTCAGTGACACCTCTTTTTTAGGCCAAATGCAGAGATGCCTTCATCCATTTCCACAGTCTCAAAAAACTGGGTTTGAAATATTTCAGGAGGAAGGGAGTGTGGAAGGAAGGGTTTCCTCTAAATTTCCTGAGGATAAAGTTTAAAAATGCATAGACTAAACTCCGAGAGGGTGGGGAGCATGGGGGGGAGGGGAAATGGTCTTTGGCCAGAGGACGGTAGCAACAGACAACCGGATGTTGAATGACAAAAACCTTGCGAATTTTGTAATTCCAGATTCTTGTAAGAATCTGGAGAGAAATGTGTAGGATCAGATCTTCAAGGAGAAGTATATCAAAAGTGTTGAAGGAGAATAAATTTATTTATTTTTAATTTTATTGCAGTATAGTTGATTTACAACATGATGTTAGTTTCAGGTGTACAGCAAAGTGATTCAGTTATACATGTTATGTATTCATTCTTTTTCAGATTCTTTTCTCATATAGGTTATCACAGAATATTGAGAGGCGTTCCCTGTGCTGTATAGTAGGTCCTTGCTGGTTATCTATTTTATATACAGTAATGTGAATATGTTAATACCAAGCTCCTGATTTATCCCTCCCCCCACTGAGAATAAATTTATAAAGCCAATATGCATTCATTGGTCCTCCTTGTAGGGATTTTTCATTCTCTCTCTTCTTTAGATGGAATAAAGTCTTTTGTCCTGTTTATGAGATCACGCCGACCGTGCACAGCCCACCACAATCCACTAACACGTAGTGGAGGTGGAACGTTGTCCAACGACTTGGAGTCAGGTCCTGTCAGGTGAACCTGAAGTCAAAAGGAGACACAATTGCCTTTTCTGTTTTAAATCACGTCTGATCTTGATATGTAGCTGAAACGTTCTGCCAGCAAAGAGTTAAACAAGAAGCTGTAAAAAATGATAGAAACAGTATGAGATCAAACATCTCAACAGTTGCCAACACTAGCAAATAATCAAAATCTGACCACAAGACCTCTCCAGACACACAGTGGCACCAATGCCAGCTTACGAACAAAGCTGCCCGATATATTTTTTAAATCCTTCTTGTCTCCCATTCGTCTCCTGACCAAATGTCGGCAACAAACTGGCTCACAGAATTTTGAGTTGCAAAAGGGTTCAGGGATGAACTGGAGCAGGAGCTCTCAAATCAGGGAGCCGGGAAGATACCACCCCCTGGGAGATGGGTACAGATCCGAATCTGGGGAAGTGGGTGTTTGAAAGAATATCTGTTGTTGTAATTGTCTAGCAGGGTCAGGAGAGCGCTTTTGCTTTCCTAGAACAAAACACACAAAGAAACACTGAAAATCCCCTTGGCTGGTGGAGAAATGTCTTCATTTTCTCTACCAAGCAGGGCATTTCTGGTGGAGGGACACACCAGGATCTTGAGAGGTAAAAGAGCTGATGTGCAGGATATTAATGCTATCAGAAGAGAACATTGTTGAAGAGCTGATAAGGGCTGATAAAGAGTAACCTCCTCTTTTTACATATTTAAGAATTCATTCCCATTGCATTCAGTTCAGCAAATTGAGGTTGAACAGCGTATGCCAGGGAGAGTGAAAAGTATTGGGAAAACGGGGCTAGGTAAGGCACTGTTCCAGCCTTCCGTATTCCATATAAACAGAAAATGGACAATGTCAGGTTCGCTCTATAAAGATATGCAACTTGTCCTAGAAGAGACAAAACTTAACCACAGGGTGTAATTAGGAAAGGCTTCCATGGAAAGGTGATACCTCCCCATTCTCTTCTTCATCATTACCCATGTCATTACTGTACTTGCTATGAGCTGGGCTATGTAAAGAAGAAAGGGAATTACAATCCCCACATGTAGGACCGGTTCATACGTATTGGCTTTATACGTTTATCCTCAATCAACACTTCTGCTACTTCTCCTTGAAACACCTAACCCTAGATATTTCTCTCCAAATTATTAAAAGTTTCCCAAGATTTCTACCCTGCAGCATCGTGATGTCTGTTGATACTTGCCCTCTGGCCAAAGACCACCTCCCCTTCTCCCACACTTCTCACCCACCAGGAGTTTAGTCCACACATTTTTATTTTATTTTATTTTTATATATTCATTGCATCCGTTTGTCTATAAATGGCCTCATTATAACAAATGCAACTGACATTAACAGCCTGGGGAGCTTACACAACAATTTGTGATAAACACAAAGCTCAACTGGTGGGCAGCAAAGTGCCAGGAGTATCAGGAATGAGTCTATGGGCTCCGTATACCTGGCATCCTGTGGGCATGTCAGCTGGTCTTTTTTGGAAGGGATGAACCAACCGGACAAGTCAGTTAAGAAGCTTCTATTATAAAATCCAGGTTTTCTCTTCTGCTATCCTGTCCCCTGTAGCGACATCAACAGGCCTGTGTCACTGCCACCTCTCAGAGACTCCCTCTACCTCTAAACTACGCTCCCCACCTATTTAGTTAGACATCCTAACTCAAGCTACACCTAAGTTTTATGCATTTTTAAACTTCATTCTTATGAACTTTTAAGGAATCCCTTCCTTCCACCCTCGTCTCCCCCCCCCCCACCCCCGAATATTTCAAACCCAGTTCTTTGAGACTGTGGAAATGGAGAAGACTTCTCTGGGTTGGCTCTGAAAAGAGGGGCTGCTGACCTGATGGGTCTTGCGCAGCAGGCTGTATCACCTATCACGTCTTATCTGTGGGCCAACACTGACATTTTTATAGCCACTTATTATACTATGGGATTTTTAGCACATAGCTGAAAATCATATTGATAAGAATATGACATCCAAGCACTGGAAAAACTCAGTCCCAAGTCCTGGATTCTTTGTATGCCGATGCTATAAGTCACCTGGGCAGAGTGCTGCGTTAGGCACATTACATAACCCACACAGGCTCTGAGTTGAACTGTCCTGTATTTTGTAATGCATAAAAACCTGAGATGGGGCTTCCCTGGTGGCGCAGTGGTTGAGAGTCCGCCTGCCGATGTGGGGGACGCGGGTTCGTGCCCCGGTCTGGGAAGATCCCACATGCCGCGGAGCGGCTGGGTCCGTGAGCCATGGCCGCTGGGCCTGCGTGTCCAGAGCCTGTGCTCCGCAGCGGGAGAGGCCACAGCAGTGAGAGGCCCGCGTACCACACACACACAAAAAAAAAACCTGAGATGACACAGCCAGGAATCTGGTTAGCAGTGCCACATGACTACAGAGCTATTAGCCTCAGAGCTATTTGGAGGTCATTGTGGTAGGCGTTGGTTACCCCCTCAGCAAACATTCTCTGTCCCCCTTCTCATCAGCTCTTATATAAGTTAAGACAGTACTATTTGCCATAACAGAGAAAAAAACAACATCTCAGAGGCTTAACATAATAGAAATATATTTCTTGCTCAAGTAAAATCCAATTTGAGGTGGAAGTTGGAGGGACACTCTGTTCCATGCAGTCATTCAGGGACCAAAGCTCATTGCCTCTGTGACCCCTTCCTCCTCTAGGGTTTTAGGATGTTCTCCATTTAACCAGTGAACAGAGGAGGAGACTGCAAAGGATTGTGTGGGAGGCTTTTACGTACCAGGTCTAGAAGTAGCTTGCATTCGCTGTCCATAATTCAGTAACATGGTCCAAAGGACAGGGAACCTATGTGGTACACACTATTCCTTTTTTAGAGAGAAGGAAACGGAGACACAGAAGGTTTACAGAACTTGCCCAAAGTCACACAGCTGGACACAGTGGAGTTGAGATTTGAACCCAAATCTCAGACACCGGAGAGTATGCTGGCCGCGCCACGTGGCATGTGGGACCTTAGTTCCCCAACCAGGGATCGAACCCATGCCCCCTGCATTGGAAGTGCAGTGTCTTAACCACTGGACCACCAGGGAAGTCCCCTGGAGAGTACGTTTTTAATCATTCTATTTATTCTGGAGGAAGTAAGCCCTGAGATGGATCTTTGGCTCTTGAAAATAGGATATGGAACAGTGGAAGAAAAGACAGAGGACATTTCTTTTAAAAACCAGACATCTTTAAAGGCAAATTAAGGTAATCTTCTCTGGGAAATGTACCCATACGACATCATCCCCCAAGAACCTATCTTACCAGCCTCCTTCCATTTGTAGTAGCTTCAACCTCTCACACATGTGGGCAGTGTTGGTACCTACGTATACATGTCCCTCCTGTTTGACCAGGGCTGAGAGGTCCCAGAGGGTGGAGGCTTTCTCCCTTCCTTTCCTGACAGCTCTGAGCACAGTGCCAAGGGGCTGTCAGTAATCTATCACTATTTAACAGGTTGAGAATGGGCTACGATGTGGGAGTGTATCTGCTCACCTAGAGAGGAAGGAGGCTGCCAAACAATATCAAGATGGGCTGGGGGCAGTAGGGAGAGGTACTGTCTCCTGTAGCGCTCCTTGCTGGATGGAGAAGTACGTCTGGAGCGTGATGGGCTCAGGGCATGATGCGCTGATGGACAGCAGTCTCACAAATAAAAATTTGGAATATGACTTTTCCCAAGTTTATACGTATATTCACGAAGCTGTTTTGACTTAATTGACTCTTCCAGGACTGGTGGGATGGAAATGAGAGGCTTTTTTGGACAACTTTGGTAAGGCAAAAGGACAGTGGAAAGTAATTTCTAGTTGGGCAGAACTAGGTTTCTACCATAAGAAACCAGGAAAAGAAGAACAAATTAAATTCAAAGCAAGAAAAATAAAGGCAACAAATAAAGATCAGAAAATAAGTAAATGAAAAAGAAAACCAAATCAATACAGAAAATCAGTGGAAACAAAACTAGATATTTGGCAAGATCAGTAAAACTGACAAATATTTAGCCTAACTAACCAGAGAAAAAGAGAGAAGGCAGAAATTACCAATATCAGAAACATTAGCAGTGGCATCACTGCTGATTCTATAGATGTTGAGATGATAATAAGGAAATATTATCAACACCTTGATTCTAATAAATCTGACAGCTTAGATGAAATGGAGAAATTTCTTGAAAATACAGACTACCAAAACTTATTCACTGAGAAATAGATGAGCTGAATAGTCCTATATCTGTTAAATAAATTTTTAGTTAAAATTCTTCCCATAGAGACAACTCCAGGCTAGGTGCTTTCACTGGGGAATTCTACCAAGCATTTAAGGAAGAAATAATACTAGTTCTACACAAACTCTTCTGGAAAATTGAAGAGGTATAAGACTTGCATCTAGAATTTTAAATAACTCTCAAAACTCAGTAATAAGAAAATAAACAAACGAATAAAAGGTTTGAGCAGACGCTTAACCAAAGAAAAGATATACTGATGGCAACTAACACACAAAATGATTGTTAACATCATTAGTTATTAGGGAATGAAAATTATAAGCACAATGTGGCACTACTCTGCAGCGGGTGTGATATTACACCCACTAGAACGGCTAAAATTAAAAAAAATCAATGACTCCAAGCGTTGGTTAGAATGTTCACCAACTGAAAGCTTCACATGCTGTTACTGATTATGTGAAATGGTACAACCACTTTGGAAAACGGTTTGCAGTTCCTTAAAAAGTTAAATGTACACCCACCATGTGATTTAGCCATCCCAGTTCTAGGATTTACCTACGAGAATTAGATCCACACAAGCTCTTTTTCATAGTTTCATAGTAGCTTTATTTATAATAGGTAAAAAACCTGGAAACAACGACAATGTTCATCAATAGGTGTGTTGATAAAGCTATTGTGTATCCAGTCAATGAAATACTGCTCCGCCATTAAAAACAACAATAAAAATAAAACTATTGCTGCAGGTGAGAACTTGGGTGAATCTCAAAACAGGTATGCTGAGTGAAAGAAGCCGGACAAAAAGAGTACATATTATAGACTCACTTATATACAACTCTAGGAAATGCAAACTTACCCATAGGGACAGAATGACATGTGGCTGCTTGGGACCCAGAGCAGTGGAGGGGGATGGGAGGATGTGACTACAAGAGGTCAAAAGACATTTTTTTTTTTCTTTTTTGCAGTATGCGGGCCTCTCACTGTTGTGGGCTCTCTCGTTGCGGAGCACAGGCTCCGGATGCGCGGGCTCAGCGGCCATGGCTCACGGGCCCAGCCACTCCGCGGCATGCAGGATCTTCCCGGACCGGGGCACGAACCCATGTCCCCTGCATCGGCAGGCGGACTCTCAACCACTGCGCCACCAGGGAAGCCCTATGCCTCTACCTTATGCGACTTCTTTCTCGCTCACTGTCTTCAGCTTCTCACTGTTACATCTCCTGAGGCAGCCATTAAAGAGACTTTTGATTGGACACACTTGAGTGAAATACCCATCCTGAATTATTATTAACCATGGACGGGTGGGATCTTGTAGGAAACTGGAAGCTCCCCCTTAAGGATGTGAATAGTTGTCGTGTTGCTCACATATAACACCTCAAATGCCCAGTATGCGTGAGTGAAGGCTCTGTGAACGAGGCACTGGGCAGGTCGTCTGGACTATTAATGGCTCGATAAGCAGCACTAGGCTTAAGTTTCCAGACACTGGCAAAAAAGAAAAATGGTAGAAGGAAAGCAGGGATGTGGCCTGGAGGGGCTAATGAACAAGGCTGGAAATTGGAAGAAAAGAATGTGAATGCATTTGGGGGAAGGCAGCCCTGGTGGGGCAAATGGAGTGGAAATGACAGTTGGTGGGAAAGTACAAGGCACACTTGGGGCAAGTTGAGATGTGAGGGTTTATATATATGAGCACATGGGTGTATGTAGGGGAAGGGGTCACTAACAGGAGATAAGGCTGGAAAGGAAAGATTGCAGAAAGCTTCCCATACTGGGATAAGTGGTTTGGATTTTATCTGTAACAGAGAGTCATTGAAGGGTTTTGGACAGAGTTATGGTTAATGGAAGAGACCTTGTTTTCTTATGTTTGTCAGAAAGTGGTCTAATTGGATTCTAGGCAGAAGAGCTTTAAAAAAAAAGCCCTGAAGGAGGAATTGAAAGTTCTGGGCCCGAATTTTAGCTCTGCCAGTTGCTTACTACAGGCAAGCCAAGAGGCTTGGGCAACCTCTCCAAACTTGTTTCCTCTTTTGTTAAATGGGATGCTAATGTCTGCTGCTCTTACTTTACAAAGTAATTTTGAGTGTCAAATGAAATGCTAGAGTACATGAATGTACCCACCAAAATATCAAGTACTATAGGGACTTCCCTTGTGGCACAGTGCAGGGGGCCTGGGTTCGATCCCTGGTCAGGGAACTAGATCCCACATGCATGCTGCAACTAAGAGTTCGTATGCCACAACTAAGGAGCCGGCAAACTGCAACTAAGGAGCCCGCCTGCTGTAACTAAGACCCGGTGCAACCAAATAAATATTTTAAAAATTACTATATACACAGTGATTTGTATTATCGTGCTCTTCTCCCATCCAGCTGGACTGCCAAAGCCATATCTTACTGGTGAAATATGGATGTTTTCTTGTCGTGAAAAGGAGGCCATTAAGAGGACCAGACAGAGAGAAAAGAACATTATTTAGCCAAGGCCAGAATGGTCCCTTGTTTGAGAAAGTTAGCTCATTTTAGACTTCTACACTACAAAAAATGAGTTTCAATGGTTGTTCATGCATTAAACATTTACTGGGCACCTCCTATGTGTCTGCCTGGGGATAAAAAGGTAATCACGATAAATTTCCTGCAATCTAGGAGCTCAGAGCACGGAGTTCCTCCGACTTATGCTCCCTTTCCTCCTTCATGCGACCTAGAAATATATATTGAACACTTATCTGGTGCCTGGCTCTGAGCGCTAGAGCTAGAGCAATGGATTAGATAGAGACAGCCCCGTCTTCAGGGACCTTACATTCAGGTAGGGGAAACAGAAACCTAGGAGCAAACAAATATTTAAATCAGAGAATTTCAGATGGTGACAGGGGCCAGAGAGAGGGTAAAAGAAGGTGATGAGGGCTTCCCTGGTGGCGCAGTGGTTGGGAGTCCGCCTGCCGAGGCAGCGGACACGGGGTCTGTGCCCCGGTCCGGGAGGATCCCACGTGCCGCGGAGCGGCTGGGCCCGTGAGCCATGGCCGCTGAGCCTGCGCGTCCGGAGCCTGTGCTCCGCAACGGGAGAGGCCACAACAGTGGGAGGCCCGCGTACCGCAAAAAAAAAAAAAAAAAAGAAGGTGATGATTAGAAAGATTTAGAGAGACAGAAGCCCTTTACAGTAGCCACATTCACAAATGCAAAAAGAAATAAACAGGTGGAATTCATTTTAATCATATGCTTTATTTAAGCTAATATATCCAAACTATAATCATTTCAATATGTAATCAATATAAAAAGATAGTGACAAGGTGATGAGACATTTGACCTTTCTTTACACTCAGTCTTTGAAATCCGCTGATTACTTTACACTTGTGATAACACATCACAAAGTGCCCATGTACCCCTGCCCCTTTGTGAGTGTTCATAGCCACATGTAGCTAGTGGCCACTGTGCCCAATGCTACAGCTCTGGGCCTCTCTGTTAACTCAGATCAATCTCCTTCCTTTATTACATGGGTGTGTTGGCGCTATTCTTCAGCTCCATAAAGGGACTTCTAAAAATTTAAATGTAATCTGCAAATGCCAAAATTACCAGCATCGTGCTCTCATTAATTCCCGTAAGCAATGTCCCAGGGTTGACCCCCTGGGTCTGTTGGGAAGGGCTGAGTCATGGTGTTCATAAGCCATCCCTCACTGGGTTGTCATGGGGGCTGCCCTGACCAGGATGGGACCAGCCTTCAGATGGGACCGGCTCTGGGGAGCCAGCTGCAGCAATGGGCCGGTGGTGTTTCTTCTGGGAAGATCCCTCCCAGGCTGAGGCAGGAAAAAAGAAGAGCTCATTTTTGTCCTGCATTGGTTCTCACCCTGGCAAAGGGGAAAATGAGATGAACACTTTGAAATGCTAATTATTTAATCTCTGCCAATGTTGGCTGCTTCCAGGAGAGCCCATGTTCATTTTTAAAATGAAACTATTTTAGAAAATGACCCAGGTCATGAAAGTGTGGTCCTCTGGGGGGGCCGAGGGGCCCTTCCCAGAACCCATCAGCCCTCCAGCGGGCTTGAGCAGCCTCCCTTGGAGGTTCGGCTGTTCCCCTGACTCCTTGTAAGCAGCCCTCGGAAAGTCTCTTGAATTTAGAAAATTGTGCCAGCAGAATGCCATGGGGATTGAAAGACCCGAGTTCAGCCTACAATTTCTGAACTTTCTTCATAAGGGATGCTGGCAGATTGTCAGACTCTGCGAGCTGCAGTTTTCACACGTCTAGAATTTTCTTCCTGGATCTGTAGTGAGAATCAAGTGATATTACTCACATGGTATGTGTAGCCCTGACAGTGAACAATCCAGTTTAGTACTCAATACATTTTAGCCTTTTTTTTTTTTTTTTTTTTTTTTTGCGGTACGCCGGCCTCTCACTGTTGTGGCCTCTCCCGTTGCAGAGCACAGGCTCCGGACGCGCAGGCTCAGCGGCCATGGCTCACGGGCCCAGCCGCTCCGCGGCATGTGGGATCTTCCCGGACCGGGGCACGAACCCGTGTCCCCTGCATCGGCAGGCGGACTCCCAACCACTGCGCCACCAGGGAAGCCCCATTTTAGCCACCATTTTTAATTGTGTCGTTATAGTTGAGAAGGGCTGGAAATTGTGTGGTTATCTCTGATACACACTTATTTCTTGCTGTGTTTTTTTGGTTTTTTTGAATTCAGATTAAATATAGGAAAATGAACTTTCTGAAAAAAAGCTCTTCCCTTCACCCATATAAGCTTGTATTAGCCTGCTCAGGCTGTCATAAAAAAAACCAGACTGAGTGGCTTAAATGACAAAAATGTATTTTCTCCTGGATTTGGAGACTGGAGTCCAAAATTGAGGTGTTCGGAGACTTGGTTTTTCTTGAGGCTTTTTTTTTTTTTTGGCTTTCAGGTAATTGCCTTCTCCCTGTATCCTCACTTGGCCTTTCCTACATGTACCTTCCTCTTCTTGTAAGGGCACCAGTCTTACTGAATTAGGGTCCCACCCTTTATGACCTCATATAACCTTAATCACCTTCTTAAAGGACCTGTCTCCTAAGGTCCCTTTGGGGGTTAGGGCTACACATATGAATTTGGGGGACACAATTCAGTCCATAACAAAGCCTAATCCCAAGTTTCATGTAAAAATTCAAAGTTATGGGGACAAAGCTAACAGAGAACTAAAGAATCCCCTTGCACGTTTTGGTTGTCTTTGAGATAAACATCTGAGAATTTGCCCCAAGTCTAATCACTTATAATAGTGTTTTTTTAAACTTTAGTCATTTCTCTACCATCTTTATGTTTTTATCGCATCTGCCTTTTCCCTGTACTATGATTTATTTAATATCTTTCATTAAATTGACTCCATATTTTACTTAAATAAATATATTTTGAAAGAAAACCTTAGGTCATTACCAAGAAATTTAAATGTTCTTGTTGTTTATAAGCAGAAAGTGATCATACAATAAATCAATGTATACAAGGAGTGTTATTGAATTCTTTCTAGACATTGCCTTATTTAACAAACACATAGCACTTACCATATGCCAGACACTATCCAAGCACTTTGTAAACATAATCTTGTATATTCTTCATGACCTAAGAATGAATAGGTAGCTTTAATATTCTTATTTTGAAGAGGAGGTTAAATAACGGAGAGATTAAGTAACAGAGAGGTTAAATAACTCCCCAAAAGTCACACAGCTAGTGAGTCCAGTAACACTGGGAATCTGGGCAGCCTGATGTTGAACCTTTAATGTTTAAACTATATTTATTGAAAGACTAATTTTTACAGATTTAACGGTGAAACCTTTTGGATTACTTTCCTACTTTCTCAGGAGAAAAATTTCAAAGTCACATCAAATAAACTACAAATGATTTCCCATTCCAAAAACAAGTCTCAGTGTTTGACTATTAGCTAAGTGCCCGGGCTTAAAGAAAACATTTCAGGGCTTCCCTGGTGGCGCAGTGGTTGGGAGTCCGCCTGCCGATGCAGGGGACACAGGTTCGTGCCCCGGTCCGGGAAGATCCCACATGCCGCGGAGCGGCTGGGCCCGTGAGCCTGCGCGTCCGGAGCCTGTGCTCCGCAACGGGAGAGGCCACAGCAGTGAGGGGCCCGCGTACCGCAAAAAAAAAAGAAAACATTTCAACCCAGGCCTTCCTGACTGGGAAGCCCCACAGATTCACTGCATCTCCGCAGTTTGGCTTGTGGGGAAAGCATTCTCCGGTCCCGATCAAAGGCAAAGACTAGTTCAGCTCTACCAGCCTCAGGGTTCTTCCTGGTGGGCTTCCTTGGGGACCATTTACTCACCAGTACCTTTTCCCAGCTGGCAGGAAGATTGGGAAACTGATGCAATTTGGCGGTGGGGGAAGGGAGGCTCAGTCACAGCATTGTCCCCGCCAGCCACAAAAGCATAATCTGCTTGTTTCCCAGATAGCGGGAACAAATCATGATTGAAGGGTCCCTCTGTGCAGATCTGCACCTTGTAAAGTCTATGCATCGGAGTATCAGCATCTTGGGCTTTCCTCTAACCACACAAGGCTCCTGGCAGAACTTTCTTTCCAGAACTAAACAAATTTAGCACCAGATGGCTAATATTGTTGACTTGAAGATTTATGTGTGTGTGTATGTGTGTATTATACATATGTACATGTATATATATACATACATAATATATATACGGTTTTGAATTTACATATGTATATACAATTTATTTTTACCAGAATGCTTGAGATATTATATACGTGTGTATATATGCATATGCATACATACATATATACACATGTGTACATTAAATAATTCATTCATTTCGGCATTGTGAATTCAGTTTTACCAGTGTTTGAGATGATACACACATATATGTTATTATATATACTATATATCTATATATATGAATAATATATGCTTTGGTCTCCTCCCTATGGTTCTTACTCCATCCCAGAAGAAATAGGAAGACCGGGACTTTATTTCCTTTCTTCTTTTAGCTCAGCTAAGAACCCAAGCCACACTGTGGGGAAGCCAGTCCTGATTTTAAGGTGAAGAAGTAAAGTCAAGCTCAACCCAAGCCCCAGCCCAGCCCCACCCTAGTCCCAGAATCCAGTGTGAGACGGGCCAGCAAGTCATGGGGGTGCGGGACCTCTGAGTTGCCACCCAGCCCTGGTCCTGCTGTCAGGCAGCGAAGCTAGCACGAGAGATCTTGGGTGTCTGACCCCTGAGTAAGATCACGCTTTCAAAGCCTGTGTTCCACTTTGCCACTCTGTCCCTGAGGGCTGCCTTGGAGGTCTGCCCTGGCATTCAGATGGCCATGTGTACCGTCACCGGCCCAGCCAGTTGTCTGTTGCCGTCAGCGGGGGACTAGGGCCTGGCAGTTTCGTGCCTTAAAAGTAGTTTTGTGCAACTCAGCTCCTCCCAGCCCCCTTTCTTTTGGAGCCTTCATGGCGCACAGGATTTCCAGGCACCGGAGCAAAAGAAGCTAGTTTGATTTAAGCACAGGAGGAATCGGGAGCTGGGAGTGGGAGGGTGTGTGTTTATATTTTCCGTGCATCCATTAGGGTGAGTGGCTGAGGGGTGGGGAGAAAGGGGGAGCGGAGGAGGGAGAAACTTCATTTATATGTTAATAGTTGCCAGCAACGGGGGCTAAACTGACAGAACTATTTCATGGGAAACTGACAAATTTTGTCAGCCGGGCTGTGCGGCCACATCTCAATGGGGCAATAATCTTGATTAGCAAAACAATTGGGGCCCTGGGTTCCCGCTCAGGTTACACCCGGCCAATGTGAGGAAGGCTGGTGCCTTCAAGCTTGAAGACATTTTCAAAAGCCACTGAGTTTAGGCAAATGAAGTGAACCGTTTGGGTGGGGGGAGGGAGGCGATGGACGAAAGGGGTTAATTCGATTGACCGAATCTTCATAGTCTTATAACAATCATTTACTCAGCCAGTAATTCCGCAAGAAACCAGCGGTGCTGACAGGAAATTGGAGTATCTGTTTGCCCCAGATGTGTGGGAATGTTAGCTGCTCCCTCCTGACCCTTGCCAACCTTGAAAAAAATCCACAACCCCCTTGGGGCCCTAATTACCACGTGCAGAATATAAGTTGTTATCTAAAAATACACACACAACTCAACAGCCACGCACAGAGTCACTGCAGGCCCCTGCTGTTACCTCATCTTGACTCAGTTTGGGCTTTCATTTTTATTCTTCTGTTCTTTGTATTGCTAGTGAAAGCTGAAATATGATGAATTCATTTTGACCAGAGGGAAAATGGTATTGCCCCCCGCCTTCGATGAACACTGGAAAAGCTTGGGTGGCTTTATTTTCAGTGTGACCCCACTGGCCCTGTTTCTGTTTGTAAACATACACTCTGGAAGGGCTCTGGTTCCCCCGTCTGCCTTGACGCCGGGAGAATCCAAAAGAGGAGGATATCCTTGCTCAGGGGTGTGTGAGAGGGACAGAGGCAGGTTCCACACCTCTCCAGTGGGGAGCCTTCATAACTTGTTAGACTCATCTTGCTGCCTTGCGTGGTTCAGGCTTCATGGAAGAAGAGTTGTTCAGTGAGATCTAGTTAATTCATTTATTTTCAACTTTCTATTTCGAAATAATCACAGACTCCCAAGAAGTTGCAAAAATAGTACAGGGAGGTCAGCTGGGCCCAGGACCCAGCTTCCCCTCATGGTGACATCTACAATGCATTATGAAAACCAGGAAATTATTGGCATAATGCGATTAACTAGACCACAGACTTTTTGCATCCACTAATTTTCTTTTTTGGTATGTCTTTGTGGATCATCGTGTGACACATTTATTTATTTTTTAATCTAACAAATAAAGCAATCCTGAAATTTCAAAATTGGAGAGGCTGTAACAATCATTTCACCCACTACCTCCTCCAGTCCTACCCCACCCTCCCAGCAATCAAATCTATACTCCCTCTGATCCTGGAGTTCCCTCTGAAAACAAATTGCCTTTAGAACACCAAACCACTGCTTGCACACTGCACATGACAGGAGGCTCATTACTTATTGAGGCCACCAGACCTTTCTTGTTTGAAAGTTCACAGGAAGAGCTAAAATTCTTCTGTCTCTAATGGCCCCTCAATGGCTCTAGTTCCACCACCTGACTCTGGATTATGTCAGTCTAATCCAGTGGTTATCAACCTTGGTTGTACCTTCAAATCACCTGTGGAGTGTCTAGACATCCCAGCACAGACTGAACCCTAGAACAATTATATCAGACTCTCTGGAGGTGGGACCCAGGCAACAGCATTGTTTTTAAAGCTTCCCAGCTGATTCTCATATGCAGGGGAAGACTGCCTCGTGCCAATCCTCAAGAAGTTGAAGCTATCCCCCACCCCCACTTAAATAGGGTTGCCAGATAAAATATAGGGTACCCAGTTTATTTGCATTTCAGATTAAAAGATGAATAACTTTTTAGTATAAGTATGTCCAAACATTATGTGGGACATATTTATACTAAAATATATTTGCATCTGAAATTTAAATTTAACCGAGTGTCCCATATTTTTATTTGTTCAATCTGACGACGCTACACACAAACCTTTTCCTCTCCAGGCTCTTCCTTACTTCAGCAGCTGATATGTTTCTAAAACCCTTCAGCAGCCTGTCACCCTCTGCAGTAGTGCACTGGGGTATCGAATTCCTTTTTGAGAGTGGCTCTGGTGACTGGTCTCTTAGTTCTGGACTCCTAGATCTTGGTACTTGGGGGCTGGTCTTGGACTTTACTGCTCAATGCATCCTCTGTGCTCTTCTTTCTGTGGTCCTAGCTCTGGGTCTTTCTGAGTCCCAGATGTAGGAGAGTGAAGTAGTTTGGACAGCCTCAGATATGGGTTAAGGACATCTGATTCCATGTTCTTTGGATAGACCTGCACTGTAGTTTTCCCCTTATCCATATCAGAGCACATGTCCTAAGCCATGACTACTCAAAGTGTAGTTCTAGGATAAGAATCATTGGCATCACTTGGGAGCTTATTAGTAGAAGGCATGAAACATTTTTCCCCTCCCTCTTAAGTATAGTCTCTGGGGGTCTGCAAATTAAACTTACAATATAGAGAAAAACATACAAATTTATTAATATGCACAGCATGTCCATGTGAGAGAACTCAGTGTTGAGTAATTCAAAGGGGTGGTGAGAATTTGGGGCCTAAATACCTAATTTAACAGAGAAAAGGGAAGAGGGTGGAAAGATAAATGGACCCTTAGGAGAAGAGACAGGAGATATGATAGACTTGTGATAGTACCAGTTTGGGTGTGATGCTGATATTTCCTCTCAAAGAAGGCTAGAATCGCTTCTAGAGAGGGGATTTATGGTAACTGAGTTCTTTTGAGAAAGGCTCTGCTTTTAGGAAGATAAAGGATTTCAGGAACTCATCTTTAAAAGCATCGTCCAACATACCATAATTCCTCTTACTTAAAGGGTCTCCATCAGTCTTAAATACATGGGTTTTCATGTGGTATAGACTCTGTGAGCCTGTGTAGGCCTCTTGGAAGAGATGGGCATTCTCACTGTCACTCATCCAGGGAGATCCTAGGATGGAACAAAAGGAATCGAAGAGGAATCCCCAGGAGCAGGAACTCTAGTCTGTCTTTGGCCTTGATCTGGTTGGTATGGACTATTTTGGCGAGCTCTGACAAGGTACTGGATGGTGCTCCTTGGGGAGAAACACCCAGGATGGTCCCTGGCCCCTGGAAGCAGGTCAGAGGAGCTGCCCAAAGTGAGAACTTGCCAAACTGAACAAGCCATGCAAACTTATTCCATGGTTCTCTGTGTTTGTGCCTCCCACCTCATCTTAATGCTATGAGGGATTAAGGGAAGCGTTGGTGCTCCCAGTGGGTGGACAGCAGTAGTGATCAGTGGCACCCCTTTCACCTCACCATGGGCCAGAGTGGGGGTTGCACTAGCACCCGGGGGCAGCCACAGGGAAAGGTGATTCTCAGGCCTAAGAGTCACAGCTGCCAAGTTTCACTCTCCATCCTCACGTGGAGATGCTTCCTTCAATACTAACTTGAAAAACCCAAGTTTTATTTTGTTACGGAAGGTGACAATTTCCGCTTTGAAGGCTCTTCAAAACTTTCAAAGTTAACTCCTGGGAAATACAGATTTGAAGTTATCTTCTATATTTCCCCAGAAGCTGAAGTCAGCTATCTGAAATAGGAAGGTCCCTAAAGTACACGTGCATGTAATTTGCATTTATATTCTTAACCTCTTCTGACTTTAAGGTGAAGAAGATGGTACATCATTCTTTCCAAAATATATGATCCGTCTTTTTTCATTAGCAAAGGCCAGAAAGCTTCACTGTTTCATATTCAAGGACAAACATTGCACATTGCAAATTGTCAGATTAATGTATTAGTTCAACATATTTTTTGGTTTTGCTTTGCTTTTTACTTTATCAGATTCTAATATGTTAATGCTGGAAGAGGTCTAAGAAGCTGTGTAACTCAGGGATGACAAAAAGTTTTCACCTTTTGGTCCAACTGTGGTAGAAGGAGGAGTGTGTTGAGAGAAATGTGAGGCTAGAGAGAAACACAGTGATTGATTAGTGATGTCTGCATGGGGAAGAGGTGTGGGATGGGCAACACTATGCCAGGCATTGGCCAAAGCAGGGTAGGGTCCTTCTCTCATTTCACAGATGAGGAACTGGAGTGCTAGGAAAGGAAAATAATTTAAGATCACATGGGAAGTCATTGGCACAGCCAGCATGTTGATCTCTTGACTTCAACTCCAATTCTCTTGCCGTCATACAACTGAATTCCTCTAATATTCACCTATGTTCATTGAACCCACAGATTAATTGCTAAAACCCTGATTCTCTTGATACCTCATAATCAAAACCTTGTTTTATCTATTCAAATATAACCAGGGAATAACTTTCAACTGTCAGTACACTACCTACATAAGCTAAGTACTCAAAACTTTTTGAATGGACTAAGAAGATGATCTTGGTAATAATATTAAGATGACACACCAAACAGGGCCATGGGGTAAATGTTTGTTAACACAGTTATAACAATGATTTTTAAAGTTACAAATTAATAATGAATGATTTAAAATTATTTTGTTTAATATGCAAAAGGACACTCTGCACCCAAACAAGCTGACTTGAAATTGCATGCCACTAATCACAAAGGAAAGGGGACCAGATAACGAAATAGAAATAAAACAGTACAAATCTATCTCCATTTCTAGGAAAACAGCTCAAAGAGCAGGCCCCAAGAGAGGCAGATGAACAGTAAGATGTTTGTTCAGTATTTTTTTTTAATTAAAAAAAAACCCTGCTGTTTGCATGTGGCACAGAGTGAGGATTGTGTAGGGAAGAATTATCAATATATGGTGATGTCTCGATTACTTAGTTATTTTTATTAATTATTTATGATTATTGTTTATTTTATTAATGAGTCCTCTGGGCACAGAACTTCTTTTAACAAAGCTGGTTCTCCAAGGGCTGAAGGCAATTCCAGCTGCTTTCGCACTGGGTCCCTCTTATTTCCTTGTTTTTTTTTTTGGTTTTTTTTTTTGCTGTTGTTGTTGTTTTTGCGGTATGCGGGCCTCTCACTGCTGTGGCCTCTCCCATCGTGGAGCACAGGCTCCAGATGCACAGACCCAGCGGCCATGGCCCACGGGCCCAGCCGCTCCGTGGCATGTGGGATCTTCCCTGACATGTGGGATCTTCCCTGACCGGGGCACGAACCTGCGTCCCCTGAATCGGCAGGCGGACTCTCAACCACTGCGCCACCAGGGAAACCCTTATTTCCTTTTATAATAAGAAACGTTTTATCTTGGTACAACGTTGCTCAGCTGAAAACTACCTTTCTCAGCTTCCCTTGAAGCTAGGCTTGGCCACACCAGTAGGTTCTGGTCAACGGAAAATGAGTGGAAATGAGGTATGTGACTTCCATGTGGTGACACTAAAAGGAACGAGTGTTCTCTTTCCTTTCCCCTTCCTCCCTTTCTCTGGCTGAAGTGTAGCCGTGGTAACAGAAACCAGGATGGCAGCTGACAGCTATTGTCGTCACTGAGAAGGCAGCTGCATGTTGAGGTTGGCAGGACAATAGGAAAAGAGAGAAAGTTTGTATCCCTGACATCATTGCGGTGTCATATCGGTTCTGGACCATCCAGAGAACTGCATTTGAGAGCTTTTATTGGCAGAAGCTGAACATGTCCTGGTTAGTAGGGCTGAGGAGAATCCAAGGCATCACCTTGGAGGCAGGTTTCTGTCAGGATCTCTGCACACAATGGCACACCCCACTCACAAACTCCCAATATTTTGGAAGCCATATTGGATCATGATCCACTTTCTTTTGGGTACCTTATGCCATACGAGCTACAGGTTGAAAATCATGACTGACAAAGAGAACTGGGAGGCCGCCTCTCCACTATCATTAATCAGATCATTTCACTCCCTGGTTAAAGCACACGAGTGATTTCTCATTGCATTGGACCAAAGTTCAAATTCCTCACATAGCCTTCAAGGTCCCACATGATTTTGGCCCTGCCTACCTTCCCATCATCACCTCTATCATCTCCCTCTTATCCACCTTCTTTGCTTCAGGGCTGTGGCCTTTTTCATTTCACAAATGGAACTTGGCTATTTCTTCTATGTTGTCTTCCCTCCCTTAGATCTTTGTGTGGTTAGTTCTTTCTTCTCTTCAATGGCTGAGTTCAAGTGCCAACTTTTTAGGTAGCAAACCTATCTGGAGACCTATCTAGAATCTAACTAAAGTCCCCATTCACTTCTCTTCCCATTATTTTGTTTCATTTTTAAAGCCATAGGGTTATCACCATTCATAATCATTGTTTGATCCATTTGCTTATCTCTGTCTCCTATGAGAATGTCAGCTCCAGGATAATGCGGACTCAGTATCCCAGTGCCAGTGAAAGCACTGGTACACAGTAGGTACTCAATAAATACTCATTGACTAATTATAGAACGAACCCATATGAGGTCTGGACCATTGTTGTTCAAATTGTGCAGATGACGAAGTAGAGGGGCAAGTGTACAGAGCCCCTGAGAGGGGACACAGTATTTTCTTAGAGCCTGGCATGAGGGCATCTACCCACTCTGCCGCTTGCTCTGTAGACACTCAGACTTTGCCTTCTAGGAACTAACCTTCCAGATTCCTCAAGTTCAATGTCAGTAGTTCACCTACATTCCAGCCTCCATGAATGTCTATTAATTTACACTGTGAACCCACCAAAGGGGTATCTGATACATTTACATGCACAAATATAAAGGCAGACAGCTGTGGCCCACAATTTTGTTGTTTTGGCTTTTTTGCATCTGAGTGTGGAAAAAAATATGTTTTTGAACTCTGCTCTTGAGTCAGACTTGATTACAGCTGATGAATGACAAAGCAGTTCTGATCTTATCTGGAAAGTTTTTCCATGAAATACAAAGGGAAAAAGAAGCCAGAATAAAGATGTGAAATAAATATATTGACAGAATTCAAAGAAAAGATAATGGATTTGGTCATGTTCCCGTCATCACCGCCGTGTGTGTTGGGGGGAAGGTTGCCAGAGCTGTGTTTGGTTATAGATTAATAATTCCAGGTACAAATGGTTCAGAACAAATTAGAGAAAACATAAACTACGATATTCAACAAACTGAGGTTCAAAGGTTTCTGGAATTTGCTAAGTGTTCTTGGTCACACATTTTTGAAAAGTGATGACACAATATGGAGTGTTTGAACTTTGACACACAAATAGCAAGTGGATTTTTGCTTGAACCACATTGAAGAATTGGGCAACTATTACTAAAAAATGGTGGGGGGAACCAAATGGAAAAGTTTGAAAGAGCCAATTGCCAAGTTGTTAATAATCAAAGAATATTCTAATAATTCTACTGTAGAAAATGTCTTTTAGTTTATGTTCCTTATTGCACAGTGATTAAGAACCTGGCTTTGGGCTCACTCTATGGACCCCATCTGGCTCTGACACTTACTGGCTCTCTGGTCCCGGGAAAGTGACTAAGCTCATTTAGTAGAAATATTTTTTAAGTTCCATATCCTATGCCAGGCATTTTTAACTTCTCCCCAGATCCACTCTTACTTCTCTGATACATTCTTCACATTATAAAGTGTTATCTTTATAATAAAGATAAGATTATGTCACACCTCTTCTTAAAAACCCTTGCTGTCTATGCATAAACATGAAGATCAAAATTCTTACTATGACCCACAGGCTAAGCATGCCCTTGTTCTGCCTACTTCCCAGTCTGTTCCCATGATTCTCTCCTGCTTTTCTCTTTGCTCCAGCCATGCGGGACATCTCTGAGTTCCTCCAATATGCCGTACTTGTTCCTGTCCCAGGTTCTTTGCATCTGCTCTTCCATCTACCTGCAATTCCACTTACCTTTCTTAATTTATCTTTTTGAGTTCAGTTTAATTGTAAAGTCCTCAGCATATGTCCTTTGACCGCTTAGACTTTTCTGTACTACTTCTTTATTGCGTGTACTCAGGGGGATTCTGACAGTGAATTGTTTAATTGGTGATTATTGTCAGCTCTCCAACTAGACTGGGGTCACCTGAAGACAGGGTGGCATCTGACTTGTTTACTACCCCCCCAAGCACTCAACACAGAGCCTTGTACACACCGAGAACTCAATAACCACTCAGAGTGAGTAGGATGAAGACATCAAGTTCTGAGCTAGTCCATGTGTCCCCTGTAAGCACTGGGATGATACTACCTCCTTTATAGGTTCACAGTGAAGATTAAAAGAGAAAAAAATGTGTGAGTGTTTTGTTAACCATAAAGCACCACACATACCAGTAAGGCATGATTATGATTGTTAGATATCCTTTAGGATCATTTCAATTGCAAGTGACCAGAAATTTAACTTAAGTTGACTTATGTTAAAAAACAAAAAAAAATTTTGGGGGTACATATCACTGAATAGATGAGGCAATAAAGGGAGGATTCAGATGCTAAAATGGCATCATCAGAATTCTCTCTCTCTCTCTGTCTCCTTTCTGCTTTTCTCTTTTCTGTTTCCCTGTGTTCTGTCATAAGTCAGTCTCTCTAACTCTAACAGTCAGTGGCAGAAGATGCAGGTCATATTAAAATATACGAGTCTAGTATCCCCAGAAGAGAAAGGGCATCTCTCATCTATGGTGTCAGCAAAGGTCCATGAAAAGTTCTCTTTGGTTTATCATAATAGCATGACCTCTCTGTTGTGGACTGCATGTTTGTCCCCTCACAAATTCTTATAATGAAACACTATCCCCTTCCAATGTAATGGTATTAGGAGGTGGGGTCTTTAAGAAGTGATTAAGATTAGATGAGGTCATGAGGGTGAAGCCCTCATGAATAGGATTAGTGCCCTTATAAGCATCATGAGAAAGCTTGCTTCCAATCTCTGCTCTGGGCCATGTGCGGATACAAGAAGAAGTCAGCAGTCTGAAACTCAGAAGAGGGATCTCACTAGAACTTAACCATGCTGGCATCCTGATCTCAGACTTCCACCCTCCTGAACTGTGAGGAATACATGTCTGTTGTTTATAAGTCAACCAACCCATTTACGGCGTTTTGTTATAGTAGCCCGAATGACTAAGACACTCTCTGAACCAGTCTCTTTGGAGAGAGAGCTGTGCACTGATTGACTGGCCAGGTTCAGGTCGCTTGTCACCTTTGAAGCGTGGAGATGGGGTTATTCACCCTGAACTTCATGGACTATGAAGAAGGTAGTTTACTTGTACAAAAGAAAAGTGGTGTGTTATTAGCAAAAAGCTGAAATAAATGCAGATTGGAAAAAGCAGCAAGCATCTTCCATGGAGATAAACCAGTTTAAATGAAGGAATTCATGGCTCCCAACTCCTCACTCTAACCCTACAGTGTGAGTGGGCTGAGTTTGTCTTCTCTCCCATACGATGCAGAGTCAACGCAAATCATATTCCACAGGCATTTTCATGTTAAGATGACATGGTTTCCTTCTCACAGTCAGGAAGAAGGAGGCAGGGGAAGCATTTAGGAGAAAGCTAGTGGGTCATTCAGTCTTCTGTGCATTAAAGCAGGTAAGATCAGTTATTCTAATCTTATACATCTGAACCCTCATAACAAGTAAAGTAGACCCTGTAAGGAGAAAAGTGCCCAGAACTTAGGCTTGGGATTCCCAGGAAATAAGCATATTACATAGCTCATTAGTGTAAATAAAAGTAAGAAATATCATCAAGCATCACTTGAGAGTTGACTGTCACTCATTATCAGTGTGATACCATACAAGTATAGCCTATACAGACAGACAGCTGAGCTACTTCCTGTTCAATCTCCTTCTTCATGGGGACCTTGCAGTGATGGTCCTTGGGGTCTCTGGGACAGGAGGAAGTTGTGGCAATGAGATGTAAGAGAAAGTTCCTGGGTGGGGTTTCTGGACGTACAGCTGGTATCTTGTGATTAGGAAGATGAAACACGCACACACACACACACACACACACACACACACACACACACATACACAGTCTTTGTCTTAAAATCAGAGGATTTTTGCTTATTTGTTGCTTTAGTATTTCCAAGTGTAATTAGCTTTCAAATTAAAACACATAGATAATGGCTACCAGTGTGGTATATAATAAAACTGACTCACAAACTTCTGGCTCCTTTTCCATTTTTTTCAAATTGGTGAGTTTTTTAAAGAGTGTGGAGTAATAATCTAAAAGAAAAAAATCTTTGCCCATCCAAATCCTCTGTCTAATTTTGTAATGCATTAGATAACTTATCATTACTGCTGTTTGGATCCTGAATCTTTAAAAAAAAGTTTTATGGTGATTGGAGGAAGCTTTCCTAAGGAATTTTGTGAAATTTCTTGGAAGTTTACTTTGTTTTGGAAATTGCCAAGTTGTATTAAAATATCTATAAGGAGATGGTGCTTGTTGTTCCCCTTAGCAGTAATATGATTCCAGGCATTATATCTTCACTGTTGAAGTCAGAAGATAAAAGAGACCTTTAGTTTTAGTTGTAAAAATCGTATATTTGTTTGTTGCTGCTGAAGTGGCCAGTCTGCTGCGGGGTTGTGAAGGTACTTAACGATAGTCATCAACAGAACCTGAAGGTATTTCGTGTTTGGTTGGTGCTCTCACCAACCAAACCTCTCACCTAAGAGGCAAATTGAGGTTATGGAGAAGGATGACACATTGATCTTCTGAACTTAATTTGAGAAAGAGAAAGAGAATTTCATGGAAAGGACATTTTGCAGTGGAGGTACCTCCTACCTTATATTGTCTTTTCATATATTTGTTTCTGGAACAGAATCATAGAATACTAACCAGAGGGACATCGTTCTAGAAAAAGAAAAGTAGAACAGTGATGGTAAGGAACCATATAAAGGCTATCTAGTCCCAAGCCCTTATTTTATAGCAATGGTCCTGGAACCCAGATGGGAGAAATGGCCTGGCCAAGCTATTTGGTGACAGAGCCTGGAGTAACACTCCAGTCCCTGAGATTTGCTGTTATTTAATCCCATCTGAATGGCTGTGATCAAAGGACATAGTTTCTCTCACACATAAAGAAATAACTTGACTTGAAAAAAAGTTAGTTAGGTGACTAGTGAACTATGTCTACCATGAAGCGGTATCCTTAGTCAACCGCTAAGGTCTGTGCCTGTGCGTGCCTTTATTTCTGCGTGACAAGTCCTCATTTGAATGCACAAGTGAACACACATACCCTGTGGAAAGATCATTAACTGAGCTGTGGTGGGGCTCCTACATAGTCAATCACACGTTTGTGTGTGTGCTGCTGGAAACCATGCTGATTATGAAAGTGCCCACTGCCCAGCATGGGGTTATGGGTTCTGAACACATGAGCTCCTTCTCTTAGATAGAGGTCCCCCCTTGCCTTTATCTGCATGGAAAAACAAAATCTATACCTGTAGGCTGATTAATGGATACCATTTAACCATCCATCTATCTTCCTCAGATAAACGTAATTGTGTGTGTGTGTGTAGGTATCATGATAAAGAGTTACCATACTTACTTCCTTATCAGAGGGTTTTATTTATCAGGAATCTTGCAAAAACAAACAGGTGTTGAATTTTTTTTGTCCCCCGTTATGAACGACGGCATCAGATTTGGGTTTTGTAGGGTCTGGTAAATCACAATGCAAATTTTTACTCATCCTGACATTTAAATATGAGTGAAAGTATCAGTAAATTAAAATGGACAGAATGAACATTTCACAGAGGAACATTTACAGAGGAAAAGAAGTGTTAAAAAGGGAGTTGGTGGATCATGTGGAAAGAAGAGAACTGGTCCTATCTAAGTACTTGAGTCTCTGATTGTGTTTACTTTTGATTGATTTTTGTGCCATTCGAATTCTCCTTAAAGAGCAGCATGAGATCCCTTGGCCGTGTCCGTTCTACTACCCAAAGCCCTTCTCATTCCCAGCACCCATAGGGCAGTCCTGCTACTACAGGGAGGTTGGGCCCAAGCCACATAATTTTAGGATCTACTTTAAAAATCAGAGCTCAGGCTTAGAATTTCTGTCCAAATTCCAAAAGTTTAAAAAAAAAAAAACAAAATGATAACAACAAACAACCCCAAAGCAAATGTCTCGCTGCTCTTTGTGCTAATTTTGTACCAATATCAAACTTGTAACCTTCTGAATGTACAAAAAGGTTTTTATTTTAGATCCAAGGAACAAATGACCTCTTCAAATTCATAATGAGGTATGCATTGAACGGAACACAGCCCAAGGTGAGTCATTCATTAATCATAAACAAAACAGCCCCTGATCAAGGACACTTCAGAACACACTGTAAAAAGAGGCTAGGTTGCCCAATCTCTTTATTTAATATTAACTACATTATGTTTTTCATGTGAGTTCTGAGAAGGTGATTTTCTCACTTTCTTTGTAGCCAGCTCAGTGTGAATGGATAATTACTTCCCTTAATGTTGTTTCCCCTGAAGGTTAACCCTTGTTCAACAAGACACAATCCAATCTCACCTCTCATGGTGGGGCAGGGGGGCCCCATCTGTTGCTGAAGACTTTTAGCTGGAATCCTTCAAGCATAAAAACACCCGTCGACAGGAATATTTCACATGACACGAATAATATTTGTGATTAATAACTGCTAACCAGAGAAGCACAATCCAAAAAATACATTATTAGCTTATTACAGATATGTGATATGCTAATTATCTACAAAAGTTTCATTGGTGATGACTGTTTTGGCAGAAATTTGAGCAGGGGAAGTGGAAACTTAAACTTTTATATAAGTTGGAAACAAAGCATTGGGGCAATTGGACTCTAGAAGCCCTGGGAATTGTATTTGGTATTTAATTCTGTCTGATGAGAAGGAAATTAAATAATGAGAAACAAAATCAGTGTGAAGATGGAAACTTGAGTCAAGGAGAGTCTTCAGAAGCTCTTCTTTACCTTTCTTGACAAAAGGCTCCTGGGGTTGAAATGGGCAGGTAATATGATAGGGTGTGGCAAGCTTCACCTGGGTGCCTTTCAAGGGGAGTGTGTGTCACTGCTTCCCTTAGACCTAAAGGATTTGCTCCTGGATCCCAGCATTCCCAGTGGAGACCAATGCACTGCCAGCCATTTTCCCATTGCCCTGGCCTCACCCATGTCCCAACCAGATTCAACACTCGGTGTTAAATGAACAAAGGTAGCTTGGGCACCATCACTGAAGCATCATAGAACATACAGAGCATGTGATACAGGACCCAGGAGAAGGTCAAACACTTACTTGGTGAAGGAACCTGGAGTCAACCCCCTCATTTTACTGATGGAAAAGCTGAGTTCCAGAAAGGGTCACTGAGTTACCCCCAATCCCAAAGGGATGATAGAATTCTGGCTGTAGACTGTCTGCTGGAGGAACAGTGAGGTAGTGCTACTCTGGACCTTCTGCTTAATCACAACTATTCTCAGTCTCACCTTCCAGAAATTTACAATCAAGAGAGACATTTCGATGTGGATGGCAAACAAAATATGTTAAAAACACTCCTCAGTTAGACTGTAAATTAGGAGGGACAGACTCTCTGGCATCCAGAGACCCCAACTCTGGCCCTCCTTCCTGCAGTCTCACGGCCAGGATGATACCTCCTTCTGCTTCTCTCTCTACCATTGCCTAAACTGGATCAGTTTATCTCTGTATTCTAGATTCTGGAAGAAAAGAAATCAGGTCACATGCAGGGCAACTGCTCAGGGGCTGTGAACAAGACACCCTTACAGCTCCCCAGGCTGGATGTAGGTGGTCTGAGGTTCATGACACTGCTCCCTGGAAAACCACAGAATGTGCTTGAAGCCATGAGTTTGTCATAGCAAACCAAGGATTAATGCAAAGCCCTCCAATTTGCTGTACACCTGAAACTGACACAACATTGTAAATCAACTATACTCCGATATAAAAATTTAAAACACTTTTTAAAAGCAGAGCCCTCCACCCATTGTGACTTAAGCCCCATGAAGACTGAGATCTTGGCTACCTCATTTGCCACTGTATCCCCAGGATCTAGAACTGGTCTGGCCCCAATTAGACACATATTTATTGAAAGAACCACTGATTTGAACATTTTTGGGCACCTACTGTGTGCAGGACTTGTAGGAGACAAAGCTATCACCCTTGCCCTCACTGGGTTCTCGGTGGAATATAGGCAGAAGACAGACCCAGTAAGTTCATCTTAAGAGAGTGGGTTCCTGGGTCAGGGTGCCCCGATTAGCTCCTTGACTGCCGTTGACTGGTTATGTGACCCTCGACAAGCTACCTAACATCTCCAGGTTCATTTCCTCAACTGTAAAAGGAGGTGAATAATAACCCTGACACACAGAGGGATGTGAAATCGTAGGTGGACGGATTCAGCGCAGAGCCAGTAGGTGCTGGATATAAGCTAGCTGTTGTTGTTGTTGTTATTATTACTGTTGTTTTCCTTCACACTCGCTTTAGCATTTCTGGGGAAGCATCCTGAGTGATACCTGGCATCCCCCCAAATTCTACAGACCTATCTCTATCTACCTCATAAGGGATTGTGATTCTATGACAGGGTGCAGAACTAATCAACCTTGCAAATGTTTCAAAAGTAAGAAAAAAAAGAAAGAAAAGTGTTATTGTTTCTTTTTTTCACCCCATTCCTTCAAATGTGCAACTTTCTGGCTCAAACTCTGCATGTAGTAGGTGTGTTCCAGAAATTTCAGCGAACCAAGATGCAAGCAGGACACTCAAGTTCAGTAAAAGAGCTTTTGTCGCCAGACACTTAGAGCAAGGAAATGGAGGCCAACCCTGGAGTTTTCTCTGCATCGAGGACAGCTAGAAATGCAGAGGAAGTCAGCTAAATGATTGCTTTAGTTGCTGCGAAAGCTGCGATCGTTGTTGCCTACACCAATGTGTGTGTTGTAGGCAGCTTTGATTGAAAAGTTAATCAGCAGCCTTGAGTTTCTATCAATAAAGAGGAGAGAAATTGATTTAAACACTTGATGAAAAAAATTTTAAAGCCCTAAACTCCTGAAAATGTAGAGATATTGAATTAAGAGAATGAAATATGGATTGGGACAGGTTTCCCTCAGAACAATAAAGTTTTCAAGAAGAAAGGGGTCTTGGGAGCAGGAATTCAGTCTTGACGTGGGACTTGAGAAGGAAGATGGGTAAAAGAAGGATGAGAGATCTGCTGACGGGTAGGGTGTGTGTTGGTGGGTACAGGATGGGCCCGCAGGCGGCCAGAGACTCTCTGGCACCCCCGCCTGCACCCCAAGACCATCTGAGGGCTCAGAGGATGTGCATGAGCTGCCCTTCTCCTGGACCAGTTCACATGAAAGTGTGAACAGCCCGAGATGAGCAACAGCTGGGCAGTCGGTAAAGGGGACGAGCTTGGTGGGCTCAGGTGGTCAGTCAGGGCTTACTTGAATGGGGCATTGAAAGTAGACATTTTAGAGTTGGAGGTACCGTTCAAGTCATCAGGCACAACACTTTAGCAGATGATGGGTAAAGGATGAACATGGGAGGTGGTAGAAAACCAATGTAATGGAGTGTTTTTCTCAATCTCCGTGAAGTCCTTAAAGTGGTTATACTAGCCTTAGTAAGCTGGTGGTGGTAGTGTAACAATAATAATAATAATGATGATGATGATGATACTAATAATAAGCGTTTATTAGGTGCTTACCAAAGCCAGGCCCTGTGCTGGGTATTTTTCATTTACCTAGTCTCTTATTTACTCTTCCCAACCATCTTGCGAGGGCATTAATTTAACTGTATTTCATTTTATAGATGAGAAAACTGAGTTTCAGGAGGGGAGAGTAACTTGTCCAGAGTCACAGAGCCAACAAAGTATGGCGCTAAGGTGGAAAGGTCATGCGTCCACTTGCCCTGCCTGGAGAATCTTCCAGTGCGTTACATATCTGCTCAGAAACAGAACAGGAAAACAAGTCTCTCACCGGTACCAAAGTTGATGCACTCAGTGATGCAAAATCATATCAAGGCTTTAGCGCACAGCTTAACACAATTAAGTCTTTGATACATCTTAACAGGGATTCGTTTTTATTCATAAAATCTACAGCAGAGTCTAGAACGCAATAGGTACTCAAGACATATGGGACGTGTTATCATAAAAAAGAATGAAATAATGCCATTTGCAGCACCATAGATGGACCTGGAGATCATCATACTAAGTGAAATAAGTCAGACAAATATGATATTGCTTATATGGGGAATCTAAAAAAAAAATGATACAAATGAACTTATTTACAAAACCGAAACAGACTCACTGACTTAGAGAACAAACTTATGGTTACCAAGGGGGAATGGTCGGGGGGAAGGGATAGGTTGGGAGTTTGGGATTGACATGTACACACACACCACTATATTTAAAATAGATAACCAACAAGGACCTACTGTATAGCACAGGGAACTCTGCTCAACATTGTGTAATAACCTAAATGGGAAAAGAATCTGAAAAAGAATAGATATATGTATATGTATAACTGAATCATGTTACTGCACACCTGAAACTAACACAACATTCTTAATCAGCTATGCTCCAGTATAAAATAAAAATTAAAAAGAAAGACTGATATTATTAACACATAAGCCTGATTCCCCATCACCTTCCCCTATAGAATCAATGTCTTTGCCACACTTGGCTTTGACAATGTACCTTTGGGACTCTGTGCCCTTGATCATGCTATTCCCTTAGCTGTGGGTGCCATTTCTTATTCTTCATTTTTTGCCCATTAAAACCTCTCATTCTGCAATGCCCAGCTCGAGAACTGCTTCTCCTTGGTGTTTGTCTTAACTCTCCTTTACTTTCTCACCTGCCCAGATAACCAGAATGCCTCCTACTTGGTGAAGCCTCCAGCTTTAATTACACCTTGATTAGCCTTTGTTAATTTTTCTTGCATCATTCTGAGGTGTAAACATGGTCATTCTCCCCAATTCAATTCTAAGCTCCTTGAAGTCTGGATGGTGTTTTCTCATAATTATACTCCTCATCCTTCACCCTACCCGGCCTCTGGGACTGTGCTTGGCACCTAGCAGGCACTCAATGATCAACCTGAATTGCAGATTAATTTTGGGAATTCCACCTTAAAATCCTAATGTTTTCTATAGAGGAGCTGTTCAATGAACTGTTATTGGATATTGAGTCCTTACCAGGAATATGTTGATCAGAAAATTAGATCCTCCCTTTAGAAGAGAGGGCTCTGATAGTTTGGGCTAGGGATGTGTTTTGAACAGGAATCATTGGCAGAAGGAGAGGGACAGGATTTTATTGATTGATTGATTGATTTTTGGCTGCATTGGGTCCTCATTGCTGCATGCGAGCGGGGGCTACACTTCATTGTGGTGCGCGGGCTTCTTATTGTTGTGGCTTCTCTTGTTGCGGAGCACGGGCTCTAGGTGCACGGGCTCTAGGCGCGCGGGCTTCAGTAGTTGCAGAACGTGGGCTCAGTAGTTGTGGCTCGCAGGCTCTAGATCGCAGGCTCAGTAGTTGTGGCACACGGGCTTAGTTGCTCCGCGGCATGTGGGATCTTCTCGGGCCAGGGCTCAAACCCATGTCCCCTGCATTGGCAGGCGGATTCTTTTTTTTTTGCGGTACGCGGGCCTCTCACTGTTGTGGCCTCTCCCGTTGCAGAGCACAGGCTCCGGACGCGCAGGCTCAGCGGCCATGGCTCACGGGCCCAGCCGCTCCACGGCATGTGGAATCTTCCTGGACTGGGGCACGAACCCGTGTTCCCTGCATTGGCAGGCGGACTCTCGACCACTGCGCCACCAGGGAAGCCCTCATTTTTTTTTTTCTTTTAATTTACTTATTTTTATTTTTGGCTGCATTGGGGCTTGAGAGCAATACTGTGGCTATCACAACAGGATTGTTGAGGAACCTGCCCCTGAAGAACTGTTATGATAGAAACTAGAACTAGGGCTGGGTAGGCATCTACCCAACTTGCTAGATGGTTATCCTGGGTAGGCTGGGGTGGAAGAGCCTGTCTGGGAACCTCCGTGGTAAATGTATCAAATTCCATTCCTCTTCCCCAGGGGGGCTGTCAGTGTCACGCATGCCATCAGGCGCTTCAACAACCCCCAAATCACTGCATTACAGCAGCATCTTTTGATTGACTCATCAACTACCAACAGGAAAGATATGCTTGTCATCGCGTGTGGAGCAGCAATTAGCAATGGGAAGAAACTCAGAGCCTAGGAGTTTGAATTTTGGTGTGGAGGATAAAGCCAAAAACAAGCTCTCCAGTCAAACACCCCAAACACAGCCAAACACTACGGGGCTCACAGATAGGAATGAAATAGAGTGTGAGAACAATCTGTTGGAATATTAATATTAATACCATAATGAACAGATACTCACTGAGTACTTACCAGTGTTAGGTGGTGTTGTACATATACTGAGAATTTAATTTAATTTAATCCTCAAAACAGCCCAATGGATAAGGAAATAATATTTTCATTTTACAGATAAAGAAAAGGAAGTTCAGACAAGTCAAGCCTCTTGCCCAGAGTCAAACAGCAAGGAAGAGGTGAGGCCGGGACTTGGAGACAAAGTCTTTCTGATCCTAACATGTCAGCATCTAAACATTTTGATTTGCTCTTTGGGGGAGCAGGCTTAGCCAGGATCTGATTACACTAAGAGGATTCAAGTTTGAGGACAGATAAAACTTACCCAGTGAATCCTTACTTTCAAAGTATATATTGTTCCTTTTTTCCCTCCCAGATAGAGTACCTGCCTCTTTTCTCTATAGTTAAGCATGCAAATGACCATCTGTATAACATTCTGTTTCAAACTGCTAGGCACTGGGTAATTACAGTTTATCCACCGGCCATATTTAATTTTTCCAATGTGTTTTTCTTCATTTCCTCCCTTCTGGGACCTTTCTTGGGCTATTCTTTTTTTTCCAAAATAGGAAAATTCTTAGTCATTAATCTAGCATTAAATCATTGAATTATTGTTATAGATATTATTTCTTTAACTGGAAGATTTGAAGCATTAAAAAAGATTTTGAAAAAAATGAACAGCAAATCCACAACCATGCTGATATAATTCTATTCATTTCTTGAATTTTTTCTTGGGCAATTTGACTAAAGAGCTAGATTTTCATGTCGGCATTATACACAAACTTTTTTGGTATATCTTCCATAGATTTATGTAATTTTAATTTATTAACATTAAGAATTCCATTGCAATGACTTTCCCAAATGATTGTCCGTTTCCTTGCATACTGAGGTTGGGTCAACTTTTCAGATATTGTAGCTAACACAGTAATATCTTTCACAAACCCTTCTCTTTGATTTCTTAAAGTAGTAATTTCTTTTCCCGGACTACTTTCATATGTCCTTCCCATTTAATTTTAAAAAGTTGGTAAAGAACACTTTAATTTGCTGATAAACTATTTTAAACAATGTTGGGGTTCTTTTTGCTAAGCTCAGCACCACTGGACACCAAGGTGACATGATCCTCAGGTCACTATTGCTCTTGCCCAAGGGATGCCGGTTAACTACAAAAGGCCGGTTAAAAAAAAAAAAAAAGGCAGGTACATGACTCTTTTTTGAAGTGTCCATTGACAGATGAATGGATAAAGAAGATGTGGCACATATATACAATGGAATAATACTCAGCCATGAAAAGAAACGAAATTGAGTTATTTGTAGTGAGGTGGATGGACCTAGAGTCTGTCATACAGAGTGAAGTAAGTCAGAAAGAGAAAAACAAATACCATATGCTAACACATATATATGGAATTTAAAAAAAAAAGTTTGAAGAGCCTAGGGGTAAGACGGGAGTAAAGACACAGACCTACTAGAGCATGGACTTGAGGATATGGGGAGGGGGAAGGGTAAGCTGGGACAAAGTGAGAGAGTGGCATGGACATATATATACTACCAAATGTAAAATAGCTAGTGGGAAGCAGCCACGTAGCACAGGGCGATCAGCTCGGTGCTTTGTGACCACCTAGAGGGGTGGGATAGGGAGGGCGGGAGGGAGGGAGATGCAAGAGGGAAGAGATATGGGGACATATGTACATGTATAACTGATTCACTTTGTTATAAAGCAGAAACTAACACACCATTGTAAAGCAATTATACTCCAATAAAGATGTTAAATAAAAGAATATATCAGAACAAATTTGGCAGAAATTGCCAAAAGATTGCTGTAAATAATAAAAGAATTGATTAAAATAAAATTAAAATAAAAAAATAAAATAAAATAAAAAAGGCAGGAATCCCTGCTGGGCACTCGATGATCCCAGCTTGTCTGTGAGACGGTCTATAGGGCACGTATTGCCTGTGTCTACTGCCAAGGACTCTATGCCAGGCACTGTGCCAAGTGGTTTACAGTCGTCCCTTGGTGTCCGAGGGAGATTTGTTCCAGGACCCACCTCAGACACCAAAATCCACAGATGCTCAAGTTCCTTATATAAGATGCTATAGCATGAGCATATAACCTACACACAACTTCCCAGATCCTTTAAATCATCTCTAGATGACTTATAATGCTTAATGCAGTGTAACTACTATGTAAATTGTTGTAAATACAATGTAAATGCTATGTAAAGAGTTGCCACAAGAGTGGCAAATTCAAGCTTTGCTTTGGGGAACTTTCAGGAATTTTCTTCAAATATTTTCTACCTGTGATTAGTTGAATTCGTGGATGCGGAACCCATAGACAGGGAGGTCTGACTGTCTATTCGTTAACGCTTAGCACAGCGCTCTATGTAGTTGGTCCACAGTTGATATTTGTTGAATGATTGTTTGGTCTCCTTTCATCCTCAGAATACCTTCAAAGGCCAATCTAACGATGAGTCCCGTTTTAAAGGTGCAAGTGCCAAGGCTTGGAGCAATTGGGTAACTTGCTAAAGTCACTTGGTTAGTAAATGGTGATGCTAATTTGGACAGGTGCTGCCTGACCCCAGCATCTTTCTCTCTTTCTTAAGAAACAAAATACTATAGGTTGCTGCCTTTACCGTGCTGCTGTGCTGCCCATGGTGGGAGTACATCTGTATATTTTTTCCTTTTTTATCTCATTTCTGGAAATCCTTATAAGAATCCAAAATAACCCCAAAGTCAAGGTTTTATTCTATTTTTGCCTCAAGTCTTTAAAAACAGACCGAGAGACCAGGTATATTAAACTGCCTGGTGTCTCTCATCGATATCTAGGAGGAAAGCCTGGCATAACCAAATACTTCAGAAGCTCCAGTCTGTGCCAGGCACAGGGCTAGGCATGAGGGACACAGAAAGGTGGAAGATCTCCTATCAAGCTCACTAATGAATGCAGGGCAGAATCAAGCACATAGTAAGTGGGCAATAGTTACAGAGCACAAAGGGTACACAAAAGAGAAGGTGCTGAGATGTGGGTGACAGGATGGGGTTGGAGGGGAGCTAATTTTGATAGGTTGACCAGTTGCTGCTTAACTTCCTTGCAGGGGTGAAATCCTTATAGAAACCTCACTCAGATTTTTGGCATACTTGAAGGCGGTGATTCTCTTTCACTTTTTCAGTTTAAATGCTACAGTAACGAGTAACCTCTCAAATATTCATTGACCCTAAGGCTGGCTTAAGACCTGACCAAGTCAGTGTTTCATGCCCTTACTTTTAGATCAGAGTTTTTCAACCTCAGGGCTATTGAAATTTGGGGACCAGATAACCCTTTTTGTGAGAAGCTGTCCTGTCTACTGTAGGGTGTTTAGCAGCGTATCTGGTCTCTACCCACTAGCTGTAAGTAGCACTACCCCCCATCATGACAACAAAAGTGTGTCCAGACATTGCTGAATGTCCCCAGGGTGGCAAAATTACCCCCGGTTGAAAACCACTGCTCTAAGTGTATAGATCATAACATTTTTGATGTCATGGATAATTTCCAAAATCTGACAAAAATTCAGGAAATAATAATTGCTACTAAGTGATCTTTATGTGCTGGATGTTCTATTAAGTGCTTTATGCCCATTATCTCATTTAATTTTTACAACACCCATATGAAGAAGGTATTGTTGCCACCTACTTAGGGGGGGCTAGGATCACAGTCAGTTAATGGCAGAGTCCAGGATTGAACCTCTGTGATCTCCACAACCATGGATGGAGAAACATAGCTCTGGTTCTCCAGCACGATGACGGGCATGGTTTGTCGTCATCGAGTCATCTAAATCAGCACATCTCACACTTTGAAGTGCACATGGATCACCAGGCATCTTGCTTAAATCCTGATTCTGTAGGCCTGAGGTGGGACCTAAGATTCTGCATTTGTAAGAAGCTTCCAGGTGACGCTAGCGTCACTGGTCCATGGACCACACATTGAGTACCAAGGGCCTAGAGCAGCAGATCTTAAGCCTTTCTGGATTACAGATTCAGCCAAGAATCTGGAAAGTTATGGACCTCTGCCCAGAAAGCTGCAATCATGCCCATACATTTCCTAAAATCCCAGCTGAGATCCCTAGCTCGTTCTAGAATCATACCTTAACCCTTGCCAAACAGGTGGATCTCACCTGTTTCAGCAGATTTCTGATAAAGCAGAATTCCAGATACCATTTTGGCTACTCCTTTCTACCCACCATCTCAAAACACTGGCAGTGTGAACGTGCTTGTAACACCTGCATTGCATCTTTCTCATCGTAGTGCAACTCCTTACCTCTCCATTGCCATTTGTAGAGCTAGAGGGTAGCCATCTATCCTTCTCAAAGCATCCGCCTCAAATCCAACCATTCCTTTCTTATTTTGCCTCATCTTAGAAAATTCTTCAAGTCCTGCATGGCATCTTTCCATAATAATGCTTCCTTCCCACCCATTTCCCCCCCCCACCCCCCGCCTTCCATTAACAATGATCTACGTAACGCATATGCCATGTGATACAGTTATCAGAAAGTGATGTTACCTGAACATACACATACAAAACAATATGAGAAGATACTTTTCTAAAAGAACAGATAACCTTAAACATTAATAAGTGGAAAATCTGTGAAATCAAAGCATTTTTTTCTTTTTTTATATAATAGCTTTTCATTCTTTTTATGATTTTGTCTTTGAAAGCTCTTTCTGCAGATGACAGATGATATTGTTCTTCCAGCCTGCTTCAGACAGAATTAAGGGAGGAAGGGAAAAAAAAAAACTATTGTAGAGTCTCTCCACTCTGCAACACGATTTTTATAATTAATATATACAACTGAGCAGAGAAAGGTACGTTATAATGAAATGCAATTAAGAGGTGTTTGTTCTTTTCCCACACAGGATGACTATAATTTCCTTGACTGTTTAGAAGTCAACCATTATCATTATATTTTGCACATATCTTTTCTTTTTTTTTTTGCTCCTGAATTTGTTTATTTTCAATAAAAAGCAAACATGGATTTAGAGCATTTAATATTCAGATAACATCATCTTTTAATTATAGTACGTGGTGACCATTAACTCTAACACCTTTTATGGTATTTCTTGCATTGGCATGCCTTCCAATTTTTAATTAATGGACCTTTAAAAAAAGCTCCAAATAAAACTGTAATTTCAATTTACCAAAAAAAGCTTGGGTTGGATGACAACAGTATGTTTTCCTTCCATGTGGAAAGGAACCAATCTGATTTTACAGTTATCTGTCATCTTGGACTTTTAATTATAAACTCTCTTGTACAACCTGACATTCAGTCATGCACGCTGGGCTGCCCTCTCTACTTGCACCCCATTTTCTTTTTTTTGGTCACAATCTTCCCCAACTTGAATGGAAAAATAAGGATTGGGAGGATACAGCAGTCACTTGTTGGGGGAGTTGGTGTGTGACGGGGTGAGACGAGGCACCTATCTGGAGCCCGCTCCTGATTCTGCCTGGTTATTTTCTTCTCTGAAGTGTTCGGTCGATTTTCCACCAGCCTCAAGGCCAGAATTCAGTTGGAATTGCTGAGCTTGAGTGCTGAGAAACTCACCTTTGACAGTGCAGACCCCCAACGCGGGAGCCAAGAACTAGCATCTCACACAATAGATGCTTGATAAAAACTTGTGGCTTCAAGGAAGCCAGTAGCTTTAATGAGAAGAACAGGAATAAACACAATTACAGAGCAGGCCCTCTGACACTAAATGTTAAGGCATAATTTTTACTCGACATCTTTTAAGTATCTCGGAACCTAAAATTAAAGATGGTGGTGCATTTGCTCTTATTTAATGTACTGTCTTTTTGAGGTTTGTTTAAAGCACACATAGCAAAGAACAGTTATTGTCTTTAAAGAGCCATGCTTAATACTTCAGAAGCTGCTCTCGGGGAAACGGGATTGCTGCTGAGTTCACAAATATGTTTTTTTCTCCAAGTTTAGCCAATTGGGAGATGTAGGAAGAGCATACAAGGCAGCAAATGTTTCTTTTTTTTTTTTTTTTTTTTTTTTTTTCGGTACACGGGCCTCTCACTGTTGTGGCCTCTCCCGTTGCGGAGCACAGGCTCCGGACGCGCAGGCTCAGCGGCCATGGCTCACGGGCCCAGCCGCTCCGCAGCATGTGGGATCTTCCTGGACTGGGGCACAAACCTGCGTTCCCTGCATCGGCAGGCGGACTCTCAACCACTGCGCCACCAGCGAAGCCCGTTTCTTTCTTTTTATTCTATAGACATGTAATGCTTCATTAAAATGGCAGTAACAGTCACTAAAAAACCTCAGACAGCTCTTTCAGCCTATGAGTAGAAGTAAAATATATAGAGAGCAAGATTTAAAGGAATAGAAAACAGTTACTTGGATGCCAAGTAAGCACCTTCTTCCACTAACCCAGCTGTTGGCAGGTCAACTTAAGGAGCCTTCTATGTGCCAGGTAAAGCACAAAAAGACACAAAGTTGAATAAAACAATCATTTCTGCTTTGAGAAGTTCTTTGACAGAAACGTGCAAAGCAGATAAAGTTCCAGCAAGACAGTGGAACAGACCTCCCACACCTGGTAGACGCTGAGACCCTGGGCTCACAGACGCATCTGCTTCTTTTTCAGACTTGCTTCTGCAAGCCTCCTTCTGGCTCCTATATTAATATTGACTTGGCTTCTGCTTGGTTCTTATTGATTACTGGTAAAACAGTTCCTTTCAAATCTAAAAAATAAAGTCAAACTCATAGAAACAGGGGGTAGAAAAGGGACGACAAGGGGCTTGGGGGTGGGGAAAATGGGGAGAGGTTGGTAAAAGGGTAATAAACTTTCCATTATAAGATGAATAACGTCTGAGGATCTTATGTATAACCTGATGACTATAGTTGATAACACTGTATTGGGTAATTAATATTGCTAAGAGAGTAGAACTTCAATGTTCTCACCCAAAAAAAAGGTAAATATGTGAGGTGACGGATGTGCTAACTAACTCACTGGCAATTCTTTCACAATGTATGGGTGAAATTCAAATCATCATGATCTATGATTTGAATCAAATATCAAATCATCATGTTTACACTTTAAATATCTTACCATTTTATTTGTCCATTATACCTCCGTAAAGCTGAAAAAAAATAAAACAGTTCCTTTCATGAAAGAAAGCTGCTTGTGAATCCTGGGGGTGGGGAGATTTCAGACTCTTTTTTCCTTATACCCCTTATTCCCTGATCGTTTCCAACCAATATAGAAAACAAAAAAGATGTAAAAATGAGCTGCACTGGTTCCCCTGCCCTGTACAACTTTTGCTTCCCACCCAGTGAAATTTCCTCCCAAACAATAAGCAAAGTTTTCCTCAGAAGCTAAGTTAGGCCTTAATTAGCCTTCCCTCCTTGCTTTTCTGCTTTTTATGAAAAGTTAGCATGAAACACCTTCTTTGCTCAGCTCTGAATTTTTACAACCTGCCAGGCCAGGTGTTTTTTGTTTTGTTTTTTAAAATTCTGGCTGTTGCAAAACCGAGTCTGAACCCAAAAGATTTTACAGGTATTTGTGTGGTGGTCTTTCCCTTAGGCTTTGCAATTTGTTTCTCTTGGTCTGTCTGCCTGGCTCTGTTCCTATCCTGCCAAGAGGGTGTGGGTCATGTGACATACCGAGGTCCCTGCCAGCTCTGGGTCCTCACACAGAGTGGCTGTGTGAATACTCAAGTGTTTGTGGTAATGGTTTCACAACATATACGTGTGTTAAATCATCATGTTGTACACCTTAAATTTACATGTGTTTTATATCAATAGAGCTGGAAAATATACTTTTTTTTAAACATCTTTATTAGAGTATAATTGCTTTACAATGGTGTGTTCGTTTCTGCTTTATAACCAAGTGAATCAGTTATACATATACATATATCCCCATATCTCTTCCCTCTTGCGTCTCCCTCCCTCCCACCCTCCCTATCCCACCCCTCTAGGTGGTCACAAAGCACCGAGCATAGTTTTTAAAAAACAAGTTTGTGGTTGCATTAGAATGGGGTAGAGGTGGGAGAAAGGGACAGGAGGATATGTGGGGGAGTGATGGATATGTTCATTACCTTGATAGTGGTAATGGTTTCAAAGATGTGTTTGTATGTCAAAATTTATCAAATTGTGTACTTTAAATACGTTCAATTTATTGCAAGCCAATTATACCGAATAAAATTGGGTTTTTGTTGTTTTTTTGTGTTTTTTTTTTTGTTTCCAGTTATTAGCTTTTTAAAAACGTTTTATGGAAGTATAATTGATTTACAATGTTGTGTTAATTTCTGCTGTACAGCAAAGTGATTCCATTATACCTATGTATACATTCTTGGGTTCTTTTTTAAAAGAGTGTTTGAGGGCCATGCCCTTTTACTTTCCTTTCGTTCAGTGATGGAGCAATGATTCAGGGACTCAGTTTGGGTTCTGACTTGCCCACTAATTTTCCAAGTGACTTTCAGAGGGGCTCTCTCCCCTTGATGGCCAGGTGCAACAGAGGACTTGGTACAGTGGTCATAAAGAGATAGTGAGACAGCACTTCCCTAAGAAGGGAGTGTGGCATAGTGGTTAAGAATCCAAATTTGTGCTCTGCTCTCTCAGCAGCTGTAGACCTTTGAGCCAAGTATGCAACCCCTTGAAGCCTCAGTGCCCTCATCTTTAAAAATAGGGATAATAATGCTTCCTTCTTTACAGGGTTGTTATGAAAATCAAATAAAAGTTTTTAGTACTAAACCTATGACATAGTACTTACTAGGTCAGTAAATGTTGGCAAGTATTAGGTTTGTACTCTGTGTGTGTGTGTATGTGTATGTGTGCATATGTATATTATGTGTGTGTGCGCGCGTATGTGTACACGCGTGTGCGTGTATGTGTATGCATATGTGCGTGTATTGCGTGACGTGTGTATGCATGTGCATGTTTTTAATGTTTACAATTTATTCTTAAGTGGTACAGCAAAAATTATATTTTATAGAACATGAAGCAAATATACAAAGTGTAAATGGATGTTCATTATAGAATGCGTTCTATGTTTTTGTCAGAAATTTTTCATAATAAAGTTGGTAAATATTTTCTAGGCAGTTTGCTCTTTGTTATCCTTTTAACGTCTATGTGATTGGTAAAACCTTTCACACCACCCCCTGATGTTTCACCAGCTATACTCTTCATATTCTCACACTCACTAAATCCTTAGTGTTACTTTGCAGCTCTAATTTTCCGGTAGAACTTAAGCGATGAAGTCTGCATTTGATCTTTGTATGTTCTTTATATACTTATGGATTTTATCAAAGATGAATTTCCTGAAATACGATAAGTGATGAATGGCTTTCTAAATTTGTTACCTTCATTATGTCTTTATATTAAGAAACTCACTAAGTATAATGTTGATAATAATAAAAAGAATCATATCCATTATTCATTCAAAGGAGTTTTTTGGCCAGGTAGTTTTTGCAAAATTGTACATGCATGTGTGTTTGTATGTGTGTATATGGGTGTGTGTGTCTGTATGTGTGTATATGGGTGTGTGTGTCTGTATGTGTGTATATGGGTGTGTGTGTCTGTATGTGTGTATATGGGTGTGTGTGTCTGTATGTGTGTGTATGTGTGTGTATGGATGTGTGTGTATGTGAAATACAAAGCTTGACTAAGAGCAAGTGATTTCTGGATTAAGTGTCACGTGTTAAATACTGAGCCTCAGAGGGCAACATAAACTTTTAAAAACATCACCGTCAGGCTCATCAACCCAAATTCACAGCTCCCTCTCTCAAATGATTTTTTTTTCTCTTCTTGATCAGCATATTATTATTTAAAACTCCACTCTGACTTTTCCTTACCAATTATTCCAGGAACATCTCAAGAGTTTCTTTGTGGTTTGAATTAGGCTCCCCGTTTCCTAATGCTACTGATCTCAGTGACCATCAGGTAAGAATTTGCTCTCTCATCAGGGTGGGAAGCCTGTGTAGTTGAACAGGGCCCTGCTCCTAGAGGGGCCCTGAATTTGGTTTAATGCCCTGCTGTTGTTGTCTTGAAATTCATAGTCATTTTTGAACAGGGAGTTCTACATTTTCATTTTGTACTGGGCCACGCAATTCCATAGCCAGTCTGGTCTCTATTCCATGCAAACTGGACTTTGGCTTCTGATGGCTGCGGGTCTTTTGAGAGAAACCACACAGGATACTCTGCTTGTTCTCAGAGCCTCCTTACTTCCTGTTCCTGGAGTAGGTTGTTTACTTTCAATTGAGCGAAGCTTAGAAAATGGACAATGGGTGATCTCCTTTCTGGACCTTGTAGGCAAATGCTTTACTATTTTATTTGTAAGGAAAAGGCCCACCATCTTTTTAAACCAACTGCACACACACACTTTACCGCAGTCAACTTCTCTTTGCTGTCTGATAGCAAGACCCACTGATGGCAGGGATGCCTGTAACATTGTTGTGGGTAATTTGATAAAGCTTGCTTTCCACGGTCCTGTGAGCTGTAGGCACCTAATGCCCTCTCAGACCTTTGGGATCACTTGCCCTACAGTTAGAACATCAGCCCCTGAGATGTGCTCCCTAAGCTCCCAGAAAACATAGCCCTGGGTCACCTTTGTGGACCTGCCCCATGGTGATATATTAACCAGAGCCCCTTGGGAGCTCAAAAATCCCTTCTCCCAGCTCCTATGCACTATCAGAATGCTCTTGTCAATTCCACATATTTGCCCTGCATCGTTTTGGTTTCTCTCCTATTTCTCCTTTTAATGTCAGGCTATGCCCAGTGATTGACAATTATAATTATTCCTCAGAGAGCCTCATATTAATAACAGCCATTGATCTAACTCAGATGATTCCAAGCATCTTTATTTCCCAACCTCAAATGTGAGACATTAGCTCCTCCAAGCTTGAATTCTGCAGCTTACAAAAAAGAACTAAGACCAGGTTTCCAAATAATAGGTAAGCTTCTTCTCCATAGCAGCCCCAATATGGAGCTCCCTCTCCTCAGTAGACTTTTTTTCTCTTCTTGATCAACATATTATTATTTTCAAAAATCCATTTTGACTTTCCCTTGCCAGAAAAGGCTCTCCATGCTCTATGCTGCACAGCAGGAAGCTCTTTTCGGCTCTCTCAGATTGGTGGGTGGAGGAGACCACAATTATACCCCATTTCAATGACATGTCTGGGGTTGCAGTGACTCCAGACAAAGAAGCTGAAATGTATGAAAGTTTCTGTGTCTTCAAGACAGAACCTAAAAATACCTGCCTGAGATGCAGGTTGAGAGCTATTTTCAACAACAGGGCTCCAAGGTTTTCCCGCTGGGAGCTTGAGAGACTCTAAATTCTTTTCAGCGGGCTGTCTAGGGTACCTGGTGATCGGGGGGTGATGCACAAAGACCAACATTGAGGGTTAGAAGGCTCCCCAAGAGGCCCCTCTCTCCACCCTGCTGTACCTGCTGACAGGCTTCAGTGGGTCTGCTCCAGGACCCACTGCTCTCTATTCCAAAGAGCCAGGACACAGCCCACGCAGAGAGAAGGCTCCTTAGGACCCAGCATTGTTGCCATTGGTCCTATTTCAAGGAGACTGCACTGTCATGCGGAGAGGGAAGAAGGAAATGTGACCGGGCAGGAGAGGATCTCAGAGATTTTCCAGTTACTCCTTTCCCTGGTGCTTCAATTATTCCTAAAATAGTGCTTCACCCAATGGTTGTACATCCTTCATTATCATATTTCCCTTGGCGGGGGGCCCTTACCAGGACTCTGTCTTTGGTCACTGCCCTTTAAAAACACTCATCCTTGTTCTTGAGTCAAAATTGACCTGCCTCTGATGTCTAAGTATTGCAGCCACAGATAATTTGAGTTCATATTCTATATTTTTGTATTGTAAATACTTGGAAACAGTGCTCACGTGTTCCACAAAGCCTATCTTCAATGTCTCTGTTTCCTTTGACCTTCCTTTTGGTGACCTTGAGTCTAACTCCACCTAGCCTCCCTCCTCTAAAATATCTGCCCAAGGCTTTCTCAACTGTGGCATAGAGGTCATACCTTCCGATGGGAGCATCTGAGAAGCATTTGGGAACATTCTGCCAGTGTTAACGTGAGGGCGGGGTTTTCTCATGGGCATCAGTGCTGAACCCTTTGTACCTAAATTCTTTGAGATATCCAGGTATCAGCTCAGCTAACTTAGTCTGGTTTTGAAACGCTGAGTTTCACATCCATGCCTGGGCCATGCTCAGGAGCCTCTCTTAGCTCTTCGTAATGTGCCAGGTTAACCTCTTGGTTCCAGAAAAGCTCAGTCTGGGGATAGTAGTGATCTTCACAGAGTGAGGGAGAGAGTCTCCTGATTTGTTGAGTTGTTTGAGAAAAGAGAAACATTTATTAAGCAATAGATTGGAGAGAATCATACTCCTTTAGTTGCTTTCTTTATTTATTAAAAAGGATATAAAATATCTTCACGAACCACAGTGTAAAGAAGAGGAGATAATTGTACCAGAAAACTTGGGCTAGAGAAAGTGATACTGGTTTGCATAAAGATTATTTCCTCAATTTTTTTGTTATTTTTGTAAACTTTTCCTTTAAAAACTATTTTTTAATTCAAAAGTTTTCAAACCCTCAGGAAAGTTGAAAATACAATATAATAAATGACCGTATATCTTCATCTAGTTTCACCAAATGTTACCATCTTTCTGTACTTGGTACCTTTCTCTCTCCCTGCCCAAACTCCATCCAAAAATAGCTTGCAGACATCATGATACACCCCTGCCCACATTAAATACTTTATATGGTGCCACCTAAGAATAAGGACATCCTCCTCAACCAGAACACCATTATCATATCTAAGAAAATCATTAATTCAATAACATTATCCAACATACAGTCTATACTCAGGCTTTCTAAATTTTCCAAAAAAAGTTCTTTTGAGTTTTCTAAAAAAAATTTAAATCCAGAATTCAGTCAAATTCCCTGTATTTCATTGACCCTTATGTGTTTTTATCTCCCCAAAGCAAATAAGTCCCACCACTTAACTCTGTTCATCACGCCATGTCCTTCAAAGAGTCCCAGACAGGGTCCTGATGAATACCCCACATTCTGGATTTGTTTGGCCATTGCCCTACAGTTATTTTCAGGTTAAATGTTTCTTGCAAGAACACAGATCTCTCCCAGAGCATCACACCAAGACTTTTTTGTTTTTGTTTTTGTGCCTGTCGTTTTTCGTTTTGCGTTTCTATTGTAGGCAACTCCTAATGCCCATTCTTTCCTGTTCTACCAGCAACAATGAGTCTGACACCCAAAACACAACACTCATTTAGAATATGAGAGAAGATGACTATTCATGGGCAATTGTGATAGAGTTAAGAAGATTTTGAAAAGAGGGTATATAAAGTGACTTCACGTGGGCTGTACAAAGTATGCATTTATAGAGTAACTCCAGATTATTTGGTCTGATTTTAGACGTGCTTGAGGGCAAAGGAAAAATGGATTTGTGGTATTTTACATATGAAATCAAAATGTCTTATAAAAATCCAATGGGCCTTAGAGATTGTGAGTAAAACTAAAATGTCAAGATTGACCAACTCTGCACATATAACTGTGACAACTGTTTGTCATTCGGGAATTCAGCTTCCCTTAACATCTCCTCAGTTCTTTAGGAGAGTCTCAGGGCAGGTGGTGTCAACCATGTGTTCTAGAATGAGTCTACACCTGGGTTTCTCTTCTGACCACCCCCCGGTCAAGCCTCAGCCACAGCTGTCCTTTGAGGACACTGTTCCTCTGAGCTTCCTGCCCTCACGCCTGTGCTGTCACCTGGTCTCTGAGTCAACCCAGGCAATGACCGGACCTCACAGAGTCTCGCAGCAAAACAGCTATTGGTTTTAACCATATCTACCTCAGGGCTCAAAATCAACCCCTTGGGGCAGGTGAGTATGGATGGGGGTGTAGCGCTAGTAGTAGTCACAAGCCAGATGCTTTGCTGTTTTTCTCCACGTTCATTGTGTTCTCACTTTCATTGATTCCTGTATTCTGAGTTTCTCCTTTCTACTCTAGGACATGATCTCCTCAGTCAAAGCCTCCTAACAGAATCAAATCATGCACGTAGCTACTTGGAGAGCAGGGTCTCACCTCTCACCCAGATTTCAACACAGCCAACACAATCCCACCAAGGCCAGCAGTTTGTTACATGTACTTCATTAGAAATCATTTATTTAGGATAGATATCCATCTCTCTATAGATACAAAAATAGATAAGATAGAGAGATATGTTAAAATATATACTTAATATATAAATATACGTTTTAAAGTTCTATGGCCAAACGTGTTTGGGATTCATTGCATTGAATGCGGCTGAATACTTTGTGGATCCTTTAACATAATAATACGCCTTGTGACTCTCCAAGGAAGCACTATTATTGTGCTATTTCTCCCACTTACTGAAACAAGAAACCTTATTTCTTGGAGGAATTTGTGGAGCAGGTTCATTCCAAACCTCTTTGTTTTAGGAGCTGTACTCCTGTTTGTTTTAGGAGTTCTACTCGTAGAGAATCCCAGTACTGAGCTCTAGCTAGGAATAGGTATGTTTTAGTGCCTTGTGCCAACCAGTTGGTTTCTGAAGCTGAAAGAAGAATTAGCAGGAGAGTGAATTGTCTTGTATTTAGAGTTCAAAACAACCTCAGGGAGTGTTTACCCAGTAGGTTCTGCCCTACTTCCAAGACATTAGTAAAGAAAACTGTTTGTACTGCGTAAGTATGTTTTTATGTTGCGATCTTTCACCAAAGAGCCGAGGGAGATCTCTGTGGTTCTGTCAAAGACAGGACAAAATCACACTCTGTTTTATCCTTGGGGTCGTCATTCCTTTCTGGGCATTATCTAGGTGAGAGCCACAAGGCGAGTTCTACAGAGGCCGCGAAGGGATACAAGGCTCGTTCTCTTCTGGCAAGAGCAGAGCTTTAGAGTTCAGTGTTATAACTGAAGTGTAAATGGATAATTTGGGAATTACGACTTGTCGTTTCTCATCAGTCAACATTCTTTAAGCTTGCCGCTAAGATAATTCTGAAAGTGCTAACTCCTGCCCCTCCGGTCTCTCCCTGACGATATCTGGGAGGATTTTTAGGAAGTCATACTCAGGTTATATGCAGGATTCTATCTCCAGGAAAACCTGGAGACGGTGGCCAGGGTATCGGTTGCACACAGTCTAAACATCCCCTGGAGTCTTAATTAACCACGTTTGCTTTCCTCTTGGCTTCAGGCTGAGTCAGACCAGCCATGACCGAAGTTAGTTACAGTCCTGTGTGATCACGTGATGTGTGACTACATCTTGGCCTGTGATACATGATCTTGCCTCTTGACCAGAAAGAGTTTGTAACATTTGTTTAAAGTGTATTTTGAGTCATTACTGCTGCATCAAAGTTAAGTGAATGAATGTCTCTTGCCATTGCCGTAGTGAGAGAGACAGACAGACAGACAGACAGACAGACAGAGAGACAGAGAGAGAAAGATCATTGCTCCATGGAAACTTCCAGATCCTCCCAAGCAGGACTGGTGGAAGCGGGCTTGCATAATATTATACATAGACCTCTGGGTGTTGACCGTATTGAGTCAGTCTTGGGTTTATATCATGACTCAACCCTAATCAATTAGCTTTGTGAACCTGGGCAAGCTGTTTAAACTACACTAGACTCTTTGCTGAGCCCTTACCTTGTACAGGCATGGCCCTGATCACTCTACATAAGTTAACTCATTGAATCCTTCCAACTATTGTATAGGCACTTCCTTAAGCCCATTTTACAACCAAGGCCAAGTAACTTGACCAGGGTTAGTACGTTATCACCTTGTGAAGGTGAAATGAGATAGCATCTCTCTTGGTCCACTGTAAGTACACCAAATTTTCACTTTCATTGATTACCTTCAAGGTAAAGTTTATATACTACTACTAGGTGCCAGACATTATTCTAAATGCTTTATATGTAATAACTTGTTCAGTGTTACAAGATAGGTACAGTTTTCATGCCCATTTAATAGATGAGGAAAGTGAGGCACAGAGAGACTGAGAGATCTGTCCACTGTCACAAGGCTATTTACTGGTGGAGGCTGGATTTGAATCTGGTCGGCCTCAGAGATTATACTCTTAATCTTTATACCAAATTATCACTTTCATTGTTGTGGGTTTGAGTATCTATCTGCACCCATTTCCCCATGAGTTTCTCGAGGACCAGAACTATTTCCTAGAGTGCTGGTGGTCCCTGCAAGCTGTCGCCCTTCCCCTACTGTCATTATAACCATTGCCCAGAGCTGGGAGGTTCTGGGTGAATTTCTTGTTGAATAAATGTACATGCTAAGAGGTTACCTATAATTTGATGAAGAAATTACTAGAAAACTTGTGAGGATGGTAAATGGCTGCACTTGAAATGACAACGCAAGTCAAGGAAGAATTGCTAAGTACCATTTCAGTGAAACAAACCATTCTAACTCGATTTTGAAGATGTCTTGTGTTCAGCGTTTCCGGGGCAAGAAAGTCCTGTTCTCTGCTAAATCTTAGATGTTTTCCTCTACAATGGGCAGAAGCCACTAGGTAACCTGGCTCCTCTATGAGTGGACCTGTTTGTACATCAACAAACACTTATTGACCTCTTACCATTAGCCAGATGCTGTGCCAGCCCTTTAGAAGGGTAATCTAATTTAATCCTTTTAACAACCATAGAAAGGTTGTTCTAACAGTAACCCCATTTTACAGATAGCCAACAGGCTCAAGGTCACACACTAGTGAGGACTGAATTCACATCTTCAGAACTAGAGCTCATCTAGCGAGAAATGCCCCTGTTTCAACAGGAGCCCTCCTGAGCATCGGTGCGGTGGAGCTCCGATCGGTGATGGCTTTAGTGGACCCTCAGGCTCTTGCCTGCCCTTCTCTTGGCATTTATCAGTTGTAGATGTCCAGGCCTCTGGTCTGCAGAGTGCAGCTGAGAAAAGGAATTTAGGGTAGAGGGCTAGCCCTGAGGGCTAGCTATTGTTTTTCTCTTAAAACTGTTCCTAACTGCAATACCTGGTGAAGCTGCAGAACATCTTAGAGTAAGTCCTGACATGGACTGAGAAAGTTGGATACTTAGTCTATATTTTCATAGACTTTATGACTTGATTCTAAAATCCTGCATATTATAGTTTTTCTTGGTTTCTCCTTGGCTTTTAATGCTGAAACATTTACCATCATGTTGAGATAGTAGTGTAGACCATGCCATAAAAATTGTCTCTGATGCCAACGGCAGAAAAAAATATTGCTGTCTTTTTATTGGAGAGGGAGGGGAAATTGGCATCAGATCGGAAGTTACCGCATGTTCAATATCAATGACTTGAGTTCCTTCCGGTTTGCTACTTCACAGATCCCTGGGCTCCATGAAATAGCATCAGAAACAATAAAACACAAGTAAAGAAAGCACAGGACAATAAAAAGACATCCAGAAAGATTTTCATAAATGCAACAGTACTTTAAAAAAAAGAAAGTAATTTCATGTCTACTCTAGGTAGACACATAAAATCTTATGAACAAGTTCAAAGTTTCATTCATGAGGCTTTCATGAAGATTCTTTTAAAAATTTAAAAAGGGAAGAGTTAGATGGAAGGAGTGGGAGAAAAAAGTGAGTATTTGGGCCATGTGATTTCAGGAATCAGGGAAAGGATTCCTTACGCTTTCCCTTGTTGGAAGTGTCATGAATCTTGCAGCTCCCAACGTTAGTGGAGTCTAGCCTTGTCACAGGGCTCATTAGTATTCATCATTAATTCATATTTTCAAAGCAACAAGGGAGAAAACAGTAGTGGGAAGAATAAGGAAGTGTCAAATCCTGGGAGTAACATTTCAGTGCAGTGTTGCAACGAAGGTTAGCGGAGGTTGTGCAGTTTTAAAAGCCGCTCCAAACACAGGCAAGAGGAGAAGGCACATATTCTTTTCCCCGTTGAATGCCAAACTCACTCTGCCAGGTCCCAGCCTCTCTTCCTATCTGGAGAGTTCTTTTCACTGGGTTTCCCCAACCCAGCCTCTCAGTCTACCTTTGAGAAGCCTCATTTGATAGTAATGAAACACATATGTCATATGCTGTGCGTAGGGATTTACGGGGATTATCTCATTTCACTCCACAACAATCCTAGGAGGTCACGCCCATCTTATCCCTATTTTATAGACAAGGTGACTGAGGACAAAAAGGGGAAGTGATTGCTCAGGGTTACCTGGCTGGTCAATTTTGTGTCTGGGATGCAAACCTAGGTAATCTGGCTCCAGAGCCCGTCCTTTAACAGGGGGCCATACACCATCACCGGGGTGCTGTTCCTCTAGCCACACTGGACCCTGCCCTTCTCCAGCCTTGCTTCCCCTGCAATCTTCCCTGGCTGGACAAGCGGTGGCTTTGTTTTCTGACAATCCAAGTACAGATTGATAAAAAACACCATATATTTAGGGTCAGCTTTCAATGAGCCTCCTAGCCTCACAGTGGAGGGGTGGAAAATAAATAAGCCCAGTGAGGGTTTTTTCCCTACAAAAATCATAGTTCTGTTCTCTCTCTTGATGACGGCTATTGGTCAGGCTCATGGAGAGGTTATATTTTCAGCTGCCTTTTTATTATATATGCCTTAATAGGATTCAGGTAACCTCTAGGTTTTGCCCACTTGAAACCTTTCTCCCTTTCTTCACCTTTTCATTCTCTTATTCTTCATTGAGTCACTCAGCAAACTTTGGCTGGGTGCCTACGCTGTGTCAGGCTCCAGGCTAAGAACTGGGAATGCAAGGATGACTAAAGGAAGGTCCCTGGACTCAGTGGGGGCGTCCCAGACACGGAAGTTGACAATTATGATAGAAAATCATAACTAACATTTATTGACACTATTTGCCACTCTGAGTACATTGGGTGTGTTTACGTTCTTAATCTTAGTTGCTCTTATGTCCATTTTACAGATGAGAAAATCAAGGCACAAAGAGGTTAAATGACTCGCCTATGGACTCACCACTAGTAAGTGGACAGTGAGGCTTGCAAACTTAGGAGTCTTGCTCCAGGGCCTGGGTTCCTCCCAGCCGTGCTTCACAGCTCAGTCACACAGTTATACTTAGAGAAGAGAGCGGTGGGCTCAGCCTGCGGGGATTAGGCACAGACGAGGCTGCTATTGGTAATGAGAAGCTAACCAGGCAGAGAAACACAGCACAAAACAGGCAGGGAATACATAGGCAAGGGCACTGGTGTCTGAGAAAACAAGGCAGGTGAATAATTGACAGAGTTTGAATAACAGGAGGGTGTGGAGGCAGGAGTCTGCATGAGAAAAGCTTGACAAAGCATATTGTCTTTTTTACAGAAAAGTGCCTGGGCTAACTCTTGTGGTCAATAGGGAGCTACCATAGGTCCCGTGCAGGGAGGTGCATGCACTGAACTCTGATTAGGGCATTATCTCCATGGTCCAAAGTGCAAATAAAACGAGATTGCCGAGAATTCTTTTGTTTTTAGTTTTTAGTTCTTTTAGTGTATTTTTTCTTGACTCTTTCCAGCGTGGCTGAGTCTACTGGGAGTAGTGAGGTCTAGTTGAGAAAAACAAATCTGGTTTGAGTTGTCAGTCTAAACGTTTTGCACAGAGCAGGCCCAGAGGGGTGAATGCAGATGGGCTGATAGATGAGGTTAATTGTGACCTGATCACAGGAAGTAGCCTGGAAGGTTCTAGGTCTCCCAATTTCTGTGATAGATGCTGCATTTTTAAAAAAATGTATTTCCTTCTCTTACAGACAGAGAACAGCCAGAAGAAAAACAAACGTGCTGAGTTGAAGAGCTGATGAGTTAGGATGCGGTTAATTGAGGCCATGCTGGAAAAATGGACAGTAGAGTGCTTAATTTGATCTCTGTGGGTCTATAGTTTTAGCTAACAGGTTTCTCTGTTGAACCAATTCTGATTGATTTGTAGTATGTGCATTGAAGCCTTCTGAGGCTGTGCCTGGGGTTCCTGAGAAGGACTGCAGCAATCCACTAGTAATGCCTGCCAAGGTTACAGATGGGTGTGGTAGCACATTTGCTAAATAATTTCTAAGTTCCTGATCAAGAAGGACTCTGAGGCAAGACAGCATATATTTGGTATTCTACTTTAACAGTACACCTAAATACGGAGCTAGTGGAGAGAGAAAAACGAGGTTGCATGGATGGTTCCCTAACCCAGGCCCCCAACCAAAGTCCATGCTCAACCCAGAACAGCACAATATGGCCACACTCAGATAACTGCACGACAGATACAGGATTGTGAGTGAATAGATATAAATGACACAGCCACTTGTGTATAAATCCAGAGGGACACAGATAAAACAGTTCTGGCCAGTAAGTATGGTTTGCTGAGCTACCGTTTAAATTTTTTATAATCTAATTTTAACCAGAACTGTGATATATCCAATTTGTTCTATGTAGCTTAAAATTTGCTTGCATCCGAAACAGGTAAAATTGCTTTAGGAAATCTCCTTATGGCTATTAGAAATCCAGGTTCTACTGTAAAAAGACGACAAGGATGGGCCCTACGTATCTGAGTTGAAATTAAACATTTTATTATTATTGTATACTTATAACAAAGGTAGACACACAGACTACACTTATGTGTTATGGGAAAACCTAAGATTTTCCCCAGTTCATTTTGTTATTCCCGAGGTCAATAGAGCTTAATGTCTAGGTGAATGGAAGACAAATTCTCAAAACATCACTTTACATGTATTGTTTCTGGGTTTTTTTTTTTTTTTTTTGTGCTATAATTTTTCCTCCCGAGAGGTTGTAATTTACACATCCACCTGAATTATGTATTAATACAATTACTACTATCTCCTTTTCTTGGGATTTTATATCGTGGTGGTGATAAAAAGATCAAACCTACAAACAAACAGAATACCTTTTGCCTCCTGGGAGACTGCAGGCAGGAGCCGTGGAGAGGAGAGATTTAATGGGAAAATGAACCTAGCAAAATATATTTTAACATAAAGTAATATAATAGGCGAATATATCAATGAGTACTCACTTTGAGCTTATTCCTGCCCATGGCGAAATAAGGAAGAAAGAGAGACAGTGGGGAGAGACAGAGAGAGCGAGCAAATTGGAAATACCAGGTTGAGTGTAATGAAGTTGTCAATATTTGACAGATTTTGACATACAAAAAACACATTTCGTACGGTTCACTCTCACAGCACTGAGTGGCTGCAAAGTCCTTATCTCTAGGACACGTGTACGGGCCCATCAGCTTAAACTGGCACCGAGTCCAAACACTTCACGGCACCGACACTTCCATAATTGTGTAAAGATGATTGTACTGAGCACCTTTGAAAGCAGCTCCGGCTTCCCAAGGGGCATCTTGGTGCCTCGTGACCTCAAGAGAGAAAAACAAAAATCACAGGCAGAGAAGTAGCTGTTTAAACATCCTTTGATTTCCTCTCGTCATTTAGTAAATGCATTAAATTAAGCTGCAGATGTTTCGCTGTCAACACAGCGCTGTATTATGGTGTGTTATTTTCCTGATAGAAACATTTTATATACTGTAAATAAACACAGTTTTGTTAATTAGTTAATGAATTATTTTTTAATGCCCCATTAGGCTTGAGAAAAAAATAGCGCAAAGCTATTGAAAGTTCTCATTTTTAATAAACAGACCTTGTAGTAAATATGGAATGCTTAATATCTGCTGAAACGGCAGCTCTTGGAGGAGTGATTATGGCTCTGGCTCTGTCTTTTAAGTTATTCTGTGCTTAGAGTATCTTAGGCTTGGGGGTTAAGGTTGATTAGAAATATCCAGGATTTGGGATAGAATATCTGAACATAAATCTTGAAGGAAGGGAGAGATAGTAGGAATTTGCTCATTTATTTTGTCCTTTGTTTTTTCCTACAAGAAGGAGGTGCTTTAAACAAGTAGCAAAGAAATAGAGAATTCTGCACTTAGGATCCAAGTCAACCTGAGAAATGCCAGAACTTTAGCAACGAAAAAAACCCGTAAGCCTTCTTCATTCTTGAGGCGTGTCGTTCTCCCCAAACAAGGACGGAGGCTCTTTGCTTGTGGAGTCTCAGTCCAGCAGTAGATTGGAAAAATGTCCAAGCAGGGGACCCGAGTTCTCTCCCGGATGAGTTCATTTCAATAGTCACTGTGTTTCATCGGATGCAGCTGGTTACATTTTTAATAGGCAGATGGCTAATTTTACAGTTCCAAGCCAATCTCTCATTGGACAACATCCAGAAAGCCCGTGGTAGGGTAATGCCCGGCAGAAAGTTCAACAGGACACTTGGGGGGAACATATGCTAATGTCAGCCCTTTTACTTAAAGTCTTTAAAAAGAATATTCAGTGCTAAGCTGAGGGATTTTCACAGACTCAAGCCTAACACCAGATGGGTGGCCAGCTATGAAGTCTTTAGGGCCTAAGCAAATGCTCTTAATCAGGCTTGGACGGTCAGAGAATCAAACAGCATCAAACCAGTAATCGCTGAGTGATTTTTATTTTTTTAAATGACAAAGGTGTGTGCCTTTACAGAAATGACCTGGCTAACTAAAGCAATGCTTTGCTCTTAACTGAAGCCCATGGCGTCATTCAAGCTCTGTGGTCTTGCGGTTACTTCTGTATCCCCGCCTCCATTTTGGGTTCCCCTCTTCATCTGACTCTGGTGGAGTTTCTAATGTCCGTTTACCTCCCCCAGGTGACAGATGCCTCCCTTCAGGGTCGGGGAGAGGTCGGGGTATCTACTGCAGATCGAAAAGCATCCTTATTTTTAAACTGTTTGGAAGTCTTTCTCTCCAAAGCAATGGTTCTTTAGACATCTTAATTAAAAGGGAATTTGGTAATATCTCCCGTTTTACAGTGCATGTAATCAAGCATTTCTTATCCTCCGCAGAAGGACTTTGGTTCCGTCTTCACAAAAGGCTTTGAAATGTCCTAAAACAATCCCCCGCAGCTCGCTCAGGGTTGGGGGTAGGGGTGGGAGGGAGGCAAAAAAAAAAAAAAGCAAAAAACAACAAACATTTTCTGGGAGGTGATAAAAGTCTTGGATGGAAAGTACCTTTATTTTATCCCATGTGATGAATTGCCATAGGGTGACTGGAAAACTAAGAACCACAATGGCAAATGCCCTTGTTTAAATGCAGCAAATGTTGTTTACCTCTAAGCAAAATAAAAGATGAAGCTCAGAAGAAAGAGGGGATCAAAAGAGCTTTCTCCAAACAGATTTATAAAAGAGAGTGATTTTTAAATGATTTCAACTCCTACTTTATAAAAATATTTTATGAGGTACTTTTCTGAAAATAACATGCTTCTGAAGAGTTTTCCTCCCCAAATCACTTCCTGAAAATGGTGACATTACTTTTATCCAGTTCAAGTGGCTACACAGGACCTTATTTAAAACAATGCAAAGAAATACGACAAAGCCAGTAACTCCGCACAAGGAAACTAGGCTGGTTTTTTTTTTTTTTTTTGGCCAGAAAAATAAACTTCAAACATCAAATTGAATCTATAAATGCTCTATCAAATTTTTCTTTCAAGAACCTGGAAAGCAGTTCGTTTTGTTTTACAGAACAAGTTTGAAAAGAGTTTTCTTGCAGAGTTTTTGTTTCATAATCAAAATAATTCAAGGGAAGTGACACGACTTTTCTTTAGAGATTTTTTTTTTTCTGGACAAAGTCTAGTAGAGGGAGAGAGAGAGAGAAAAAAAAATCTAGCCAATTCCAAGACTACCAGACAAAAGTTACACACAATGGGCAAAACCTCAAAGATAGTTATAAATTATTCTGTCACTAAATTAAAGTATTGGTGGAAGAAAAGTCTTAAAAATGTAAAATGAGTACTAGTCAAATATCTTCACCGATAATGGATTTATGGAAACTTCTCTCTGGTGTGAATACCCCCAAATACGTTTTAGTTTTTAATTTTTTTAATGTAGTTTAAAGAAACTTTGTGCCATTAAAAAAAAAAAAAAAAAAACTTTGAAAGGAAAAAAGCCAAAAGAAAAGCAGAAATTAGGGCAGTTTTTAAACTACAAGCCAACTGTTTGCTCGACTTTGCTTTATTTATTCGTTCTTAAGGTATTTAAAACTTGAGCATTAAAACTGCAGAATAATTTGCAAATGAATGCAGTTGGAGTTGTGAAAATATAACTCACAGCTGAATGTGGGTTATTCAGACAAATGGCTGCTTTGTTTGAGGAGGGGAAGTAAAGTTCTGTGTTAATTTATTACAAACTGCAGCATTTCATCCCTGATGTCCGGGCAACAATGTTTTTTATTTCAAGTAATTTATAAGCACTTCCCAGAGCACTTAGCAGTGATGTCCTTGGCTATTTTGCTCCCAGAAACGGAGTGTATATGTATTTACTGTGGGAATTTGTTTTTAATAAAACTGTTGTAAGGCATTTTTATTCCTTTGCTTTGTTACATTAAAAACATTCACTGCATAAGTAATGTATTTATTCCAAGTTGAAAGGCAGCAGATCAGAGCCGGCAACTGTATTAGGGGGTAGAGACTACAGACAAGAAATGTTTAAAGCAAACCAGATCATTTTCCAAGCAGCTGTAGGTGTCTTGTCTGCCTAGGTGTCTTAGGGAAGCAGCTGTTACATGATCAGGAGCCCTGTAAGTGTCCAAGTGTCCAGGAGGTCCCAGGACACAAACACCCAAGTCACACTTGAGAATTGAATAGAAAAAGGAAGACTAATGTGCAGTAAATGTGTGTGTGTGTGTGTGTGTGTGTGTGTGTGCGTTACTGCCCCTGTGTAGGAACACACACACACATACAGCCAATGTTAGGGATCCTTAAAACTTTTCGTTAATTCTCCCTATTTCCTAGAATCAATTAACAACCCTAGAGATTCCAAAACTGACCTTTTATTTAAATTTTTAAGGACAGCCTACAGATCTTCAGGTTCCTATGTACATAGAGATGCCTACAATTTAAAAAAAATATCAGAATTACTCGGATGCTGTTCCGTAGGTTGAAACAGTGGCAAGGAACCTCGGAATCCTGTTTGGTTTTTGGTTTACGGCTTTGGTGAGAGAATTGGAGACAGAGAGCTAAGGCACAATTGGCTTGCCCCCAAGGTTAGAGGTAACTGTTGTGCTGATGGCAAGAGTCCTTCTGGAGATTCCAGCTCTCCAGGGGCCTTTAATCATTTCATTTTCTCAAGAAGGGATGAGTTAGTTGACATCATTGCCCATTTATCTGTCTATCTATCTATCTATCCATCTATCCATCTATTCGTCCATCCATGTATGTATCTGTGTATCTATCTACCTACCTACCTACCTATCAATCATACAGTTTTATCATCCTTGAAACTTCAACTGGAAGAAAATCATTTATGTTGGCCCTAATAGCTAAAGTTATAGGAAGGTGATAGATAATTTCCGTGTGTATATGTTTGTGACCTCAGAATTGTTGTATGTTTAACATGCATCACGTGATGCTTTTCATGTGAACCCAGGTGATGCAATCTTGGGCTCCAAAGGCAAAGATTCTACAGGCCTTGCAGCCTATCCAGGTACAGGAGCTATATAAATTGCACCCTCATAATTATCTAGACACATTTGAGAAGTTCTTTATAATTTGAAAATTGCTTTGACTTTTAGAAAGAAATTTGATGAGCAATTACTCTATAATAATAGATTTTTAAACTTCTTATTTAAAAAAATAACGAGAGAAGTGTTTGAACAAACTACCTCTTAGAGACTCTAGCTTTTTTTCCCCTCTGGCCATCAACTTTTCCAGAAGCGAGGAGTAAATGAAAATACAGATTACAGTGTTAATTAGCCATGGAAATCATATCTATTGTTTAAAGGAGCCACGAAAATAAGCAGAGATCTAGAGGCCAGAGTATTGAAAGAAACTAGAAAGCTTGTCTAGTAAGAATCAGACCTGTGTGCATTCGCACACAATATTTTTTTCTCATCCAATCACTGTTCCTCATGGAGAAGAACTGATCAATATTTTCTCCTTCTCCTTCTGTTTCTTTATTAAAAATCAACTTAGTTTCTAAAAGACAAGCTCCAGGAAGCTTTCCTGACTTTAACCTATATTCATCTTTCCATCTTTTAACTCCTAGGTTTCCTAGGCCTGGAAGCGTGTGTGTGTGTGTGTGTGTGTGTGTGTGTGTGTGTGTGTGTGTGTGTTTGTATGTATACACGTATAAACATTTTTAGGGCTCAAAAATTGGGATCACAGGACAATCATCCCCCTGGGCCTTGATTGTCTCACATGGAAAGTGAGCAGGTAAAAGTTGGGGGGTCGTGGGAGACAAATGGGCACCGCAAGTTCCTGCAGAACATGGATGTGGAACAGAGCTTGGCTCAGTGGGCTGGAGGCAGACCATCACATCCTCAAGTTTTTGTGGGGTCTGGCCCCAAACTCTTCCCTATGGGGTTTCTAACACCTTGGGTCCTTTGGGAATTAAAAAGGGAGTCATCTGTTTTTTCCTTAGTGAATAAATTGACTTCAGAGATGATTATAAGAAAATAATGCTCACGATTTTTTAAAGAGAGAAAGAAAGAAAACAGAAAAAGGTAACAACACATCAATTTGTGATGTAGCAACGACAGCTGAGAATATGTAGCTGATGTTAGAAACAATTATCTATCAATCAAATGATCCTCGATTTAAAATTTGTCCAAACAGATATTTGCCACGTATGAGGAATCTCGGTGCTTCTGGAGGGAATATTAATCTCCTCAATGAACAGATCTCGGGTATTACTTTATCTGTGTTGAGATGATATTTTTTAACCCCCTTTTAAGCATGTCCTTAGCAAACTATAATGGTTAATCAATACACCAGTGATTCCTTGAGCAGGAAACAACCTTATTTAGTCCCTAGAAGTTGAAGCCCAGGGTGGCTAAGAGACCAATCGATGGTCTTTCAGCTGAGCGGCCATATCACAGCACCATTCTGCCCACTAAATACTGTCGGCAGGAAGAAATAATGACATTAAAGGGACTTTCCATCTGAACATGGAAACCCTGACTCTTGAGATATGGGTCTTCTGCAACTGGTGTAGACTCTTCCTGTGTAGACTGGCAGGCTCTGGAGACCCATCACCTCAGCTCCTAGCCCCAGACCTGCAGCTCTGCCACCTAGGGCTGACTTCACCAAATTTGTTCCTCATTTGTAAAATTGAAATGATAATCATAGACCCATGTCATAGGAACATTGTGAGGATTAAATACATTACATGATATTTTCTGTGTCAATAAATCTTGCCACATAGAAAATGCCTTAGTATTATGAATCGCTATTATTTCAAGGCAGAGTCCAAGTTCATATATGTCCGTTGAATTGAGTAAAACCTAGGTTGAACGTTGACTTGTGGTCTTGCTCAGTAGTTAGATGCTTTCTCTGCCCACTTTTTCTCCTAATGTGTTTACATCACCAAACAAGGCAGGTAAGTTCTTTCCTCTCTTTTGCGCCTTGCTGGGTCTCTTGCTTCCTTGCTTTGTTTCTGTCTCTCCCTCTTCCTAAGTCTGTCTCTGTCTCCTTGAGTTGTCTTTAGACATCCTCATTATAGCTCTATCTGCCTTATTTGTATTCCTTTATTAGCATATGTTTTGCATGCCCCTCCCTTAACCAGTCTTAGGAAGCAGACTGCGTGGTGATAGGGAGGTCACTAGGGCAGGAGCTGGGAGGTATTGAAGGGGACACAGGGAGGTATTTAGTCTTCTCCAAGTCACTCTGGAGGAAATAGAGACCTTCAAATTTCAAAGCACTAAAGCTGGCCCTGTCAGCTTCTCAACAAGTTCAGGGAGCTCGACGTTGCCCAGAGGGATGGAAGAAAATCACTCATTTCAGGGGCTGATGCTTCTGCACGTCCATCAAACTCTGGGGTGGCAGGTGCTGGGTTGGAGGGCACACGTGGACCACGATTGAATCCTTGGGTACCTGAGAGTCTGAAAGTTGCTCTTTTGGGGTCTCTTCTCTGGCTTTTATCATAGTTTTCTCTCTTTTCCACCATTATCTATACTTGTCAAATTCATTCACATTCCGGTAAAAAGAGCTAATCCAGTTTACTGTGCTATCTCCCTGTGGGATTTGGGTCTTAACAAGGTATAAAAGATGGCTTCTAGATTGTAGGATACGGTGACAAACTGGCAGAACATGGGTCATAGCTGGCCCTTACATATCTTTGGTTCTGTCCACAGTGTGACGGCAAAAAACAAACTGCTGTTAAATATTAGTAGAATTCCCATAAATGTCTGCATGTCTAGCCTCCCTTGAAGAATCTAGGCCTGCCTTCCTTCATTTCTCTCTCACTGCATGTCTGTGAACTCTTAGGCCGTACACTCTCTTGTTTAACAAGGGTTCATTCTCAAACGTCCGCCATCTAAGCCCAAAGTATCTAAGCTTCTCCACTATTCTAGATAACTGGGGATTTCTAAAAACAGGCAGGTTGGTCCCAAATGACCCATAGGATATGGTGTAAATATGTTTGGACCTTTTATTTTCTATTTTTGTGTTTATTATAAAATGTGTATTTGTGTATATTGTTTAAGGAACTTATGGAGAAGTTAACATACCTATATTGGGATACATGTTTCAATATTTTTGAGGGATGGTATACAGAATCAATCATGGGGACCCTTGCTGCGACACTATGGTGTACTTTGGAACAGTTGTTCAAAGGTGAATGCATGCAAAACACATGTTAATTCATGAATAACAAATGAGCCAGATGGAGCTGTACCAAGGATGCCAGGAGAGACATAGCTCAAGGAAACAGAGACAAGCATCAAGAGAGGGAGAGCAAGGAGAAAGGAAAAAAAAAAGGACATGGGTACTGGTAAATACGAGCCTTAAACCCCTCCAGCTTTATCACTGATATTCTGAGTTATGGCAAAAGTACTACTGGACCACAGGGGAGATAGCGAACTCCCTTTCTGTAACACATTAGGAATCCTTGAAGCATTGATATGGAGCTGGGATGAAGCTTAGATGACATCCATTCCAACGTAGTGGGAAAATCAGTCCTTGAAAGTTTAAGCAACTTGCCCGGGGTCATTAACAAGACTTCTTTGATGTTGAGCATGGCCCTTTCATGAAGTGATCAGTTATCACTGCATCTAGAAAAGAGGGTGCGGTTCTTGAAGACCACCAGTAAGAAATGTACCCTTTATTAGGACTCCATTCACACCATTTCTAAGAAAATAAAATTAGATTCCTTGCTCTTCTGCACCATGAATCCAGGCCATCTCCTATCTGGTCAATTGTCCTCAGGAAAGAAATGTTGAACCGGGTGAAATTCAAGGAAGAGATTGTGGCACAATGCGTAAGACAAGGGGTCAAATGAACTTAGGGTCAAATTCCAGGTCTGTCTGTTAGTCAGGGTGTGGACTAAGTTTAAGAAGTCAATCAATATTCCCATCTGTGAAATGGAGATAATTAGAGTACTCACATCCTCAGGCTCTTGGCAAGATTAAATGAGGGCCTATAGGTCAAGTATGAAGCGCAGGGCCTAGCATGTAAAAAGGGCCCAATAAATGGTAGGTATTATGAAATGCAAATTCGTTTCATAACGTCAGCTCTCAGCTGTCCACGTGTGGATCACTGTTGGGAACTGGTGGTGGCTGAGGCTTCACCCAGAATATCTTCTTTGGTTTCTGATGTGATAACAGTTGCCCTCCTTCATGCCAAGAGCAATTCACTCAAGGTCCCCCAGGTCTTTTACACATGAGTGAAATGACAGTGAAATGACAGTTTGACAAGACCGGTAGCTGAGTCCAGGAAGAGAGTCCCGTCCCCACAGACAACACAAGACTAATGACCGAGGATTAACCGAGCAGGGCTACTGCTCATGAATGCGCTGAAGCAGGGGAGAGAGTCTCTAGACCTTGAATTATCTGTAAATTTCATCAGGAAAGAAGTCGCGCTTTCTTGTGGGAAGAGAAACTGGATGGTCTGCGGACACGGTACACTCTTGGCTCTGACCAGAGCAGCTAGCCCTGGGTTTATGAGAACTTTGGGGGGAGGTGGCTCAAGGAATTTGCTTGAGTTCTGCTGTAGAAAGACCTCTCACCTCCTCTTTTTTTTCTGTCCTGTCTTTTCCCCAGTTCCTCTTCCCTCTGGCCCCCAGGCTATTTGCTGGGTAGGCCAAGGGCTCCAGGTTGACCCTGAACCCCCCAAAAAGGAAGGGCAGAAGCACCGCCTTTGAAATCTCAGCCCTCCGTATGCTCTCGGAGGCTTCCTTCCCTGGTGGCTCCTTTCTTTGGGTACCATTATCTCCCTGCAGGGGACAGACTGGAAGCACCATCTTCCAAGAATGGCGGCATCCTCCACGCTCCAGCTCCAGTCCGGATACTCTGAAGCAGCTTTCTCTGCCCGGGGATGTGAGTCATCCCCGGACGTTTATCTTGCCCCCCTCCCCCCGCGAGTCTGGCTTCCTGGGTACTTGTTCTGTGCAAAGGAATGAGCCCAAAAGCCAGTGGTGAGGGAGGTCTGGTGGGGGAGGGCACTTTATCTCCCGGATCTAATACTCCCGCAGGGAAGGGGTCAGTACAGGGGTACTGACAGGGGTGGGCAATCCCGGCTCAGAAAGTCAATGCTGGGCCTCATGCGTCCCTGCAACCTGGTGCTGCCCTGTGCTTTCCCAGACGCTGGGCTTCCTTCCTGATGCCGTTCCGGGAAGGGCGCCGGCTCCCTTTCCTTAGCGTGGCTCCCTTTATCAGTCTGGAATAGGAACTTCTAAAACCCCATTAACTAGTAATCACACAGGGCCAGTGAGAGAGCCTCCACCACCCCAGGAATATCCAATTAGCAAATCATGATCTGGCCCTCCAGTGAAAGAAGTCAGCCCCATTATCTGTGATGTCCCCAATTAGAGTGTTTATTCATGAAAGACTGCACTGAGCTGGCTGGCCTCAGCTCCTTCCTTCCCAAAGCCCAGCCGGATTAAGCATCCCTTCCCGCCCTCACTCCCCAGCCCAGCCTCGGCAGCCCCCCGGGCCTCCCGCACCGTCTGCCCCGATCACGAGGACTTCTGCTAGCAGCAGAATGGAAGAGTCAAATTCTTCAGGTCTGGTCATGCCTGACTTGAGTTCCACGTCTTGTGTTCCTTTTGGGGGTGGAAAAAAATAAATGAGTTGAGCCCCGAGCGTGGCTGTGATTTAGTTAGGCTTTATCAATCTCACTTTAGCAGTAAATCTGGCATTTATCAGACACTGAGAACGCCTCAGGTGATGGGGTCTCACTCCTGCCCCTTCCTGCTCTCTCTCCTCATTTGCCATCAGTTATGTTTTAACTGCATAAAAACGTGGAATAAAAATGCATCTAAAATAGTCCTCAGCAACCTGGCGGTGCAGCACCCCTTCCATTTTACAAGTGAAGAAACATAATAGTATTAGGTTTGGTTGTTTTATAAAGCTCTCCATTTTTACGTAGCCAACAATAGAACCCCACATTTAAAATGCCCAAATACTTACGGTGATCATGAAGTTAAAAAAAACAACAAAAAAATCCAACACAGTATTGGTTAGAAAGGTGATCTTAGCAAAGCCTCCGTATTGTGGAAAAACTGAATAAAGGAAAAAATATTTGGTTGCATGTGTAAGAACAGCAATGACTACATTCCGCTTGCTGGTTGGATACTATCTCAGCTCCGAAAGCGTTTTGAGGCAGGCCCTTATAGCATTTGATACAGTATGAATTTCCTTCCAATTTCAGGCCTCCGAAGTCAAATCTTTTTCTCACTAGAAGGGAAATTATCTTCCTAACTAGCTCTTCTGCTCAGACAAGTTGCTTGGGGATTTTAGGGAGCGTTACTCCCAACCGAAACTTGTGTCAGGCTGCTGTGAAAACACAATCTGTCTGTTTATATTTCTAGAGCCAAACACGGTGTTTTCTATAATTCTGATTAGCATCTACTTGGCCCCTTCCTTGAAGTATCCTCTGTGGAAATGTTCCAGATAGAAATCTGTGAGCTCCTACAGTTAGCGGTGGCCCCTATCAGCTCCGGAGCTGATTGTCAAAATTGCAGGGATTTTGCAAACTGGCTTTTAAACACAACTGTGACTAACATTTACATGATATAAACTTACAATTCAATGAATCACATTAAAAACGAAGGTAATAATACTCAAAACTTATCTCAGTATTTTACTGCTTTTGACTGGTTTGATACAAAGTTATATCAGAATTACTTATGTCTGCTGTCTGCTTGGAGGAAGTACCATGGGACAGTGTGCTACCAAACATCTCTGAGCAGCTCCTCCTCTTGAAGTCAGCCATTGGGGGGAATATTTTCACCATGGAAATCAGAAGTGTGACAAGTCAGAATCCCCCTACCCGGACCCCCAAAGCCAGTTGTTAAACATTTACCAGCAGGTCACTGGATACAATACCATCTGTCTAGTAGAGTCTGCAAACTTCAGAAAATTCCCAAGTGTGAAGTTCACACAGTAACCCTTCCCTTACCTGCCATTGCTGGGCAAGTGTCTGGTCTTTATAAGTGGATTTTATATACAGCTGAAAGTAATCCATTCAGTATCAGGTCTTTTATTATTGCACTTCTGCTAATTTTTAGTGGACATCTTTCTAAATTACATCACATATAATCTGCTGTCTTTCACACAGAAATTCTGCCAATATTTCAGTATTTCCTTGAGATTGGAGTGTGAGTACAACCATCACTTCTTTTTCTATTGTAATGATATCCTCAGGGGACATGAAGGTACATATTCGTTTCCCTGATACTAAATGACCTAGACAGCTATGAGATTTTAGTTGTTCTTTCTGCTTTGATTGCTTTTCTGGATGAGTGAAGAGATGTCAGCTGTCACTCTTGTTTTTAATTACACAAATAGTACCATACTTAAATACATACTCATAGTAAATGATTCAAACAATACATTGATTTAAAAATGTTCCCCTCAAGCCATTTTCTATTCCAGGTTCAGAAATAACCTCTGTCATATTTTGATATATTTCCTCCATGATATTTAGTATATATCTAAACATGTATACATGTTATTCTACATAATAATAAATTAATATATTACATATACATCAATGGGAATCGCAATTCATATTATTCGGCAGCAAGATTTTTTCACTTATATCTCACATTTTTTCCAAGTTAGTATATATAAATCTTTATCATTCATTATATCTGCAGGGTATCACAGCCTTTCCCTAGTGATGGGCATTTAGGCTGTTTCATGATTTTAGTTTGTTACAAATGAAGGAATATCTCCAACCCTTGTTCACATATCTTTGTGCACATGCATATGTGTTTATGTAGGATAACTTTCAAGAAGTAGAACTTCTAAGTCATGCGGTAGTTGTCATTTCTTGCTCCTTTCCTTTCTCCTCATAACTTTTTATATCAGTGAAAGTTATTAATATCATGCCCATGAGTAAATAGACTTTGGGTAAAATTCTGGTATGAATAAAAACTTGCTTTCAATAATCAGGCATAAGGACTTTAGTGGATATCTGAGGTTGCTCAGCAGCTGTCCTCTTGATAAGCGAGCTGATATAGAAGACTTTTGTTTGAAGAAGATTAGTGAGGCAGGCACTCAGCACTTGTGTGCATCCTCAGGGTCTTACCCTTCCAGAACATTCCAGCTGTCTTCCAAGTGTGCTCTGCTTCTCCAGGCTTTCTCTGTCATCTCAGAAAGCCATTTTGCCTTGGAGGTAGACCCAAAGTGCTGGGAAATTAACAGCTCCCAGAAGCAGCTCTCAAACAATGACTGGAGCTGGTGTATAAATACCCCAGCTCCCTCACAATTACAGTGGGATCATTCTGAGGCCTGTGCTTACACCATTTCTCAGACTTTCCCCATGGATTGAGCTGCAGTTGCCACAGTGTTAGCCAGCTCTTTGAGACACACTCTGTTGGCCACCTTCCATTCCCTAGCTCACTTCCCCATTTCTCTACTAGGATTTGTTGCACCTCCCAAATAAATGATCAGCTTTTGATCTCTGGGTTGTTTCTGCGGGGGAGTCTGAACTAAGACAGCTTGTCTTCTCAGTAGGTGGTCATGGCAACTTCAATCCCAGGATGAGATGCTGCTAAGCAAAGATGATGCTTCACCTCACTTGTTGCAAGAGATAAGTACCTTCTTTATGAACTCTCAAGTTACGTCTGGCTACTCTTGTACAGAACTTTGGGACCTGTGACTTGACTGGCAGGATGCTGATTGGGATAAAAGTGTGTTGCATTTAATAGACATTCTCCTATGGAGAAAATACGAATAGTTTCACACTGTCTTTCTGCCCAATGCACTTGATACGGAAGGCCCACATTTGCTTGAGAGCATTGGGCCAACAGCTGGAGTTTGGGGGACTTGGATGGTACTGAATCACTCTGCATAATATTGTGAAGCACTGGGGTTTCGTTGACCAGGAAGCCAAAATCCAGGCAGCATGGCTTCCTCATAAGACAATGTTTCCCAATCTGAGGCTGAGGCCTGGCATGGAGAAGCCCATCACATCATCCCTTCCCAAGGTCAAAATGCCCGAGGGCTGCTCACTGCACGTTTAAGGGAGGGCTTGAGAGTTGCTTCAGAATCATCAGAGAAGCTTGTAGCTTCTTGGAGCCAATAAAGCCTTTGGTTAAAGCTGTCCCCTTTCCAGTCTGGAGCTGGGGCCAACTGGTGGTGACTGTCAACTTCTCTATCATCAAAACTGGAATTCTTTTTCTCATGAGCATCCACTTATTTCTCTTACTATAAACAACGGTTATCTTTCCCTGAGAAATGGACCCCAACTTAATAATAACAGAAATAGCAAAACTTTATTAAAACAGTGCCAGACATCACACTTTGTGATTCACAGACATTACTCTATTGCGTCGTTAGAATAGCACTCAGATAAGATGGATAAGATCATGATTATCCCCACCCAAATGAGAAAAGTGAGGCACAGGGAGCTTTAGTAACTAGTCCAAGGCCACCCAACCAGTAAGTGGCAAAGCTGGGATTTTGCTCCAGGATGACTAACTTCAGAGCTTAACTCTTAATCTCTCTAAGTGCATGACTCTTGGGATCAGACCATTCTTATTTTAAAGGCTTATTTAGTTATGTGACCTTGAGCAAGTCATCTCAAGGCTCTGAGCTTGAGTTTCTCCAGTGAGGGTGACGATATTTACCTCAAGGGGGTTGCAAGAATTGCAGGAACAGTAAGTGCACTGACACAGCAGGCTGCAGAGGGAGCATCCTATAAGATGTGGTGATTACTATTATTATCGTTGCTGTTGCTGTCTCACACTCCACTTGCACACAAGCACTCTATATGTTATTTGTACCGAACTCCTTGTTCCTCCCTAAACCCTGTGGGCTGTTCGTCAGTCTTCTTCTGCCTGAAATGCCCTTTACTTTCTTCTCCCTCTGGCCATCTCCTGCCAGTGCTTTGAGGCCCAGTATAAACATCACCCTCTCTGGGGAAACTTTGCAAATTCCCTTTGAGTCCTTTCTTCATCAGTGATTCCACCCCGCAGGGGAGTAGCTGGCTGATTAAAAGCCTAAGGTCTGCAGACAGACTGTCGAGCTTCAAAGAGTGACTCCACCTCTTTATAGGTAAGTGATGTGGAACAAGTTCCTCTACATGTAAAACAAGAGAAGTTATAGTATCTGTCTCATAAGATCGTTGTGAGGATTAAATGAGAGTAAGTATGTAAAAAGCTTAGCATGGGATTGGGAACATAATAAGTTCTCAGTAAATCTTATTTATATTATTTTAGCATTAGGAACATACCTGTTATATCATATAACACTTGGTGTGGTGATGATAATGGTGATGATGATATAGTGGGGTCTTTATTCCCACCAGACCACAAACTTCTTCAAGGTAATAGAGTCCATTCGAGTTTTTGGTTTCTGTGCTTACTCTAATGCCTGGTAGATAGTCAATTTGATGTTGGATGGCTAGACGGATGAGCGAGTGGATGGGTAGATGGTTAAATGGATGGTTGGACAATTGCTACCTGGCTAGGTGGATGGATCAAGGGGCTGGGTCACCTCTGCTACCTGAGATACATTGATTTTCACATCAAGAGAAGGGTCAAGAAGCAGGCTTCCAAATTCTTTCATTTGAAGCAGAGATTACATAGGAGAAAACAAGACAAAATAAAACCAACCACTAAGAATGCTAGTGGTTCCACTTTTATCCACATAGGGTAAAGATTTGACTTAAATTGCCTCCAAGACCCCTTTCATTTCCAAACGTTTGCATTTACCACCCCTCCCCCCCCATCTGCAATACATGGAAATACCAACGTGTCATTCTGCCCATACTGAGCAATCTGATTTACCATCTGGGCATCAGGAGTGTCTCAGACAAATCTGGCTGTCCTAGGGCCTGTATCTAGGTAAAGGAAAAGACAGTAGGATCTGGGCTTGAGACCGTCTTCCTGATTCTTCTTAGTGGGGAAACTCTGGGTTGAGAATCCAACAGTTTTACAAATATGACTAACCTTTGCTGTGGTGTGAAGTCACTTGAGTTAGGGTTCTTAACTCTAGATCTTTCTCCTTGAGGGCTCTCTTAGTCATCAAACTCTACCCACCAGGCCATGCCTACACTCTCAGAGGAGTCCAGATCCCCGATACTTAGATTCAATGGGGAGAACTCTTCAGAATTCTTTTGGGTGAGAATCACTTCCATCCCCCTCTCATGATTACACTATGCCATCACTGAGCCTCTCCCTCTTTGCCAGCAGTTAAGAACCAGGAAAAGAACCCACACTGACAAATGGTTCCCCACATGTGAGTTGCTGCTCTCCATAGACACCACCTTACCTTCCAACGCTACGTCACTAGAGTGATCATAGTGAGAACCAACTGTAGGGACTTTGCCTCTGATCAATTACCGAAGCCTGGATTCGGTTCCAACTTATTTATTGAGTCTTTATTTATTTATTTATTGTATCTCAGCACATTTGTGGGACAAATGGAAGAAGTGGGGATAGACATTGTGCCCTCAGTTAACCTTTATAGGGAAAACAAGGAAAAAGAAGGAGGAGAAAGAGGAAATGGAGGAGGAGGAGGAAAGAAGACTCTTGTCCTCTAAGATCTTATCCTCTAACCAGGTTGACAAGACCAATGCCCATGGGATGATCAAAGAACTGAAGATAGTTGGGAATGGGTTACTTTATCAGGTGACTCAGAGGAGAGGTCTATGCAAGCCCTGGAAAAGGAGATACCAGGATTGGCTACAGGGGCTGGGAGAGGCTCCTTGGGAAGGAGAATCTCATTTTCCAAATCTTTCGTTTGATGGTGCTGACCTATGGAGATATCCAGCAACTTGCCTCAGGTCATTCAGCTGGTTGGGGGAGAAAGTAACTAGAACACCAGTGCAGCTATACTCAGCCCAGTTCACTCTTCACAAGGCAGTAGCTTTCTCCCTCCCTCCCTCCCTCCCTCCCTCTCTCCCACCTTCTTTCTTTCCTTCCATTAGCTGTTCAACAAATGTTCTGGCTAACAGAGTTACTGTGTCCTCTATGTATAAGCAAACTCTCTTTAAGGCATGAGGAGACATTGGTAACTGCTTTGTGGTCTAGAGCTCTGGCTTTGGAAAGCACTAGGCTTTGGTTCAAACCATTGTCCGACCAGCAAGCAGCTGTGTGTCCTAGTTTAGTTATTAACTCTGTTAATCTGAAGAATCCTCCCTCATCCAGAGGGGTCATCAAAATACCTACCTTGGAAAGTTTTTTGATGATCAAAATGAGACAATTCATATAGAACATATGAAAGCCTGGCATTCTGTAACTTCTCAGTAAATATTCACTACTCTTTGTAGTTTTAGTATCACAAAATACCCAATAAAACAAAACTGGCTGAACATATAGATTTACCTTTTCTATGTCAAAGGTACACACTAGGATCATCCTGACAAACTTCAACTGTCTTGTTTTTAAGGAATTCAGAGGGACTAGAGGATCAACATTTCTGCTCTAAAACCAAACCCAACCCAAACCATTGACTATCAAGCTTTCCTTTATACAGAACCTGTATAGAGAAGAATAAAAGAAAAGCCGGGGCAGTGATGCCTGACTCAGAGGCTTGATGCCTGGGTGAGGCCAGACTGATTTCCATGGTCTGGATGATGGGGGGACCTCTCAGGTTCTGGGAAGCCAAGGTTTGGGGAGTGGTGCTTGGGATGGAGCCACTGTCTGAGACCTGAGATGAGGCTCTCAGGACCAGGTCCCCATTTCTCGTCTTGCTGGTGAGATAGATGCCCTGGGGCTATCTAATTCACTTGAGTTTCCTCTAAAAAGGCTTTCATTAATGCCCAGCATCCTTCTACTGCTTTAGAAAGTCATCCTCCATCCATTTCTAAATTAAGAAGAGCCTTGCCACTCTGAGACCTCAAGTGTTTGCTTTTTCTGCCCTGAAAACCTGCAGTCTTATTTTAAAACTAGAGGAGAATCCGGTACTTGCTTCATGGTTTTAAACTTTCCTGCCCCTCTAACTGGCTCTTTCTTTTCCTCAGGCAGACAGGGCTGATCTTGCCTTGCACGTGGGGAAAGACCAGGCCACTTCTTTGTTTACTCCTTGGGACAAACAGCATCCCATCCATCCACCTGTGCTCTCCCTGTGGCCCCTGAGGTCTCAGAGTCTCATGGCCTGTCCACTTTGCCCTAGGAAACAAAAGACACACTTTATTGAAACGTCATATGTCAGCCCGCGTCCTTCAGTTCTATTAAAATCCCTTCTTTTTTCTTTCTTTCTTAAAAAAAAAAAAAAAATTATGGGGAAAAAGGAGAAGAAAAGGATTGGGGAAAGCAGTCCACAAAACCCCCAGCAAACCCAAGCCTACTTTGGGGAGTTGAAACATCTGCACGTTCTCAGCAGTTTGAAAGGAAACAAAAAATTGCCAAGTGGTATAAAATTTGAAGAAAAATTACCCAAAGGAGAAATGGACGTTAACCACGCTTCAATTCCCCACTATGGGTTGACATTTGAAGTACTTTCTTCTCTCCTCTTTCTTTCTGATTCACAGTGTGTCTAAAGAGGTGAATTGGGCACACAAAACCCAACCTCCTCTTGCCAGGGTGGGTATGAAATATGAAGGCGAGACGATTGTCTGGGCTCAGTGCATTGGAATAACATTGGTTAAATTATGGATAGTTTTTGAATAGTGTCACTTTTTTTTTCTCTGCAGATGGTTGTTCACACAAGGAGCCGGGTCTGCATAATTGTATCACTAATCAGCAGTAAGGCAATTAGTTGTGTAAGTGTGCTATAATCATTCTAACAGAAGAGATGACGAAAAGACAAAAAAAAGGAGGGGGGGGACCAAAATGTCTTTTCTGAATCCATCAACTGACAGCCATAATTAGATATATATAATTGAAAATTCCACAGTAGGGGGGCCAGCTTATACAAATGAATTTTCTCTGCTGCCCTTACGCATTTTTGTCTCTGGCTGAACATCCCCCTAGGAAAAGGCAGAAATCTCGTCATTCCGAGAGTGCATACTGTACCGGGTATTCAGTCCGACCAATGATGTCAGAATAACAATTTTTTTTTCTTTTTTTTTTTTTTTTTTGTGTGGGGAGGGCACAGGCTGGGAGACTGGGAGGTTAGTCTGCTGTAAAGACAAGTGCTCAGCGTGGGCTGATATGAATTGCGTTGCTGTGAATTATGTCATCGTCACTGTTATTTTGAACCTGTTCTTAGCTGGCACCCTAATGTCCCTCTTTTGGTTCATAATGGGAAATTCGGGCAGGGATGACTAACCCATTAGGCACAATGTCTGGGGTCCACCACAGTTTTAGGGGCTCATGAGCATGTTTGAATTTTAATTTCTTTTGGGTTTGGGATTAACACATTCACACTATTATATATAAAATAGGTAAACAACAAGGGCCTACTGTATAGCACAGGGAACTATATTCAGTATCTTGTAATAACCTAAAATGGAAAAGAATCTAAAAGAAAATATATATATGTATAACTGAATCACTTTGCTGTACACCTGAAGCTAACACAACATAGTAAGTTATACCTCAATAAAAAAAAAAGAAAATCAAATGAATATAATAATAAAGAGTGTATACAAATGAATCCAGCCTGGATTATAATTTTCTTCACACCAATGCGGTTGTAAAATATAATTTTTAATATGTTTTTGTGGAGGAAGTGTCCCACAAAGTACCCAGAGCCCACAAAAGTCATAATGTGGCACTGATCCTGGGCTAGGTGGAATTTTCTATGGAAAGGAGAAAAAGTGGAGTTTGAAGGAGCTTCCTTATCACAGAATATCCCCTCCTCAGTTTTTATAGGAAAGAGGGGACTTGATTTAACCAAAGCCTGATTATCAAAACCTATAATTCCATTTGGGTTAAAAATTCTTATGTGCCTATGAATTTGTGGAAACCGTGCAGAAAAGCTTAGCACCGAATTAATCAGACTATAGGCCTCCCGTCAGCCTAAAAATCTGCTTTTTAAACTGAAAGCGCATTCTCCCAACCTCTCCCTCTCTTTGAATCCACCAACTCTCCTATAATTTAATTGGGCAAATCTTAACTGTGATTTTTTCCCTCCCAAAGAGGGGGCACATTGCGGCCCAAGCTTGTTAATTAAGTTCCTTACGTGCCCCCAGCTGTGCAATAAGTTTTCAAAGCAACACAACTGCAAATTTTTTTTTCTTTTTTTTACCATTTGGTGGCTAGTTTTCAATCATGCATTATTTCCCCCTCCTTGTTTTGAGGATGGGAAAAGTAGGAATAATCTCTGGGAGAATTCCCATGCATTGTAGAATCTTGGACAGACAGTCAAATTGGACGTGCCATTAAGTGGTGTCTAATTGGAGCTTGTTTAGGGAGGGGAGTCACAAGGGATGATTCTTCAGGCGCACAGGCAGCTCGGGGCACACACATGCTTGTGTAGAAAGAACTCCATGAAAAATACCCAGGAAAGCAAACCTTCCCAACAGGGCCGGAGGGTGAGGTCCTCCCTATTGGCAGCTGGGGCTTTGGGGAAAGGGGAAGGAGCGAGGCCAGCAGAGAGGCCCTGAGGACAGGAGAGATGGTCACTAGTGTGTTTCTGGTTTCCCCTTCCCACCGTTATTAAGCCAAAATGAACTATTTCTTGAGCAGTTACACTCAGCAGAGCCATTTGCAAGGAACGCTGGGGAGGCAGAGATGAAGGGAAGAAGAGGCCTCCATCCAGACCAGATCTACAGTCTGGGGGTGAGAAGGTCAAAGGAGAAGCAATTCAAAGTGACTGTGGCTCAGAGTGAACTCAGAGTCAGAGAGGTGACTTCCCAGGTTTGCTAGGATGCGGTCAGAGGAAGACTGCAAAACGTCAGGGAACTTGGTTCTTGAGGATAGGGTGAGGGAAGCAAGGAGAGGCTGCAAAGACCATTTGGGTTGACATAACCCTCTTGGGTTGGGACTCTGAGTGGAGATCAATAGCTCACTTTTATGGAGGTCTCTCAGTATGCCAGGTAACTTTGAAGTGTTTCACATGTATTTACACGTTTAGAGAAGCATAACACCCTTCTGAGGCCCAGTGTGATAGCCCATATTCCTTGTCTTTACCATCTCAACTAAACTGGCAGAGGTGGGTTTGAAGTGGAAGGAAAAATGGGGTCGTGAGTTTGCTGTTAGCTTGTTTCTCCACAAAGTACCTGCACTTTAAAGTAACATTTTATTTAAGAACAAATGATATCCAGCTTAAAAGGGTGAGGACCTTTGTTAAAAGGAATTTCCTTTATTCATACTATGGTTCACCCATATTTCAGTTCTCTTTCCAGGCAACTCACCATCGTCCTTGTAATTGGGCGTGGCACTGGATTTGCTTTGGCCAATGGCATGTACGTGGAAATGATGCCAGTCAAGTGGCAGCTTTAAGAGCCAATGCATAACTTACCCCTTTCTGTAATCCCCTGCAGAAGTGACTGTGTTAAGATGGGGACTCTCTCACCCCAGTCCCTGGGCTTCCATGATGTGCAGAATGCCCCAGCAGAGTCTACCTCCCAACCCCGCCCACCAACCCATGTTGGACATGTGGCTTGAAAAAGAAGAAGCTTTCCTGTGTAAACCAGCGAGATCTGTTTGTTACTGCAGTATCACTGTAGCCCGACTGATAGCATTACTTAGAGTATGTAGCTGAATGGTGGCCTGGGGACCAGATCAGGCCTGCAGAAATGTTTTGTTTGGCCATGTTTTCTAAAAAACTAGTTGCCAGTATTAAATACCAGGAAAGCACACATTAAAATATGACAACACTAGACTGGCACTCCTGTGTAGTCACAGCCACCCGGGCTGCAGGCCCCAGCGCTCCCCAGGGTTTGGTACCAGGAAGTCATGTACATCATCTCCTGTCCCCTGTAGGCCAAGATCTTCCCACACCTGGAGGACAAAAAGAGCTTGTCTTGGTTCTCCTTTCTCTTTGCTTCTTCTGTATGCCCCCGAAAAGGCAATGATCAGACTTGCTTTGTCTGGTTTATTCATCTTTAAAGCATGCCTTCTCCTACACCTCCTGGGCCATTAGCATTTCCCCCCCCATGACTCAAGATCTATTTGTTGCTTTTCTCTCACTCTCATGACTTAACAAAAGGCACCTTCGTCGCCATTCTCGTACTATAATAAGAGAGAAGCCATAGATGCTTCCGGTCAGAATGGTCATCACCAAAAATTCTACAAATAATAAATGCTGGAGAGGACGTGGAGAAAAAGGAACCCTCTTAACACTGTTGGTGAGAATGTAAATTGGTGCAGCCATTATGGAGAACAATATGGAGGTTCCTTAAAAACTAACCTAGAGCTATCATCTGATCCAGCAATCCCACTGCTGGGCATATATCTGGAAAAGATGAAAACCCTAATTCGGAAAGACACATGCACCCCAGTGTTCAAAGCAGCACTATTTACAATAGCCAAGACATGGAAACGACCCTAGTGCCCACCAACAGATGACTGGTTTAAGAAGATGTGGTAAATAGATAGATAGATAGATAGATGATAGATAGATAGATAGATAGATAGATAGATAGATAGATAGATAGATGGAGGTACAATGGAATATTCCTCAGCCATAAAAAAGAATGAAATATTGCCATTTGCAGCAACATGGTTGGACTTAGAGATTATCATGCTAAGTGAGGTAAGTCAGACAAAGACAAATATTTGATACCACTTATATGTGCAATCTAAGAAATAATATAAATGAATCTACATACAAAACAGAAAGACTCCTAGACATATAGACCAAAATTATGGTTACCAAAGGGGAAGGGAGGTAGGTGGTAGGAATAAGTTAGGAGTACGGGATTAACAGATACAAGCTACTATACATAAACAGATAAGCAACAAGGACCTACTGTATAGCACAGGGAACTATATTCAATACCTTGTAATAACCTATAATGAAAACAATCTGAAATATATATATATATAACTGAATCGCTTTGTTGTACACTTGAAACTAACACAATATTACAAGTCAACTGTACTTCAATTTAAAAAAGAGAGAGAGAGAAGCCATAGGTGTTTACCAAAATCTGGGATGAAAGTAATTACCGAAGGTGGACCCTGCCCACCCGCGGGATGAGGAGAGAGAAGATGAGAAACAGGCTACCACACGCTCAGTGTCTGACGACTAATATCCTTCCAACCTTTGGGTCCATCAGTGGGCAGATTTCTCTCGTTTCCCTGAAAGCCATCAGCATGGAGGTTCTTCCACTCTCAGCATCCTCTTCTGTTTCCAAGATGTGGGACTCGCTTAGGGCAAAGTCATGAAAAACAGAGTAAGATTTTTTCTCCAGAGTCCCTGGCCTGGTCCTCCTTCCTTGCCCCACAATGGTATTCCAAAGCCCTCCTTCCTTCCCTCTTTCCTTGCCCCCATCCTGCTGACTGAACTTGCTCTTGGTCTAGCACATCGTTGTAGGCAATCTGTGTCCCTGGGTTTCCTCTTCCAGGGCTCTTGGCCTTTTACATCCTCTTTGAAAGTTCCACCCCCATTAAAGGGTTATCCATTGTGAAGTATCACAACACAGCCTTATTTTCATGATAGAACTCCTTCCAGGGAATGGAAAATAATGTCTGGTCGGTGCACACTGGTTTCCCCTTTGGAGAATCGATTCCTCCCTTTCTGAGATGCCAGCTCAGTCCTATCTCCCTGGGACACCAACCCACCCAAGCATGTGTGCTCCTGAGGCCCCGGACTTGGTCCGGCATTTGTGTTGTTTCCCTGTACCTTCCTTTTGGCCCTGTCCTTCTGAGCCATCTTGCAAACTCCCCTGCTTAGAAATTCCAGGTCTGTCACCCTAAGAGTGGTGGCTAGAGGCATGGCTAATAGTGCAGGGTTTTATCCTGGCCCCGCCTCGGAATAGTTGCGTGATTTGGGGCGGTGACTTCAGTTTTGGTGTCTCTGATTTTTCATTTGTAAAGTGGAGATAAGAGCAGAGCTGGCCTCGGAAGGGTGTTATGCTGTTCTAACTGTGTAAATACACGAGAGACACTTCGGGGTTACCTGGCATATTGGGAGAGCGCCGTGAAAGTGAGCTATTGATCTCAACTGCAAGAGTCCCAACCCAGAAAGGTTATGTCAACCCAAAGGGTCTCTGTGGCCTCTCTTTGCTTCCCTCACTCTTTCCTCAAGAGCTGAGTCTTCCTCTGACAGCATCCTAGCAAACCCGGGAAGTCACCTCTCTGACTCTGAGTTCACTCTGGGCCAAAGTCACTTTGAATTGCTTCTCCTCTGACCTTCTCACCCCCAGACTGTAGATCTGGTCTGGATGGAGGCCTCTTCTTCCCTTCATCTCTGCCTCCCCAGCGTTCCTTGCAAATGGCTCTGCTGAGTGTAACTGCTCAAGAAATAGTTCGTTTTGGCTTAATAATGTTGGCTCTAGCTCTTTCCTAGGAGGGTGGGGACATTTTAACCTTTGGCTCCCAAGAGGCTATGGGTACTGGCTTCTGTGTCCACAGAGTTACTTGGCTATTCTTCATTTGGTCTCCCATCCAAGGGATGGTAATGAGTGGGCCATACATTGATGTGGTCCACCATCTGGCAAGGCCCGGCAGCCCCTTTTCAGTTTAAGGAACTACGAGAATTGAGCCCACGTCAGTCTTCTGGAGGTGGGAGCTCCCATCTCCAAATTTTGAAATGTGTGCTCTTTCCTCCTCCAACCTCCAAGCTTTTCTATGCCATGCTGGCTCTCCAGCAAAGCCCTTAGCCGTGTGCTTCGTTGGGGCTATTTTTTTAGCTTTCATTAAGCCACGTGCATTCCTGCTTATGTAATCATCCAAGAACTATATGAACAAGACTGAGAATCACCACTGACATGCTGCTTGGTACTTATTAGCTTTATAACTGATGGCCAGGCTTCAGGATTATGACAGCTTGGCTGCCCCACAATTGCTCCGTTTAATATAGCTGATTTCTCAAGACGCAAATGCCTCTGCTGGCTTTGTCTTTCGAAGTCAGTGGTATGGAGGCAAGAATGAGCTAAGTTGTAGGGTTAAAAGAAACAGCTAAGTTCTAAATGCCCCATCCTGGGCCTCTTTGGCTAAAGGTCAAAACTTGGTTCCCAGCAGGCAGAATTTGGGAATCCTGCACAACGCTTTTATGAGTCATTAAACGCAAACACTTTTAAGCAACGCCTATCTTCTCTAGTTTGCCACAGTCTCTACCATTCCCTTTTGTTTTACATCTGGTCTTATCCATTCATTTCTTTTGATCTGCTTGGTCCCTGAAGATAACTAAAACACATAAGGCTTCCTCTGTAAATATGAAGACTCCTCATCGGGACACAGAACCATGGAGTTGAGAACTGAAAGAGAGTTTGACATTTGCGTTGTAGTCCCACATTTCCAATGGGGGACTCTGAAGTCCAAGAGACATGTCACGAAACCATCCTGAGCCCACACGTAGCTGGTGGCAGTGTCTTAGGTGTTCACAGTCTCAAAATGAAGAAATTCTCATTCATCTAGAAAAGCCCACTTGTACCAAAGCACTAGCGAGCGTTGTATATGTTGCGTTGTATATGTTACAGAAGTTTTGTTTTTTTTTTTTTCTCACGGTACGCGGGCCTCTCACTGTTGTGGCCTCTTCCGTTGCGGAGCACAGGCTCTGGACGCGCAGGCTCAGCGGCCATGGCTCACGGGCCCAGCCGCTCCGCAGCATGTGGAATCTTCCCGGACCGGGGCACGAACCCGTGTCCCCTGCATCGGCAGGCGGACTCTCAACCACTGCGCCACCAGGGAAGCCCCTACGGAAGCTTTTGAAATGGAGAGAGAAGGGTTTTAGGTCTCGGTGTACCACAGTCTTGCTCTTAAGAAGACTCCCAAGATACATCTTTTCCTCCCAGTCTCACTCCTCTGCCCACTGGCTATGAAGTCTCTCTCCTGCCCACTCCACTGATCACCAGCTTCTCAAACCCTTGTCTCCAAGCTCCTCAGCTGAGCTTATCAGTCCTCTTATGCTGAGCTCCTCAGCTGTTCCTCAGTTATTTCACTTAATGTTATCATTTAATGCTATTTTTGTCACTTAATGTTATTTTCAAGTGTGAGGAGAGATATTTTGTTTGTGCTCAGCACAGTTGAGCTACAGGGCCTAACTCCATAAATGGCAATGGAGGGTTGTTAATAACAGTAAGAATTTGTTTTTGTTTCTCTAAAAACGTATGGTCTCTAATCCTCACTACAACTCAGCAATGAGATAGATATTATCTGTACCCCATAAAGAAAAGAGCAGAGATCAGAGAGGTCAAAGCACTTGCCTTAGGTCACACAGCTTGTAAGTGTTGCAGACAGGATTTACTCCGTCCTTGCTCAACTAGTCCTTGCCATCTGGAGGCATTGGAAAGCAGGTAGTGGAACTGAGTTCATTGACCTGCTGGCATCAATTCTAGATTACTCTCCCCTTCAATCTTTACTGTGATCTAATGACTCAGATGGTAATTTTGGTTAAACACCCTCTTCTTAAATAGAATTTATCTGCAAGATGCTTTTCCAGACTTAGAAAGAAACTCCTAATGATGTTACCTCCCCACTTTTTCTTTCTCCTCCTCCTCTGAGCCTTATTATAATTCAGGCCTATGCATTGCAACTGACAGTGGTCTCTTCTCTTTACTTCTTTAATTATTACTGTCATTTTTAATCCACTGGAAAGTTGAGAGGGAGATTGAATGTCCCAACGACAGACATATTATTGTGAAACTCCAATTGTGACAAATTCACAAACTTGAAAAAAATAGCTTTTCTTTGCTGTCCTATTAGCTCAGAGAACGTTAGGGGTCTTTTCATTTGGGGGGGCTAATTCAGAGCCATTTTTGGTTATTATACACAAGATGTTTCTCAACTGAGTGGTCAGATTGTTAAGTGTCTTCACCATGGAGTGTTCCAGTAATTCAATCCCTCTGGATGGCCTGGAGTGTCTCCAATGTTTTGATTGCAAATACAGGAGGGAAACTGCTGTCCCGAACAGTCTCCCCTTAAATCTTCTTATGGATTAATTTGCTGTGTGGCCTGAAATAGGTCAAAAGGTTTTGGCTCAGGAGTAGAATTCTAGAAATAATCACCCGATAGACACTCTAAATCAATCATAATTAATGTACTTGCCTGGTCCTGTCAGCTGATTGCTGCTAGAGGGTGAAATAAAGAGACCCTTTCTCATACGATATGAAAAGAGATCAAATCTGTCATTTCATCTCATAATCGAGCCAAATGAGAAAAGAGAGGGGTCAAAGTTCACTGGGTGACCTTATGCAAACCCAATAATGCATAATTCATTTCCCTTTTATGGAATTTATAAGCTGCTGTAAACGAACAGGACAGAATCCTCTGCCCTCCACGGCTTCTACCAAACCGTTCTTGCTTCTTGTGAAATGCCTGCCGAGCCGCCCAAACTTTTCAGGAGCCTCTTCTGGCTGAAACTAATCCCCAGGCCTTTGATACGGGCCGGCATTTAATTCATTCTCCCAAGCGTGCGAAGTTAATAACTGAATAAATCACTGGCAGCTCTCTCTGAATGATATAAAACCTGTAATTTATTTATTGAGTGTTACAAATACAGTTGAAACATGTTTTCATGCAAAATGCTTTCCCTCTTTTTAATATTATCAAAAGGAGAATATGGGCTTTGAGTTCTGGAAACAGAGGTTGAAAGACAGTGTGTTTGTCCATTCCATCCAGGTGTAGTGATGTTGGGAAATGGGCTCTCTTCCTAGCCTTGACGTCATTTGGGACGAGAAGGGGTGGGAACAAGGGAAGGTGTGTTTCAGAAAATGCGGCTCCGGCCTCCCGAGCAGCTGTGCTTAAGTTACCAAGCCTTTGGACTGTGCTGGAACAAAACATTTATTTGAAATACACACGGATCATTCAGAGTTCTCGTCACGAGACTCCTTGATAGCAGGAAACCAGATGCCACTCCTTCTTTTTTAAGTCTGTGTCATCAGATGGCACAAAGTAGCTATTCGTTTTATTTATTTATTATTATTATTATTATTTTGCGGTATGCAGGCCTCTCACTGTTGTGGCCTCTCCCGTTGCGGAGCACAGACTCCGGACGCGCAGGCTCAGCGGCCATGGCTCACGGGCCCAGCTACTCCGCGGCAGGTGGGATCTTCCCGGACCGGGGCACAAACGCATGTCCCCCGCATCGGCAGGCGGACTCTCAACCACTGCGCCACCAGGGAAGCCTTATTCGTTTTATTTTTGTGGTGACTTCTGAAGGAATCATAGGCTTCTGTGTAGTGAAGTTAGCTCAAGATGCCTTCAGAATTTCTAGCAGCTATTGCTTGTTCCTTTGGTCGTTGCTACACCAGCCCTTTGGTCTGGATCAGCTGATGCAGGTGCTTCTCACGCTCTCTGGCACTCACTCTACCTACAAACATTTGTATGTTTGTTGTCAGATCCACACATCTTCCAGAACACCATCTGACACTTTCTATGCTGCTTTTGTGACATTTATTTCTCTGCAACCACTGCTAGGATGAGCTTTCTAAAATATAGATCTGATCTTGTCATTTCCTGCAATTGGAGACTTTGGTGTACAGGGAAGGGGCAAGAATAAATTGTCCCACTCCTTCCAGAGAATAGTTTGGCGTTAAGTAGCAAAATTGAAATTTTACACACTCCCCAAGCTCCACCTTTTGTCTTTTTGCTTAATTAACGGGTAATTTATTTTGTATATCAGTGAAGATATATGTACTTTATAATACATATGATCTGCATTTTAATCTTAGAAACAAATGAAAAGTTTATCAATAGGAGATCATTAAATATAATGTGGTCTTTCCAAAATAATCAGATACTCAGCAGGCATTAAACATGGTGTCATAAAACACGTGAAAAGATGTCCGTGACATGTTGATGAGTGAAAAAGCATGTCACAGTACAGCCTGTCTAAAAAAATTCCATTTTTTAAAAAAATATCCCTTTCAATAAATGAAGAGGAGAAAAATGAGTACTTTGGAGTTTATTACAGACCAAGGTCATGACACCAGGAGGGAATGGACAATGACACACGGCAATACAGAAAGCTGTTTTAAAACTAGGATGAGGGGCTTCCCTGGTGGTGCAGTGGTTGAGAGTCCGCCTGCCGATGCAGGGGACACGGGTTCGTGCCCCGGTCCGGGAGGATCCCACATGCCGTGGAGCGGCTGGGCCCGTGAGCCATGGCCACTGAGACTGCGCGTCCAGAGCCTGTGCTCCGCAACGAGAGAAGCCACAGCAGTGAGAGGCCTGCGTATCACAAAAAGAATAAAAATAAAAATAAATAAATAAAAGTAGGATGATATTCCAATGAGTTGGGGGTGAGTTATGGACTCAAAGTAAATGATGTTGCAATATTTGACAACTCATAAAGAATCCACAGAGAAAAACAACTATATAAAAATTCCAGATTTCAGATGTATCAAGATGGCAACATAGGAGGATGCTGAACTCATATCCTCCCATGGACACAAGAAATCTATAACTACAAATGGAATAATTCCCTCAAAAAGAACCCTGAAAACGGGACGAACAGAGCCTCCATAACAAAGTGTAAAAGGACAGCAGCAACATGAGTAGGAGAGGCAGTTATGGTCTCGCCATTCAAAAACCGCACCCCCTACCACGGTGATTTACTTTGGGAGGAATCACAGAGGTACAGATCTTTTCCCCAAGGAGCAAGAGATTCAAGTTCCACATCAGATACCCAAACCCCTAGAACGCGTGCGTACAGGAGAGACAAAACTCCAAAACACCTGGCTTTGAAAACCAAGGAGGAATATGTCCAGAAAAGCTATAGAACTGCAGGTAACAGAAAACCCACTCTTAAAGGGCTTGCATGCAGACTCACTTGCCCCAAAAACCAGTGCAAAAACACCAGATTAAAAAGCATACGGATCACAGGTGAACAGAAACCACTTACTAATCTTCAAGCATCTGCTGGAGAGGCAGAAACCAGTTGGGATGCTTCCTGTAGACTGAGACACTGGCTGGAGTCATTTCTGCAATCTCAGGTAAACTTGCTAATGCCAGCACTGGTGGGCACCATTTTGGAATTCTCCCTGTAACCTGTCAGTGACAGTGGGCACACTCTGGTGAGAGCCACCCCACTCTTGCCCCTCCACTGGGCTCTGCAGTCAGTTTGGGGTCAAGCCCCATGAACCAGTGCACAGCAGCACTGACCATGGCCCTGCCACAACAGGAGCTCACATAAGGGACACACCTGGAACACCAGGCCCTAGTGGCCAGGTGGGATTTCATGTCTGAGCCCTATAAGATATCTCCTAAATAAGCTCACTCCTTACAGACTGGAGAAAATAGTCGATTTACCTAATATATAGACAAAAACACAGAGAATTAGGCAAAATGAGGAGACAAAGGAATATGCTTCAATCAAAAGAACAAGATAAGCCCTCAGAAAAAGAACTAAATGAAACAGAGATAAGCAGTCTACCCAATAAAGAGTTCAAAGTAATGGTCATACAGATGCTCACCGAACTTGGGAGAAGAATGGATGAACACAGTGAGAACTTCAAAAAAGAGATAAAAAAATATAAGAAAATATCAAACAGAAATTAAAACTCAGCTGAGAAATATACTCAGGGGTTCAACAGCAGAATGGGTGAGGTAGAAGAGTGAATCAGTGAGCTGGAAGACAAAACTATGGAACTCACCCACACGGAGCAGCAAAAAGAAAAAATAAATAACAATTTTAAAAAGTGAAGATGTCTTAAGGGACTTTTGGGACAACACCAAGCATTATAGGGGTCCAAGGGGGAAGAGAGAGAGAAAAGGCCAGAAAAATTATTTGAAGAAATAGTGGCTGAAAACTTCTCTAATCTGGGGAAGGAAACAAATATCCAGGTCCAGGAAGCCCAGAGAGTTCCAAAGAAGATAAACTCAAAGAGACACACACCAAGACACATTATAATTAAAAGGGTAAAAGTTAAGGATACAGGTAAAATCGTAAAAGCAGCAAGAGAAACACAACTTGTCATGTACAAGGGGAAACCCCATAAGGTTATCAGATTTTTCAACAGAAACTTTGCAGGCCAGAAGGGAGTGGCATGACATATTCAAAGCGTGAAGGGAAAAAAACAAAACAAACAAACAAACAAAAACCTCTAACCAAGATTCCCTATCCAGCAAGGTTATCATTCAGAATTGAAGGAGAGATCAAGAGTTTCCCAGATAAGCAAAAGCTAAAGGAGTTCATCACCACTAAAATGGTGAGAAATGTTACAGGGATTTCTTTAAGCTGGAAAAAGGGCACTAGTTAATAATAAGAAAACATACAAAAGTAAAAATCTCAGTGGAAAAGGTAGATATAAGCACTTGTAAAGCAGGCATGAAGGTTAAAAGAAAAAAGTAGTAAAAATAACTAAAAGTACAAAAGTTAGCTAGGGATGCTAAAGTAGAAAGATATGAAATGTATCATCAAAAGTATAAAACATGGGAAGGGGAGTAAAAAGATAGAGCTTTGGAATGGGTTCAAATTTAAGTTGCTACCAACTTGAAACGGGCTACCAGTTACATAGGATGCTGAATGAGAATCTCATGGTAACTACAAGGAAAAAGCATTATTGAAAAGACAAGAAGTAACAAACTTTGGAGAGGATGCGGAGAAAGGGAACCCTGGTATGCTGTTGGTGGGACTGTAAATTGGTATAGCCACTATGAAAAACAGTACTGAGATTCCTTAAAAAATTAAAAATAGAACTACCATATGATTTGGCAGCTCCAATCTTGGGCATTTATCTGAAGAATATGAAAACACTAATTAGAAAAGATATATAAACCCCTATGTTCATTGTAGCATTATTTATAACAGCCAAGGTATAGAAACAAAGTAAGTGTACATTGACAGATGAATGAACAAATAAGATGTGGTATGTCTACTCAATGGAATACTACTCAACCATAAAAAAGAATGAAATCCTGCCTTTTGCAACAACATGGATGGATCTTGAAGGTATTATGCTAAGTGAAATAAGTCAGACAAAGACAAATACTGTACGATTTCACCGATATATGGAATCTAAAAACAAAGCAAAACAAAGCAAATGAATAAACAAAAGCAAACTCATAGATTTTGAGATCAGATTAGTGGTTACCAGAGGGGAAGAGTGTTGGGGGAATGGGTGAATGGGTGAAGGGGTTCAACTTTATGATGGTGATGGTAACCAATTTATGGTGGTGATTACTTTGCAGTGTATATAGTGGTCGACTTATAACGCTATGCACCAGAAAATTAGATATAAAAAATTCCAGAGAAAAATATAAAATCTTAATATGAAAAGCATATGTATTCTGTGTATATTTTATATGCATGTGTATGCACACTGGTACATACACAAACACAGATAGGTTTGCCAGCATTGAAACGAAAATCTTCAATATGACGTGAAACACAAAAATGAAATGACAAGTGATAGACTGGGAAAATACATTTTCAATGAATATCATCGACAGATGACAGATAAAATCATAAGAAAAATACATTAACTCAATAGAGAAAAATGAACCACACAGGCTATGCATTGTCACTTCATAGAAGAGGAAATTCAAAAGACCAATCAGGGACTTCCCTGGTGGCGCAGTGGTTAAGAATCCACCTGCCAATGCAGGGGACATGGGTTTGAGCCCTGGTCCGGGAAGATCCCACATGCCGCAGAGCAACTAAGCTCGTGTGCCACAACTACTGAGCCTGCGCTCTAGAGCCCGCGGACCACAACTACTGAGCCCTCTTGCCATAACTACTGAAGCCTGTGCACCTAGAGCCTGTGATCCGCAACAAGAGAAGCCACCGCAATGAGAAGCCCATGCACCACAACGATGAGTAGCCCCGGCTCTCCGCAACTAGAGAAAGCCCACACGCAGCAGCGAAGACCCAATGCAGCCAAAAATAAATAAATTTAAAAAAAAAAAAAGGCCAATCAACACAGGAAAAGAAGCTCAACACTCTTAATAAAACCGGAAGTGCAAATTTAAAAGCATTGAGTTATCATTTCACACTCATCCATGAGTAGTATTCCATGGTATGAATGTATCAGTGTTTGTTTAACCATTCACCCATTTGGGTTGTTTTGCGGTTTTGGATGTTACGAATAAAGCTGCTATAAACATTATGTACAGGTTTTTGTGTGAACATAAGTATTTATTCATCTTGGGAAAGTGTACAGGAGTGCAATTACGGGTCATATGATATTTGCATGTTTAGCTTTTTTTAAGGAACTACCAAACTGTTTTTCAGAGTCATTTCACATTTCCACCACCACTCTATGAGTGATTTACTTTTTCCGCTTCCTCACTGGTATTTGGTGTTGTCACTCTTATTTTATGTGATATTGTGATTTATAATAAGAAATATTTAGTCGGTCTTTGTCCCCATTTCTGGCACAGAGCTCCTAAAATTCTTGGAATTTCCTAAGTAATGAGAGTGATCAAGGTGTCCCTTGTTATGTTAGTGAGGTAACTTTCGGACCACACCTAAGGATGGGAACTGGTTGCCAGGAGAACCAACCATGTAATTAGAGGGTTGGAATTTTCAGTCCCAACCCCTGACCCTGAGGGAGGGGAGAGAGATCAGAGGTTGAATCATCACCAATGACCAATGATTTTACATTTAACTGTGTGATTCATGGTTTTCTTGATTTTTTAATTTTTTATTGAGATATAATTCACAGACCATAAAATTCACTGTTTTAGAGTATACAATTTAGTAGTTTTTAGTATGCTCACAAGATTGTGCAACCTCTACCACCACCTAGTTTCAGAACATTTTCATCACTCCAAAATGAGACCTCATACCCACTAACAGCCCCCATGCTCCTCCCCTTTGCCACCCCCTGGCAACCACTAATCTGTTTTCTGTCTCTAAGGATTTGCCTATTCTGAACATTTCATACAAATGGAATCATACAGTATATGACCTTTTGTATCTGTCATCCTTCAGGATGCTGGTTGTTATTGTTAGATGAGGGTAGGAGTCCAGGTTCTCCATTTGGCCACCATTGACCTCTGAGCCTATATGTGTGTGTGTGTGTGGGGACTCCCAATGACTACCGGGTGGGAGTGGCAGTTCCAGCTCTTTACTAGACCTTCGCTGATAACCTCTATGGCTGGGAGGGTGACAGTGCCTTGTTACTGCTTCCCACATGGTCTCCGCTGACATCACACTGGAGCAGGTTGGCCTCCTTACAGCAGCAGTGCAGTGGGAAAAGTCCCGACTCTCCACTAGGCCTCTTCTTATACCATCCCAGAGGGGAGTGTTCCTTTATTGCTGAATAAAGAAACAAGTTCAAGTTCTCTATGTGGTCCCCACTGACGTTGTAGTGGGGCAGGGAGAGGGCAGCTCCTTAACCCCTGGCAAGGATGAAAGTCCTGGCTCCCTGCTTGGTATTCTCTGACATCATCCCTGCAGGAGTATTGGGGTGCCTCATTCCAGCCACCTAAGTTCCTTATTTGGCCTTTGCTGGGTGGAGTGGGACCACGTTTTATTTTTTGCTTTTTTTGGGGGGGTTTTCTTTTTGTTTGTTATTTTCTGTAGTGTTTGGCTCGAGTAGAGTGGTTATTCTCTAAAAGCTTTTCTGTCTTATAGGCTGCCCCTTTCCTGATCCCTTGGCTAGAGAGAGCAATTTTGTTTGATCCGTACCATTGACGATTCAAGTGTGCCAGCTTCTGCAGTTTCGAGTCTGGGATGTATAAAGGCAACAAGAAAGCCCGCGGAACTCATCACTGTGTTGTTCCCCGGGTCCCAACGTCTCTAGCCAGTCTGCCTTCTCCTTACTATCTTTTACAGTCCTCTTATGTTGGTTTTATATATAATGTCTGAGGGTTTTTTTGTTGTACTGTCAGGAGGAATTGGGGATAGTACGGCTATGCCATCTTCCTCGAAGGAGAAAATGGTCAACTTTTACAAAAATATATTTCAAATATTTTATGATTAAAATAAGTTCTTAAAAATGAATAGGAATTTGGGGGAGGGGGGTTACCTACTAGGTGGGGAAAAACAGTGAATATGATGAAAGTAGAGAAAAAGGCTGAGTCAGAGCCAGCGACAGAAAAACACATGAAAGAAGGAACTGGTGAAGAGTTTCCAGTAATAGAAACTGACAGAGTAAGAACCATTTAAAGCATGGCTGGATTTTGAAGACTTGGGGAATACACGAAGAACGTCCTTTAACGGATCGCCTCCACGGCAGAAACATGGGCATCCCCTTGCCCTTTAGGATGGACTTTAACCTCTCTTCTCACCCTTTTGGAGTAAAAAAAAATGACAGAAATAGCTGAATTCATCGTATTATTTGAGGGTGACCCCTTCTCGCCCCAGAGGTCAAGCTTTGGCTTGCCGGTCTGATTAGGACATTCCATAATTTTTGAAGGAACTTATCTCCAGGCCCTTTCCATTAATTAGTCCAGCACTAGCAGGTCCTTGAAGAGGAAAAACCAGTGCTGAGGGCTCTCAAATCCCTCGGTGGAGATTAGGAAGCGAGATAAGGAAGGGAAGCTTTTAACAACATGACAGTCATCCAGCCAACCCCGGAGAGGCAGCCGTCTGAAATCTGAGAGGAGTCAAGCTGCCTGAGAAAAGCAAACAAACAAAAATACCTCTGTGACGCTTGGATTTTATAAAGCGCAAATATCTGGTGTTTAATCTGCCTGGCCAGGCCAGACAGGACAGTGTTAAATTGCCTTCTATTCTTGGGCCAACTTAACGTGTTATTGCTAAGCCTGCCTTCATGGGAGTCTTTGAAATCAGATCTGGATGCAGAAGGAAGTTATACTGGCCTATATTTGGTGAACTCTGAATCAATGGAAGGGGCTTGAGGTTAAGTGAATCTACCTCAAACTGGGTGAGCTCTAGAAGAACCTCTACCAGCTCAACAGTGCAGGGAGAGGACTCTTCAAAGTCTGTGGAGGTCAAACCGGTGGCATCTCTGAGACCAAACCCTTTCCACTTTCCATGGACTCAAGGACGTGATAACCAACAAGGACCTACTGTAGAGCACAGGGAACTCTACTCAATATTCTGTGATAACTTATATGAGAAAAGAATCTGAAAAAGAATGACTATATGTATAACTGAGTCACTTTGCTGTACACCTGAAACGAACACAAAATTGTAAATCAACTATACTCCAATACAATTAAAAAACAAAAAAAGGAGACGGTGTGGGGCAATGGTGAAGCCCACGGCCTTGGACACACTCAATTTCTGCCATTGACCAGCTGGGTGACGTTGGGGATTGATTCCGTCCCTCCAGCTTCAGTTTCCTCTTCCCTAAAATGGAAAATAATAGTGGAACCAATCTCACAGTTTCGTGGTGAAGATTACATGGGAAGTGTCCAATGAACAGTAGTGGCTATTATTTTGAACACCATTGATCTAATAGAATATTCACAGAAAACTGGAAAGAACCCTTTAGAACTGAGAAAGTTTCCTTCTCATTTTAGAGAAGGCAGAGCTGAGACTCAAAGATCATTGCCTATGACCCCCTCAAGGTCACCTGGCTGGTTAGAGGCTGAGCTGCCCCAACCACACCAATCTTCTCATCCCTGGGGTCCCCTCCTCTGTGTTTTCAATTTCCCCCTCGAGTCTAGGTTATAGTTTGACCTGATGAACATGTTACCTGACTTTTAAAGAGAAGTTTTTTAAATACATATTCAAGAAAGTATACCAAATGGAAAACAAAAGTAAAAAACAGTATCGCACAATGAAAAACACCATTGAAAGAAGAGCTCCAGATGCAAACGCCCAAGCAAAGGGACATGTGTGGGTCATCACACTGTGCATAATATCAGAGTCTTTTCTGTCTCCTGAGGTGAGGGATCCCAAGTGCATTCTAATGCATGTTTTATTTCTCCATTGATTTTAATTAAAGGGATATTGTCCAGGTTGCTAGGCATAAATATTGACCGACTTTGACACTACAATCATTCCAGAGGGTCAGGCTTGCTTGGTCAAGGTTTTTGTATCTCTTTTGGCTCTTCACACTTCCTTTTCGCTGTGTTGGAAATATCAAAACTAGAGCTATTAGGACATGCCTGAGATATAACACAGGTTGAAAAAAAAAAAAGAAAGAAAGAAAGGTCTGGTAATTTGAAATCATAACTCACAATGGGATCTTGGGCCTTGACTAAGCCAGAATGGCTGCAATCATGGTACAATTTACTAAATAAAGGATCTCATCCATCAGTCAATTTGTTCAGTGTCTATACACGCTTCTATATCTTCAAAAACCCATCCAGATGTTGCTAATGCTTTTAATAAAGTGAAGGGATGTGCTCTTTTCAAAGATGATTTTACTGTCAGAGATTCCTGCAACCCATCACCCCCAGCTTCCCCGACCTGAGACCTGAGTTCCTTAGTGATTTCTAAGTGATCCCGACTCCCAGACAGCAGGTTACTATCTAGGGGCCGGGAAGCCTCGAGATGGTGCTGGCACTGCAGGGTTAGTTCTACAGAGTCCAAAGCCGCAGGGGGTTCCCCCAGCACTATGGCAGGAGGAGGTGGCCTGCAGGAGAAGTGGTGTGAAATGCATCACGAAGGTGCTCAGCAAAGAGCAATTGTCTTTTTCTCATTGATAGTAGAAAATCAATACGGTTGTTTTCTGTTCAGTTTTCAAGGGCACACGTGGCTGCTACTTCGGGCTGGAGAAGTTCATCGGGTGGTTAACGAAATGTCAGTGGTGACTGAGTAGTTCAAGCACAATTGACATCCCTCTGCTATAAGTCTACCGTATGTGAACCGGAGCCGCAGGGAGAAGAGTGGAGCATCCCCAAGCGTGGGGAGCAGGGGGGCTGACTCATCAAGCTGCAGAGGAAACCATGGAAAGGGGTGACACGTGGTTACCCTCCTTGGTTGGGGCAGCTAACCTGAGGGAGGGAGAGAAACTGAGCAGCGGAGGGGCTGCCCAGAAACTGAGACACCACCAGATTCCCTAAGACTGATCCCTTTTCCTGCTCTGGTTTTGCAGCACGGGACTTGTCCTCACTTGGCACTGTCTGGCCTTCAGATATATTCTTTTCCTCTTTCCACCCCCAGATGACCTTCCTTTTCACATCCTCTCCACATCCTTTCTCTAGCTCCCCTTCCTAAGTAGCTGAACTTAGGAAAGTTGAGGTCACTCCTCAGCATCTCATGATGGTAAAGAGGCAGACTCTGGATTCAGATCCAGGGTTTAAATCCTGGACTGGTCATTTATTGGGAACGTTTCTCAAACTTCTCCCAAGCCTCAGTTTCTTCAACTGTAAAAGTAGGTGCTAGCTGCCCTCACCTCCTAAAATTGTTGGAAGAATTAAACCAGATTATGCACGTGGAGAGTCTCAGGCATCGTAGTGCTTCAACTTCTTCTCTTCCAATAAATGGGCTTTCCTGGTTTTATTAATAGCCCCCATCTCCAAGCACACCTCATCTGTAAAATAATAAGCTGATATGTTAACTTAGATGGAAAGGTTGAGAAGAGCCCCCTCCCCAAGTGGACTTCATTGGTCGCAAAGAACTGTCAGCTTATTACATCATTTAAGCTTCTCGTAAACCATAAGAGGAAGGCAAGGACAGGGTATGTCAGACCTCAGAGGTGTTCTAATACCCACAGTTCCTGACTCCAAAGTGACAGCTCTAACTACGGGGTCTCAGTGGATGTGGCAGTCAAGTGTGGAAGATGTTTGGGACATGAGAGGGGTTTCTAAGACCCTTCAGATCATGTTATACAGAAATGTCTGTACTGCCTGCAATAAGCCAGGCTGGTTCTCATTGGAAAAAATGGAATTTCCCACTTTAAGCTATAAGTTTAGTCAATAGTCATATATGGTGCTAGTCAGGATAGACTGATGGCTTGCACCAAGCTATAGTCCAATACCTGTGGCTTAAGACATAAATGTATACATCTTGCTTGTATCAGAGTCCCATGGGGGTGGGGCTGGGAGAAGGGCTCTCCTCCATGCAGTCATTCAGGGACCCAGGCCCCTTCCCACTCATGGCTCCTCCCTCCCCTATATCCTCAGAGTCCTCTCCATTTATTGGTGAGGGGGAGCAGGAATAAATATTCGCAGAAAGTGATTTTATGGGCCAGGACTGGAAGTAACGCATTCACTTCTGCTCACATTCCAATGGCCAGAACTCAGACACTGGGCTGCATCCAACTGCAAAGGAGCCTGGGAAATCAATCCATCTGGGTGCCCAGGAGAACAAAGGAAATAGTCTGGTGAATCACTAGCCAGTATCTGCCATACAAACCAACATTATAATTCTTATTTTTCAGTAGGGCAGTGACTGATCCTGTCCTTTTAGGGAGGAGTTTGGAAAGGCCAAAGGGTCACAGTTGAAGTATAGCGATGGGACTAGAGTAAAGAGAGTGAGGCACCCAGGGTACAAAATTTAAGGAGACACTCACTGTCAGGGTTCCGCAAGTGCAGGGCGGGTGCCTGAGGGTGAGCACCTCTTTAAATGTCATGCCCTAGCCATCTCCCTAATCTTACCCTCATAATGGCCTCGTTTTAGTAACATTTTCAGGTTAATCTATTGGTCTTCTCCTTAAAATTTTTTTCTACATTGATTATGACCTATCATTTGTATACATTTTCATAATTTTGCTAAAACACATTCCCAGACAATCTTCTATTATGGGATTAATCACTCATTTTGTTTTCCCTTCCACTCTTGCTGCTAGAAGATGAAACCAGTTTCTTTGGTTCCTCACTCATCTCAGCAGTTAACACAAAACCAGCCACATAGGAGGCGCTCACACAATAGACTTGGGCTAAAAGAAGGTGGCAACAAATAGTCTTTATGTCTCCAGATTGACCAACAGTTTTACATAAATCTTTTGCTCTGACGCTTGCACGTTTCTATAAGCAATAGGTCAACAGAATTTGCCTGAGCAGATGAAGAAAGTATGTCTGGGATGGGTTGGACAACAAATGCAGGTAGGGGTAGGTTTTTTCTTCTCCAAGTGTAATGATTGGCAGCATGTCCACATGGGAACATACACACATGTATATATGCAAACATGTTTTTACCCAGAAGCATAAATAGGTTTCTGCATGTTATAAAATTAAGTGATAGCCAACATTCAAATTTGATGGCCTTCGGAGTCTCTCCAAATCCAAGATAAAAGGTTTGCTGGGTCTCATGGAAAGCCTCTAGAAATAAAATATAGTGAAAAGCAGAAGTTCAAAGTCATCCAGATATAACTCTTTCTTCCTTCCTTAAACATTTTCCTATGCATGTGAATGTCTCCTCCATCATCTGACTCTCCACCATAGCATTTTGGAAAGGAGAAATAGACTGAAAAGGCCAGCCTCAGATGAAAATGAGGACATCCTCTTCCAAAGCAATCTAAGGCAGAATCTCATTGCTAAAGTTTTTCTGATGTCTCCTTTCTTTATCAAGGCATTGTAATTTAGTCAGGTAAGAAAACTCCTGAACAGTTTCCTCAACTTCTGTGTCTTGGAAGCATTTCCGGTTTTTTTTGTTTTTTTTCCTTGTTGGTTGTGGGGAATGAGAGGGCATATCTTTGTCTTTTCTGTAAACCCAATTTTCCATGACTACGAAAAGGGACATCAAAGGGTTCATCGAAATAGATTAAATGCCCCATCAAATAGCTCTAATAAAACAGTACCTTGATGGTTCTTGAGAAGAAGGATAAGAAGCATATGGGCCCAATTTCCCTTGGAAAAATCTATTGGGAAAAGGAAAACCAAGTGGTGTGGGTCAAGTGTCTCAAGTATTTTATTCCACTTCCAGTTCTGAAATGTAGTTCTAACTCTTTGTCAATTAGGAAAGCCAACTGGAGTTGATCTTGGCTCTGGGTCCAGATTAAATTTTAACTCTCCAGGAGTCCAGAAAAATAAATTGGGGAGGGAGTTGCCTGGTGGCCCAGTGGTGAGGACTCGAGGCGCTTTCACTGCTGTGGTCCCGGTTCAATCCCTGGTCAGGGAACTAACATCCTGCAAGCTGCATGGCATGACCAAAAAAAAAGGAAAAGAAAAATAATTGGGAAACCCAAAAGGGTGCTAGTCCAGCTACAAGACATCTAAAAAAAATAAAATAAAAACTCACTGCATTTTTACCTCCAAATGCAAGAACTTCGTCTTGGGGGTGGGAGGAGAGGAGAAGGGTTATAGAAAGGACTCAGATTCTCCAGGTTGTAACCTCTTATACTAAACCTTCCATCTTCAAATGTCATCAGCTCTGAAATGATCACTAATCTTGACTGTACCTCTTGCAATTGCCAACCATTCCTTTGTTTGGTGTCAATTAGATAGGAAAGAACTTTCAATAATTCAATAGTTCTGTATTAAAGGGCAGCTCAACTGCTCATAACTTATCTCGGTGGTTATCAATTGTTTTTATGGAATAGCCAAGGGAAGATCACTTGGCTAACTCACCAGTCATCCATCAGGGCTCAAATTCATCTGAGTAAATGTAGAATTATGATTTAATTACCGAAAGGTTGGGCTCAAATACAAGGGAATGAGACTTGTTTGTAGAATGATGGCTTGTTTTTCTCGGTTACTAATCATGAGCTTAATTTTTAATGGAAGAGCATTACTAGCATAATTAACACCCAATTTACATGTGCCTCCATAGAACCAATTAATTAAATTTTATTGACGTCTAGTTGCTCTTTAAAATGCTTCCCAAATGCCTCCAAATTGATTTTAAACTGTTGATAGTGGAAGTCAGTTTACACTTTTCTTGGCCTTATGAAATACTAACCTCTTCATTCATTAAAATATGCTCTATTTACTAGAGGCATCCATAACTTGCTAAGGATATGAGGGATGGAGTGCACAGTGTGATCTGATGGCAATGTAAGTTGGAACAGTCTTAGAAATAAATGCTACAGGATGTGGGGACCACAGTTGGGTAGCCCCAATGATCTGGAAATGAAGAAAGTAAGAGTACCTTCTAAAATCAGAGGAGAGATAGACAAAGTCAACCGAAAGAAACAAAAAAAGCTCGAGAACAGCAGAATGAGATGGTAACTTGAAGATGATGTTAGCACATCTAAAGAAAGAGGATGTTACTCCTACAAGATTGATCAGCGTTCACTTGGACAGCGTTCACTTGGACAGCGGCCAAGTGAATGCGTGGACAGGAGTGTCCTTGAGTGTAATTTAGTGCTGCAGAGACATACAAACTCAGCAGAGATAAACTTTGGATAGTTTGACTTTTCAGCTCCTCTGGAGTGACAATCATTACTACAAACTGAAAATCTCTGACCGTCTTAATCTGATGCCAATACATGTTAAATTCAGAAAAGTCCTCCTCTTCCTCTCACTAAGAAGTCTTCTGAATATGACATGGCTTCCGTACCTATCCACACATGGATTTAAAAAGAGAGGGAATGAGCTGTCCATAGGACTTGAAGTGTTTTTATCTCTGTGATGGTGACTTTACATGGTAAATCAATCAAAACCTTTGGATCACATTAAGCTCAACTAGATTGAAGGAATGGCCAGGGATCCTTGACAGGCTTTCTCTTGTGAACCCTCCAGAAACAGAGCCTTAACTATCTCTCAGATCTGATCATTTTCCTCATCCTCCAGTCTTTATCAAGTTGCCATCATGTTTTGCCTGGGCTACTGCAGTAGCTTTCTGATAGCTTCACTCACCTGTAGTCTGGACCCCTCCAATCTGTTCCGTACACTGTGGGTGAAATATGTGAATGGCTATCATGCCCCCTGCCCCCACAACACATACACACAGGCACACAGTGAATACTTCAATAACCTCTATGCTCAGGTTAAAGACAGACTTTCTCAACATGCCAACAGGGCCCTATATGATCAGGCCACTACCTATCCATGGAGCCTCACCTTCATATCACACACCCCTTGGTCTTTCTGCTCCAGCCACACTGGTCTTCTGTTCCTTGTGCAAAACAACCCCCCTTATTTCTGTGGGGCTAATCAAGCTGTAATTTTTTTTTATGTTATGATCAAGACTCCCATACAAATACAGAATGAGCAGGTGCAAAGATTTCTCTAGCTCCCTAATGAATGAACTAATAAGATGGTAAAACGGGCTCAAAGAGCATTTGAGAAACTGAGTTTTTATAGGTACTGGCAAAAGAATGATGGAATAAGATTGTTAGTTTAGATACAAAAGTAGTTAATGGGGGCTTGGGGAGAGGTGGATTGGGAGGTTGGGTTTAGCAGATGCAAGCTATTATGTATAGAATAGATAAACAAAAAGGTCCCACTGTATAGCACAGGGAACTATATTCAATATCTTGTTATAAACCATAAGGGAAAAGAATATGAAAAAGAATGTGTATATATGTATAACTGAATCACTTTGCTGTACGGCAGAAATTAACACAACATTGTAAATCAACTCTACTTGAATAAAATACCTTTTTTAAAAAGCGGTTAGTGGACTCTGAGGCAATGAAACCATAATCTTTGGGTTCTATTTTCCTACGAGCAGAAATCATTTGCATGTCTCCCAGACAAAAATATCTCCAAGTTAACTGTAACTTCCCAGAGTCTGGGCCCTAATCAATAGTAAAGAATATGGGAAACAAAGGTAGATTCTCCTAGAATAGGGGTTGGCAAACCATGGCCTGTGGGCCAAATAAAACTCATGGCCTTTTTTTTTTTTTTTTTTTGTACAACTTAAGAGCTAAGAATTTTTTTTTTTTGCATTTTTAATGGGTTGAAAAACAAAGAATATGTCACAGACAATATATATGAGCCAATCTCAAAATAAAGCTTAAAATATTTGCTATCTGGGCCTTCACAGAAAATGTTTGCTAGTCTGTTCCAGAGAATTAAATAATCCTCAGGTGAGCCTTTTAGACAATATTCTATTATGACCTTGAAAAATCAGCAGCCATTTTTGCCTAATTTCCAAGTTTGGGGATCTTTTAAAAATAAGGTTTGCGATGTTAGTCTTCTGCCTGGAACGTTCTCTCTCTCTCTCTCTCTCTCTTTAGGGTCCTTTCCTCAACGAAGCCTTCTGTGACTTGCCAGATTGGGCCATATCCCTCTGTTTTTAGGGTCTCTTTGTTCCATCCACCTTCCTGTAGTGGCCCAAGTCTTTGTTACAGTTCTGTTAGTGCGACTATTTGATGAATATCCTTCTGCAAGTATATCATCTCCATGAAGATAATGACAATGTCTGCTCTGTTTTCAGTTGTGTCTCCACTACCCAGCACAGTGTCTGGCTCTTAGTAGGTCGATATTTAATAAATATGTGTTAAATAGGTGAACGAATTATCCTTATGGACCAAATTAGCGTTCTGGTGTGTACCGCAACTGTGTTTGTGTGTTATAGTGAGCAGGAAGTGGTTTCTCACATTTTTTTTTAGGCTGTACCACGCTGCTGGTGGGACCTTAGTTCCTAGACCAGGGACTGAACCCAGGCCCTTGGCAGTGAAAGTGCAGAGTCCTCACCACTGGACTGCCAGGGAATTCCCGAGTTTCTCACTCTTTAGGACCCTTAGACATGAATGCGTGTGATTCTTTGGGCTTTTGAAATAGAAGATTAGACACAGGGGACATTGAGAAACAATCAAGACTCTCCCCTCCCCCACCCCATGGCTCTTTGCCCGATGCAACCATCTTCACTCGGCTTGGGTAGCTAGTCGTTTTTTCCTGGAAATGACTGATTGCTTAAATGGTAAAGGCAAGAGCTGGGCTGGGATCACATCAAGGGAACTTTAGTGATATAATCACTGCTGACACCTAGTAAAAGCGGACAACACTCTGTATTCAGCTGTGACTACTCAGTATTATCCAATATGCTAAGCACTGGGATTAAAATAAAAACAGCACATGGTAATATGGAGATTTCCACGAGTTGCCCAACAATAGGGACAAGTTTGTATGAGTTTTCTGGTCTCAGGGTAAAGCTGACACTTGTTCAAATGTATCACTTCACTTACAAGATTATTTGGAATTTAGCGTAAAGCTACAGGAATATAAATAGGTTGGCTTTGGCTCAGCAGAGGTGAGGGTCTGAACTTTATTCATATTTGGTGACTTACGAGTTTTATTTGAACTTACTTTTGTGAAGTCAGAACCCAATGAAATTTGGTAAGCTTATGGGATTTGGAGGTGGGAGGTCTCCTGAGAAATGCTGTGGCTTAAATGGCCAGCTCTTCCTGGAGACGGGAAGCAGACGGCATCACCAGAAACTTCTCTGTGAAGAGAAGTAGCTGGGATACAGAATCCAGACCCCCAAGTCCTTGGAAAATATCCTTGAGGAATGAGTTCAGTTGCTATGTTCAGTGGTTGGCCAAAGGCCAAAAAAGGCCCAGGGTGTTTGCATGACTCAGTCATAGGCATTAATTCCAGAACACAACACTAAAGTGAAACTGTAATGGGAAAAGCATACAATTTGTAGCGTGACAGATCTAGGTTTTATCCCTGCTTCTTACGCTGTGATATTGGACGAGATACTTAACCTCTGAGCTTTGGGTTTATTATTCATAAAGTAGATATGATCGTATCATCATTGCAGTATCATTGCTAAGATTTATGGGGAGAAAGATGTAAGACACCTAGCAAGAGTGCCTGGCCCTTAGTGGGTACTGAATGAGAATAACCTTTTTGTTTTGCTCTTATTGTGTGTTTAACCTTGTACTACGTACTTTACTTAATGTGAAAAATAAATTGAAATATGAGGTGAGAATAGCAACTTGACAATAAAACGATGTCAATGGGTCTTATGGACAGGATGATGGCAGAGCTGAGATTTAAACTCAAGCTTCAAAGCCATGCCTTTTCCACTGCACCACACAGCCCCTTAGGAAATACCAGTTCCCTTCTTCTCCCTCTAGCTTAAAGAGCAGTGTGTTCTGGGATCTCAGCTCTGGAACTGCTAGACTCACTACCTAGAGTTTCTGACTCATTTCTAACAAGTTCCCAGTGACTACGCTTGAAGAAGCTTGGCACTAGGGTGCGGCAGAGCAACAGGGTGGCAGAACCCTGGGCCTCTGAATGACTGCGTGGAATAGAGCTGCCCATGATATGGAGATCTCCTTAGGGCATTAAAAAATTTTAATAACATATTTTGTTTAACCATAAATATCCAAATACTAACATCTCAACATGTAATATACATTTAAAAGTTATTAACGAGATAGTTTACCTTTTCCTCATACTAAGCTTTCAAAATCCAGTGCGTTATTCTACTTACACATCTCTCAATTAGGACACTACATTTTCATTGGATAGACTTCATCTGTGTTTCTATTTCATGAAATATACATTTGAAAATGAAGATTTATAGATCCAAGTTATTTGAAACACTTTCTTTTTACATTGGCTCTACATTTTTACTAAAAAATTTTTGACGACAGAAAGCTGTACATAATTGATGGACACAACTTGATGAGTTTGGAGGTAAGTATATACCATTAAACCATCACCACAATCTATGACATAATTGTGACTTATCCATCACCTCTAAAAGTTTCCCCTGTCCTCCTAGTAAGTTGCTAGGATTTATTCATCTCATGTAACTGAAACTTTGTAAATATCTTTTATCTATTACCTTCCTGTTTCCCCCTCCCCCTAGCCTCTGGCCACCACCATTCAACTCTCTGTTTCTATGATTCTGACTAATTTAGATTCATCATATAAGTTGTCTCATGTACTGTAGTATTTGTCCTTCTGGGTCTAGCTTATTTCATTTAGCATAATGTCTTTTAGGTTCATCCATGTTGTCACAAATGGCAGAACTTCCTTTTTAAGGCTGAATAATATTCCATTGTTTACATATACCGTATTTTCTTTATTCATCTGTTGATGGACATTTAGATTGTTTCATACCTTGGCTATTGTGAATAATGCTACAGTGAACATGGGAGTGCAGATATCTCTTTGAGATTCTGATTTCAATTTCTTTGGATATAAACCAGAAGTGGGATTGCTGGATCATATGGTAGTTTTATTTTTAATTTTTGGAGGAATCTTCATACGGTTTTCCATATTTACACCAATTTACATTCCTACCAGTAGTGTACAAGGATGCCCTTTATTCCACAGTGTCACTAACATTTGTTATCTTTTGCCATCCTAATAGGTGTGAGGTGATATCTTATTCTGGCTTTGATTTGCATTGCCCTGATGATTAGAGATGTTGAGCACCTTTTCATATGTCTGTTGGCCATTTGTATATCTTCTTTGGAGAAATGTCTATTCAGCTCTTTTGCCCATTTTTAAATTGGGTCATTTGGTTTTTGCCATTGAGCTGTAGGAGTTCCTTAAATATTTTATCAGATATAGTGTTTGTAAATATTTTCTCCTCTTCCATAAGTTTCATTTTCACTTTGTTGATTGTTCCTTTGCTTTGTAGATGCTTTTTAGTTTGATATAGTCTCACTTACCTATTTTTGTTTTTGTTATTTGTGCTTATGGTGTCATAGCCAAGAAATCATTGCCAAGGCCAATATCAGGAATCTTTTTTCCTATGTTTTCTTCTAGGAGTTTTATGGTTTCAGGTCTTACATTTAACTCTAATCCATTTTGAGTTGATTTTTGTGTATGGTGTGTGATAAGGGTTAAATTTCATTCTTTGCTTGTGGATATCCAGCTTTCCCAATACCATTTATTGAAGAGATTATCCTTTTTCCATTGTATATTCTCAGCATTCTTGAGGAAGATCAGTTGACCGTATATGTATGGATTTATTTCCAGGCTCTCTATTCTCCATTGGTCCATATGTCTGCTTTTATGCCAGTATCATACTGTTTTGATTACTGTAATTTTGTAATATACTTCAAAACCAGGACATGTGACGCCTCCAGCTTTGTTTTTCTTGCTTGAAATTGCTTTGGCTATTCAGGATCTTTTGTGCTTCCAAATGAATTTTAGCATTGTTTTTTTCTATCTCTGTAGAAAATGCCATTGAGATTTTCATAGGGATTGCATTTAATCTGTAGATAACTTTGGTAATATAGACATTTTAACAATATTAATCATCAATTCATGAACATGAGATATCTTTCCATTTATTTGTGTCTGCAATTTCTTTCATAATTTCTTTCAACAGTGTTATGTTTTCAGTGTACAAGTTTTCACCTTCTTGGTTAAGTTAATCTCTGAGTATTTTATTCTTTGTGATGACATTGTAAACAGGATTGTCTTAATTTCCTTTTCAGATAATTCATTGTTCTGAAGACTTTTATGTGAGAGAATAAATTTCTGTCTTCTTTAAGCTACTGAATTTGGGGTCTTTCCATGTGGCATTTTTCCACTTTTTCATCTCATATCCATCTCAGATTTAAGACCCAGATTAAGTCCCACCTTCTCCAGTTGCTTCACCAAATGTTCTCTTTGTTGAACTCCTATCACACTTGGAGTCTGTGTCACAAAGCTCACTATTTTGTCCTCCAAATAAGAATGTTGATGCCATTGCTTTCCTTAAACATACTTTTCTTATATTCTTTACTCTGTTCAACACAATTCTGAGCATACGGTAGATGCCCAGGAAATAGCTGTCAGTTAATATTTTGGTAAACTGAGAGATTTATGTACATTTTATATGCACCTGACATACATTATAAATAATCATTTTCAAAACAAAAAGGAAATTCATAAAACCTGCATACTAAAACTGCCTTGAATCATACTATGAGCTTCCTTGAATGATTCAGAAGGCAATGAAAAAAAATGACCTTAGAGGCCCTCTTCTGCATATTGTTGGATAAAGCACTCCCCTATTCCTATTTAAACTTGGATTAGTCAAGATTTGTGGTTGTTTGGATTCCCTCTCCAAATAGGAATTTATTGTAGTGCCAGTGAGTCTGATAGAAAAGAAGAGAATTAAACTTGTATTATTATTTTACAGGATACCAAATTTTTTATGCATCACATTTATAACCCACGGACTGATGATAAGAGCCCACCACAGAGTGTACATGCAATGTACCAATGTGTCTATTCAGAAGACAAATGCGCTTGAAATAAACAAAGAGATCCAATCCTCATTAGTGTGGACATATCTTCACTAATACTTACCATACATGGCTAAGTGCTAAGGCAGCCGCACATAGATCTTCTATTCCACTACACTTAACTTCAAAGCCTCAAATTATTAGAGATGGAAGAAGAAATGTCAACTTCTTTTTTGAGTTGTCCCTGATTTTAATCTCCAAAACATCAGCAATAACATAATGGAAGTTTCAGTTAGTAGAATATTGTTTCCTCCCACTGAGGGAGTTATCCTTGGAGTCAGGCATGATTCCAAATATGAGGCTGGCACAAATCCCACATTACTTTTTATGGTAAAAGATACAAGACTCATTTCATAATAAATTAAGAACTTTTTAGTTTAGTTTAATTCCTCTTAAATACATCACAAACTCTAACTTTTAACAATGAAAAGCAAGAATGAGAGAAATGGTTCCTGTATTATTTTACGCATATGTTAATTGAAAAAAGCTAGACGTTTATTCAATATGTAAACTTTTGGCTAGATCCTAAGTGAAATGAGGTAATGTGCTTGGATAAGTATGTAATAACATATACATAAATACATATGTTTCTTTATACCTCTTGCGTGTGTAGTGTGGAAGGGTAGGGCAAAATTATATTCAACAGAGGATCTGTATCCAGAACACCCACATATCAGTATGAAAAAGACAACTCAATAAAACATAAAATGGCCCGAAGACCTGAGTAGGCATTCACAAATGAGTATATAAAATAACATGAAATCATATTGGACATCAGAGAAATGTGAATTAGAACCATAATGAAATATCAGCATGTCTCCACTAGACCAGCTAAGACTAAAAAACTACACAAACTGTCAATATCATGCGTTGGCATTGTTGATGGCACGTGATGTTGAGACCCAAGACAGCCAACTTGCAATGTATGATGTGACAAGCATGAGAACTAAAAGCTGATATGTGAAAGATAGAGCTTCAGATGGATAGAAAAAGCTGGTTTCCTGAGATCAATGTGGGCAATATTATTTAGCCTCTAAACCAACACAAATTGTTACCTACCTCTGGACCTCTAGTTATGGAAACACAAATAAAGAGAGAGATGGTAGATAGACAGATAAACAATCTTCTGTCTAAACTACTATTGGATCAGGTTTTCTATTACTTGCAGCTGAATACATTCCTAACTTATTCAGAGATGTTGCTAATTGATAATGGAACTGTGTCCTGGAAACTTTCTGCTCTGGCTTTAGAGTCATTCAAAATAAAGCATCATTTCTTTCAAGTCCTTGGACATCTGTAGCTCATCTATACCTCTTGGACTTAATGGCAATTTAAATTGCAATGCATTTGCCCTCCTAACTTATTTACAATTGTTTGCATATTTCTTGGACAACCCATATTATCTTACAAACAAAATTTGCGAAGTGTAGGAAACAAAGACAAGGGAAAAGAAAAATACCTAAATTCCTACTGCGCAGAGATAACAACTCTATATGTATCTCTATCTCTATTGGGTTTTATATAAACTTCCCATCATTTCTAAATGCATAAAAGTACACATAAAAATATAAGCAGGCATACTTTTGATGTCTTATTCACTGCTGTACTCTCAGTACCCAGCACTGTAAGTAATGCCATGGAAAGTGATTGGAGCAAGTACAGATTTGCAATCTGACTGCCAGTGTTTAGATCTCGGCTGTGTGATCGTGGACAAATTATTTAACTTCTTCATGCTTTAGTTTCTTCAACTGATGGATAAGATGCAGCATAATAATTGTGCCTACCTCATGGGGGTGTGGTTGTGAGTAATAAATGAGTTAATACATACAGAGTTTTTAAAATGGTGCTTGGATGTACAAGTATGACCTAGGAGTAAATACCAGGGAGTCAATATTTGTTGAATGAAATATCCATCACCGTCCTTTTAATAATAACACAGAAACAGGTGGACAGAGTAAGGGAAAGAGTCTTGTCTTCAGAATTTTAGGGGATGAGCCAGTTGAAATTCCTTCAGTAAAATCCTCAGGTTAACTACATATGTTCTATACCTTTCTCTTACTGTGGTGGACGGTCTGGAGAGGATGAGAAGTGTGATGGTCTGGAGAGAATGAGAAGTGTGTGTTTGTGTGTTGTTTAAAGAAGACCCTAAAATTGATTGCTGAAATACCAAGGAAGATCCTTATTGTTTTAGACACGTCATTTGACCTGGAGAACGGGGAAAGCCATGTAATAACCAGCCAGGTTAAAATGAGATCTGCGTGTCTTAAGCACTTTATGAGGCAGAGTACCGATGAGAGAGATATTGCCCCTCTCCCATTCGTCTTGCGAGCTGGCCTTTTCCTCAGGAGAGCCTGACAATGGGACGTGCGTGGACGGCGCAGAGGACACATTGACCAACCAACCACGGAAAAATATCAAGATTTATCATCTCTTGGAGTAAACATTGACCCCAATTTAACCTCTATTAATATTTATTTCTCAGGTCAATAAATCTAGAATTTGTCTTAGTAAAAGTCATTATCCATTGAGTTCTGCCTACTCTTCTTAGAGGGCAAAGAAGAAAGGGAAACTGTAATTTGAATGTGTTAAAAATGCAATAATGAAGCCCACACAAATTTCCCAGGAAAAAAGAAAACTTCTGATTTTAAAACAAACGGATATTCAGCCCCAATCATAAACTGCATTGATAACCCAGTTAAGATCTCTGGTGGAATGAGGATAACCAGACAGAAGAGGCAGGGAGCCCATGGTCCAGGCCCTGGGTGACCTTGAGTCTCTCATTTTACTTTTATGAGCCTCTGTTACCTAATCTGGAAAGAAAATGATATATATTTTTTTGGGGGGGTGGGTAAATGAGGAGTTTGGGATTAACAGATACACGCTACTATATAGAAAATAGATAAACAACAAGGACCAACTGTATAGCACAGGGAACTATATTCAATATCTTGTAATAATCTATAATGGGAAAGAATCTGAAAAAAAAGTATACATGTATACACATATATAACTGAATCACTTTGCCGTAGACTTGAAACTAACACAACATTGTAAATCAACTATACTTCAATTACAAAATGATATATTTCTATCTGCATTGCTTTATTCATTATGCATTCTACCCAAGAATTTCATCTCTGTTAGACCAGGTAGTCATCTTTCCTTTGCACACATCTATACGCAAAGAAAATAGAATTGTATTACTACATTATAATTTAAGGAAAACATAAAATTTGATACTAAGAGCTGATATGAAGTTGGCAAATCCTTCTTCCATCCTTTCTACACATTGCCTTGTGCTCTCAGAATGCTCTGTGTGGGAGGAGCAGCTAGATGTCAACACCTAAGTGTTTGGGTCAGTAGTTTTCAGACCTCTTGTCCACCTTCTAAGTCCCCTCAACCTTTATCCCTTATCTCGTTCTTACTAGTTTCCTTTTCTCCTGGAGAGTAAATTTCAGTGTCCTTGGGACCACTCTTTCTTCAGTGCATCAGTGTCCTAGATGACCCATGTTTTGCTATCTAATTCCTACCTAGCCTATTGACAAGAAAATGTCTCAAATGATGCAATAGTTGGGAAAACACACTGTAAAGTGTAAGGCGTCACATAAGGCTTTTATTACTTTTAATTCTCTTGGGCTAATCAGTATATTTCAGGACTGGCATTGAGTAGAGTGTTGTGCATCAGGCATTAAATGTTGATTTTCATGACCTGATCACAAGTGCAAATCAGGCAGATAAATGGGGGAGGGTGTGCTTCCCTGACTACTTTTTCTAAATTAGCCACTCTTCCTCTTCCATCATCCCATCATTCTCTATCAGAGTGTTCTTTATTTCCTTCACAGTACTTATAACAACATCCAATTGCTTTAATCATTTGTTTGTTTGTTGTTCGTCCTTTCAATGAAAATGCAAGCTCTGTGAGAACAGGGATCTTCTCTGTCTTACACTTTTGGATTCCCTATGTCCAATACATGATTTGTGTTCGGTAAATATTTATTCCATGAATGGATGAATAAACAAACATATGAATAAATATAAAAAACAATATTTATATGGTAGATAGAATTAATAGCTCTGATTCTTCACCTTTCCCTCTCTCTGCATGTTCTCTGCTCTGTGACTTTGAAGTTCCTTAAACAAAAGAGAAAGTATCTTTCACCGGCTTTGGCTCGTGGTTTGGTTATGTGACTTCCTTTCTTACTTTGGTCAATAAAATGAGACAGAAAGGATAGCGTGTGAAGCCCAAGCTCAGACTTTAAGAGGCTTCATTGTTGCCATTTGCTCCCCTTCATCTCTGCCAATGCCATGAGAAGGACATGCCTGGAATAGCCCATAGGTGACACTTTGCAGCAGAACCACCCATAGCCCTATAGCCTAGATCAGCTGACTCCCAAGCATAATTACTCTTTTTTTTTTTAAACATCTTTATTGGTGTATAATTGCTTTACAATGGTGTGTTAGTTTCTGCTTTATAACAAAGTGAGTCAGCTATACATATACATATATCCCTATAACTCTTCCCTCATGCCTCTCCCCCCCACCCTCCCTATCCCACCCCTCTAGGTGGTCACAAAGCACCGAGCTGATTTCCCTGTGCTATGCAGCTGCTTCCCACTAGCTATTTATTTTACGTTTGGTAGTGTATATATGTCCATGCCACTCTCTCACTTGGTCAAAACTTACCCTTCCCCCTCCCCATATCCTCAAGTCCATTCTCTACATCTGCATCTTTATTCTTATCCTGCCCCCAGGTTCTTCAGAACTTTTTTTTTTTTTAGATTCCATATATATGTGTTAGCATATGGTATTTATTTTTCTCTTTCTGACTTACTTCACTCTATATGACAGACTCTAGGTCCATCCACCTCACTACAAATGACTCAATTTCATTTCTTTTTATGGCTGAGTAATATTCCATTGTATATATGTGCCACATCTTCTTTATCCATTCATCTGTCAGTGGACACTTAGGTTGCTTCCATGTCCTGGCTATTGTAAATAGTGCTGTAATGAACATTGTGGTACATGACTCTTTTTGAATTATGGTTTTCTCAGGGTATATGCCCAGTAGTGGGACTGCTGGGTCATATGGTAGTTCTATTTTTAGTTTTTTAAGGAACCTCCATACTGTTCTCCATATGGCTGTATCAATTTACATTCCCACCAACAGTGCAAGAGGGTTCCCTTTTCTCCACGCCCTCTCCAGCATTTAAAGTTTGTAGATTTTTTGATGACGTCCATTCTGACTGGTGTGAGGTGATACCTCACTGCAGTTTTGATTTGCATTTCTCTAATGATTAGTGATGTTGAGCATCCTTTCATGTGTTAGTTGGCAATCTGTGTATCTTCTTTGGAGAAATGTCTATATAGGTCTTCTGCCCGTAAGAAATAACTCTTGATTGTCTTAAGCCACTAAAGTTTGGGGTAGTTTATTACATAGCAGTACTACTGGTATAAATAAGACAACCAACAGTGCCAATCATGCTTATGTTGGTTTAGATCACTTGTATCTAGGTAACAAGCTCTGTTGCTGGAATAGAGATCAAACATTCAGCTTTAGAACTGTGATTTTTGTATACTGGGCTTTCAAGTCCAAGTCATGAGGGCATATAATTAGGAGATGCCAGGGGCAAGTGTAGAGAGTCATCACCATTGCCCTCCTTCCTTTTCTCCTCCCACCTCTTCACTATATACATCTTAGGGATGAATATTATGCTAACTGCATCCAGAAACTGAGCTCTTTGCTGGCAGCCTGCAATACATATAGCAGAAACCAAAGTCTTTCCCATCAAGTGACTGAAAGAAAACAAATCGTGCTTTGGTATTTGCATTTGTTGCTCTATTTCCTGCCATCTATGAGACCGAGCAAAGTTAATTTGACAGACATTTATTTATCTTCTCTAATGAAATTGTAAAGAATGGTGTGAATTTCTTCCCGCAGGCTTTCAAGAACATCATTTTCTAAATGTGTTTTTTTTTTTTTAATCACCTAAAATGTTTGTCTTCCCTGAGGTTCTAGGACCAAAGGACTTGACATTCCAAAGCATCATGTAGAAAACCATAAGAAATTCACTATTAATTGGAGAGGCAGGAAAGTAGATTACAGAAAAATACTCATCTTTTTATCCACCTTGTAAGTTATACTTACCCATATTTCTTATTCCACATCCAACACTTTATGAACACTAATAATATCAGCACTTATGCATTTAATTTACTTTTTGGAACTTCCTTTTGTGTTGTTCTTCATGAATTTTAAAAATATCTCTGTGTTGCATCTATACTAGTGACATTTTAAAATATTAGAATATGTTAAGTTAACGAATGGTGCTATGATGATGGTGACGTTTCTGAAATAATTTTCTGATGTTTTGAGTTCAAGAGGCAAGACTTTAAGAATGCAGTCGCTCAATGATTGGGAGTTAGGGCAAAACCTAGACAGGTGATGCCAGTTGAAGTTTCTCTCAGACAGTGAAGTTAACATAGATAACATAGATAAAGTTGGAAAGGCCTAGAAAAACTGGACACAGCATGACAAAAGAAAGGCCCCTTCTGAAACTGTGTATGATGGAAATAGTTACCAAACTTTAACATGCTATGCACATGCAGAAAGAGTTATTTTTCTGATAGCTATTCCGAAAGTCCTGGGCTTGGCTTTTATTGGCTTGTCTTAGGTCACATGACTATCCCTGAACCAGTCAGAGTAGCCAAGAGGATGAGTTACTCTGACTGGCCAATCGTAGGTCTCATACTCTTTTCTAGAGGTAGGAAGAGGTCAGCTCTATCTGAATTATAGAGAGAGGGGAGGGGTAGTGGAGAAATTGCTATTGTTACCAGAACTGTGCAGGCAAAACCTCCTGCTAATAATGTTGTTTTCTATTTTCTAAGTCTGCAGGAAATACTATAGAACTATGAGTAATTCAGGCCCGCTGGACAGATTTAATTATGTGTCCTCCTACCTCCTTCCTCCATAATGGAATAATATATCTACAGTCTTGCTGCTTTGTCCTCATGATGGGCAGAATATATCTTCCCCTGATCTTGAGACTGATCATGGGATTTTCTTTGGCCAGCTGGACATTGGTAGATGGGATGCATCCAGAGGTTTGAAATGTGCCAGTGTGTTTGGGTTTGCTCTTTTTTATTCCTGCCATGACCACGAGAAGAACATGCTTTGGGGACCTGCTGGCCCCAGGAGAGTAATTAACATGGAGAGCACACCTGATTTGCTACTTGGAGCCAAGCCTAATGAAGTTTAGACAAGATGAGCTGAACTCTGGTAGAACCGCAGATACATTAGTGAGAAATAAAGCTTATTGTCATGTGCCATTGAGATTTTTGTGGCTATTTGTTACACAGCCATAGCTGACAAAGACGCTTTTCTCTCATACCTCGCTATAAGAGAGAATGAGGAACTGGAACATCTCTGATTATTTCTGACTACTATTTGCATTTACTGGAAAATTATTATTTATCTTCCTTTGCATTTGTCAGTCTGGATACCATCTACAAAGAGAGTAAAAATTATTTCTGATTTGGTCAAGTAAGTTCTTATCATATTAGAATTTACTTCTATTGATATCTATTTCTATAAACTTCTCCCAAACTCTAAGAGTTTATAATTTGTGACCTGAAACGTTTAACATTGAACATGATGCTAGAAATAATCCACTGCTCTGAGCATGTTCATTAAAAATTACAATACTATTATTATGACTACACTAGGCATTTACAAATTTGCTTTTAACGGAGGTTTATTGGGGGTTTCTGCTGCTCAATGATGGAATGGTATTAATGTCTTCACAAGGATAAATGAGTTCATGCAGTCTTTCTATGTGCTTGCAGACTCTTTGGCAGTGTCAGCTTGGACAACTGCTTTCCACATACAGTAACTTCTTTGTTACGTGGAAGAGTTGGGGAGATGGGCTGTTTTCATGTTATTTTTTAAAAAATTATACAGGGCTTGAGGTTGCAGGGAAAGAGCCACTTATATAGGCTTCCTCTTTAGTCTGAGGTGCAGACATTCAAAGAAGGCATGAAAGGGACAGAGCTCCGGTCCCTAAAGGAACATAATCTGACCCCACAGTCCTGACCTGACAAAGTGGGATTTTCTTTGGTGAACTCATCAGAGAAGACAACATAGAAGTTAAGAGAGTAGACTTTGGAGTCAAGCCCATGTGGGTTTGAATCCCAGCTCCTAGCTGTGAGGGCTTGGGCGTTTAAAATGTTTATTTACACATTCACTTTATTCACTGGTTCATTTATTGTTTTAGGTCAAATTCTATAGAAGCAGAGCCTGACACAGGGATTAAGATGCCCTTGATTTACTGACGGAGTGGTCTTAGGTGAAAATTGTAGGGCAGCGAAGGACAGGATAGGGAAGAGGAGAATGCCAGCCAAGGATGTCGTCCTAGGTAAGGTCTAAAGTTGGCTTGATCTGTAGGACAGTCTAATATATATGTCATGCCGCAGAGACATCTTGCCTTAAGGCAAGGTGCCAGACCTTCTCTTTTTATGATAGCAAGATACTCATGACATAGACTGTACCATTTAAACTGTTTTAAAGTGTACAATTCAGTAGCATTAAGTACAATAACAATGTTATGCAACCTTTACCACTAATTCCAGAACTTTCTCTTCACCTCAAAAGGAACTCCTGTACCCATTAGGAATCACTTTCACTCCCCCCACCTTTCAGGTCCTGATATGTGCTTTCTGTCTCTATAGATTTGCCTATTCTGAATATTTCATATAAATGGAATCATACCATATGTAGCCTTTTGTGTCTGGCTTCTTCCATTTAACGCTATGTTTTTGAGGTTCATCCACGTTGTACATAGATCAGTATCTCATTCCTTTTTCTTTTTTTTTTTAACATCTTTATCTCATTCCTTTTTAAGGCTGAATAATATTCCATTGTGTAGATATATTACATTTGTTTATCCATTTATCAATTGATGAACATTGGGTTTTTCCCACCTTTTGGCTTTTGCGAATATTGCTTCTGTGAATGTACATATACAAGTTTTTGTTTGAATTGTTTTCTCTTGGGTTGCATCATAGGAATGGAACTGCTGGATCATTTGGTATTGCTATGGCTAAGTTTTTGAGAAACTGACAAACTATTTTCCACAGTGGCTGCACCATTTTATATTCCCACCAGCAAAGTATGAGGATTCCAATTCCTCCCCATCTGTGCCAGCACTTGTTACTATCTTTTTCCTCACAGCCATCCTAGAGGATGTGAAGTGGTAGCTCATTGTGGGGTATCAGACTTTTTCACCCTGAAATTATTCAGTCATTTTCTGCAGGCTTCCCTGGGCGCTTAATCTCCTGACTGAGGGGGTTCCTATCATCCAAAGCCAATTCTCCAGGGAAGGAAGGGAAACTGTGAGCTGTTAGCAGGTCACACAACAGCTGAGAAATGGCCTACTACACTTGTTCACTTAACAAACTCTACGGACAACCTACATGACGTCAGGCACTATATTAGGTGTGCAAAAGATGTAAAGCACAGGCTCTGGCCTAATGGAGATAATGTTCTACTGGAAGATTCCAACATTGATCAAATTAATACAGCGAAGTAAAAGTGTAACTCTGACAAATGTAAAATAGTAAGATTTGACTTAGGCAGGGTGATCAGAGAAATTTTCCATGAGGAATTAATGATTGAGATGAGTTCTAGAGAATAAGTGTGAGGGAACTTGATAACTAAAGAAGGGCCTGAACAGCCTTCCAGGCTGAAGGAAGAGTGGTCAGAGGCCTTGAGAGGGAAGGAACAGGATGTGTTCTAGAATCTGAAGGACATGTGGCTGTAGTGGGCAGGTGGAGGGGGCAGGTGTTCTTGAATAAGCCTGGTGAGGTAGGTAGACACCACACCTGCAAGATAACCCAAGGTATGTACTTTTATCCTAAGAGCAATTGCAAGCAATCGCAGGGAATTAAACAGGGTAGAAGTGGGGGGCATCTGATTTGTGTTTTTTGATATCAACTTTGCCTATGGTGTGGAGAAACAGACTGGCGTCATAAGAAAGCATGAACCCTCAGATTGAAAGAGCACACGTGCCATGCTGAGATTTTTCCATTGTCTATGATATTAGGGGAGTTCGTGGGCCATGCTGACTCTCTCTCACGGTGGTTTGTTTCCTAATTGGTTTGTAGTTTTTTTGTGTGAAGTGAGCTCCAGCAGGGGTTATTATTCTTGAGAGCCCTGAATGCCTTGGACTATAGCAGTATTTCCACCAGTACTGACGTGTGTGTCTCTGCATTGTATGGGTTGGAATTTGAGAGGACACTGTAAATAACGACCCCATTTCCTGCCTGGTTCAGAACCAATTGGCATAAGCAGAGATTTCCATAAATTAGTATTGGTTAGTTGGGGATATAGTTAAGACTGGACAGCAATGGCTCAGATGCATGGAAACAAGAGACCACTTAGAGCTGCACTCGAAAATTAGACTTACCCACCTAGCCACAGATAACAGTGGAAAACTGCTGACCTTATTCGCAGGCGCTGTCCAGACCTTTACTATAAGCTGACTGCAAGGTCAAGACAGAGAGAGTACGCTCTTAACAAGAAGAGGTGAAGAGCATAAGAGCTTTTTTCTCCCCCCAAACTCCCTAATTTATCCCTCCCCACCTTTTCCCCTTTGGTAATCATAAGTTTGTTTTCTGTGCCTGTGAGTCTATTTCTGTTTTGTAAATAAGTTCATTTGTATCATGTTTTAGATTCCACCTATAAGTGATATTATACAGTATTTGTCTTTCTCTGTCTGATTTACTTCACTTAGTATGACAATCTCTAGGTCCACCTGTATTGCTGCAAATGACATCATTTCATTCCTTTTTATGTCTGAGTAGTATTCCATTGTATATGTATATATATATATACACCACATCTTCTTTATTCCTTCATCTGTTAATGGACATTTAGGTTGTTTTCATGTCTGGGCTATTGTAAATAGTGCTGCTATGAACATGGGGGTGCACGTATCTTTTTGAATTATGGTTTACTCCAGATATATGCCCAGGAGTGGGATTAAGAGCTTTAATTGAAGTGCAAAATGTCCTGGGACCTAGGGGGAGATTAAAGAGTGTTTCTTGAAGGAAGGGAGATTTGAACTGGGCCTTGACTGATATGTTACTTGTTTATTTAAAAATATTGATTATTACTACATGGTGGGCTACACTAGCTATGATGATGGGAATTGACAGAGAGAAATGACGGCGTTCCATGCTGAGGTTATAGATTAAGCCAAAGAGGCGTTTTTGATGTGGATGCCAAAAGAAGTAGTAATGAATTACTTAATAGGCTTTGCTAGTAGCAGATACAGTTGGTGCCCCGCCATATTACCTTGACACTCACCATTCGGGCTGAAGAGTTTTGCTAGTAGCATCTGAGAATATTTTTACCAAAGGGCTTCTGGCAATGAGGGCAGCTGGGGCAGATGTCAGTGCCTATAGCAGCCCCAACCATGAATGGGAGTTGGTGGATACCCCAGCATTCTTGCCCCTTAGGTGGGTCAACTCTGAGATGTATTTTCCCATGTACACATTGACTCCGGTTGCCCATGATGGAAGCCAACTCATCGATGCCCCTGGATTGGCTTCCTTGCCTTTCACTGCCCCTTTCTCTACTGGCTTTTCTTGTGATAACCTCTTGAATCAAATACTTACACTTACATCCTTATCTCAAGACCTTCTTCTGGACAAATTAAGACATTTATCCTTCTATAAAGTAAAAATCCATATTTTTATTGTCTAGATAACAACTTAGAGGTTACTTATTATGTACAAACATAATTAAATAGCAAGTTAAGATATTCCCAAATTCACATGTGTTATATCATTCATCTATCAAATATTATTGAGCATTTTTGTCGAGCAATGTTGGCCATTATTTTAAGCAAAAATAGATAATATCAAACTCTGCTCATTGAATATTACTTGCATATGAATAGGATTCATGTCACTAAATTGACTGGAATAAGCTTTGGATTTTTGTTTAAATAGGTTTATCTTTCTTCTATTGCAATCATTCTAATATGTTTGTAACAGCCAGATGCAGTGTTGACTCAGCTGCCATTTAAATGTCAAATACCTTCCCTGGGTCATCCAAAGGACACTTACCTTGAGCCCAAAGTGCAATGCTGACCCAGTTATAGAAACTATATTGACTTGGTATTGCCCACCAATCTCGTTGTGAGGTTAGGACTTGGGCAATCACCAGGACAATTTAATCAGGGATCAACCTACTTTTCAAGAACAGGCTGGGTTTATTTAACTTAGTGCAAAGTTCCCTTGAATGGTGATACAACTTTTCCTTCCATATCCTGTTATTCTCCACATGTGCATACACATGCAGACACAAATAATAACAGTGATAACCATTAATAGGTATTTTATAAAATTCCAATACTTTAATAAGCATTTTAATTTTTTCTTATTCCGTTCTAGACTTTGGCCATAGAAAAATGTCATTTTTATGTGATTATAATAAGATGTCTATATTAACATTACTTTGCCAGCTTTTTTTCCCCACAAGGGTTGGCCCAGTGCTTTTTAGAAAGATGTCAAGGATGGAATCCTTCTAACTGGCGTGAGTTCGGACCCTCTGTGCTGAAACCACATTTGGAGACTCAAAGAAAGAGCTCCTTTTAACTTCTGTTTTCTACTCAAAGTAATGACCTCCTGGCTCCAGCTTTTTTTAGGAATTAATATGTTTGGATAATGTCTCAGGTAGGGGGATGGCCTAGGGGACCAGGTGTAGGGCCTCGGCACTTAGCAGAGCCCTACCTTGTTTGTCATTTATTCGCTCATGCGTTCACTCGACAAACATTCAGTGAGCATTTCTTGCCTGCCAGACAGTGGTTATGATGCTGTCTGCAGGCCGCTGGTAGAGGCTGGAGACCATAACGGATCAGCAAAGTGCAAGAGATGAAGGAATACTAGAGCTGAGGACGAGCAGTTAGAACTCTTCACAGAAAACAGAGCAGGGCAGAAATAGAGACGCAGATGTAGAAAACAAACGTATGGTCACCAAGGGGGAAAGTGGCGGGTGGTGGCGGTGCGATGAACTGGGAGATTAGGATTGACATATATACACTAATATGTATAAAATGGATAACTAATAAGAACCCCCTGTATAAAAAAATAAATAAAATTAAATTAAAAAAAAAAAAAAACAGAGGCACCAGGGGAGCAGACTGGAATCGAGGACCCCAAATACCAGAGACTGGCACGATGAGAAGCTCGTAATCTAATCCATCAGACAGACAAGCACTAGAGAGACAGGCCATAAATGCTCAGCAGACATTTCAGATCAAAGATGGGGGTGGTCAGGTATGAGGATTACAGATTTAAGACATGAGTGACAGGGACACACCCTGAAGATGACAGCAAAGACCTGCCTCGTGCATCTTGAATGTGGCCGCTATGAAGACAGAAAGTCCAAGCATAACATATCTGTGATCCGCTGCTGGGATCGCCGAGAGCCTCGTGGACTTGAACCAGGCCGCCTGGGTTTGAGACCCACATGGAAGCTAAGTGACCTCAGGTAAGTTACTTAACCTCCCAAGGCCATGGTTTCCAGATCTGTAAAATGGTGATGACATACAAGTGCTTAGCCCGCAGGGTTGTAATGAGGCCTAAATAAATTAATCCTTGTAAAGTGCTTAGAACAGTGCCTGGCACAAAGTCAGCACTTATATAAGAGTTATTAAATAAAATGAATACTTAGTGAAAGAATGCATTTCTTGATAATTCTTGACTAATTCTTTTCAGCGTCCATAACCACCATCGTTTTCAGAAGTTTAGAAATCCAGATGAATCCATGGTCTTTCCTCTTTCTAATTACCTGCATGTGGTTCTAACCATGGCTTCCATCCCTCACCACGGTGGCCACTATCTCCTACCCATCTTCCCCGCAACCATGGGTGCCTTCACTGTTGTGTCCTGTTGGTTGGTGAGTCAGTTTGAAGCCTCTTTTTTTTATAAAAAATTTATTTTACTGAAGTAGAGTTGATTTACAATGTGTTCATTTCTGCTGTACAGCAAAGCAATGCCATTATACACACATATACATTCTTTTTCATATTCTTTTCCATCATGGTTTATCACGTATCAGAGCCTTACCTTTTTGCCTGTCTTGTGTCTTTGAGCATTGATACTTAAACCTCCAGACCCCCTAGCTGGCTACTTATGAGCACGGTGCCTCTGGTGATACCTTCCATTGGGAAAGTCATATCTTACTCCAATCTGTCAGGGTGTGGATGTTTTGATGCAGGGCTCCTCGCAGCCAGACTTTATGACTCAGCAAGAGAGCGAAAGCCATCCCTGCCCCAAGTTCATCTTGCATATTTGAGTCAGGCAGGAGGCATTTCTTTGAAAGTTACATCAGGATGCCCTAGCTCCCAGGCCTTTTCTCAGATCCCAAGCCTGGGAAGCATTGCCAAGTAGGCCCCAGCTGCTTGGTGGAAGGCCTAACTCCAGGAATGGTGTCATCCTTTCAGTGGCTAACAACAAACAGAAAGACAGACTACACGCCTCGTGCACACTGCCGCCTGCTGAGGGCCCCGGAGCAGGGATTCGGTGAGGAGTAAGGAAGAGGGTACAGAATCCACTCTCTTTCCTCTTCTTTTTCTTTTACAGAAAGACTCTTTGTTTTTGTCATTCTATGCATGAGCTAAGCAGATTACAGTAAAGTGAAATGGGGCAGGCCCAGGTATCTAGGAGATGGGAGAGAATTTGCATTCCAATTGTGGAACACATCAAAAGGCTATTCTTCCTGCCTCCATTGGAAGGTACAGTTCGGTTTGGGGACTATTTAAATAAGACCGTACCTTTTCCTTCAAATTCTAGCTGGGGGAGGCTGTGAGGATGACCCAGGGAACCCTGGAAGGAAAGGGCAAAACAGCCTTGTGTACCCAGAGGTCCCCACTGGACTTGATGGTTGAAAGCGGTTCAAGCTATTTCCATATTTGAGGCTGCTAGTGTTTTCAAAAAAGAAGAAATGCTGTAAGATGATTCCAAAAAAAATAAATTGGCTATATCAAATGGTGACTTCGGGCAAAATAATACATTTAACACACCCAACACACACACACACAATGCAATGATATTGTGCGTGACTTCACTTGTGAAAAATGTCAAAAGTTTGTCTTTGAGGAACAGGATGGAAATGGGGCTCTTGCCAGATGGTCCCCGTACCCTCCACCCCCACCCCCAGATGGTTCTGTCCACGATGCTTCACAGAGAGAAGGCCTCCCCTCTCCCCCACTGCATAAATACCCACATCCCATGGAGGACCCCATCCCTCATTTGCCCACCTCCCCAAGAAGCGTTCTGTCTGCCTTAATTCCAACTCCTTCTTTTTTTTCTTTTCCTTTTAAAAACCATAGACTTCCAAAAGAGACTTCCCCTGAAAGCAAAGCATTCTCTTTGGTTTGGAATCAACCTGAAAATTCTCTCCTGTATCAACTCCCCTTCACACCACACACACACACACACACACACACACACACACACACACACACAGGCACACAGGCACCCCCTGAAACCCAGCTCCAGTGCTCTGCCTGCATGGTCCTATTTCTGCCCCTTCTATGCAGACTTATTTCATAAAAACGTCAGCTATTAAGTTAACATTATTTAAGGGGCTTTCGGTTTTAGTTCCTGAATGCAACCTAAGCTGGATGGGGAAAGGCCTGCCATGAAGGCCCGGCTGTATAAAACCTGATCCACGAAGTACTAAATCAATAACCTGGCTGCGGGCTCCCCCGGCCGCCTCTCTATCACCGCAGTAACGATAAGGATCTGATTTAGAGTGAACCCTACTGAGGGTCCGAGCCCCGCACAAGCTGTAATATGATCTGCGGGGGAGGGCTGAGAACCCGAAACAATGTGAAGAAACCCTGTCAGATAAATAAAACAAACTGTTTGTCCATTAAATAGCGCTGTCAGGAAGAGGACGGGGAAACCAAACAGAGCTAAATCCAATTCTTTTATGGAGACACAAAGCCAGGAACACCTGAAGCGAGCTGGGGAAATAACCTCACTCAGAAATAAGTGGAGGGGGTGTTGGTGGAAGCGGGTAGGAGTCTGATTTAGTGAGGTCTCTGTGGTCTTTGATCTCAGGAAAATTCTGTACCCTCCTGGGGGCCAGTCGCTCCATCTGTGAAATGGGACGCGTCCGCTTGGTGTCACCCACCTCACTGGGTGGTTGACATGATCCCATGGATGACTTACATAAAAAGTGTTCTGATGAGGAAGGAAGTGACTCCATGAAGTTCAGACATGCAGATACCTAGAGAGGTCAAGCTGGTTACAGAAGTGTTGAACCGGAGAAGGAAGATGAAGGGGGCAACAGTGACAGCGCCACCAACGTGGCGGCACAGAAACACAGCCCACTGCCTCCGGGTCTTGGAATTTTTTCTGAAGAAGCTCAAATATGGATTTTAACGGGAAATCTCAAGAATTCAAAGTGTTGGCAGCCCCTGTTAAGAATCGTTTAGAATTCTGTGTGTGTTTAGTTTAAAACTTCTTTGTATTTAGTTGAAAAACTGTGGGTTAGATGTGGTCTGTGACCTCTAGACTAAAGCAAAGCAAGGTGGGGTCTTTTATGATTATCACCATTAATCCTGTACTTCATGCCAGACGGAAGGGACATGAAGGAAGCAGAAACACCAGTGCCCATTCTCAAATCCACCGGTAGACCTCGCCTTTGTGTCAGCTCCTTCAACTTTGAGAGGTACTTCTACTGGATCTATACCATACCTCATTGGGAACTACATAGAATCTTGAGATAACAGAGATTCTCTCCCACTAGATATATTATGTTTTAACTGTCCTCTGAGCTTGCATTCCTGGAGAACATTGGCCCTGCCCCTGGCAAGTATCTTTCAATGAAAACATTGATGGCATTTTGCACAGACACTAAATGTCAACAGCTCCCTCACTGCTGACCATGAGGCCTAGGGCAACAAAAAATGCCCCTTCATTTTAAAAACAAGACATAAAAACAACCCTCTGCTGTTTCACACTTGTGGAAACCAAAGAGTCCCATTCTGGTTCTGGAAGAAGACCAATTTGTCTCCACAGATGGTCCATATAACCAGCCCAGGCCTTTGCGATGGGCTTCCCAAAGCAGCCAAGAGTCTTTGCTCTGTGAGTTCTGAGCCTCTTAGAACAATGGAGGCCAAGCCAGCAGACAGGAAAAGTGCGTTTTCTGGGGGGTAGTCTGTGGCTCTGGTTCCAACTCCAGGCTCTGAGTCACCAGTGTTATTTCTTTTTTTTTTTTTTTTTTTGCGGTAAGCGGGCCTCTCACTGTTGTGGCCTCTCCCATTGCGGACCACAGGCTCCGGACGCACAGGCCCAGCGGCCATGGCTCACGGGCCCAGCCGCTCCACGCCATGTGGGATCCTCCCGGACCGGGGCACGAACCCATGTCCCCTGCATCGGCAGGCGGACTCTCAACCACTGCGCCACCAGGGAAGCCCCACCAGTGTTATTTCTTAAACAAGCAGGATCCTGGGCCTCATTCTGGCAGGCCTCAGGGTATGGACCAGGGACATATTTATTTTTATCAATGGCTTCACTGGCGAATCTAGACCACTGTGAGAGCGACTGCTTTAATCAGAGCATTAGCGCTTCCTTTTCTGTCTCAGACGTGCTTGCTTTACAGAATCACCTGGAAATCTTTACGAAATATGGCTCTTCAGGAACATGTCTAGGAGACGATTTAGATGTTGGATCAATCCTTACACGACTATTGTGGGCGTGGAGCTCTTGTATCTTTGCTATGTTTCTGGAGAAGCAGGTCTGCTTATCCCCACATTACAGATGGCAAAGCTGACACCAGAAATGGACAATGACCATTGCACCCAAGGCTATAATAAGATTCAAATGCCTTATCTTTTTCCTAAGGGTGTTACCATCACTTTTTCCTGAAGAATTGATGGCCAACTTGCTGCATTCGCGCTGTTCTCCATTGGGCAAAATTAATTTTCTGAGGCAGTGGCAGTGGAGTATTTCTTTGCATTGAATTATAGTTTTTCATGAACTTTGTGTTTGTTGTTGAGTAATTCTCTTTCCCCAACAGGCAGGAAGCAGTTTCTGTGCTTCCTTGGCTCTGAGGTGATTAATGGCAGAGCTCCACGGCTTTTATTTCCAAAATCTCAGGCTCATTGAGGAGGCTCAAGGGATTCCTCAAGTCAAGGAAGTAGTTCTTGGAGACTGAGCGAGGAGGAGATGGAGGTTCAACATCAAAATTAAAATGACGGAAAATATAGATAATGTGAAATATTTTGCTTACCTAAGTTTTTAGACTAAAAGTCAGTCGGGGAGTCTTTAGTTGTGATATAAATGACCTGTTGGCATTTTCAATTTGAACCATTTCGGAGGAAGTTAGTCTTTTTTTTTTTAATTTTTATTTTATATTGGACCATAGTTGATTTACAACGTTGTATTAGTTTCAGGTGTACAGCAAAGTGATTCAGTTATACATATACATCTATCTATTCTTTTTCAAATTCTTTCCCATTTAGGTTATTAGAGAATATTGGGCAGAGTTCCCTGTGCTATGCAATAGGTCCTTGTTGGTTATCTATTTTAAATATAATAGTGTATATTGTGTATATGATATACACAATAGTGTATATTGGTATATTGTGTATAATAGTGTATATGAAGTTAGTACTAAAGAGAAAAAATTATATACATGGAGAAATTTTATTTTTTTTATTTTAAGGGATTCCTTAAGTGAAAAAAAATCTTTTATATTCGTTCAAGTGAATATACACACGACCTAAAGAAGGTTAAGAATAAAGAAAATAAAAAAGGAATGTATAGGTCCATAGGAGTGGGAAATCCAGGGGTACAAATGATTTTAGCCACAACCTAATCCAGAGCATTAAATAATAATATCAGGAGTCTCCTTACCTCTCTCTGTCTCCATCTCTGCATTGGCAGTGGTGTCCCTCAGGCTCCTGGACCACATCCTCCCAGCCTAGCAATTCTAGTGCAACCGGCACTTATTCTCATTGGCCCGCCTTGAAACATGTGCCCATCCTGGGTCCATCATAAGGAACAAAGTGTAGAATAGAACATGCCATTTGGCCAGGCTTGGGTCATATGTACATCCTGGCTCTGGGAAGGCAGGGGGTCCATCTATCTAATCTACATGGACAGACAATGGAGATATGGTGACTCCCAAAAGAAGAAGGAAAAAAAAAAACCAGGACTGTTAGAGAAAAAAGGGGAATTGATCCTGGTCAAGAATGAACAACAGATGTTTCCTACAAAGGGAGACAAGATGGATGTAGGGAAAGGAACCAAGTCCATTTTCTTCTTTTCTGTCTCACATTAGCATTCCTTAAATAAAAGCAAGAAGTCAAAACAGTGAAACAAACACCCATTGAGAATAAAATCAAAGAAAAAGCCCTTCTCTAGTAGTAAAAAATTCTAACTTGATATTGTTGTCAAGAAAGCTGTTTTTTTTTTTTTTTCTTTTAAGAACCTACAGTAACTCAGCTTGGCTAATAAAGTGTTTGCTTAGTACATTATGGAAGTCTTTGGGGAGACTATTGAATCAATTAGAATGATTTGTAATTAGCACACCAACCAAATGACAGGGTGTCTCTAAATTGCTTGAAAAGAGTTTGCTCTCTTAAAGGACTTGTATATCCCCCTTATGAACTTATTTACATGAGTAATATGCTTACTAGCCTTTTAAAATTTTTTCAGAAAATAAATTTTGCTCAGATTCTGTATGAAATATCAAAAATTCTAAATTAAGTGATTTTGAACAACTGGAAAGATACTATCTTAATTAGAAAGATTCCTCACCCCCCAGAAGAAAATTATTCACAAATGCTTAGGGAACAGACAATCACAAACAAGGATTTTTGAAAATTCTGATTGATATGAAGACATCATGTCAGACCCTGAAGCTTAAGGATGTTTACAAATACAAAACAGTGTTAAAAAGGGCTATATACTTTTTTTCAGAGGTTTTACAAGTGCGATTGGGAATGAGCTGAACTGTTTTATAAGTTCCCCAGACCTGAATGGGCAAATGCTCATTCATGAGGTGCAATTTTAGTTTTTTAAATTTCTAGAACCCAGTTTGAGAGCAGGGCCCACCCACAAACATATGTATGGCCTTTAGGTCAACAACAGAGGTTCTGAAGCCAGGAAAAACCTGGATTCATATTCTAATGCTTCCCTTCCTATAGCTGTGGCATCTTAGGCAAATTACTTCCTCCTTCTCAGCTTCTACTTTGTCAGAAAAATGGAGAGGATGGTAATAATAGATTTGGTGGGGTTAAATAAAATATACACATCTTGTATATAGTAACCCCATATTGGTTGCAGAAAGACTTCTGGGTTAACAGGGAGTAGATCCTGGGGAATGAATCCATTTTTATCTTACTCTAGTGAATAACCTGGAAGGTATAGAAGGGTCTCCGTAACAGGTTAGAGCAAAGTTTGGATAGTGTGGAATGTTTAATAGTGTAAGTGTGATTTCAGGCAAATCATGTTTACAACACCTCTTAAGGGGAAGCAGTGTTCATGCATTTGCTCGTTCATTCTCTTATCCCATAGATAGTAATGCCTACAGATATTAATTGAGCTCTACTGTGCGTTGGGCATTGGGCTGAACACTGGAAATACAGTGGAAGATAAAACCCATAAGGTAGCCATAAACTCTCATAAACTTAACAACTTTGGTTAATTTCAACTTGTCATCATTTTTCTTGAGCAGTAAAACCTGTGATATTCTGTCATATCCAGCCAGCCAAGAACAATAGAGGACAAAACAGCTTCCCACCTCGTGACTGTTGTTCAAAGAGCTAATACGTGCGATGTACTTATCACAGGGCTTGCTCCCAATACAAGAAATAGCTTAATACATGTAAAGGTTTCAACTGCAACTACAATGATCACTTTGTGATTTTTAAGTCTTTGTTAAGCACTGTAATGTTGTTGGAAACATTCAACAGAGCTGGGTTCAGATCTGGGTCTGTCTTATAACAGCCGATGATCTCGGGCAAATGATATAACCTAAGTTTTAGTTTCCTCATCTATAAAATGGGTAATTTTCAGGGTCTTCTCGTAAGGTGAGTGAGATATTGCCAATAAAGTGGCTTGCATAGTACAGGGAATGTTGTAAATGCTCACTAGTGGCCATAATCATCAGAATAAGTAAAACTTGTATTACCATTTTAAGTTGATATAGTATTTTCACTTAGATATTCTCATTTAATGCTTACAACAGACTGTGAGAGAAGGGTCATTAACATCATTGTCATCATATCATCACCAGCCTATTTATAAAATGAGAAGGGGTTCCGTGATTTGCCCAAGATCACAGGGCACGTCAGTGGCAAGGTTGGTCCTTTGTCCTAGAAAGCATCACTGGATTTACCAGCAATTTTCAAAGTGATCCTTTCTACCAGAGAGTACACTTCTTAGACGGTTGTACCAGGGATTCGGCAGTGACCAGGACAGGTCTGAGCTCGCCCTTCCGGTTGCACAATTTGGTGGGAAGCATAACTTGAAGAGTTGGGAGCTGTGAAAAGCCCATGCCTCCCGCCATGGACAGTGCCTCTGCTCAGTCAGCTGCCATTTAACAGATACTCAAAGATTCCTTCAGTCTTGCTGCCAAAGGCATTTAAACCATAGTCATGCTAACATATCTTCATTAAAATATTGTTGAAAACAATGCTACTGTTGGAGAAAATTCCCTGAAACAGCTGGTGCAACTATCACCTTCCCCCATCCCTCTGGCCAAACTGCCAGGGAATGTGAGTCCAGCATTAGTAGAGCTTCTGATTTAAAAAAAACAAAAAAGAAAAAAGCTGATAATCTGGATTTTGATGTGAAATCTCCATATTTTAAAAATATTGACCCAAAACAAAACCAAAACATGACTATTGACTAGATAAGGTTTGGGGATTGCTATTTGTAATCTCAGCTGTAACCAGGGTCCTGATTCATTTCAGAGGTTAGGGAAGACTTCCACGAGCAAGTGGCTTTTAGAAGAATGGCTTTCAGAAGAAAAATGAGTAGGCATTTGCTAGAAGAAGAAAGCCAAGGGGCAGTTACCTGCGGCTGGTCTCTAGACTCTGCACCGTAGGCGCGGGGTGTGGGAGAGCGCAGAGTGGTAAGGCTGGTGAGGCGAGCAGGGGCTAGATCATGGGTGCTTCGAAGAGCAGTGGGTTTGGGCGTGTGGTTGATACAGCGAGCATATTAAAAGCATGGTGCAGTGATGGGAACTGACTGGAAGGGGCAAGAAGGGAGCTGCGAACCCACCTAAGAAGGGAGCCTGGGAAGCCTCCTAAGAAGCTGACGGAAGCCTCCATTCCAGCACATTCTTCTTATTCTCATCCTGATAGTGCCAACTCTGTACCAAGCCAAGTTAATTTTCTCCTGCATGTTACTAGGTTAAAGATGACTATCCTTCAACTCCCTCCCTCTAAGGACGTAAAGGAAGATTTCTGGCTGCTTTCACAGCCTCTGACACCTCTCACCTCCTCTGGTCCCTCTTTGGTTCTAATTTACTCTTCTCTCTAATTCTTTTCCTTTTATCTTTTCTTTTTACTCCTAAATGCCCAATTTTCAACTGTCATGGAATAAGAATTAGGAACATGCTACATTAAAAAAATAGCTTATCCGTAAATCAAACCTTCTGGCAAACACGAGGGTGTAGGTACAGAGTGTCATTTTCCTTTATATCTACCTAAGGAAACATTTTTCCCCCTTCTTACTGCTGACATATTTTTTGAGAAATGCAGCCCCCAGGTTGTTGTTCTGCACTCTTTGAAGTCACTGTGAATTGAATAAATTTGATGTTTGATGGCAAACTGCCAAGAGGATTTAAACAACTTGTGAGAGAGATTACTATTATTTTTTTTCCTGTCATTTTAAATTCCCCAAGGCCATTCCATAGGATGGTGGGGACAGGTATTGGTTCATAGGGACTGTCCCTCAAGGCAGGCTCTCGTACTTCTAAGTCTCACAAAAAATTTGTAGGGTCTCAGGCAATTCTCACCCTAGAGTCAAAACTTCAAGGTCATCGTGATGACTTGATGACTTTGAACGTAAGAGAATTGAGATACATTAAGTGTTGAAGAAACTGTCTTCAACTGATTGCAGCAAAGCATCGCTTTATTATGATGCAAAATGTACCGTATTTTTAGAGGGGTTACTCAGAGGGCATTTGATTCTTTGTTGACTATATTGTGAAGTTGTTTTTTTTTTTTCTTTTTTCTTTTTAAAATACCCTCCATTTTCTTTCCCCCTTCTTTACCTTTACTTCCTGCTTTGGAAAACAGAACAGACATTTACCTTAAACAATGCCAAAACTTGTGTGTGCTTGGTACACGGCGGAGGGACTCGACTGGATGGGTCACTTCGTGGGACGCTGGGTGATGCCTGTCTGCTTGTGACACGAGGCATTTTTCTGGTGTATCAGGGCTTGCATCTGGCCCCTTTGCCACGCACCGACTTTTTGCGTTTTTTTTTTTTTTTTAAGACGGCAAATAAATCATTTCTTTCAGATTGGATAAAAAATGGGCTGTGTTCTTTGGAAGCAGAAGTCTACCAGATAATTCTACGTTTGCACTATAAACTATACCAGTCAATTGTACATTCAAGTTTAGATTTGGGCCAGATTTATGCCCCTGAGAAAATCCTATTTTTGCATGATTTAGACAAAAAAATGTGTCTGAACAGTGTTACCCAGCCTAATTTATATGAAACTGGGATTCTGCCACCTGGGGTTTCGGGTCTGCTCTGTGAGACATGTCTGGTATGTGACTAAAAGACCCAGCAAGGAGGAGGCGGCAGAGGGGGACCAGAGCCCACTTGAAAGGGAGACGGCCATCCCTGCCAACTGAATGGGGTGCGCACAGCCAGCTGGGGAGTGAGGCCTCTTCATTGTGCTTTGATTATTGGCTCTTGTGTACAACCAGAAAGGCGGCCCCCTCCCCAAGGCATGCTTGGTTGCTACGATCTGTTCCTGGGGGCTGTGTGCATCCCGAGTGGCAGCCCCCTCCTCTCCAGACAGGCTTAGGTTCCTCAGTTACCAAAGCCTCCAGATCTGGATCCCCTGTCCCTCCGAGTCCCACCGCAACCAAGTGTGTGTGAGAAAGAGGAAAAGACTAAGGAACCATCTGTCGCCAGACTTAGGGAATCGCTACAGGATGACTCACTCCCCACTGGAGGGATATTGCTTGTCCCTTGCCTAGCAGGAGATGCCCGTGGTGTTTTGGGTTTGCCTTGCTTCTAACTGTCAAAGTCCTCTTCTAAGGCTCCGGGGGTTCTTTCATTGCTGTTCTCAGGGGCCGGAGTTATGAATCTTTACGGCACGGAGGCTGACCCTGTTCAATCGCACATTTTATAGCCGTTGGGGCCCCCATCAAAGTGTGACAAGTATTTTTCTGAGCATCTGCTTCATGCCAGGTACTGTTGTGCGGATACACTGCTGGGGATGGGGTACACTGATAAACAAGACAGATGTGATCCTCACTCCAAAGGGGCTTGCAGTCTAGTGGGAAAGGGAACCATGGCTCCAATCATCACAAAAGAAATATGTGACTCAAGGACAACGTACAGTCTCTAATGGGGCTGATTCCGTGGGTGGCCACAGTGGGACCATGGAGGAGTTTCTAAGGAGGGGCCATTTGATCAGGGCACTGTAGGCTGAACAGAAGCCTGAAACGCCACTCCTAGAAGGAATCAGGGATGTCCCCTAGCTCAGGAGGGCTATCTTGTGATCAGCTGGGTCAATGACTTGCCCAAGGACACTCAGCAAGTTAGGAGCAGGGACACAGTCAGACGTAGCCATGGGGCTCTGCAGGCGAGTCCCCAAGGCTGATACCCAGTACTTCCCGCTTCATAGCTCATCACTTGATCTTTCTGAGTCTTCATTTCCTCATCTATGGAGTGAAGATGGTAACAGCTGCTTCCATAGAAGGATGTTTTGAGACATCATTAAAATATGTAATATGTTTGATCACAATAAATATTAGCTAATATTATTATTTATCCTACTTGGTCTTTCAAAGCAATTCTATAGGATTGAAAGATAAAGTACCTCCTCGTACCCACCCACAGACCTTTTATTTTTAACAAAAAGCCACAAAAGTTGCCCAATCACGCATGCATACATTCATTCAAAATATTTCTTTATTGAGTTCTTTCCACGGGGAAGACATCATTCAAGGTGGTAGGAAAAAGACACGGGGAAATAGGCTCCCTGCACTCAAGGGTGGATTACCTGATTGAGAGGTCCCCAGGTTTCAGAGAATCAGATGTGAGGGCTGGTAGCACACTGACACGCCATCTTGGGTGCCTCCCCATTTCACAGGTAGGGAAACTGAGGCCTGGGTCAGGAGGTTGGTAGCTGACATTGGCACTCTTGTCCTCTGTCAGGCTCCCAGCGTGTCCTCCAGATAATACCAGCACGAGTCCTTTTGGACTGAGAATCTGCTTCGTGTCAGTCTCCACTGAACTGCCTTGGCAGAGCAGTCAAGAGATACTGTGCTCTTTCAGGATCCTGTGAAATTGTATCAGTTCATATAAGACAGCAGCTACAGAGGGAGCTGGCAGGCAGGCGGCGGTTTTCTTTCTTGACATTTCTAAGCGCTTCCCAGCCTCCCCCTTGTAACTCCGTGGTGTCCCAGCCCAGGTCCAAGCCTCCCCAGAACATGGCGGGTTTGGGGGCTTACACATTACAACTTGTACTTACATTATATATGTTAACGCATGTTTTAATCTCTTAAAGGGGCGTGAGGCAAAAACAAAGCTGCTTTTGGTACATCCTGGGGAAACCCACTCCTTTAAAAATACGTTCAGAGATACCAGTCTTGGTTCTCCATAGCCAGGCTGGACTTAGCCGATGGTTTAGGGGTGCTTTGTGCCTTTCCTTGGGCTAAGGTTGTTCATTTCCTAACAGCACAGCAGACAACAGTTTATTCCAATATTTTTTAACAAATGGATTTTCAGAGCTTGAGCTGACAAGGAGCCGTCCTGGACCAAGGTGGTAGAGCTGCTGGGTCAGCTCACAAGGGGACAGGGTCCTGGCTTGAGGCTCCTCCGAAGTACCCATTTGGGTACTGCCCAGAGGCAGGGACAGTGTTTGGAAAACCTACTCAAATCACAGAGAGCCGACTTCCCAGCCCAGATGCCCGGCTCTGCTTGTAGCCTTGTTTATCGGCAATTACCCTGGAAGTCCTTCCTGTAATTAACCCCAGCTTTGTGGACACTGCTATTTGCACATCACTTCCCTCCTAAACACGGCCTCTTTGCCATTATTCCCTGGGAAGATGAGTCACTGAAGGAGATGGCTTATCTCTATTCAGTTTTTAACTAGTTTTGTCTCCCAGAGATACTCGTGGATGATACATTTCAAAACAGGCACTCCCCCCTCCCCTTTTTCAACTTTTTTTTTTTTAATAAAATTTTCTTCCTTTCTGCTTTTATATTTCTTCCTCTCCCTCCCGTAGCCTTTCATGCATTCAGGATGTAAGAGAGCCAGCATCAAAGCCCAGAGCCCTACTGAATCGTCCTCCCCTATGGTAAGCGTGCCCTTTCCCTGTCTGATCATTGACTCATAACCACAGAATGTCCCAGGCACAGGACGGGAGGAGGGAGGGAGGGCTGAATAAGCAAGGACCACAGGCTGCAGCCCCAGAGGAGACAAAAGTGGAGGATTTGTTCAACAGGGCTTTTTTTTTTTCCTTTGGGGATAATTGTTTAGGACAATCTGAACAGAGCTAGTCCAGGGAGGGGAGGAGGGGAAGCCAGCCACACATACCCCCCTGCCCCCCATCAAATGGTAACTCCAACCAAGTGAAACTCATCTTGTCAGGCTCCAAATCCCAAGGCTAGGCCAGTCCTAAACCCACTCCCTGGGCACCACCAAGAGTTTTGATTGCATTATTTAATTTTAATTCAATTGAACATACATAGATCGATCGCTTACCATGTGCCAGACTTTGAGTTGACAGATGACAGCCACAGGCTTAGACCCTATGGAAGTTAAGTCCCTGTCCTTCAAGACAGAATGTGCAGGCCAAAGACAGCCCCGAGCCTCCCCGCTGCCCCACCGCCGGTTCCTCCCTCCCCTTCTGTCTCCATTAGGTATGAATGGGCATCACATCTGTTTCTTTTCTTGCTGGAAAGCAAGAGGCAAAGACCCTAAAATGGGGACAGACCAGCACACACCTGGGTGGTCTTTAAATTAGAAAAACTTTTGGCCGGAGTTCTTCATTTGGGTCTGCAGTCTCAGACTTTTTATTGCTCTCTGCCCCTGTAGGTTGGGAGAAAGGGGGTCGGTGGTGGGGGGACTCAGACGAGGTATCACAGGGGCTCTTCACTGTCCTGTTCTCTCAGGCTCACACACATACTCCTCCCCACTCTGTTTTCAGCCCTGATTCCTCACTGGGCAGACCAAGCATGGTCTGGGGCCCCAACAATGCCAGAGCAGAGGCCTGGGGTGCATGGGGGAAATGAGGAAGTAGCCATTTTAATTTCAGCATACGTTCACAGTGGAAGTTTTTTTGAAAATTAAACTGTTTATGTTAGGGTTTGGTATCACTTTATTTTAAGGAGAAGATCTTGAACTAGACTGTCTGAGTTGCAATCTCTGTTCCATAGCTGTGTGGTCCTGGAAACTGTGCCTCAGTTTCCTCATCTGTAAAATGGGCGCAATAAGAGTCTTACCTCCTTGGGTTATTGTGAGGAATAGTGAGTTACTGTATTAAACTAGTTGGTAGCTCTAGTTAGTTGCTGATGACAGCCTCCAGTGGTCTGCCTCTGCCCTCCTGTCCCTCACTGAGACACTTCCCTCCGAGAATTGTTCTGTATGGTTGAGAGACCTGGTCATGTGATTCCCCTCAGTGCCCTCTTTCTTATTTAAAGCCATAAAGTAAGAAGTAAGATGCCCAGGGTCAGTCTTTCTCCCAGAGTCACTAGGCTCCAGGCTGCTTCCTGGGTCTAGATCTTGCATCTCCAGCAGAAGTACATCTGATGTCAGACTTTCCTGGAATAGTGTTGACAGATAGTATATCTCAAAAGGGGACATATTTATGATAAAAAATATGTATTGATTATCTGACATTCAAACTAATTTAACTGGATATCCTGTATTTTTGTTTGCTAAATCTGACAGCCCTACCTGGAGATTTTCCTCACTGGTGACCAAAAGGTCAGCCGTTCTGCATCTTGATAGTGGACAGAGGTCTCCTGGGCTTCTGGAATTGGCTTTTCTCAGGAACAATCTGAAGCTCCAGAGTAGACAGAAGGAGAGGAGGTATCAGTGAGAACACAAGTCTCCTTGTGTAGTGAGAGCCATTTTCCAAGTAATTGTCCATAGCTCTCTAAGAGGACGGGAGACCATGGCTTCTGAAAGTTTTGTGTTTTCTTTCAGACTTCAGTGTGGTACTTTAGGGTGTGTGTGTGTGTGTGTGTGTGTGTGTATGTATTAGGAAAGCAAGGGCCATGGAAGTGATACAATTAGTGGCTCTTTACATCTGGGCTATGTTGATGGGTCCATTGAACCATGTGATGTGTAACATATAGGTCTTTCATTTTTGTATGATCATATAGAATGTTAAACTGTTTGGTACAACTGCTTGAAACTTTCCAAGTTCTTTTTGCTGTGTTAACTTTTTCCGAGTTACTGAAAGTTCTATTCCATTCATGAGTACATGAGATTAAGTAGAGCAGGAATCAAACATAGGCATAGTAGTGTGTTTGCATTTTCAAATTTGCCAAGGGAACCATCAAGTGAGCCTGGTTAGGCTTTTGTGATTATAATGTGAGGGTTGGCAGATAAAAATGATTAGTATTATATTTGTGAATAAAAAGTAACATTACTGGGCTTCTGGTGGCGCAGACGTTAAGAATCTGCCTGTCAATGCAGGGGTCATGGGTTCGAGCCCTGGTACGGGAAGATCCCACATTCCATGGAGCAACTAAGCCCGTGCACCACAACTACTGAGCCTGCAAGCCACAACTACTGAGCCCACGTGCCACAACTACCGAAGCCCGTGTGTCACAACTACTGAAGTCTGCGCACCTAGAGCCCATACTCCGCAACAAGAAAAGCCACCGCAATGAGGAACGCGCGCACCACAATGAAGAGTAGCCCCCCCTTGCTGCAACTAGAGAAAGCCTACATGCAGCAGCAAAGACCCAACACAGCCAAAAATAAATAAATACATAAATTCATTAATTAAAAAATTTTTATTCTTTAAATTATACATATGTATTTTATTTACACTTTGTATTTTATATATTTCCTGATAAACAATTTTTTTCCATCTTAACCATTTTTAAGTGTACAATTCAGCAGTATCAAATATGTTCACATCGTTGTGCAAAAATCACCTCTGTCCATCCCCATAACTGTTTTCATCTTGTGAAACTGAAGCTCTGTACCCATTAAACAATAACTCCCTGTTATTCCTTGCCCCCAGCCCCTGGTAACCACCAGTCTTCCTTCTGTCTTTATGATTTTGACTATTCTAAGTACCTCATATCATCTTTATGATTTTGACTATTCTAAGTACCTCATATAAGTGGGATCATATGTATGTATCTTTTTCTGACTGGCTAATTTCATTTAGCATAATGTCCCCAAGGTTCATCCATGTTGTAAACATACTGCAGAATCTCCTTCCTTTTTAAGACTGAACAATATTCCATTGCATGTATATCCACATTTTGCTTATCCGTTCATCCACTGATGGGCACTTGAGTTGCTTGCGTGGTTTAGTTATTACAAATAATGCTTCTATGAACATGGGTGTACAAGTATGTCTTTGAGATCCTACATTCAATTCTTTGGGGTATATGCGCAGAAATGGAATTGCTGGATCATATAGTAATTCTATCTTTAATGACGTGAGGAAACACCATACTGTTTTCCATAGTGACTGTACCAATTTCCACCAGTAGTACACCAGGGTCCCAATTTCTCCATGTCCTTGAAAACACGCACATTCTATTTTTTTGATAGTAGCCATCCTAATGGGTGTAAAGTGGTATCTCGTTGCAGTTTTGATTTGCATTTCCCTAATGATCGGTGATGTTGAGCATCTTTTCATGTGCTTATTGGCCATTTGTATCTCTTCTTCGGAGAGATATCTATTCAAATCTTTTGCTCATTTTGAATCAGGTTGTTTGGTTTTTTATTGTTAAGTTTTGGGGGTTTTTTTGAATTTTATTTATTTTTTTACACAGCAGGTTCTTATTAGTCATCCATTTTATACACATCAGTGTATACATGTTACGTTTTTAAAGTAACATTACTGTCTTAAAGGAGGTTTATTAAGAATGTCCATTTTATAGAAGGTGCTTCTAACTGAGCCATCCACTTGTAATATCAAGGAGCATAGCCTGAGTAAGAAAGCTGTTTAGAAAATGTGTGTGTGTGTGTGTGTGTGTGTGTCTGTTTCTTTCTTTTTTTCTCCAAAGATACTGATGAGAAAAATTATTTAGTCTCTAGCCAAAACAGTGGTGTGATTCAGATCCCAGTATTTATAGAGGGAAGTTAGTTAATGCACCAGCATACTAATGGGATAGACACCAGTCTGATTGCAAGGGTGTGATATTTCTGAGGAGTTGCTCAAAGGGGACTCAAGGAGGGATCCTCAGGATGGAGCAGCCCCTTGGTTACTAATCTGAGGGGGAAGTTTGTTAGGTTCTTAGTGTTCTCTAAATGTTTTTTCTCTTTTATTTGCGAAGCTGTGAAGAAATATAATTTTCTGTTTGTTACGTCAATAAGTTCTCACCCAACTCCCCAAAATAAGTAAATAAATAAATAAGTGAGGTCATAATTTCTTAATTAGATCCTAGAAGCTATTCTACCCAAATTAAAACTCTAATTTCTGTTTAGAGTCGCTAGATGATATTTCAGCCACCCGGAGCCCGATTCTTTCTAAAGCAAGCATGAGCTGTTTGCCTCTGAATTTACAGGCTCTTTTAAGAGAGCAAGGGACTAAGTTGCAGGCATAATTTGTGGTATGGTAGGAAATCAGTGACAAACTCTAGGAGATTAAAGGAGCTGGGATTTAAGAGTAAAAATATAATGGAATCCACTTTTTGACAGAAACTGTTTCCAACACATGTGCAGCAGTCCTGGGCCAACAATAATATAATTTACATTTACCCCCTTTACCTGCAAGAAAAGTTACTTTGTTTTCTTGCACTAATGGGACTGAGAATGTATCCTATTATAAATTATAAATAGTTTGACTTTAAAATATCGTCTTTCCTTAAATCTAACTTTATCTAGTATTTGGGGTCTAACTCTTGGGAGTAAGTCACTCTGGTTCAGCTTCTAGGCGTCACGCGGATCACCTGCCACACAGGTTGCCTCCGTCCCATTTTAAGATGTTTTACTTAATTACAAGGAGATGGGAGCTCCTTCTGTCTACAAGCCTTAGTTACCTGCTGGCTCGCCCTTTTCCCTCTTACCCGGGAGGGGAGGGCCCATCCTTTTTCTTCTCAAATCCTATTTAATTTTTGCATTTCCTGATTTTTATCTTGGGAAAACAAAAGCCAGCTGCTATCAGTTTAGGAAACAGCTGAAGGATGCTTGGCAGGTAGAAGCCTTGCAGGTTTCCAGTCTCCAGTTGGGAGACATGAAATGCAGCGTGTCGGGTTGCAGCGACTTCGGCACCTCCCGGCTTGCTCTCTTCTGCCTAAACGCACACACACACGCAAACGCACGCACATGCACGTCCCTTTTCTCGCCTCTTGTCCAGCATCCCCCTCACTTCCTACAGCTGTATTTCTAATCAGCAGAAGATACATCTTGCTTGGAGCCAACCCTTCCTTTCTCTGAGCATTCTTAACCTCCTATCTTATGCATGGATCACTGGTTAGCTTAGAAATGCGCAGACACAAAGGAGAAGCTGACATTCGAGGTTTGACGGCCATAATGGCTGTTTATAAGCCTAATCCATCACGTTTAGTGGACACCTCCATTTTTGTCCCTCTGAAAAGGTATAAATAATAAAATGGGATAGCTCCAGCTCGGAGGTGCTTTGGTAAATATTTTAACTATTTACAAGATCTCACCAATAACAAAAGAGGCATCTGTACCATCCACAGAGGGGGCCCCCAGTCATTAAAGAGACCCAGATGGTTCCTACCATTCAACCAACAATAACATTTCTCGAAGGCAGAGCTTTTGTGACATCGTTTACATTTTTTTTTTTTCATATCACATTGGGATATTCTGAACTGGTCCCTATTTCTTCACTGCCCCCAGCAACCTTTCTAAAGAAAATCTCCCTAAATAGCCTTTCCCCTCCGAAAAGAATGAGGCCACGGAGAAACATGGCAAATGCATGTTTCAAAGCCCAATTCAGAGACAAGTCTGAACAATTATAAACCAGGCCTTCTCCATGTCCAAATATTGACATGGGCCCACTCATTCTGTGGGTAAACACCCCCGTGGAGCCCCGGATGCGCGGTGCCATCCTATTCTCTGGCTCATTTCATTTGAATTTACCCTTTCCTGCCAGGCATAAAGAGAGTGCAAGGGAGGAGGGCAAGGAACCTCAAGGATGACTTTGGAAGTTAAAGGTATTTCTTGTTTGCGGACCCTGTGCCTGGCTATGGGGGGCAGACCAGCCGTGAGGACAATATGTAGCTTTTGAAAGTTTTCAGCAACTCAGATTCCTTTTTTGTTTTGAGCATGAACAGAGTGGGTTGAATCTGCAGTCCATAGCTGCTTAGTCACTGTCGGAAACTTTAGTTCTCTCTAAAGCACCAGAAAAGTCAACCCTTTAGTTACACAGAAATGGCAGAGAGAGAGAACAGGAGAGCAGGGCAGCTGAGGCACCCAGGTTCTGGAGTCAGGGTAAACCTGCTGATTTTTTTTAATTGAAGTATAGTCGATTTACAATGTCATGTTAGTTTCAGGTGTATAGCATAGCAATTCAGTTATATATGTATATATTCAGATATATATATATATTTTTTTCTTCAGATTCTCTCCCCTTATAGGTTATTACAAAATATTGAGTATAGCTCCTTGTGCTACACAGTAGCTCCTTATCGGTTATCTATTTTATATAGTGTGTATATGTTAACTCCAACCTCCTAATTTGAATCTTGGTTTTAGGGCCCAAGGCAAAAACCTCCTCTCCTTTGAGCTTTAGTTTCCAGAGTATAATGCGAGGGCAATAATAATGGCCACTTCCGAGATGGCTGTGTGAATTACAGGAGATAATATATTTAAAGCAGGGAGCCAAGTGTTCAGTAAAGGTGGCTATAATTAATACTGACAAACCTATCTCGGAGAGATCAAACCCTTTGAAACTAGAAGATGAGGCAAACAGCGATTTCACTTTATGCTGTAAACACCACTGGCATTCAAAGTGTCTTTGTTGGGGGTTGCAGGGGGGCCAAAAAAAAATACTAAAGCCATGTGACCGCTCACCCCAGGTCTTTGAGAACCTTAAATGTTCACTTCTTTACCAAAGGCTCGATTTAATTTTGGAACTCCCACTTTCCAAATTTGGTCAATAAAATTAACAGCCACCTTTTGAGTGGAATATCACACCTCCAAATGAGCTCAAGCTGGTGCTGGGATTGTCCTGTGGAATGTGAGATTTACATTTCACAGCTCCTGGCCAAGTAATGAATGAATCCGAGCTCGTAAACAAACGATCCCGGCTCCCCTTGTTCCGTGGCCCCCAACACAGGGTGTGGGCTGCAAAGGAAAATATTTATCCTGTTTGTGTGGCGCTGGGTCCCCGAATGGCCCACCAATAAAACAACATCATAAAGGGCATTTCACAGCTGAGCTGGCGATTTAATAAACAGATGCAAACAGAAGGCCTCGGAGGTCAACAATTAAAAATAAACCAGCCCAAGGTTCTCCCTGGAATTCCCCTTCTCTATAAAGTAGGGAGGACCAGGCCCCCTCAGCTGCGACAGTGGGACTGAGGGGTGGGAAAGGTTTCCCAGCCCCAAGGAGCTCCGGAGGATTGTACCTGTTCTCAGTGATTATTCCAACAAGTCCCTTTCTGAAAGCAAGAGAGGGCAAATTTGATAGCAGATGAAACACAACTCATGGACCCAAAAAGTAGCTGGAAAATGGTACGGTAACCCTGGTGGACAGCAAATGCTGCTTGTCAATTTCTCAATTTTCTGTGCCAGTAAATATTAGAGCAAATGATTTGAAAGAGTAGCGAATCCAAGTAGCTGGTTTTGGAATGGGTTTTATACTTAAATTTGAATGTGTGTGTGTGTGTGTGTGTGTGCGTGCGATGCCTGTGTAAAAACCAAGCCACTGAATAAAGGCTGGCAAGTTGGCCACGGTTACCATCCAGTACCCATTTTTCCCCCTGGCACCTCTCATCACTGCTCAGAGCAAGGCTGCCTACCAGCAGGGGCACACCTGTCAGCGGTATCTTATTCCACTTTACCTGTGTCACCTCCAGCTCCTCTACCATCTCTCCCTGCCTCCCTTTTCTCTGAAGTTGAAAAGGTGGGTTAGAGCAATACCTGACTGTTAACTGAAAGCGGTGGCTGAGGAGTCAGTGAGGTCGTGCATGCAAAGGTCTTAAGACAGTGTTTGCAAACAAGAATGACTCAAAAATGCTAGTTCTTTTGAATAGTATCTGTATGGTCTTTGAGGCTCACACTTTCTGCTGGACCAGAGAATTCCACTGTGGCAGGTCACACTCACCTCTTTTGAGAAGGCGTTGAAGGCAGGTAAGCCCCCCATTCTGACACCCTCACCCTCAGAAAATCCCAAATGCCTTCACACTTAATGCCTACTGCCTCCCCACATTCCTCTGCTGATAAGAGGGGAAATGAAGGATGGGTTTAAAGATAACCATTTGCTGTAGGGGCAGACCTCCCATGAGGACCCATCTGCATCTGGCAGGCAGCGGGGAGCCCTGCATCAAGTGGCCGGCCACACCGAGCTCCTCTCCAGGGCAGCCCTGAGCTTTCTCCGTGTAGATGATCACCGTGATGGGTCTGATTTATGCACTTAGAAGCTTTCTGGATTCATTTTCCTCACGCTGGGAGGATAGGGGGATGAGCTTAAGTACTTTGTATTCCGGTGGGTCCCCCAAATATACCAGGGGGGCTCCCACACTGCGTTGTGGCTCATCTTTGGGAATTGGGGTGTTTTCTGGTTATTGGGACCCATCTCCCCTCAAATTAGTTACTTTGGAATTAAATAGACATGAGCACAAGTCCCTCCTCTGCTTTTTTTCCCCTTTCAGAGAAATAAGAAAATACAAAAAATGTTGTTAGGAAACATGATTCAGAATTAGTCTCTTCCTTTTCTTGATGTCGAAGACATATTTTCGTCTTCAGCAATTAAGTTTTGTTTTGTTTTTAAAGATCCTGTCTTAGGCACTTTCTCATCTACCCCTTAGGACAAGCTTGACGGGGGTGGCTATTATAAACTTGCTGTCACCAAAGTAAAAAATGGAGGTTCAGAGTTGATGTAGCCCTCTCCCAATCACACCATTTTTAAGTAGCAAAACTGGATGTTTTTAATCTATAAGTTTTTTTTAATTTAATTTTTATTTTTTTGGCTATGACACGTGGCATGTGGGATCTTGGTTCCCCCCACAGGGATCAAACCCACACCCCCTGCAGTGGAAGCACAGAGTCTTAACCACTGGACCACCAAGGAAGTCCCCTAATCCGTAACTTTTTTTCATTTTGATCTAGAACTGAACTTAAAAAAATATATAGTGAAATAGAGCATTCATACAGAAAAATGTTTAAACTATAAATGCAGAGATTAAGTAATTACAAGGCAGCTGCCTGAGTAACTACAGTCCAGGTCGGTATAAGGAATCTCCAGCTCCCCTTTTGTCCCTTTCTGATCGGGACGCTCAGACAGGTAGAGCCACTACTTCAACTTTTCTGATAGTCATCTTCTTCCTTTATACTATGGTTTTACCACCTGTATGAGTATCGATAAACGATGTAGTTGAGCTTGTCTCTTTTTGAACTTTATGGGGATAGATACATATTACATTTATTCATTTATGTTTTCTTTCTCTACTTCAATAGCAAGCCTGTAAGATTCATCCATGTTGCTGAGTGAAGCCTTGGCACATTCAGCTCCTTTATTGCTGTAATATTTTTCACTTTGGGACCGTCCCCTGATTTATCTGTCCATTCTAAGTTGGTTGGCATCTGAGCTGTTTCCAGTTTGGGTGTGTGTGGTAGACTGCAAAAATTCTTTATGCCTCTCCATATCCATGCCCTCTATTAAATGATGAAAAGAGGTGATGGTAGGGCTTCCCTGGTGGCGCAGTAGTTGGGAGTCCACCTCCCGATGCAGGGGACACGGGTTCGTGCCCCGGTCCAGGAAGATCCCACATGCCGCGGAGCGGCTGGGCCCGTGAGCCATGGCCGCTGAGCCTGCGCGTCCGGAGCCTGTGCTCTGCAACGGGAGAGGCCACAGCAGTGAGAGGCCCGCGTACCGAAAAAAAAAAAAAAAAAGAGGTGATGGTGTGCCAGATGTGAGCAGAAGCTTTAAGAGGCCTTGCATATCTCTATCTACTCTCCTGCACCTCTGTCATCACCATGTGAAGGTCCTGGGCATGCTCTGTTGCTCATGCAAGGAGGAGGATGAGAGACATAGGGAACAGAGTAAACTTGGAAGAGCATGAGCAAGGCCAACCACAATCACCTGAGCTCCATGAGTGCATAAACAATAAATGCTTACTATTGTATAATACCCATATTTTGTAGTTGCTTATCTGCAGCATTATTTAGCAATAAGTAAGTATGAAAGCTGCTATAGGTAACACTTATAAGCTTATAAATGTTCCTGTCAAAATTAGTCATTTTAACTCAGATCTCTCAAATGCCGAAGCCTGAGTTCTTTCCATTGTACTGGACCTTAATCTTTTTTTAAGTAGCCTCAGTGGAAAATGTCATGTTGATTTAGAAATTAGGCTCCTAGGTTATGGCTCTAAATGTGAAAATCTACCTATGGCTGTTATGAGCTCTCTCTATATCATTTTTGCTTTTTTAATCTTAATTTATTTTACATTGGAAAACTTCAGCTCTTCAAATATCTTTTTTTTTTTTTTTTTTGGTTTACTGCCGATACTTTCGGTGCATGGCATTCTCTTTCTTTGTTTTCATTTCTAAGTCTTTTAGCAAAAATTGTGGAATGGTCATAACAGCAAAGGTATCCAGATATCCAGATCAATATTTATACTTATTCTGGATCAACTTGAATCCAGGGCTCTCAAACTGGACAAATTTAATCCATAGATACATTTTATTTAGTCTACAGACTTAAAAATTTTTTTCAGCCAACATGAAAAAGAAATCAAGGTTTTTACCCCCAAAAATCTAGATTTTAAGCTTTTCTAGAACTATCAGAATATTTGCTAACACTGGGCCTGTAAATGTTAAACATTTAATGAATCTGAGAAGTGGTTGTCCCCTTTTGAGGGACACACAGTCTCTAATTTGCCACAGTCCCCACTATTCCTATTGCTTTCCCAAACTGAGAACGAGTATTGGTTGCCATTTACAACAGCCCTTATGATACTGCTTTCTAGTGATGGATAAATATTTCTCTGCACCCATGTCTAGCAAAGATGGAAAAATAGATGAGACTGAAAGAGAGTTCTATTTCATTTTTCCAACAGTTTAGGCTCTAATAAAAGCCTTTATTCAATGACAAATGTGCAATTAGATCCTGTTACTCAGTTCCTGGGTCCCAAACCTTCAATGACTCCCTGTTAACTATTGAAATCCCTTAGGTTGGTATTCAATAAATTCACAGTCTCAGTCCAAACCTCCTTTATAGTGACATCTCCTATTCTCTATATATGTGAATCTTAGGCTCTAGAAACCCTGTATAAACCCAGACTTCTGAATTCCACTGCTCATTTCACATCCTCTTATTTTGACCCATGCTGTTGTCTCCTCCTGAATTATCCATCTTTCTTAAATGTCGTTTATGTCCTGTCCCTTCTGTTAAAATCCTGTTCAGCTGCTAAAGATTAAACTAAATGATTCTTCCTGTATGATGCTTTCTTTGGGCCCCACTGTCAGTATTAATTGTCGGGACTCTTTTGGATCTTCAGCTCTATGTATTGTCATTTCAAAACAGAATTCTTTCTGCCTTGACTTATGAACATGCACGAAATAATAGCTAAATTCATCGAGTACTTACTCCATGCAAGACACTATGCTGTATGTTTCACATGTGGCTCATTAAACATCACAGCTGTTCCATGAGATTGCTGTGATCGTTATCCCCATTTTACAGATGAGAAGACTGAAATCAAAGCCTCCTGAGGTCACAGCCTTGTTAGTCATACACCTAGGATATTCAGCTTGGCGTTTTGGCTTTAGATCCCGAGTACCTAACCAGTAGGCAAAATTGCCTCTCTAGCCTCTCTTACCAAATGATCAGATAGAAATTGCATATCCTTTATTTCTTTTCCCCAGCTCATCCTAGCACAATGCTTTAAACATAATAAGCATACAAAGAATGTTGAATGAATGACAGAATCAGTGGCATAGAAAATGATGCCTACCTGCTTACCATCACCCTTTTCTCCTGAGAAATTGATTACAGTACTTTCCCCCTTCAGCCTTTCTTGGTTGTTTGAAGGTGGACATCTGAGACAACCAGGCCAATCATAGTTCTCTAATCTCCTGGTAACATTGGGAAGCTCTAGGATTGGACAAGTGGTCAGGGATGAGCCAATCAGCATCCTACTTTGAGACTTTTCAGTCTATAACCAAGAAACATCAGCCATCTGTCATCAGCGGTAAAAGCTGTAAGACATAAAACCTCGAGGGTCTTGGTGACCATGTTTCCTTCCATGCCAAAGAAGCCAAGCTGCTGATAGTGAAAATAAAAAGAGCAGGCAAAGAAAATCTGGAATGTAAAACAGAGAGAGATTCTGAATAGCATTCAAATCATTATTTCTTACCATTATTATTGTTGTTCCTAAAATAAGGCTCCATCCTTGACTTTCACCAAGTTTGAATGGTCAACTTTCCTGGAATTCATGAGCCAATATATTCCCTTTTGTAACTAACCCAGCTTGAATTGCATTTCTGTCACTTCCAAAACAGTCCTGATGGTTGCAGGCAGAAGTAGGATATAAAGAAAACACAGATATAAAGAAAACACATCGTTTACAAGCCTGCAAAGGCATGATGCTTGCGAGTTAAAAAGTGAGACACTTACTATCACAAATACGTATAATTTCTTATTCATTTCCGTATACTCAGCACCTGGCCCCATGCCTGGCAGATAGTAATATTTCATAAAAGTTTGTCAAACAAATAAATGTAATATTCAGAATTATGGAATGTTAGCAAAATGCAATAGGGGCATAGAAACAGATGCTAAAAATTCTACTAGGAAGGGTAGTTGTAGAAGGTTCAGGTTAGGTTTCCCGAAGAGGGGGTGGGGTGGGGCGGGAGGATGTATTTGAACTGAGCCTTGAAGGACGTGTAGATGTTTAGTGGGTAGAGAGAGAAGGCAAGATGAGAGTCCAAACAGGCAAATGCATATGTAAAGGTGGGAGGCATAAAAGAGCATGGTGAGCTCCGGAAACCAGATTAGTTCTATGAGGTTGGATTATGGCATTAGAGAAGGCTGGGAGAAGAGGCTGGTGAGATAGACTGGGCTGAGTAATGCAAATAGAGAAGATTAAATATTTACATAAGCTCATTAGTGATACTGTGTGCATGTGACAAGTATGATTTAGTTTAAACCTCCAAGGTTTAAATACCCTAAGTGCAACTGTATCTTTTTGAAATTGATTACATGACATTAATAGCTCTTTCTCAGCTTCAGTGGTGATCATATTCATGATTTACTTCCATCTCTCATCCCTGGGGTCAGGAACAGTCCATCCTGACCTCCATCTTTCCTTTTACACCTTCCTTAGGAACCAAACATTAGCTGCTAGAAACCTCCTGGTTTTTGTCCTCTATAAAGGTAAGCAGTTTTGCTTCCAAAGTTTTAACAGGCAAATTCCTATTATTATGAGGCCCAGTAAATAAAGGGATTCTGTGTCACAAAACTATTTTCTTGATCCTCTGCATCGCCTATTAACTACCATTCAACAAGAATTATTTAAGAACTTGTAAGGTGCCGTATAATAAGGCAGGCATACTCTAGGAATATGAAAGATCTCAAAGTACTTAAGAAAAGAATCCCTTTCCCTAAAGATCTTACAGCCTCGTTAAGGAGGCCAGATCAATATCATTAAGTCTGATAACATCACGTGCTTTTATAAAATGTTTATAAAGTGTTCACAGATTACAAAGCACTTTTATTTATATTCTTACATTTGACTTTATCTGAGCAGTGAATGGTATTAACGATTACTGTTGTATACTAGTAGGTAGTGGCTAAGGGCTCTGGAGAAAGGCAACACTGATCCAAACCCTTAATTTGATACTTATTAACTATGTATCAGTTAGGATAGGTTAAGTTTTGCTGCAATAAGAAAAACCCCCAAGGTCTCAATGATTTAACAAAACAAAAGTTTATTTCTCATCTGTGTTTATATCCACTGAGGGGTGACTGAAGGCTCTGCTTCTCACATTCACACTTCAGATGACAGAGCAATTGCCATCTCAAAGTGCTGCTTTAACAGAGAGAAAGAGAGCTCTGGAGGGCCTCAAACCAGGAATTAAACGCTTCAGCTCAGAGATAGCATACTTCCCCTCACAACTCATTGGCCAGAACCAGACGCATGTCCCCACCCAGCTACTACTATGTGGGCCACTTTCTAAAGGCAAGTCATAAGTTTTATTCCTAGGTTTCTAGAAGTTAATGCAAAGACATTTCTATGTATTAAGATATCTGCATGACTTTTGGTGTATAACAAATTTGTAAACAAAATCCCATTGCTCACAATAAGTACAACTCTTAAGGTTAAAGGCCAAAGAAAACATTTTAATTATTTTCTCATAAAAAAAAGATGCCATGGGGGGCTTCCCTGGTGGCACAGTGGTTGAGAGTCCGCCTGCTGATGCAGGGGACACGGGTTCGTGCCCCGGTCCGGGAAGATCCCACATGCCGTAGAGCGGCTGGGCCCGTGAGCCATGGCCGCTGAGCCTGTGCGTCTGGAGCCTGTGCTCCGCAACGGGAGAGGCCACAACAGTGAGAAGCCCACCTACTGCAAAAAAAAAAAAAAAAAAAAAGATGCCATAGGATGAAGAAAATAATACCTTCAGTAATATCCTTACAGAAAACATACGGGCTTCATGGGGGCTTCTTTTTTAAATAATTAATTAATTTAAATTTTTATTGGAGTATAGTTGATTTACAATGTTGTATTTGTTTCAGGTGTACAGCAAAGGGAATCATTTATACATATACATATATGCACTCTGTTTTAGATTCTTTTCCCATATAGGTCATTACAGAGTATTGAGTAGAGTTTCCTATGCTATACAGTAGGTCCTTATTAGTTATCTATTTTATATATAGTGGTGTGTAATGTCAATCCCAATCTCCCAATTTATCCCTCCACCCCTTACCCCCTGGTAAATATGTTTGTTTTCTACATCTGTGACTCTATTTCTGTTTTATAAATAAGTTCATTTGCACCCTTTTTTTAGATTCCACATATAAGTGATATCATATGATATTTGTCTTTGTCTGACCCTTTCAGTGCTATCCTTGACAATGGCTGGTAGTAAAATACTAAAGTGCAGTTCAATGAAAGCGAGTTTGTAGGGGTCCGGGACATAGAGGTCCTGGCACACAGCACTCTGTAGGGCTGCTGTAATCAAGAGACAGATATTAGAGTTTACAATGGAAAAGTTGCAAAATGGCAGTTCTCCCACCAAATCCAACCTGTTGAAGGGTTTTGTTGTTTTGTTTAAAACTTTTTTGTTAGCTGGTTGCCAGTACTTTAAGTCAAGAGATACCATATAAGAATCTAAATATTCAAATTTTAGGGAAGAAAAAAAGAGAGTGTCTGGCAACCTTTGACCAGATCTGGGCAGCACCTGCCTTCTATAAATGAGGCGTATGCTGTCCAATGCCCTACAGTCTCCTCTGGCCCTCTCCACTCAGGAATGGTACCTGCCCCGTCCTCATTGGCAGTTGCGTTTGTAGCTTCTGGTTTGGAGGATTGGATACATTGTATGCTCTTTAGCAAATACTTCAATTACTTTTCTCAAGTAAGTCTTTAAGTACCAGTAACTTCAAAGTATTTCCCAATCCAGAATTTGGTATTATTATCCCCATTTTAAGGATGACAAAACCAGAACTCCGTTTAGTGACTTGCCCAAAGTCACATAACAAAATGATATGACTTCTAAGGGGCAGAGCTGGGATTGATATCTGCACGTGACTGATAAGGTCTGTTGGCTCTAGCCCCTTCCTACCTCCAGATATATCTCACATCGCTGTCCCCCCAACTTGCTCTTAAATCTTCAGCTTCGCTATCCTCCTTTCCATCCTTTGAAAGTGTCCTGCTCATTCCCACCTCATGAGTTTTCTACTTGTTCTTCCCTCCATCTAGAATTGCTTCCTTATTCTTTCTGCCTCTTCCTCCTCCTCCCATTTGCCTGACCCCCAAGAAAGCTCATTCAATAGGTCAGCCATCTTGACCTGTATTATGTAATCCCAAAAGACAAGCCGGACTCTCCACTAGAAATTAGCACTGGGGAAATGGAGAAAGCAGTCAGTGAAATGTGTTGAACGGGACTTAAAGATTAATGTAACACCAGGGCTAGCCAGCCATGATGGGCTGTTCTCTGAGAGCTTTTGCCCTGATAAGGACAGCTACGTGCTAGTCTGGGCATAGAGCTTGAGACACAAACAAGGTAACCTCCACCTCCAGGGAGCTGACCTACAAGTTCAATGGGTCTAGAACTTTAATGTGCATCTAAGCACTTGGGAAACTTATTAAAAATGTGGATTCCTGAGGCTTAACCCTAAAAAATATGATTCATGAGACTAGCATGATCATGGCTGGTTCAAGTGGAACACACCAAGACAGCTGAAGTGATTGTCAAAATATTAAAAACTTCTTTAATTGTTGATAAATACCAAATTTCCCAATTCTCTTGGGAACTCTCCCCTCCCCCATACTAGCTGCTCTGGCCCCTAACGCAGGATCCCTTGGATCTCCCCACATTCAGCAAACAAAAGAATAAGGCCTTGCAGAGTCAGGCGCTCTGAAGTCCCTTGCTAGGGCAGTAGTATTCTGTCTGACTGGTACCATCCCCTACCAATTGTTAAATGTTTTGTATTTGACTTTTGACAGAGGGGTCTGGGAACATGCACCCCAGAAACTTCTGATCCAAGAGACATAGTAGCTAATACCTTTACAAACACTAATCTCATGGGCTGATGAAGCAACAGAGATAATAACTGCAAGACAAACGCCATGACACAGTATGCAAAGGACGGAGCAGAAGCATAGAAGTGGGGCAGCGGGGGCCTTGAGATGTTGGGGAGCCATCCAAGAGGAAATAAAATGAGCAGCGTCTTGAAAGGCACTGGGAGCTCTCCAAGATGCCAAAGTAGTAGAAGCCTCAGTTGCCATCGTGTAACTTTCTAAATTTAGGAGGAGATGTGAAATGTCCGTTTACGCAACAGCAGGAGAGTATTAAGTAGCTGCAGGGAAACTGAAAACAAAATGTCAACACTGAGCTGGTCTTCCCCCCGCTGGCTGAGGGACAAGGAAGGCCCATTTCCCCCCTTTCTGCGTCTACCCCACAAGGCATCACCTATGAGCATTTCAGAGATGCATGGTGTAGGGGTACAGCAGGAATTCATGGAATCTGGAGTGTCGGGGTAGATTCAATTATTTTCAGAATGTGTCACTCTCTCTCACACTTTCATGAGAGGAATACACTTCTCCACCCTTAACCTTGGACAGGATCACCTGGCTTGTTTCAGCCAATGAGATCTGATCAGATAGGATGTGGCAGAAACAGGATGCATTTATGTGGTTGAGTACGTACACTTGCACGTCCACCATCACTATAAGAAAAGCATGCTCAGACGAGCTGCCTTGTTCCAGGAGGAGAATGAGATTGGCCAGCCCACAGGCACGTGAGCTGAATCAGTGTTTATTGCTCGATGCCCCCAAGATTTCACGGTTGTAGGTGATAAGGCAGCTAAAGGACCCAGCGGTGTGTGTCAAAACTACGTCAAGGGCTGGAGAAGCCCACCAGCATCAGACTAGACTGTCTTTCCTATTTTGTTCCAAGGTTGCTGAGAGAGTGGCCATGGTTCCAGAATGTTATCTTAATAGAAAAGACCAAAAAGTAAAAGCCAAGGGGATGAATACCTACAGAGAACCATAATCTTGCATTCTGACAATGTCTTGAGCACTGTGCCAGGCTCTGTGGTATGTGCTTCAGAGCGATGATCTCATGGAACCTAAGTTCCTCTCTCAATCAGTCTCACGTCCGTGGGCTCTGTTTGGAATTATTGTGAGGCCCAGTGGGGGACCGGTGTGCAGACTGTGCATTTTTGGGTTCCTGTCTAGACCATTCAACCCCAAACTGAAATAGCTGAACTGAACAAGGAGCTGGGCTGTAGGGGGCTGAAGCTGGGGAAAGGGAAGGCTGGGAGGGGGAAGAGGACAGAGGGCTTAAAAATAGTGGGAAAACTATTGCATAAGGGCTTGGAGATAAACAATGCAGTAGTTTCAGTGTCTCTTCCCATGACTCAGATCACGGGTCTTAGGAGTGTGTGTTGGTTGTTTCTGAGTCAGGAAAAGGTATTCACTTTCCAGCAAAAGCAAGGGTCCCACGCCAAGCAGCCTCTCTGGCTGCCTTATTCGGAGGCCATGGTGGGGTCAGCGTGGGACTCTATTAGTATCAGGAGAAGAAGGTGACGCTGGCTGACATGCTCTGAGCTATAATGCTGGTCAGGGGAATACGTGCTTTGCATCAATTATCTCCCTTTACATCCCTCCGAGGCAAGTGTCACAAGTATCCCCACTGCAGTAGGAAACGGAGGCCTGGGGAGACCAAATCCAAAGTCAAACGGCTCGAAGGGCTAGAGTTGGGGTTCAGGATTAGGATCTATGCTTCTCTACATTTAAAGCTTTCATTAGCAATTACACACTGAAAGACGGTACCTGGGAACCCTGAAAAATTCCGTTGTGATCCTATGTCTCTAAGAAAGAAGGCAGGGAAAATGGCAGAATCCCAGCAGAAAGTAAGGCTACTCTTAGTCTGTTAGGCTGTACCCAAAGGCATTTTATCTCATTTCATCTCCTGTTGAAAGTCTCCCAGGCATCAGACCTGAGCAAAGTCTCATCTGAGCTGCCTGTTTTGGCAAGAAGCTGGGGGAGGCTTTAGAAATCAGACGAGTCTCGCAGTTCTGCACACCCCATTCGTTGTGGCTGACCTGCCTGAGCCCCGGCAGATCCCGGGCTTTGACGGGCATCTGAGGCACACACACATGAAAAGAGCCAGCCCCTCATTTTAGTGGCGAAGACACAGACTCAGAGAGAAGAAGTGTCAATGTTCCGTGGGGAGTTAGTAGAGACCCCTTCCCGGAAGCCAGGTGGCCCCATGCACAGAGCCGTACTCCTTCCGCTGTGTCATGCTGGCCCCTCCCTAGTCATTTCTGGGGTGTGATTCATGATGGGAGCTAATCCTGGGACTCTGCCCTTCCAGGACTTCTTCCCAACAAATGTCACTTTCCGGTTTTGAGGAATGAGGGGAGAATTCCAAGAAATTAAATGTTTGTAAACTAGAGGACTTAGTGTTGTTTCTAGCTTAACCCTTCACTCACCAACTCCATTTATATAAATAGCAGAGCTAGAACTAATGGAGACATTTAGAAGTGTGTCAGCCAGAGTAAGCAAGAAGAAGAAACCCTTTAGAGTCATAGTATTTAAGGTGGAGAAAATTCTCAATATGTTATGGCACATGTGAGTTTTGCCTTATTCTACCTATGTGGCTGCACACGTGGGATGGTGCTAGCCTCCACCATTCGTTGAATGAGTGTTTGCTGAGTAGCTATAACATCTTACAGGGATATAAGAGATGCCATTCTGTCTTACCCAACACATTCACGTTGAAAACCGCTTCATCAAGACTCTTTGCTTACAAGGAATAAAATCAACTGAGACCAGCTCGAGCACAATGGAGATAGTATTGAACAGGTGCAAGGGTCTCTCCCAGAACAAGAAATAACAAAGGAATCAGGAAGTGGCAAGTCAGAGACAGAAGTGCTTCGGTCTTTACTTGCAGGTTGCCATGATGTCTAACTTTTGTTTCTCTTTATGACATTTCTTTATTCTCTCCTCTTTCTACCGGCCAGTATTCTCGGTTGCAAACAAGAGAAATTTTAGCTGTATCAGGAGGGCACTATGGCCTTGCCGTATTTTCTTTTTTCCTTTTATTGAAATATAGTTGATTTACAATGTTGTGTTAGTTTTAGGTATACAGCACTGTGATTCAGTTGTGTGTGTGTATATATATATATATATATATATGTGTGTGTGTGTGTATATATATATATATATATATATTTCTTTTTCAAATTCTTTTCCCCTATAGGTTATTACAAAATATTGAGTATAGTTTCTGTGCTATACAGTAGGTCCTTGTTTTTTACCTATTTTATATATAGGAGTGTGTGTATGTTAATCCCAAACTCCTGATTTATCCATCCCCACCCCCAAAATAAGATAACTTTTAGCTCTACCTGGAGGGCACTATGGCCTTGCCGTTTTCATCCAGTCCAGGCTGTGATTATATGTGGGTAACCCTGGCTATAAAGCAGTGGATGGGGTAACCTGTAGCTTCTTCCTTGACATTTCACAGGTTTCATTCTGTACTGCCTCCTACCATTCTTTCTGGATGCCCAGGCGAGCTGCCCTTGTAGAAGAAGGGAAAACGGGAGTGATAAGAACGACTTGTGTTTCATTTCAAGAGAAAAGTCCATTTTATCATGAGCAGATTATTTCAGAAGTGACAGCTTTGCAGCTGGGAACTTCTTTGACTACTTTTCTCTAATCTTAAGAGCGAACACTTTTTTTTTTTTTTTTTTTTTTTTGCCGTATGCGGGCCTCTCACTGCTGTGGCCTCTCCCGCCGCGGAGCACGGGCTCCGGACACACAGGCTCAGCAGCCATGGCTCACGGGCCCAGCCGCTCCGCAGCATGTGGGATCCTCCCAGACCGGGGCACGAACCCGCGTCCCCTGCATCGGCAGGCGGACTCTCAACCACTGCACCACCAGGGAAGCCCCGAACACTTTTCTGATGGCTTATTATGTGGCAGGCGTGGCTCTAAGCATTTCTCATATATTGGCTCATTTAATCCTCATGATAATCCAATGTGGAAAGGCAATTGTGGGTTCCCCTTTACAATTCAGGAAACTGAGGCACAGAGAACTTTTGCCCAAGGTGGAGCTGGGATTTGAACCCCAGCAGCCTAGCTCCAGAGCCTGTGCTTTCAACTGCTATGTTAAGTAAATACGCACTTTGTACATGGTATCTCATTAAATTACACAAAAGCCATGACGTTTTCAGAACCATCCTGCAGGTGAGGAAACTGAGCAGAGTTAAATGGTTGGTCTCAAGTCACAGAAGTAGCAATGGATGAGCTGGCCTTGGCTTTCAAGTCTAGCTGAACACAGAGTCTGGGCGCTTAGACCCTGGACTTCAGCTTCTAACGTAACACGGACATATAGAAGTTAGAGTCTTAGCAGAGGATGTGCTAGAGAATGAACCAGAAAAGAAAGAAAGAAAAAAAAAACTGTTTTGAGGGCTTTAAAAAATCAGAGCAAAAATAATAAGTTCGAAGCAATACTCCAGAAAGAGAATAAAGATGTTTTTAAAACCCCAAAAACTTCAAACTCTGTTTCGATGTATCTGAAACGGATGCATCAGAGAGAGAAAATCTTATAGATATTGAGCCCTTTACAAGTTCCCAACAGCTGAAAAGAGTTCAGCTTCAAACCGATCACTGTGAGAAAAGCAAATACAAATTTGTCCTCGAGCAAAATAACTTTCAGAAAATCAGGAAGAGGCTAGAAGGACAGTTATGAACATAAAACTCTTTGTACCCGACACAATTAACCCTAACCCAAGGCAACCCTGTGCTTCTAAGCTATTCATTTAAGGGTTTTACGATTTATAGGCAGCCTTTCTCAGGGGAGGTCCCACCTGGCTCTGATTTCACGTTTCACAGCAGCACATGTGTAATCCTGCTGCATCCCAGCTACACTCTTAAGACAAGAACAGAAAGTGCATGTTTCGTAGGATGGAAAGAGACCAGGGGAGTCTGAAGTCAGCTCTGCTTCCCTCCAAGTAGCTGGGGAGAGTACTGTGGACGTTTGTACCCGAGACCTGCCTGTTTCCACTCCCGTCCTTTTCCAGGGGGACCTATGGCTCTTACCAGGCTAAGTGTGTATTGGTGAAAAGGAAATAATCAGACCTTTTGGAGATTACTGGATACTGGCTCTGAACTGACATTAATTCCAGGAGACCCAAAACTTCACCGTGGTCTATCACTAGAGTAGGGGCTTATGGAGATCAGGTGATCAATAAAGGATCAATAAAGTTTTAGCTCAGGTCCACCTCACAGTGGGCCCATTGAGTCCCTCACTGCATCCTGTGTTCATTTCCCCAGGTCCAGAATCCATAATTGGAATAGATACACTCAGCAACAGGCAGAACCCCCGTACTGGCTCCCTGACTTGTGGGGTGAGGTCTATTATGGTGGAAAAGGCCAAGTGGAAGGCACGAGAACTGCTTCCTCCTAGGAAAATAGTAAACCAAAAGTCATAGCACCTTCCTGGAGGGATTGCCGAGATTAGCACCACCATCAAAAACTTGCAAGATGGCGGTGGCTTTGGTGGTGATTCCCATCACATCCCCATTCAACCTGTCTATCTGGCCTGTGCAGAAGACAAATGGATCTTGGAGAATAACAGTGGATTATTTTAAGTTTAACCAGGTGGTGACTCCAATTGTAGGGGCTGTGCCAGATGCGGTGTAATTGCTTGAGCAAATTAACACATAACCTGGTACGTGATATGTAGGTACTGAGCTGGCAAATGCCTTTTTCTCCATCCCTGTCTCTAAGACCCACCAAAAGCACTTTGCTTTCAGCTGGTAAGACCAGAAATACACTTTCACTGCCTTATCTTGGGGATGTATCAACTCCTCAGCTCTGTGATACAATTCAGTTCGCAGAGATCTTGATGGCCATTCCCTTCCATGAGATATCACACTAGTCCATCATACGGATGACATTACGATGACTGGATCAACTGAGCAAGACGTAGCAACTACTCAAAACTTACTGGTAAGACATTTACGTGCTAGAGGGTGGGAAATACACCTGACTAAATTTCAGGTGCCTCCTACGTCAGTGAAATGTCTCAGGTCCAGTGGTATGGGGCATGTCAAGATATCTCTTCTATGGTAGAGGATAAGTTGGTGCATCTGCCTCCCCCCATGACCAAGAAAGAGGCAGGATGCTTAGTTGGGTCTCTTAGGATTTTTGAGGCAATATATTCCTCATTTGGGTATGTTACTCTGGCCCATTTACCAAATGATCCAGAAAGATGCTAGTTTCTTTTTAAATTTATTTTATTAAAGTAAAGTTGACTTACAGTATTGTGTTAATTTCTGCTGTACAGCAAAGTGATTCAGCTATGAATATATATGCATCCTTTTTCATATTCTTCTCCATTATGGTTTATCACAGGATATTGGAAATATTTCCCTGTGCTATACGGTAGGACCTAGATGTTTACCCATTCTATATATAATTTGCACAGAACGATGCTAGTTTTGAGTGCGGCCCAGAACAAGAGAAGGCTCTGCAAAGGTCCAGGCTGACGTGCAGGCTGCTCTGCCTTTTGGACCACATGACCTAGCAGAGCCAATGGTACTTGAAGTGGCAGTGGTAGGTACGGATGCTGTCTGGAGTGGCAAGCCTGTGAGTCACAGCACAGTTCCTTAGGATTTTTGGAGCAAAGCCTGTCTTATGTGGATAACTGCTCCCCTTACGAGAAAGAGCTCTAGTCCTACCACTGGGCCTTATGTAAAGACTAAACGCACAACGCTGTGCCACTAGGTTTCTACGTGACCTGAGCTGCCCATCGTGAACTGACCATCTGACCCACCAAGCCATAAAGTTGGGTGTGCACAGCAGGCCTCCATTGTCAAATAGAAACGGTATACAGTGATCGGGCCTGAGCAGGTCCTGAAAGCACAAGTAAGTTACATGAATTAGTGACCCAAACACCATGGTCTCTGCTACACTGCCTTCTCCCTCCCAGCCTGCACTGATGGCCTCATGGGGAGTCCATACAACCAGTGATCAGTTGACAGAGGAAGAGGAAACTCAGGCTTGGTCGATAGATGGTTCTGCATGCAATGCAGGTGCGTAAACAGCTAAATCACTACAGCCCATGTCTCAGACATCCCAGAAAGCGGTGAAGGAAAATCCTCCCAGTGAGCAGAACTTTGAGCAGTACTCCTCGTTGTTCACTTTGCCTGGAAGAAGAAATGGCTAGAGGTACAATTATATACTGATTCATGGCCATGGAGTGGCCAATGGTTTGGCTGGATGGTCAGGGACTCGGAAGAAGAATGATTGGAAAATTGGTGACAAGGAAATTTGGGGAAGAGGTATGGGAGTAGACCTCTCTGAATGGGCAAAAGCATGAAGGTATTTGTCTCATGTGAATGTTCACCAAAGGGTGACCTCAGCAGAGGAGGATTTTAATAATCAGGTAGATTATTACTTGAAGGGTGACCCATTCTGAAGATACCAGGCAGCCTTTTTCCCCAGCCACCTGTGTCGTCACCCAATGGGTTCATGAACGAAAGTGGCCATGGTGGCAGGGATGGAGGTTATGCAGCAACATGGGCTTCCACTTACCAAGGCTGACTTGGCTACAGCCACTGCTGGGTGCCCAGCAATGGAGACCAACGCTGAGCCCCTGATATGGCCCCCTTCTCCAGGCTGACCAGCAGCTGCCTGGTGGCAAGTCTGCAGTGCAGAGACCCAGCCTGAGTTTCCAGCCTGCCACCCTGTGGTATCCGGACTCAAGACTGCAATGTCAATTCTTACCTGAGGTTCCAGCCTGCTGGCCTGCCCTGCACATTTCAGACTTGCCAGTGCCACAATTGCAGGAGTCAATTCCTGAAAAATCAATCTCTCTCTCTCTCTCTCTCTCTCTCTCTCTATGTGTGTGTGTGTGTGTGTGTGTGTGTGTGTGTGTATCCTCCGCATATATAGGTTCCATATATCACCTACTGGTTCTCCTTCTCTGGAGATCCCTGACTAAAATAGATTTTGGTATTTGGGTGCTTGGGGAGAATGCTTTGTGAAGACTGGAGTTATGCTGCCAGAAGCCAAGGAAATACCAGACGCTGGGAGAGAGGGAGAGAGGCCTGGAACAAACTCTTCCCTAGAACCTTCGGAGGGAGCATGAGCCTCCTGGCACCTTGGTTTTGGACTGCTGGCCTCCAGAACTGTGAAACAATGCATTTCTGTTGTTCTCGGCCACCCAGTTTGTGGTGCCTTGTTAAGGTAGGACTAGGAAATCGATACAGCTCTTGCTGCATTTCTTGAACCAGAGGGTTTGCAGAAGATATGGAAAGCTGTGGATGGATGTAAGGGTGTGTGATGAGTCAGAGCTGGAGAATTCAGGGAAGGCTTGGATGTGGGTAGAAAGAGGGATGATTCTCCCGTAAGTCTGGGAGAATTATCAGGCTTCTGGCTCCCCCGATCTGCCACTTCTGAAACCCTGCCCCTTCCAATGCTTCATGCTATTGTATTCTAAGGATGCTCTCTGTCTACAGCAATATTCTTGATCTCGTTCTCTGCTCAAAAAACTTGAGTCAATATCTGTGTGCAGTTATTTGAAAACATAGGATATTTTGTCCTAATATAGGGATGGCCAGAGGAGACCTGGGTCTCTGCCCCAGACTTTCCACGTGCTGAGAGTCAGCTCCCCTCGGAAGCTCTCAGAGGGAGGAAGAGGGGCCAAAGCTTCTCCAGCTACCACACCAGACCTGCTGCGGCTGCTGAGCTGGCCTGCCAATTACTTTCCACGTTCACGGTTGGGAACTACAGCAAAACACTTGGACTTTTTTTGGATGCGATCATATAATAGTTTAAATATAAAACATAAAACTATACAACTTCTTGAAGACAACATAGGAGAAAGTCATGTAATCTTGGGTAAGAGTATTTAAGCTATGACACTGAACACATGACGAATGAGAGAAATAACCCAGTGTGCTTCAGCTAGTGAATGGCTAAGCAAGATGTGAAAAATCCATCTGATGGAACATTACTGAGCAATAAAAAAGGGACAAACCCTGGATGGACACAAAAAACACAGACATCCCTTAAACGCATTTTGCTAAGAGAAAGAAGCTTGACCCCAAAGGCTACAATATGATTCCATTTAAGGACAGTCTGGAAAAAAGCAAAACTTCTATAGGAACTCAACACAGATCACTGATTGCCGGGAGCGGGGAGCGAGGAGACGGGTTGAATACAAAGGCGCGGCATGAGCAGATCCTGCGGGTGATGGAATTGTTCTGCAAGTGCTGGACACACAGTCCCATGCATTTGTCAACGCCTGGAGAACTGCATGCCACAAAGAGGGAACATTAGTTCGTATATAAATTTAAGAAAATGAAACAGCCAGGCTGTGGGGAGAACCTGAGAGGCAGTACAGCCTGTGACAAATGAATCAGACTTGGTTACCAATAAATAATAACCACACTGAAGGGAGCGGGGAAGAAAGGAACAAATCTAAATAACTTTGAAAAACAGTGTTCTGACTGGATCCCATAAGGCTAATGGGGAAAAGAACTGCATGCAGACACTGTCCTCTAGTTAGTAAATTAGTTTTTCCCAGGGCAGGCTTAGCAATTATGAAACCGCTTTCTATGTACACCAGGGTTGGAGAAATAAGTAAATCTATGGTAGAGAGTGAGAAACGGGTTTCTCATTGTCAGAGGAGGAAGTTACATATGAGGAAGAGAACAAGGCTAGAATAAACCCCGTGGTGCTCGTTTAGAGTCAGCAGTATCAGTAAAACTCCTGGTTTTTAAAATTTATATGCAGAGAGGTAGATACAGAAATTGATATAGATGAGTGTGTGCACGTGGGTTAGTGTACATACACAGATACCCATTTCTTAGCTCTGTCTCCTGAGAAGGTGTAAAAACAGTAACATCCCAGTATCAGTGAAGACTCCTAGTACCTAAATATCATTCTCCAGTAAAATGAACAAAGGCTCTGTGGAAAAGTGGCTCATGACAGGGCTGGGACAAGGAACATTCAAGATGAACGTGGAGCATATTGTGGGGCCAGAAATAGAAGAAGTGGTTTCAGAAAAAAAGGAAGAGGTGTATAGTAAAAGGCCACAGGAGTCAACCTGAAAAAGTTCCTAATGACCAAGGCATTAGGAAAAATTTAAGCAACAAAATGAATAATGATATGATTGCTATAACCTAAAGAGTAAATAACTCTCCTTGAATTTGTACTGATAAATAGATAAATGAGCAAATAAAGATACGGGGTAGAAAGGACAATTCTTCCTTACAGAAGAATTCCAATTAATAGACAGGAAGAAGAAAGAAAATAGGCAATCACCCTCAGAGCGCCACAGTAAAAACTGCTGCAGGCAAGGCCCACAGATGGATGCTAAAATCAGTGGGCAAACATGTATAAAGTAGGATATTTGCATAGTCTTGTACTATCTCCCCTCAAATAAATATTTACTAATTGCAAAGAGGAAAACAGTAAGTTCACAGTGGAGAAAGCTGGCGGTCACCACCACGTGGTTAAGGTTAACAGCACCTGTGATAAGATAGAGCATTTTCAAGTGTCCTGATATAGTGCACTTCAGCTTACGGTATTCTTCCCAGTAAAGTATAACTATAACCTAATCATGGAAAAATGTTACACATACCCAAACTGGGAAACATTATAGAAAAGAACTGCCCAGGACTCTTCAAAAAGGTTCCAGGTCATAAAAGACAAGGAAAAGCTAAGTAGCTGTCACAAATTGGAGGAGATTAAGAAGATATAAAAACTAAACGCAATGTGGTATCCTGGACCGAATCTTGGAACAGAAAAAGACATTAGTGGGAAAACTTGGAAAACCTGAAAGAAGTCTATAGGTTAGTTAAGTACCGTACCAATGTTAATTTCTTACATTTGACGGATGTATTATGGTTATGTAAGATGTTATTAGAGGATGCTGGGGGAAGGGCATATGGGAACTCTCTGTACTATCTTTGCAATTCTCCTTTAAGTCTACAATTAACTCATAATAAAGACTTCTGTTTTCTGAAACTACTGTTAGTCGACGTTCATTGCTTGAAAAATCGTTCTGAAGTAATACAAAGATCTAACTTTGCATATGGCAGTGGTGACAAATATACCAAAATCACATTGTTGCAAATTAAGGGTACAATTAAGAAGAAGGAACTTGTGGGGAACCCTGTAGGTGCGGTCAGCAAATCTCCCCATAGTGGAAACTCAAATATTGTCTTCAGAGTTAGACTGAAATAGGTCTTTTTTTATACTTTTTCCCATCTGTAAGGTTATATGAGTGATTTATTGTAGTTTCAAGTAGAACTCACTTATTTTGCAGCCAACACCTACCACTAACTTAAAAAAATAAAAAGGATTGGAATCTATTCTAAGGGGGGAGAATGGTAAACAGTGGAATATAAAATGCAAACCAATTTATAGTTTCCAAAGGGCCTACGGACGCTGCCAAAAATAAAGTTGCTGGAAAACAGTTTACTAAATCACTAAAGAAGAAAAAAAAAAGGTTATATTACAAATCCTATAAATATTCCGAGAGTGGTAGGTAAGGCGTGCTTAATACTGATGAACAAAGTTTTAGCATGTATTGGAAAAACAGTTTCTAATATAAAATTACCAACGACTGGAAGTTATCTGCAAAATTTTATACCTAAGTGCTTGCAGATGTAATTTATTTTTCTGACAGCACCGCCTGTGTAATGAAAGTTGCTTTTAATAAAACATGAATGCAGTTAGGTTTTGCCAATTACGTTCAGAGGAGTTGTAATCAGTCTGATTCAAGTTGATATGTAGCTCCTTAAATTCAGCACTGACCCATAGAATGGCTTCAGTATTTCTAATGTGTTTGTGAAAGATGAACTCCCAAAGAGCTCTGACTGCCCGGGCAGAAGGGAGGTAGCTCTGGCTATGTCAGTACAAAACCCTCCCAATGGGACTGCAGTGGTGGTGGCCGTAGCAGATTATGTGCTCTGGGTTGAGTGTTAACACTTTACTCTAATTGACATGAACATAAGCTCGTTCTCCTTTTCATTTGTTTACGAAAACATGGGCAAACATCTAATGTAAGCAAACATCTAATATCCGTATGTCGATTATCATTTATAAATCAGTCAACCAGAAAAATTAATCCCACTTACTATGTTCACCTACTTCTTGATGCTGTGGGAGATTCAAAGATACATAAAGAAGTGCTGGGAGTTTGGGATTAGCAGATGCAAACTATTATATATAGAATGGATAAACAACAAAGTCCTACTGTACAGCACAGGGAAATATATTCAATATCCTGTGATAAACCATAATGGAAAAGAATATGAAAACACATATGTATAACTGAGTCACTTTGCTGTACAGCAGAAATTAACACCACATTGTAAAAAAAGTAAAGATATATATAAAAAATTCTTTCACCTTAAGCAACTTAATAACTTGTCACCACCAGCAACTTTCTGGTGAAGAATGAGAACATCTGTATTTTGGACTTTTCAGGTAGTTCCCTGAAAATGTATATTCAACAAATATGCCTCGAGTCCCTATTATTTGTAAAACAGGAAGGGCAGAGTAGTGGAAATATTATCGGACTCAAAGTCAGAAGAACTATCTTCTACCAGCTGTTCTGGTTTTTCCACTTAAAAATAATGATAATAATTCTTGCCTTCCCTAATTCACTAGACTCTTGGGAGGACACAATAGAATTGTTTTAAGGGACAGTGCTTTGAAACGTTGAATCTACTATGCAAATAAAAGTTATTGCTGGGTTCCAGGGATAAAAGAGAGAACCCCCATCTTTGGAATCTTTTGGTTGGTTGGGAAGGATGGTTGTTGCCTCCTCTTAGGTTACGGGCTCCATGCTAGGTCACATATTAAAGAATGTCACTGTTATGATCTCGTACTGGTCCTGCAAGGATGAGGAAGTTGAGGCTTGGGATGGCGCAGACACGGAGTTAAGATCCCAGCTAAGTGCTAGTGCTACGTGCTAGCTTAGTAACAGTTGGTTGGGATGCACTCTGATGCCACATCAAAAGCCCATCTGGTTCACCCCATACCTCGCCTGCTTCCTCATAAAGCCATCAGCCAGAAGAGCCTAGCCGACACTCTACATGAATGCCACACGAAAATCAATGAACTGCCTCCCCAGAGCTGCCGTTCAGGGTACAATTGGTCAGCTCTTCCTCCCACAGGACTCTGCATAGAGTCGGTATGAAAAGCTAGTATTTTCTTGCTATCTTCAGCTGCTACTCCCTAGACAGGAACTGAAACACGCCTAGCGGTCACTCATTCATTCCCACCTCGAGTTTCATCTTTTCTGGACCCTGGGGCACTTCCAGGTTCTGGCCGTGAAACGGAAGTCAACGTGTGAGATCGACACACAAAGGCAGCTTCACAGCTATTTTTGTTCCTGCCAGCTTGCCACGGCCCATTTCCAGCCTATCTCCTCTTCTAAAGTTACTGGACTTCCAAAGCAGAAGAATAAAGCAATGTTTTGCTCCTTAATAAAGTGGCTCCAGCTCCCGGTTTGGCACTCAGATAATGTGGGCGAGGGACGGAGGCTAGTCGGCTCCCGGCTAAGCCAAAGATGATACTAGTAAATACAGCCTGTTAAACTGAAGCATCTTAGACTCTCCTGGGGTTACAATGAAGCCTTTTTCTAACTGGAACAGCATTTTTGTATTACATTTATTTTTATAGGTTTGAAATTACACGTCTTGTTCAGTGGCTTTTAAGAGACAAGTCTGAATAACAGGAAATAATAGGTTATAGAAATATTCAAAATGGCATCAACAGAAGTAGAGCTGGAACTAGGTGGAGACAAGATGAGAATTTTGATGCTTTGTTCATCATGGGGGTTTATTTGGCATTAATTTTGACTTTTAAAATTATTACCTTAAAGAACAATTTTATTAACATTCATTAGTAATTAACACAATAATGCAAATGATTATTTTATTAATAATCAGTGAATGCAATAATGCATGAAAGGATTTTTGTATTATTATCTCAACTGCAGAGTGTTTTGGGTCCCCCCCCCTTAAATTTTGCACCTGAAGCCAGTGTCTCTGGCCTCAACTTAGTCCCGACCCTGCAAAAGGCACACCTACCACCCCACCAGGGACGTGCGGACTTCAGAAGACATCTTGTGTCCTTTCTCTGGAGTCAACTCAAAAGGGCCTCTGGTGGAGCGGGGTGCTGCCTCTCTTGTCTCCAAAAAACAACCCGTGCTCTGCCTTGGTAACAGAAATATGCTCCTCTGCATGTCTGCTCTGGACACAGAGGGAGAGTTTCTGCAATACAGGCTCTGTGCCTGAGGTCGTGGAAGCCAGTACTTTTCTTTTTCTAATTGAAGTGTAGCTGATTTACAATGTTGTGTTAATTTCTGCTGTACAACAAAGTGATTCAGTTATGCATATATACACATTCTTTTTTTATAACCTTTTCCATTATAGTTTATCACAGGATATTCCATATGGTTCCCCGTGCTATACAGTAGGACCTTGTTGTTTATCCATCTTACATATAATAGTTTGCATCTGCTAATCCTAAACTCACCATCCATCCCTCCCCCAACCCCCCTCCTCCACAAGCCTCTTCTCTACGTCTGTGAGTCTGTTTCTGTTTTTTAGATAAGTTCATTTGTGTCATATTTTAGATGGAAGCCAGTACTTCTCGCACTTGAACGTGGACACCAATCATCAACAACTTTGTTACAAATGGCGATCCTGATTGAGCCAGCCTAGAGCAGAGCTTGAGATTCTGCGTTTCTAGGAAGCCCCCCGGTTATGCTGACGTTGCTGGTCCCTGGACCGTACTTTGAATCGCAAGAGTACAAAATGATGGGTCATGGGCTCAATGCGTCTGTCAGACATGGTTAGTTTGGTTGCTGAGTTTTAAAAATATTAGCCAAGTTTTCACCTAGCTCTGAAAAAACCCAGAATATCTGGTAACCTTGGACCAGCATTTCTGCAGGATAACAGAAGGCTGGAAAGGCGTAGGAGCTGTCTCTTGAGATGTGTATTTCCATTTTCCTGCAGCTCTCATCACACATCAACGTGTACATACCTAAATCTTTCCACTTTGCTATTGGCCTGGACTGTGCAGGCATTTGAATTCACAGCTCTGATCCACTGTTTAGTTCGTCAATAGCACTGGCTGATATTTACACAAATCAGAAACTGGTATATGGTTCCTCCGTTGTCTCCTTTATCCTCAAGCTATCGATCTATGTTTTCTGTGGCATTATCACCAACTTACAACCCATCAAAAGGCCATGTTTAAAATCAGCCTTGTGAATCAGAGGAGATGGCAGTAAAATTAACTCTCTAAAAGGTTCAGACCTTAATGACCCTTGGATTTCGAAACTACTGGAAAATTTTATGTGTGATTAAGTTGGGGACTAGAAAATTAATAGGAGCACCATCTACTAATTTATGTTTCAATTTGGCCAAGGTATTTTGTGGCCTTTGGAGCTGGAAGCATGGGATTATTTGTTAGATTTGCAGTCTAAATATAAAAATGGTACTCCAGCTAGAATGATAATTACCAAGTAAGCGACTTTTTGGACATAGACATTTCAACGGCCTAGTCCTTGTTAATCACTGGCCATATTCAACTGCTCCTCAGTTGACTGTTGATTCCATTCCCTAAATATATCTCCCTCCATTCCCTTATCTTCCCCCTCTGGCATCATTTCTCATCTGGATCATTTTAAGAGCCTCTTAAATATCTTCTTGGCTGTCAGTGTTATCCCCTTGTAGGCTATCTTCTACCGTCTTGTAGAAGTAAAAAGCAAAAATAGACCAAATTCCTCTCTCCTTAGACCTCCTCAGTGACTCCACCACCCACAAGACAAAATATAAAATCCTCAGCTGCCATTCAAGGCTGCGCCCTCCCCCACCTAGTCACCAAGCTAGCTGTCTCCCACGCCACCAAATCCCCATGATGCGTCCAAATCAAAGTCCCTATAGCTCTAGGAATTTCCCACAATGTCTCACACCTCTTTGCTTTGTCGTTGCTGGTTCCCAGATGTATGTCACCTCATCAAGGTGTTCTCCCACATTACTTACTATATAGAGTGGGGTTCCACAGTATGTAGAAATTAAGTTATAATATCAGGCAGTAGGGCAAAAATCAAGCATTTTTTTAAAGAATTATCCTGCAAAATTCGTTATCTCACCCATAGCATAGATTATATATGGTTTGGGGTATGAACAAAGCTGGTCTATCTCCACATGGAACAAAGATCTATTTCTTCTGTTGATGGTTGGCCGAAGTAGTTGAGTTATATTTAGAAATTCTAGAGGAATTTAATTTGGGGGGAAGCCTCAGTTTCCCTAGCTATGAAATGAGAGGATTAAACTAAATCATCATCAAAAATTACGTTCGGCTTTAAATATTCTAGACTAAAAATCAAATACAAGTGCCAAGCAGAGAAAATATCGAGATGCTATGCTCAGCGTTCTAGGCACTTTGGAAGGCTTATAAAAAATACTTAAGGGTAGCAGGATAGAGAAGTTCTTCCTCACTAGAACTCGAGGGGCCTTGGAATTCTAACTAGGCCAGCGTGTAGGCCCTATTCCCCAAAAGAGAAGCAGTTGATGGAGGGGGGGTCCAAGCTACTCTTCTCAGGTGCGCGCCAGGGAGAGACATGGGTGGGAAGATGGCTTTTTGGAAGGTGCTGAAGCCAGAAAGGAGTGGGGAGATGGGGGTTGGCAGCAAGATGGCGACAGGCTTCGTTGTACAACATGGTGCCCCTCCGTATACTTCCTCAGGCTTCAGGGAAGTTACCAGACTCATCAGCAATGAGGTGATTGGATTTTTAAGGAAAATGACACGGAAGCTACAGGGTGGCATAGGTCTAAACCAAGAAGGCAATTGGATTGAAGCAATAATTCAGGAAAAATCCCCTTAAAACAATTATGCCTAGAAAATCGCAAGGCATTATAGAGGGAGTAGAAGCTTAGCCAATTCTGGGTGATTCAGATCTATCTCAGACACCCCCAGCCCTCTCTGAAATGTGCTTCTGAAACAAAGTGGGCCGTGGAGAGTGGGAGGCAGATCTCAGATAGAAAGCTGTGACTTTCTCTCATCCTGATGAATCGATTTTCCAGAGTAGTGAGTTTCAATTCCCTCCAGACTACGTCCAAAGGGCGCTTTCTGTTCATGAGAAATCGTTGTGCTGGAGGAAACGCATTTTTGACTCCTTTTTTCCCCAGAATTGTTACGACATTTTCCATTCGTGAACTGTGGTTACTCTTCTTTCATGCTGCGTGCAGCTCCTGCTCTTTGTAATGTATCTCTGTCTGTTTGCTTTCTTCTCTCTCCTTAGATGAAGTCTGTGGTCTGGATTAGGTGCTTCTTGTGGAAAAGTTCTCACTTGCAGGCTCTGCAGAGCAGTCATTTAATCCATCAATATGTGTACCATGCTTATCTTCCATTTCGCACTGTGAGAGATACAAAGAAATAGCGGGCATAATCCATGCCCTCATATGTCTATTACTTGGGCAAACTAAATCATGCAGCATAATACGCAAACAAACCATAGACCTTAGGATTTTAAAGCTGGACAGAACCTTTGATATTATCTAATGCAGCACTCATTTTACAGAAGTGTCTGAAATTGGGCAGGTTCTGGGGCTTGTCCATAGGACCACATCACAGCAGAAGCAGGAGCAGACACCCCTTTTTCCCTCATCCCCTCTATTCACTCCAGATCTGGGGCTGTTTCTGTTAGACCACGGACAACACCTGACTCACAGTATCATTCCTTGATCTCGTTCGTAGACCAAACTTTTTTTTAATTGAAGTATAGTTGATTTACAATGTGTTAACTTCTGCTGTACAGCAAAGTGATTCAGTTACACATATATCTATACATTCCTTTTAAAAATATTCTTTTCTATTATGGTTTATCACAGGATATTGAATATATTTCTCTGTGCTATACAGTAGGACCTTGCTGTTTATCCATTCCATATATAATAGCTGACATCTGCTAACCCCAAACTCCCACTCCATCCCTCCCCCAACTCCCTCCCCCTTGGCAACCACCAGTCTGTTCTCTATGTTTGTGATTCTGTTTCTGTTTCATAGATAGGTTCGTGTCATATTTTAGATTCCACATATAAGTGATATCATACGGTATTTGTCTTCCTCTTTCTGACTTACTTTGTATGATAATCTCTAGCTGCATCTATGTTGCTGCAAATGGCATTATTTTCTTCTTTTTTAATTAATTAATTAATTAATTTGGTTGCACAGGGTCTTAGTTGCAGCACGTGGGCTCCTTAGTAGTGGCATGCATGAACTCTTAGTTGCGACAGGCATGTGGATCTAGTTCCCTGACCAGGGATCAAACCCGGGCCCCATGCATTAGGAGTGTGGGATCTTATCCACTGCGCCACCAGGGAAGTCCTTATTTTGTTCTTTTTTATAGCTGAGTAGTATTCCATTGTACATATGTACCACATCTTCTTTATCCATTCATCTGTCAATGGGCATTTAGGTTGTTTCCATGTCTTGACTATTGTGAACAGTGTTGCTATTCAGGAGAACTGTAGACCAAACTTTAATTTCCATAGGTGCTAGGAAGATCATGCATTGACCAACGTAAGATGTATCTTTGTAACTTGCCCATTCTGTTTACACATTAAACAGGTAAAATTAAGCTTCCCTCTTATTCCCTCTCCCCCAGAGCTTTTCCTTATATTTTTCCTTTAAATATATAATCTTCCAGGCCTATCTTTCATTTTTCTATCTTTTGGTAGGAACACACATAGAGAGAATTCTTGCTCCATTAAAAGAATTAAAATAGACTAGGAACTTGATAAATGGCAATTACCCCCAGTCCCCATGGTAGGGACTCCTTGGGGATGGTGCAGACAGCAGCCAACTGCAGTGTCCACAGGGGCCGCCATGCCACTACCCAGCAGCAGGCATTGTCCTCATGTGGCCATGTGACCACCGAGTATTGCTGGCTACTCTGATTTTTCAAGAGAAGTTGGAAAGCTGTGTTTTGGGGTGACATCTGATTTTTAAAATGCTGACTCACCTTTTTAAAGGACAGCACAGGACAAACAAACACATCTGTGTGCTGGATCTATGTGCGTACACACGCTCCGTGAGGCCACACTTTCCCACTTTCCTCTGGTGGAATCTAAGCATTCTGGTGTCTGGAGTCATGAGAGGCTGGAAGAAGAGCTCCGCCCATCTGAGAAGGGAAAGATGGGTGGTCTTTCAATGGGTGGCGGAGCAGCAAAAAAGAAAGGAACACAGTCTTTGAAGCAGAGTTATATTTAAATCTCAGATCTTCTCCTTGGTCTTGATTTTGGGCACATAAAGCAACCTTCCTCATCAAGTTGGATTCCCCAGAAAATAGACTCTGAGACTCTGCAGTTTGTGTGCGGGAGGTGGAACAGGGACGGGTCTTCGGAGCAGTGCTGGTGAGGGGTGGGGGAAGCAGGCTGGGCAGAGGAGAAGTGAAGCCTCAATACAGAAACACCAGAGGCCTGAGCTGACCCAAAGGGAGCTCTGGACAAGGGATGGTCCTAGAGAAATGTCCCAAATTAAGTCAAGGGGTCCACACTTTTATACCCTTGCACCAAGAAGTCATAGGATGGGGGCTGCCCCCCCGAGGAAGGAGAAGCAGCTCCCTTCCAATTGCTGGGAGAGGTAAAAGTGTAAGGTGAGCACTCAACGCCCTCGGCAGCAAGGAGAATGAGTTACCTTGGTCTTGAAAAGGGAGGCAGTTCTTGGTGAGGCATCTCGGCATCTGCTTAGATCTCCAAGCCTCCGTTTCCTGTTTGGTGTAACAGGAATAAATATCCTTACCTTCCTTGGACATTATACAAGTAAGCTAATATACCATATGCAAGGTGACCAGCACAGGACTGGGCACATAGCCAGCACCCTGTAAAACACTGTCAGTAACTATGAGCATGAAGTCATTTGAAGTCAAGGGTCAGGAACAGTGTGGACAAAGGTATGGAGGAAGAGACAAGTATGACAAGTTTAGGATATTAAGAAAAGCAGAGAGTTAGAGGCAGTGGGTCTAACATAATTGACCAGTGGGGATACAGCATGGATTAGATAGTTTGAGGCAAGATGAAAGAGGTTCTTCAAATTTAAACAAAAGGATCAGGACTCGTGCAGTAGGCAGTGAGGGTTGGATATAACTATCACTTGCCGAAGACAGTGTGTGCTCAGACTGAGAGCGTGTTCCCCATGTGGCAGAAGATGGCCAGTGAGCAACTGACTTTCCTGTCTCTATGCTTCATGAAGCAAGTGACTTGGGGTAGATAGAAAGACTTACTTCAGATGGAAAACAGAAAGGTGGTGGAGCTGCTTCTTAGGATGAGACATAGGTTACGCTAGACCTACGGATTGGCTTGGAATCTCTGCTCCTTTATTCAGTGAGATGGAAAAGTAACCTGAAACTTTGGAAATTTGGTTGGGATATACCTGGCTGCTTGGAGGAGGTCACTCTACTCCACCATGTCTCCCAAAGGGCATGTATATCCAGGAGACAGAGTTGCTGTCAGCAGCAAAATGCATGGAGTTCTGGGGAGAAGCTCAGAGAGGCCTGCTCTGTGAAAAGTTCTGGGAGCCTCACACATCAGAAAGTGGTCAGCTTAGAGTGTGACTGGGCATACAAATCCAAGTTGCAGCCAGCAAATAAAGGTCTCCACCCCAGGACGAAAAATGCACCGTGGGCTGCTCAGAGCCAGCAGGATGGGCCATATCCTGTTTAACGCTGGCCACAGAGATTTCCTTGGCGGAGAGCTCAGGTCCGAGTTATCCACGAGCAGGAGATTATACACAGAAATCATTTATATACAAGGCGACAAGACCTTGGAATCACTCAACTGCAACAATTTCTTCTTCTTTTTCTTTATGTACCTCTCTTAAAATGTCACTTTTGATCTTGGATTGAAAAATGACTGGCTTGGAAGAGTTGGACTGCTTGATCCCCAAAGAGCATTTTTAAAATATTGAGGTTATATAACTGTTGAAAAATTTCCCTCTTCAAAACCTGAGGAGCGCTCTTTCTGCCGATTTCCACTGCCTTGGAACAGCCCCTTCCTCTCATAATGAAGAAATCATTTTTTACAATGTGCATTGTAAAATAGGGAATGGCTTGAATTATCTCTCTCTGCAGGGACTTCCATTTCTCTGGAATATTCCACCTAATTAGCTGCGTCTACTGGTCAAGACTCAAGAAGATCACCAGGGGCAATCTTGATACATCAAAAAAAGTGCTTATAGCCCTTTTAACCAAATCCTTAGTGAATATTTGAATACTTCATATATTTACTTGAGCAAATAAAGGAAATATTGATGAATAGATTTACTTGAACAAATAAAGAAAATGTTGAAGAGGAAGTTTCCAAACATTCTGTGGGGATTGCTAGGGATATTTCAAATTAGTATAGAGGCACCTAGAAGGTTAACTAAGGTATTTCAGTGTGAAATAATATTTCCTGTTACATGTCTGATTTGTGTGTGTGTGTGTGTGTGTGTTTGAAGTGAACATGCTGATGGTTGTGCTGTCTCATAGTCCAGTAAACACAATCCTGAGTATTATCTGGTTTTCACAAGCGTGCAAATTCAAATGTTGATCAGGGATCGAGCCTCAGGGAACAGAGCCATTGCTTTGACAAGCATTAACCAGCTTGCCAGGGACACAGAAGCAAATGTTTCCACCCCCTTCCCCGGATAGCCTGGAAAGATAACCACGCATCAGGTAGTTACTTAAGTGGAACAGCCGGTGTAGGGTTACTGGAGTCTTTTCCTTTTAGTATCCAGGGGCAAAGAGCATTGTTAATGACGCCTACACCGGAAAACAGGTTAAGAGGGTTGACACCAAACTCTTGGCGGTATTACAGTTTAACACTTGGTGTCCTCTGACTCAATGCCTAGATGCCACCTCCCGCTTTGTAGCTTCTCAGAAAACTGAAATTTAGATGTCTGTAGGAGGAGGAGTGGAACTGATGAATCATCTGTAGAAAATAAAGGATGAAATACATCTTTTTTTCTTTGAACTCAATAATACCCGGTGCCTGAAATGCGAATGTGTTAATTACAGAGATTTCAAAGCAAAACCATAGCCTGCAGAGGGCAAGTGTGTTTTTACTCAGCATAGTAACAATACCTTGAGAGTAGGTGCTACAATATCCTGAACACAAGGGATGTTTATGGAATTCAATGACAGCAATTCGTGAAAACCCGAATCTTCACAGGCCGTAAGAAGTCTCACATGATGAGACTCCGATGATAAAATGTAACAGATCATTCTTTGCTTATCCGCCCTTTATGAAGAAGATGCCATTTTCCCATGGGAGCCAAACACAGCCTCCAAAAAATAGAAAACACAACATTTTACTGAAATGCATACTTAATTTTAGGCAGAAATAAGTAGAACCTTGAGTTGTTCTTTTCTACAGTTAAGCTCATATGTTGTTTTAAATACTGCTGAAACCTACTAAATTCCTTATGGAAGTAGGGTGGTATGATGGGTAAGAGGATGGATTTTGGAATCTAAGCTCTCTCCTTTTATTTATGTGATCCTGGCACAGTCATGGCGCTCCTTCAGACCTGTTTCCTTATTGGCAAAATGGGAATGATAATGCTTAGTTATCTTAAGGAATAAATGATGTAATACACAAAAAAGCTGTTCACAGTCTAGTGTCTGGCATATAGTAAGTTCTCAGAAAACACTGGCATTCCAAATATTATTTTTCAGGTCTACGGGGCATCTTCTAACAGAAGGAGGACAAAATTTCTTTCTGTTTTCTTACATTCCTATGCAGGAGAATCTGAAAGCAGTCTGGAGCCTTTAAGATCATGTGGTCAGGGCTTCCCTAGTGGCGCAGTGGTTGAGAATCTGCCTGCTAATGCAGGGGACACGGGTTCGAGCCCTGGTCTGGGAGGATCCCACATGCCGCGGAGCAACTAGGCCCGTGTGCCACAACTACTGAGCCTGCGCGTCTGGAGCCTGTGCTCCGCAACAAGAGAGGCCGCGATAGTGAGAGGCCCGCGCACCGCAATGAAGAGTGGCCCCTGCTCGCCGCAACTAGAGAAAGCCCTCTCACAGAAACGAAGACCCAACACAGCAAAAATAAATAAATAAATTACTAAACTCCTACCCTCAACATCTTCTTTAAAAAAAAAAAAAAAAGATCATATGGTCCAATTCATCTTTTTACACTACAAAAAAACTAAGGCCCAGAGAGGGGAAGCAATTCACTCAAATCAGAATGAATTCATGGCAGAAAGAGGACTAGGTTCAAAGTCCTGATATCCAAGACAATATTCCTTCCCCACATTCCTGGCAGTGTTTGAGTATGGAATACATAAATAAATGTTGTCAGATAGTGGGGACATTGAGTCTAGGTCATTCTAGCTGGTAACTGGGATGAGTGATAATATTGCATATTTTACTAAACCCTAGATGGGTCATTGTTTTAAAAGTTGTTTGTTTACGCACTTGAGTTCAGATTATGTATGAGTTTTTAGGTATATGAGTCTGTCTGTAACCGTATTGGTATAATTCAAGCTGGACTTATACATTGACAGAGCAGTAGTCCTTTGCCTGGATATCAGAGAGTTTTCTTATTTAAAAGACCTGGCCCCAAATTCTGCTATGAGATTGACTCTTACAGGTAAAGGTAAACTCTCGGTAAGAAGCTCATGGCAAGATACCGATAGATATGTTTTAGATAAGAATACATTTTCCATGGGGCCGTAGCTACTCTGATAGCTATGGGTAGATGTTTCTCAATATAGCACTTCTTCCAAAGAGTAGATCCAGGGAACAGAATTGGAACATTGGACACCAGGTAAGTTAACTGAAGATGATAAACACCAGGACAAGAGGACTAATGGAGGTCTCAAGCATCTTTGAATTTGAAAGTTTTTTTTGTGTTTTTTTTTTTTTTTTTTTTTTTTTTGCGGTTCGCGGGCCTCTCACTGCTGTGGCCTCTCCCGTTGCGGAGCACAGGCTCCGGACGTGCAGGCTCAGCGGCCATGGCTCACGGGCCCAGCCGCTCCGCGGCATGTGGGATCTTCCCGGACCGGGGCACGAACCCGTGTCCCCTGCACCGGCAGGCGGACTCTCAACCACTGCGCCACCAGGGAAGCCCTGAGGCGGGGCTGATCTGATTTAACTGCTGGCATGACCTTCTTCACTCCCCATGTTAGTCTGCAAGAACACAAAACATGTTTATAGAACTCCCTTGAGTTGTCACAAATTGTCACAAATCCCATATTTAGGAAGTTAGGAACAAGATTATGAGCAAACCAGGGTCATCTTAAATTCTCACTATATCTTATTAAGAAGCACTTAGCTGCAAGTAGCCTAGCCATCCAACGCTTAATATCTCAAGAAATTTGTAGACAGGCGCTCCAGAGCTGGTTCAGCAGCTAAACCATGTCAGAGCATTGGGTAGCCTTCTATGGAATTCTCTTAAACTTTTTCTTACGATCCTAAGATGGCTACCATGGCTCCAGGCATCATGGCAGCCTTCCAGGGGGAGAGTGAGGCAGAGAGGAAAGACTGTGTCCTTATAAGCCTCTGTCCTTTTGTCTTAGAAGAAAAGCTTCCCCTGAAAAGCTAGACTTCTCCTATATAGATCCACTTCCAGCTTCACGGAAGGCTCTGAAAAAGAATATTTGCCAACAAGAAATGGCATGGCCATAAGGAGTTAGAACAATCATGTTTCATTCCCTAGAGCTGGACCCCATACAAAATCAGGGTGTTATCAAGAAGAAAGTGAAGATGGGCTATTGGGTAGGACCTGCCATATTTGTCTTCTTAGTCCTGCAACCTCGGGTCAGGGTGTTGGAGAGGCTACAGACAGAGGCAGGAAAAGATATTCTTGCAAGTTAACTGCCCATGATGATGGGTGATTTCTACCTGACTAAAATGACAAATTTTCTCCTGTAAGACAAACAATATCCAGCTAGCTTTTCAGTTCTCCTTCACCTATAGTGTTTCAGAGGGTGTGTTGAGTTTCAAGACCGCTTTGCTGTAAATCACACTTGTGAGCAGTCCTGGTAATGACCGCCTTGGAAGTTAATCTATAACTTACAACCCAGTGTGCTTTCCTCTGCACAGCACTGCACCAAAGCCTACATGATGGACTTGGTTTAGGGGAGAGAACTGGGCTGCTAATGATTTTGTGAGTTTGACAAAAGCCGAATTTCTATCAAAAGCCTGAGGACCATGGTTTCAGAGTAGGATACCTTTCTGTGACTGCACTTAATTAATTTGCTATTTATATTACTGACATCAATTTTAATTATTGTATTAATAATTATTTAATATTTAAAATTGGATAATGGTGAGAAGGAAAAGGAAAATAAAAAAATCACTCAGAGATAACTACTATTATTATTTTAACATTTTTATCCATTTTCATTTGTAGGCACCTATGTTTGTTTTAAATTAAGGTTATGGTTTATGTATAGCAAAGTGTACAACTCTTGTACAGATCAAGTTTATATATATATGCCAGATATAGAACACTGGCATAAACATTTTAGCATCTCAGTATTGATTACATATTACACATTGCTTTCCAGGAAGTTTGCTCTAATTCACACTTTTTCCAGCAGAATACGTCATCATCGTTCTCATTAAAGGCTTGCCAGCATTGACTTCTAAAGTAACAGCTTAAAATTATCTGTCAGTTTGGCGAGCAAAAAGATTACTTTACGTTGCAGGCCATTGTCTTTCTTAGCTGTTTGTATTTCTAGTGTGAATTGTCTTTTCTTACCTTTTGCCATTAAAACCTGGCATGTTGGTGGCATCGCAGTTTTGTAAGAGTTGTTTAAATTAAGATTGTAACCCTTTGTCTCGTGTTTATTTAAATATCCGTTTTCAGTTTGTCATTTGCCTTTTAATTTTGTTTGCGTTGCCTACAGACAAAAAAATTAATATATTCTCAAATGTATTCAGTCTTTTCTTTCATGATTTCTTCTACTGCTTTTATGCTCAGGAAGTCCTTGCTCATCTTGAAATAATCTAAACAATCACCTACATTATTCTTTCAGAGAAGAAAAATGTAGGTGATTATTTAAATGATGGCAAGATTATTTTTTGAAATAAGTATTTTGCTTCCCATTCAACCCTTTAAATTCATGTGTAATTTATTTTAGTAATGGTGTAAAGAGTGGTACGGATGCCCCATGAGGCTGCCTTTCATCATATATTAAACGTTTATATAAACTAAAGTCTGTCTTAGGCTTTCCTTTTTTGTTCTTTTGAAACTGCCCATTGTAATTATTTTAGATTTGTAATATACTTCATTATTTGGTAGGGCAAGTCCTTCTCATTGGTGTTACTTTCCATATTTTCCTCCACCGGTCTTGCTTATTTATTATTCTATATGAAAACAATTACGTTTTTTTCCCCAAAACTCTGGTTTGCAATGAACCTGTACAAATATTGCCCCCCGCTCAGAAACATCATTCATCTAGTTTCACATGCCAAAACACAGCGTGGCCAAGACAGCACTCACAAAATGCTCTTGTGGTGTCCTTTGTGTGTCTCTTATGCAATCGGCTGAGAACTAGGTACCTGCTTCTGGTCAATGGACTGTAAGCAAAAGTGACCAGAGTTATTTCCAGGACAAGAAAGTTACAACCTGGAACCTCTCTCTCTTTCCCTTTTGCAGAACCTTGGAAGCCATGTGTTGACATGACAGCATCACGCCTTGGAGAAATCCTGGATCCTAGAGTCAGTCTTAACCCAGAGAGGCCTTTGCCTGAATAAGAAATAAATGTTTATTTTTCCAGCCACTGAGATTACAAAGTTTATTACTGTATTTCAGACACCCTTATACCCACCTCTCTTCTTATTACACTGAAGTACCATCTTGAATTCCCTCTGTCTAGACATACCCCATATCCATGCCATCAGCAAGTCCTGAGCCTCAACCTTTGATATCTACTCTAACTCCAGTAATTCTTACCACTTTCATTGCTAAAACCAAGACCAGTGGGCTTGAAACCATGGTTTTTCACTGTGGGGTTACATGAAAGTTTTCCCAGGTGTACAAGAAATGAAGAGTCTAAGGCAATCGACTTCCCTATTCTCTTTCTCCAAAAGGATCTGCCTGAGAAGGATGCTGAGGTCATTTACAGTCTCAGTGCCCCTCTTCGCACACCTTCCCTTACACAGAGAAAAGCTAACTCAGCATCCATTCCTGAGCTTACAATGGCGCCTACCTTTGGGGTGGAAAACGCTTTAGGTTCTTTGGTGAAAGGAATGAAAGGAATGCACCCAAGGACTGGGAAACATCCTTGGTGAAGTCAGGTTGTCTCCAATTCCTGGTGCTCAACAAAACGAACAAAGAACTAACTGAGCTGATAGGTCATTCAAGCGTATTTGGAAGACAGATTAGCTTGTCATATTTTGGCATATAACTCAGAAGGAGTTCAAATCATTGACAGATTTTGCTACAATAAAACTCCTTTCATTTCTATTTACATATTTTTGTGCATAAGTTTTCTTAGCATTTATATCAATGAAAATTAAAATAGGGATAGAATTGTTGAGCTCTGTCTCATTCTAGCAGGAAGTAAAAACCATTCGAGAAAAAAAGCCCCATTAACCTCCTGAAGAGATGCATTTTTAATAAACTTTAGTTTTTTATGTCTAATCATTATTCAATAGCATTTGTAATGTGTTTATGTTATTGTAATCTATTGTGCGTTAGTAATTAATAGTTGATGCTATTATAATCAACTGTGTTAGTAATACGCTTATTTTTTTTGTAGTCAATTGTGTATTATTGTAATTAATTATGTGTTAGAACTTCTGATAATTCAATCAGAAAAACTCACTAGTTAGAAGTTTGATGACCATGGGAATTAAAAAAAAATTCCAATTCTTACACATATTTTTGATGTAGAGACTATGTGAGGATAATCAATAAAAGTACTTCAAACATTAAAATATACTACATTAGGATAAAAATCTTTAGGGAAATGTAATGAAAAGCAGAATAAAAATATGAATTAAAAGATAAAAAATAGAATACAACAATTGACTGTCATGGAAAAGCTTGTTAATATACTTTTAAAATGAATGCATGCAGTAAATGGTATTTAATAAATTATGGAATTTAGCTTCAACTGAATATCTTGAAAAGTGTGATATATGTTTTATTTTAAATTGTCAACGTTTATAATGAGCAGAAATTACCTTTTTTGGTAACTACTTAATACTTGGGTTGAAAAATTTTAGATGTCAACTTAAAAGTGTGAGAATAGGGCTTCCCTGGTGGCGCAGTGGTTGAGAGTCCGCCTGCCCATGCAGGGGATGCGGGTTCATGCCCCGGTCCGGGAAGATCCCACATGCCGCGGAGCGGCTGGGCCCGTGAGCCATGGCCGCTGAGCCTGCGCGTCCAGAGCCTGTGCTCCGCAACGGGAGAGACCACAACAGTGAGAAGCCCACGTACCGCAAAAAAAAAAAAAAAAAAAAAAAAAAAAGTGTGAGACTAAACGCATAATTTTGCAAAATCCTGTTAGGGTGAGTGAGAGAAATATGTTTGAAGACTACGGCCCTATAAGAAACAACCCTTGTCTGTTACATGTGCTTCTACAATCGCCCCTCACGGCTCCCTCTGCTTCTGCGCTCACTCTTCCCACTGCCAATTCTTCCCTTCCCAACTGTCAGTTCTCCACTCAGCAGGCAGAGTGTTTTTTGGGTATTTTTTAAGCTAAATCAGATGATGTCACTCCTCCACTTGCAAACTCTCCAATGTCTTCCCATCAAACACAAACTTCTTCTCATGGTCTACAGCGCCCTTGGCATCTCTCATCTTCTAACTCCCTTCTCCTTATTCACTTGGCTCCCGTAGTTTTAGCCTGTCTGGTCCTGGGACAGGACAAGCTCTTTTTGGCCTCCGTGCCTATGAACTTTCTCTCCTATCAGCCTGTAAGGCTTGTTCCTTCCCATCATTCAGCTGTCAGAGAGATTGTGTCTAATAATTTTATTACTTCTAATACAGCCATAGCTGTAGCAACCGGCTTTGTATGGGTGAAATCTGACAGCGTCTGCCCCAGCGCCCTGGGCCCAGGCCACATTGTGTATCTCTCACTTTCTGCTTCAGGTCTGACAGCAGGAACCCACTTGGCACCCACAGGAGTGCAAGAGACTTATTCCTTGGGGCAGTCTTTGACCTGTGGGGGGCGGGGTTATGGATCCCCTCCTCAGTCCCTCACCAGATAAGGCTGAGGAAGATTCTAGAAGCTCTTCAGAGGCTCCTAGGGGAATCAAGCCCACATCTTCATATTGGCTTTCCTTCTTTTCGTGTGTTGCTCTTTTCAATTGTTACCGACCAGGGTTCTTGGCCTCCTTAATCAATAGAAATTGATAAGAGGCCAGACAAGAAATTCAGGCAAGGCTTCATTGGAGCCCCTGCGGCAGCAGAGGGGAGTGAGAAAAAGTAACAGGTTCCCTTGCTCATTCGCTCAGGGAGGTGAGCTGGTACCTTATATGGGGTGAGGGCAAGGATGTGTCCAGGGCTTGGGCCAGAGGGGTGGCTTAGGTGTTTTGCCCACCCCTTTGGTGGTGTTGAGCGCAGGGGGCATGCGCAGTACCCTGTTTTGCTCCCAGCTCTGCAGAAGTGGCAGCTGGACTTCTTGGTCTCTTTGTATCCTGTTGCCCAGAATTTGCCCCAACTGTGCATGCGTGCAGTTATTTTTAGTCCCGTAGAGTTTCTTTGTATTTTGTTGCTCGGGAAGACCTTTGTCCAGGTGCAAGCACTGCAGCACTGCAGCAAAGGGTCCCAGGTCCCTGAGTTCCCTGAACTCAGGTCCCATAATAAATTAGCCACACACAAGTCCTGTCTCAGGCTCCTCTTTCCTGGTAATCCAGTTGAAGACAAAAGGCACTCAATAAATGTCAAATAGTTGAGAGATCCGTATATAGGAATGAGGGCTTACAGTTTGCTGCAGTAGAGTCATTCGTAGGAGCCCCTAGGTCTAGTGGGGAGGGTGTGATTAAACACTTCAGGAAGATCTGTGGATTATAATTCCAAATTACACACAGGAAAACAGGCCTCTGGGACTGTCGCCCCAGGATGGATTCTCAGCCTTTTCAGCAGAATGCCCTTCTCCTGCCTTTTAGCTCCATCAATCCAGGCATCAGTTTCTTACTTTCCTAACAACCTAAATCCTCCCCTTCCTCCAACATGTCCCTTATTGGTGGAAACCCACTAGGCCAGCAAGAAAAACTAAGTGTCACCTCCAGTGCCAGTTCCAATAGGATACTCACGGCAGCCTGGAGACCCGATGGAGGATCCTGGGGCTGTGTGTGATCTCAGGGAGGAGTGGTTTGATTGTTAGCCACGTCTAATGGACAAGGAGAGGGGGTGGTGACAGGCCTGCCACATGATTGCCCTCCATACCCAAGGCTGTCCGCTGAGTTTCTTAACTGCTGTCCATGCTTGTTATAAACACTCTCCTTGAAAGCAGAGATTAAGATTATTTTTATCAAATCATATATTTTGAGTTCACTAAGGACAACTTTAGACCTGCTCTCTCCTAGCATTTTGCCCTTCACCACTATCATTTCAACATCTTCCCCCCCAGCTCTCTATCACCATCGAAACCAGGTTTTTTTGTAATCCCCCAAAACAGCCTGCTGAGCTTAAAGAATTACAGTATTTGGTCCAAATAACCCAGGAAGACGCCACATGCATTTATGAGTTATAAAAACAGAGGCTCCTAGAATAGCATGCTTAGAAATTAGAGATGGCAGGCATCTAACAGATCATTGGTGGCCCTGTACAATTTGGTTAAATGCCTGGTATTTTTACAGAATGTCTTTTAACATTTCCTGTTTTACTATTTGAGTCATACCTATTAGGACACTCTACTCGCATCTTCTATTCGGACGTATTTAGGAGGTCACTGCCTCATTTGGGCTTATGCCACTCTTCGCCTTGACTCTAGTTCTCAGAACATTTTCTAAAGCATCGCCAAATGATTCCATTTGAACAACAACAACAAAAACACTTGAATGGAAATATTTACCCGGAAGGTGGTTCACCGAAGCAGTTTACAACATACCGAAAAGCTGGAAGCCATTTGAGTGTCTAAAAACAAAGGACTGATTAAATAAGCTTTTGTACATCCATGACATACGATACTAAGCTGCCATTAAAAATGATGTAGACGAAGTAATGGCCGCAATAAAGGCTCAAAAGTGACAAAAGTAGATTACAAAATAGCATGTACTCTCAGCCCTGACGTTTGTTAGAAATGGTTTGTATGTTTGTTTTTCAAGTTTGAAATGTTATAGACCACAGTTAATGCTGAGATTATGGAAGCTTTCGATTTTTCTTTTTCTGTTAGCTATTCACTTCCTAATGTGTCTATACTGAACATGTAGTGCCTCTTTATACACAGAAAATAATTATTTTAACAAGAAAAAAAATAGTCCTTTTTTTGCTTTAATTTTAACGGCTGGTTAAGAGTGGTCAATTCCCGAGTTCATTCAAAGACAGCCACTGAGATAGGAACTTTACAAATCAATATTTGCCTTCCTGCTCACCATAGCATGTGCTAATGGATAACCCCTCTAGAGAATTTTCTGGAGTTGAATTGCAAAACCCCCAGTAGGGGTCTTGCCTGCTTCAGCAAAGGTGTCTTCTAGTTTTGTTAATTCTACCAGGTACATATTCTGACCCTTTCAAGCCCTGGCAGGTTTGTGCCCCATTTAAGCAACTGATACCCAGGTGCAGACCAGGTAAATACCTGTCCCCAAAGCTCCCCAAAGGCAGGGTTGCAGTCCTCAGGCTGCCTGCAAACCCAATCCCTCACTCCACGGACAAAGGAGACAGCTTCTCCTCTAAAGTTACCCCGTGGGATTGCAGGATCTCTCCTGTGTTCCCCTAAGCTTTGTTTATATCCCTTCACACAAAGGCACAGAAAGCCACCCTGGCAGAAAGGTGTGTTCAGCCGTGAGCATTTCTCCAGGACTGCTGTGCTGAGTGTAATGTAACTCTGTCCCCTGGCCCTCACCCCCTCTTTCTTAAAACCCAACTGATTACAAGTGTTGTTAAAGGTTACTGAACTAGAAAAACAAACCGCGCCGTGGTTGGTGCATCGCTAATTATAGACGGAACTGCCTTGGGAACAATTGTTCTCGTACCTCCACGTTTCTCTGAGGCTCCATCAGGAAGTGGGCTGTTTCTCTTTGGCCACTCATAAGAAAGGATTACTGACAATCTAGAAACTGCTATCAGCTTTCCTTTCTATCCTGAACTAATACAAAACCATTTCTCAAGTATCAGCTTTTCCAGTAAAAGTCTTTAGCGGCTGACATTGCATCAAGAAAACCAGTGCAACAGATTGGACCCTGAGGGACGCGCTCTCTCGTGATCATATTCCAGCGAAGGATATTGTCTAGGTCTGGTTTCGAGGGGAGGATGGAAGATGGAGGACAGGGCTGCTAGAATGCTCCCACTCGGAGCAGGAACCTATAAGTTAACACCATGGATTCGTCTCCTTGTCTTTTCCCCTTGTGTGTTTCATGGTTAAGCCGCTCAGTGGGCTCGCCCCGCTAGGTCTGCTGCCATCTTCTGAAGTTTAAAATGAATCAGTTGAAGAGAACAAGCTGGATTGACATAATTCATGGCATGGTCCTCCATGAGATGAATAAGAAGGTATTTTTATTTTGTATCTGCCCTGTGAAACTTGCATCGCCAAGAGCTGCACAACCACCCCTGCTGTGCTCCGTTGTGTAGACCAGTCTTATTTAACTTGTACATCGACCTCCAGGCCTTTAAAACACCAGGCCACCCTTTCTGCAGCCTCAATCTCAGGCGATTGCTAAAAGAAGACAGAAAAAGAGAGAAAAAGGGAAAGCTCCACAGCCCTCCCACTAACGCTGGAGGAGACGTGGAAAATGGGAAAACACCTGGCCTCGTGCTTGCTGTGTTTGCTGTGGAAACAATCTGTTCATATTTAATGAGAAATGACATAATAAAGCATTTGTGGTCATCACTTCAGCTGCCTGATCTCAAGAGTTAGACTTTCTCAGATCTGAGTATAACTTCAGGAATTAAGAAGGAAATTTACTATACAAAAGAAAATGGAGCTTATGGAGGTGAAAACTGCCCACAGAACTGGGCTTGTGACAATCGCACCAGGACCATCTTGTCACTGTGCTAAGCCTCCATCTTTTCAGAACACTCCATCCTTGCCAAAGGGCCAACGTGCCATAAAGTGCTTTAAAAACATTGTATTTTACCGATGCCGAGCAGCAAAACGGTTTGCTTCTAGTGGCCATGTGTAAAAAGTCTCTCTTTTTTTTTTTTTGTGGTACACGGGCCTCTCACTGCTGTGGCCTCTCCCGCTGTGGAGCACAGGCTCCGGACGCACAGACTCAGCGGCCATGGCTCACGGGGCCAGCCACTCTGCGGCATGTGGGATTCTCCCGGACCGGGGCACGAACCCGTGTCCGCTGCATCGGCAGGCGGACTCTCAACCACTGCACCACCAGGGAAGCCCTAAAGTCTCTTTTTATTTAGGAAAATCTATTTTAAATTAAATATCATAAGCCCACAAGCCATAGCAAACAATATTTTTGACCATATACTCTGAATTAATATGCCAAACATTGCAACCTCTATTTTCCTCATAGAAAGTGGCCCCGCCCTGATGTGGGGATGGGGAGCCTGGAGGGAGGGAGGGTAGGAATTTCCAATAAGGCCACCGAGGATAGGATGATGGCAAGGAACCAGAATCAGCCTTCCCAGAATTATCCTTCTTCTGAATTATCTCAACACAGATCCACTTCCTTTTAAGAAAGACATTCCCTTTGGTCCATTTTTCTCCCTTGTCTGGAAACTTCATACCAGGGAATCGTGGCAATGCTGGCCACACTTTAGATGAATTGGGAAAGTCGCTGTAGTTCCTTGCCTCATTCGTGGGTGATATGGTTTGAAAATGAGTTCTTTTCGTCAGGTGCTGGGCAGAAATGGAAACTTGGGGCTGAGGACCTAGTGTGAGCTACTCTGCCCACTGCCCCCAGGGGACATCCTTCTGTGCCCTCCTCCAGTTCCTTCTGCAGCTGAATGAAGGTCAGACAGCAGCAAGGCTACCTAGAGAGGCTGAGCCCCATGGCGACCAAGAATTCAGTGAGCTGTTGACCCTTGGCCGAGGTAGAGGAATTAAAAGGATTCAGGTAGAAGGGGGCTGGCTGCCTTTTGTCTTTGCAAAGAGAGCTCTCAATCAGATTGTCTGAGGACTGGTTTCCTGGGAGTTGCAGGTGCCCTAACCCCTGAGCATGAACATCTGATCGTTGACAAGATTGCAGGGCTGGGCTGCACGTGGCCGGCACCTCTCCTACAGGGGTGGTCGCACCAGGAGCTGCCTCAGGCTCTGGAATAGCTTTCTGCAAGGAGACTTAAAAAGCCTCCAGCGTGCGATTTGATATTCTTTGTTCCTCCTACCCATGCTCCCTCCCTCCAGTAACTCCTTCTTTCTTGTGTCCCTTTCTCCCATTCTACGGATTCCTCTCTTCTTTTCTGCTTTGCTTTCCCCCCACTTTTTTAAGTCTCTGTCTAGGCAACCTTGGGTGTTACTATACTTATTCTCAATATCTAGGATTATTGTGCCACTCTGACACCCACCAAGTGCCATCTAATTTACAAGTGTCGTTGTCAAACCTTACAGCAGCGACTTGGGGATCCTCACCCCTATTTTAGAGATGCGAAAATGGATTCCAGCGGGGGTCAAGTGAAATGCCTGTGATTACACATCCCATAGTAGGAAGTTCTGAATTCAGCCCACATCTGTGGAGCTCCAAAGTCCATATTCCTTCTCCTACCCTTTAATAACGGTCCATGTCTGGGTCCCTTTATTTGTAAAATGAGTTTTATTGCTCCATGATGTTATTGGGTCTTTCCAACTGGGCTGTTTCTTCATCCATGCATATCGCCCTTATTACTCTCCCTGTACTCTGTTCTCTAAGTTATAAATCTTCTACTGGGCCACACAGCAGATATATTAGGAGGACAAGCTTTGGAGGAAGATAAAGCTGGGTCGAGTTTCCGGGTCAGCAGTAAATAGTGGTTGCTGAGTTGCAATTTCGTTTTCTCTTAAATGGGGTTGTCTGTATGTGGAGGTGGGGAGTTGCTCAAAAATAAGACTTTCCCCTTATTGTTGATATGCACATGGATGAGACATTGTGTATTACATACTAGTCCTAGGCTTGGTACATAATTCGTACTGTTTTACTCCCTCTCAGCTCACTTTGAGTCACATGCCCCCCACTCACCGCACTCCAGCCTCACTTACTCTTCTCATTCCTTTCAAGGTCCCAGGCTCTTCCCTGAACGAGAGTCTCTAGGCCCATTGTTGCCTTTCGGTTGATGTTTGTCCTTCTATCCTTTTCCAGGGTTATTTGTCAAGGTTCTTTGGTTACAAGCCAAAGGAACAAATTTTGGTTAATTTAGGTAAGAATAAATTAATCAAAAGGATACCAAAAAGCTTATAAAATTGCAAAGAGCCAGGCCATGAGCAAAGAAAACTCAGGACAGCTGTCCCAGTATTCATTGCCGGGTAATAAAGTGCCCCAAAACCTGATGGCACAAGACAACAACACTCATTTATTCTGATTATGAATCTTCAGCTTGGGCGGGGATACCCCTCTGTTCTGTGGGGTGTCAGCTGGCATGGCTCAGATCGGGGCTGGAGGACCCACTTTCAATATGGCTCACTCACATGGCTGGCAGCTGGGAGCTCACCTGGAGTGGGGACTGGGGGCCTTGCTTCTTCTCCATGGGCGCTTGAACTTCTTTACAGTATGGCGAAGGTTTTGGTACTGGTCTCATTGCGATGAGCCTGCAACATAGAGGGTTATGGAAGACAAGTAGCTAGGTTCCAAGGTGGCTGCGTTCCAAGTATCCCAAGAGAGCCAGCTGGATGTTGTATTGCCTTTTGGGATGTAGTCTCAGAAGTGACGGGACATCTTTTCTACCAGTCACAATGCCACTCAGATGCCAAAGGGAGGGAGCACAGGCCCTAACATCTCAAAGGGTGCAGAATCAAAGTCACATCATAAGAAGAGCAGGTGGGGGCTTCCCTGGTGGCGCAGTGGTTGAGAGTCCGCCTGCCGATGCAGGGGACGCGGGTTCGTGCCCCGGTCCAGGAATATCCCACGTGCCGCGGCGCGGCTGGGCCCGTGAGCCATGGCCACTGAGCCTGTGCGTCCGGAGCCTGTGCTCCGTAATGGGAGAGGCCACAACAGTGAGAGGCCCGTGTACAGCAAAAAAAAAAAAAAAGAGCAGGTGGGATGGGAGATACTATTGCAGCAATCTTTAGAAAATAGGATGTGTCACAGCTTCTCTGGGGAAGTTTCATAAACAGTTTTGAGACGTTGCCATCAGAGAACTCAGCATCTATTGCTATTGTTCTTATGTGTTTGATTTAAATTCAACTTCCAGAGGAGAAGAGTCTGATGGGCTTGGATCGTGTTTTGTGACTTCCCATGGTCAACAGATTGGGGCATGTGATGGGCATGTCCTCTGGGATCATAGGAAGGGAGAGAAGTCAGTTCTACAAAGGAAGGAGTACTGAGTAGATCATGTTCACTACCCCTGCTTAATACTCAGCTGAAATGTCACTTCTAAAAGAGGTCGCCCCTGAATCCCCGTTTTAAACTTTGAGCCCATGACTATTCTCATCACTCACTCTACTTTTCTTTCATAGCGCTTATTTAAGTTTAAATTTTAAATTGTATTTATTTAATATCACTCTCATCCACTAGACCAACATCTCCACGGGCAGAGAGCATGTTTATCTTGTTCTTCTCTCTGATTGGATATTAATTGTCACCACTCAAAATCCTCTCAGCCCTCCCTCTTGTTCCAGCTGGGCTGACTAGGTCCATGCAGGCCTTGACCAGCTTCCACCAATTGCAACTGGACATTGTCCAGCCTCAGGCCTTGTACTTCAGAACTACGGGAAAGGGACAGCTGATTTTGCAGGATAAATTACCCAGGCTCTTGCATCAGCTGTTTTCCAGCTATTTTGGCCAGTAGGAGGCACTGGTGGGAGGTTGAAGGGTAGGAAGGCAGAGGCAGAGATATTTCTCCCTTTCTTTTTCTGCCTCTGGTGCAATGGCAGTGGCTAGGCAGAAGCTGTGGTTACAAACCTCATGCTACAGCCCTTCCCTCTTTGGTCCACAGTTCTACTAGATAGTTATCAGCCAACATTCTAGCCCACCCTGGATGGCCTTGACTTATCACTGAGAACATATCTATCATGGGTTGAATTGTGTGCCCCCCAAAGATGTGTCTAAATCCTAACCTCCAGTATCTTTGATTGTGATCTTATTTGGAAGTAAGATCTTTGTAGATGTGAATAGTTAAAATGAGGTCATACTGGAGTAGGGTGGGCCCTAATCCAATGTGACTTGTGTCCTTGTAAGAAGAGGAGTGGACGGAGACATAGAGGCAGAATGCCATGTGAAGATGGAGGCAGAGATTGGAGTGATGCCTCTGCAAGACAAGGAATGCCACAGATTGCTGACCATCGCCAGAAGCTAGGAGAGAGGCGTGCCACAGATTCTCCCTCAGAGCCCTTAGCAGGAACCAACCCTGCTGACACCTTGATTTTGGACTTGCAGCTTTCAGAACTGTAGAAGAATGAACTGTTGTTTTAAGCCACCTAGTTTGTGGTTAATTTGTTAAGGTAGCCCTAGGAAGTCTCTTTTTCATGTTGTCCCTCACACACTAGGTGTAATAACAACAGCTTCTTGTTGTTGCTAATCTCTGGGCTGCTTCATCCATCCCCTGAGCATTTTCCCAGACATTACATTACCTGTAAAACCAATCCCTTGTATTAGGTTCTCACTGTTTGAAATACCTGGAGAGGTTTCAGCTTGTCTGATGGAGCCCTGAGTAATACTGTAATATAATAATATTCATAATATACTTATTAAATGCCAGGCATTGATTAAATATTTTACCTTCATTATTTCGTTTAATCCTCATGCCCATCCTATGACAGAAGTGGTGCTACATACACTGAATAGATGGAGAGATTGAGGCAAAGTGGTTGTATAGCCTGTCAAGGCCATTTAACTAGTTAGGGACAAATGGGATTCAAACCCAGAGTTGACTGATTCCAGAACCCATTCTCTTAAGCACTAACTTGTTCTGCCTTCCCTCACCTGGCTCTAAGGTCAACAGTTAAGGTGTATGGCATCCATGATGTGTCCTATGGCTCCATCCTTTCCCTCTGTTTCCTACAGCCTCACTTCAGTCAGGCTCAGTATGCGCCCTGCCCCAGTGACCTCTGATCAACTTTGGTGTAGTATGACATCCCCTTGAACACTTCTTTATAGCACCAACTAGGAAATTTTACTCCCAGGCTTCTGCCATTTCCCTTTTCTGTTCAAGAACTCAAAAGGATTCCTTATTGAAAAGTACATCTCTGCTCACAATTACCTCATATAATAAAATCTCTATTAGTTTGCTAGAGCTGCTGTAATAAAGTACCATAAACTGGTGGTTTCAACCACAGAAATGTATTGTCCCACAGTTCTGGGACTAGAATTCTGAGATCAAGGTGTCATTCAGGTGTGTTCCCACTGAGGAAGGATCTGTTGCATGTCTCTCCTCTAGCTTCTGGTGGTTTCCTGGCAAACTTTGAAGTTTTAGGCTTGTAGATGCATTACCCTGATCTCTGCCTTCAAGTTCATGTGGCATTATCCCTGCACTCATGTCTGTGTTCAAATTTCTTTTCTTTTTATTTTTTTTATTTTAATGAGGACACCAACCATATTGGATACGGGGCACATCCTACTTCAGTATGATCTCATCCTACCTAATTACAACTTCAATGACTTTATTTCTGTAAGGTCACATTCTGAGGTAATTGGGGGTTAGGACTTCAACATGTGAATTTTGGAGGGACATAATTCAACCCATAACAAATATTATATGCATAGAAACAGAGCCAATAACATTGCAAACACACATACTGTAAACAAGTATTTACCCATACATATCCTGGTCAAGTTTAAGCCTTTTTCCATATTTGCTTCATATTTCTTTTGTAAGGAAACAAAATGCTACAGATAGAGTTGAATTCCCTGTGTATCCCTCCCCAATCCCATTCCCCTCCCTCCTTCCCCAGAGGTCATCATCATGATGAATTTGTATGCATCATTTCCATTTTGACATCTGAAAATGATCCAATTTTGACATCTGAAAATGATCGAATATGCAATATGAGAGGATCAAATATGCAATAGTTTTGCATTTTTTAAAACTTTCTTATAAATGGTTTCATACTCTATGTGTCCCGTTAGGATTTATCATTGTTAATACGTATAGTCTTAATTCATTTTAAACTTCTGTATAATATTCTATTATATGAATGTACAACAATATATTCATCCATTGTTTTGTTAACGGCCATTTAGGTTGTTTTCACAAATGATGCTGAAACAAACTCTTTTGGACTTGTCTCCGTGTACGTACAAGTGGGAGTTTCTCTAGGGTGTATGCACATCTTCAACTTTTCTGAATTTTGCCAAATCACCCTCCAAAATGGTTATCCCAGTTTATACCACTATTAGCAATATACTAGAGTTGCCATACTCTACCTCTCCATTGGCACTTGGTGTTGTCAAGGATTAGAATATTTGTCAAACTTATAATGGTTTTAATTTGATTTGTATTTCCCTGATAATTCTGGAGGTTGAGCATCTTTTTACGTATTTACTGATCATCTAGATTTTCTCCTGTGTTTATCCTTTACTATTATTCAGTTAATATCCTTTGCTCTTTATACTTTCTGGATAGGACTCCTTGTTGATTAGGTGCATCACAAATATCTTCTCATTCTCTTTTATGCTCTCTCCTCCAGTGTCTAGAATTCTTCCTTCCTTCTCAGATCTCACCTCAAAGTCTTACCTAATATTTCCCAACATGTATTTCTCAGGATTTAAATCCACAAAATAGCTCACAACAAAAGAGATCTATGGTCAATTAAGTTTGGGGGAAAACTGCATGCTATACACTGCATATTTGCATCGTAAAGGCTCTGGAAAGTCCTGCTGAGAGAAACCTGTTTAACCTTCTCACACCCAGTGCTTCTCATTTAACTACAGAATCTTCTTTTGGGTAAAACTTATGATCATCTTGTAAAACTAATGTTTTCTTAAAGAAATACCTGTTGGATTGTTACAAGCTTTTGATTAATTTCCAGAGTTCTGAAAAAGTTGATTTTGATAAGTTTGCCTCTGTTGCTTTTTCGCCTCATTGCTTTTATAGAAGAGCAGATAGCTGGATTTCTAGCATTCTGGAAGTCTTGCCTTTTAGAAGAAATATTTTCAGACACACTTGGACTAGTGCTGACCTCTCCTTTTCTGTGAAACCATCCATCAAAGTTACATTTCTCACTTTTTTCTTCTCCAAATCTCTTTCCATTCGGGGTCTCTCTTCAATCACGTTAGGACTCCAAGCAGCTTCCTGGTGTCCACACAAATGACGGTAATTATGCAAAGGACTAGTACAAGTTTTTCTCTTTTCTAGTTATATTCTAAAGTTCAACACTTTTTTACACACTGGTCAAGTGAGTTATTGGACTTCAAGACACATTTTCCTGTAGAAACAACTTTTTACAACAGAGTTGATCAAAATTTAATGTGCATGCAAATCACTGGGGGCCTGGTTAAATAGCAGATTCTGATTCAGTAGGCCTGGGACGGGGCCTGCGGTTCTGCATTTGTACGTGGAATACACATGGATCACAATTTGGGTAGCCAAGTTCTGTAGGACTATCCACCATGTAAAATGTTGCCCGTATGGGAAAATGCACTAGGTTCTAATTTGGGGAAAATGTGTTCTTGGAATACCAGATGTAGGGAAAATACACGGGAAAAAGGCTTCAGATTTTCATCAAAACCAAAGGTCATCCATGACAAAGGTTAAGAAATCTTCTGTGGGCTGCTGTGTGAACCAAGAACCAGGTGGTCTTAATGCAAGAACTGCCAGTAGTTGTAGCTGATGTTCACATTCATGTAAGTGTGCCTCCTGGGAATCATTCCATCTAGCAAGTCCTGTTTCCATGGTGAAATAGGCAGCATCCTGTGCACACCATACTCACTGACTGCTTAGGCTCTCAGAGCCTCTGGTATGGTGTTAAGAGGGGCTGAATGTGGGCTGATGGTTTAATTTCTAGATTGGGATACCTGATGCCGACTGGCTTAATAGTGTAGTAGGCTCTCCACTGAACTTAGAATAAAATCCAAAGCCCTGCTCATGGCCTGCCGCACCCTATCTGACCCCTGCCTGTCCCTTTGACCTTCTTCTCCACCACCTCCTCCTTTGCTCATGGCACTCGGACCACCTGGGCTTGCTTTCTGCTCCTCAAATATCTTAAACTGTCATCCTTAATAAAAAACCATCCACTTTATTTGTCCTTGCTGTTTCATGCCCCTAGAAAGATAGTGTCCCAGACCTTCATCATGCTAGCTTCTGCTTGGCATTCAGGGCTCAGCTCAGATGTCCTCTCTCCAGAGAAGCATTTCATGACCTGTCCATCTGCCATTGACTATCCTCTTTTTATTCACTGCACTACTACTAACTTAAAAGGTCGTACTTATGCATGGAGTAGAAGCTATGTGCCCCGACCAGATCCCTGTGCCTGGCTGGGCTGCCTACTCCTTAGCCACTGTGAGTTTTGACTGCTAATGGCCCACCCTGCACCCTTCTCCCAAGGATCACTCTTGGTCAGCAGGAGCTGCCTAGCCCAGGGACGCCTAGGATGCTACAACAATGGACATGAGGCAGCTTGCAATGAATGACTGACTCACTACTGAGTCCAAAAGCACAGGCCTGGTTCAGGGCCTCAAAGGTGGGTCACTCTTGGGTCCATTCAAGCTCTAAGCTATCCGGGGATCAGGTTGAGGCTGGACTCAGTTTTGCTTACCTTCATCCCCTTCCCTTTTCTGCCCTCCACACCTCCTTATGAAGTCCCTGTAAGACTCCTTTATGGAGTCTTCAATAAATCACCTTCATAAGAATCCTCGTCTCAGACCCTGTTTCTAGAGAGCCCAGCTTAGACCATCTGTTTGCTTGTTTAAGATCTCTCTTCCCCACTAGAGTCTAAACTCTAACCCCACTCCCTCCATGGGAGCAGAGACTCGGTTTATTTTATTCACCACTGTTCTCAGCACAATGCCCATTACATAGTAGATGCTCAATAAAGATGCACTGCATAAATGTTGAATGAATAAATCTGGGTTTACATGATGAGCTTCAGAGTAAGGGCACCTCAGTATTAACATCAGGGTTACAATCCACCCATCGACCCAATCCACAAAAGGATATACTGGGCAGTATTAGAAACACGTGTATATGCCTCTCCACAAAGTGCACTGCAAGTTTGCTTTTCTTATTTTTATCCTTATGAAACGCAAACCCATAAAAAGCTGGGGGTGGGGTGGAGATGTCAAATCCCACCCCACAATACACCTCCTTCAAGTATCTGATTACACAAAGTCCTCAAAGAATATGATGAATGTAACTAAGCCATATTCACACTCTGACATTCTTCCCAGCCAAACACATATTTTAACCTCACCCAGTCCCTTTCAACAAATAAGCTGTTTTGAAAATGATTTCCAGGGCGATGTCTGTTGCCATAGGAATGACATTAAATGAAAAGGACAGAAAATATAGAGGGTGATAAACTGCGTGCTTGGATGACACACTTGACTTGGAAGCCTGTGTTCAAATGAGGCATACATGCCAAGATTTTTATGAAAGACAAAATTAAAATGTATCGCTAGCAAGCTGTAACTGACAAGGTATTGTGTGGCAGGCTGTTAACATACTGCTACATATATTTATTGTTTGTCATTTTACTGGCCCTGACAAAGGTCTCTCAGCGCTGTAAATCACACCATTAAATCTGCCACGAGCAACAGAGGCTGTTGGAAAGAAGAGAAAGGAAGCGTGGTGTTGAATCTCGGTTTCTGATACATGCTGAGCGAGCTATCGTGTCCTCCAAGGAGACTTCCCCCTTCGGGCTGACACTTTTATAAGTGTCAGATTGTTGGCTTTTGACCCTTTGAAAAGGAAAAAAAACAAAAAACAAAAAACCAAGAGGTTGGACCCTCCCCCCGCCCTGTTTGCCATTGCTTCTAATTTTTTTTTTTTTTTTTTTTTGCGATACGTGGACCTCTCACTGCTGTGGCCTCTCCCGTTGCAGAGCACAGGCTCCGGACGCGCAGGCTCAGCAGCCATGGCTCACGGGCCCAGCCACTCCGCGGCATGCGGGATCTTCCCCGACCGGGGCACGAAGCCGTGTCCCCTGCATCGGCAGGCGGACCCTCAACCACTGCGCCACCAGGGAAGCCCCATTGCTTCTAATTTTGCTGTTTAAGAAAGATGCCCAGAAATAACTCCCCATCCCAGCCCTATGTGTGCTCTTTTTGGGTATAAGACCTCAGAGGCTCTGCGGTGCCCTGTGGATGGTGCCCTGCTCGAGCTGGCTTTTGTTGTTTTCTTGGAGGTGTGCTTGGGTTGCCACAAGACTCTTCTGTACGCCAGTTAAGATTTGTTTGTTCTTGAAACTGGTAAATTTATAACATCTCTTCACACCTGCAGCTGCAGACCAAACGGGACGTGTGACATTGTTGACTGCAGGACAGGATATCAAGCAGCTCGGTACTGTCTCTCCACCTCGCTGGGTCTCAGAAGACTTGAATTCTTGACCTGCCGCATCCCTTCTTTCCAGATGTTGATGATACAGAGACACTGCCTAGAAGCTGGCCGGTTTGAGTGTTATGGTGGGGGAAAGGTGAAAGGCAAGTCAAGATCTGAGTTGGAATCAGGGCTTCACTGCAATGAGATGTGTGATTTGCGCAAGTTATTAAACCTCTGTGGACCATAGTTTTCCTCACCTGTTTAGAAAAAGGGGGTGTTGGATTTCAATTACTTCTAAGTTGACTTCCAGGTCCAGTTAACATAAAATTAAGGGACCAAGAGAGGCTGTCTGCGGCATTTTACTGCCTCTGGAGAGGCTCGTCTATATTATCCAGAATACATCTCAATCAGAGGAGGGTCTAAATGAAGAAGAATCAGGCAATGTGGTGTCCTCTTAGGGGAAAAAAAAAAGGAAAAGAAAAAACACCACCCCCAGCGTCTAAACTCTGGAGTGGGAAGATGAGAATTCAATCACTGGTTTGGAGTGGGGACAGTGTTTTCAAGATTCATTAAATATGGGAGAGTTCCCTGCCAATGCTTCTCTGTAATGTCTGCATTTATTTTTATAACACAAATGGATGTTTCAGGCAACAGAGTTTAAAAGATCAGACAGCTTTCGTCTACACACTTTGGTACAGAGTATCTTTTTCCTGAAACCTTCTATGCTAAGAACCACCTTTATACTGTTTGAAGATCTCCTTGTACAAAAATTAAGTGGATTCTTAAACATTTTTGAGACATACAGTTTTTGTTTTGTTCAGTTATGTCAGAATTCTGTACGTGCAGGCTTCAGAATCAGCAACCTATATATTGAGTTGGCAATAATCCTATAATTACAGAGTTGAGGGAAAGTTAAAATTGCTTATAATTGGGAAAAGTCTGACCAGTGAACCGTGCCATTCTTTCATCGACTCCCTGTTACAAGCAAGCTCCACCCTAGCCTTAGAACTGCTTGGAGAAGCTCTTTTAAGATGCTCTTGTGATAAGAATAGACAAATAGCAAAGTTCTAAGTTTATGTTTGGAGTCGATCCCCAGGCCTTGGTTCTGGTTCTGTAGCTAACACTGATTTGCCAGTCTTCCAATGGAGTTAATCAGTGTTACTTATGAGACCAGGTTCTAGAATTTGCCGAGGTTGAAGTCACGGCTCTATCATCTACTTGCTGTGTGACTTTGGGGGAGTCATTTCACCTCTCTGAGCTTTCTTTTTCTCATCTCTAAACTATGGTTGTTATGATTGAATGAGATAAAGCATGCCAGCCTGATTTATTGCATAACAGGGGCAGGATGCATCTTAAACACCATTAGTTATTATTATTATTGTTATTCACTGTGATTCTACAAAAGTCATGCAACATTTCAAAACTGTGATCTGTTCCACCTATAAGAAAGTAAGGATATATATGCTGTTATTATTATAAAACTGATATTAAATCAACCGTATAAAACAGGACTCAAAGCAATTTGAGATTTATAAAGTATAGATAAAAATAAAGAAGCAATGATTGTTTTGATTTTATCCTGTCTTGTGTTCCAGACCAAGAAATCTTCAAGAGAGATAGAACGACAGCTTTAGTTATCACCAGATTCCTTAAAATTTTTTTCAACATCATTTAAAAGTACTGAGAGCAAAAAAATAAGTTACATCTAATATCCACAGCGTTGATCAAATAACAAAAGCTTGAGTCTATGGTCTTTTTCCTTGCCATCTGTGAACAATTTTACATCGAAAGTTAAATGAGATCTCATATGTTAAGCATGAAAGGTGTTGTTTGAGCCTAGCTCTCTGCAGTGGGAGAAGACCCAGATGCATGATATTTCTAATTCTTATGCAAATTAAAACAATTAATATTTTCTTAAGCTCGAAAAAGCTCTATCAAGGAAGATTAAACCTAATTCAAGGTATTGAAATATTCAAATATATTTATAAAAAATATACAGAGAGTATTCAAATTTATTTTCTATTTAGAAAAGTCAACTTCATATTCTATTTAGCACTTTAAAAAAACAATAAGGGATGAATATGTCAAAAGAAAAAAGTGTGCAAAAGAAATATATATTATAAGCCAATACTCGCAGATAGTCAAAGAAATACAAATGAACACGAGCATAGATATTTTTCTCTTACCACTTTGGAAGAGTATAGTGAGTGATCAGGCCGTTCAGTGTCAGTGAGGGTTGATGGGAATAAATACCTCATATGGTCTGTTACTAGTGGAGCTGCCTCTGGCTGGTGAGATTAGAGATAATCTTGACTTTCATTTTTTTAACTTTGTGTATTCTCTAAATATTTTGAAAAGATGTATTCCTTTTATGATGAGAGAAAAATCATACAATTATTTTCATTTTCAAAAAGCATCCTAAAATGCATTTGATAATATTGTATAAGTAGGACACTGATTTCTACTTTTGTTTTCTAGTATTTTGGGGTCTACCCCCGTGTGGAGTTTTAGTTGGGATAGAGATATTTGGATGAATGTAGATTCCGCATATTGTCTCATTTCTCACTGTGGGTGGTCCTTTAATGTCCTAAAATTTATGGACTCCCATACAGTTGCTTTGATGTTAATTTACTTAGAATTTCCTTGAAGATGAAGTTACCTCCATAAACAGAATTAATGAAATGCCAAGAACAATTTGCCTTGTTTACATTTTCAGGGAAAGTAGAGTTAAAATGTAAAATATTCTTATTGGGTAAAGGCTGGATTATATACTTAATTTCAGGGACAAAAAAGACTAGAGAAAAAGTTGGGGTGCACCTTAGAGGCCTATCCAATTATGAGAATCTCTCCATTTTGGTGGTTTAACAAAATGTACATTAATTTTCCACTCACGTAAAATCAGTTGACACAGATGCGGTAGTAGTAATAGAAGGAGGTTGCTCCGCCTAGCCATTCAGGGGCCCAGGCTGATGGAGGCTACACCATCTTTACCACAGGCATTCAAGGGCGTCCATAACCAGGCATGAAGAGACGGCAGGGGACCGCTCAGTTTCATGGGCCAAGCCTGGAAATGGGGCTCATCATTTCTGGCCATACTCCACCAGCTAGTGGAGTACTTATCTCCTGGCCAGACCCCTCTACAAGAGAAGCTGGTTACAGTGATATAGTCGTGTGCCGCGACCAAAGAGAATTAAGTGTGGTGAACAGCAAGCCACTCTGCCCCACCTCTAACATACAGTATGTTTCATTAATCTATTCTATTCAAGGCATTTGTGACAGAGGATTCAATTTAATTTTCCTTCCCATCCAGGTTCCAGATGTTTTCTCCCAAAGTTTTCAATAATTCCCTCCTCTCCATCTCCCTGATTGGTTCTGGTCTGGTGTCACCGTTCACAGACATGCATTTCATGAATGCTCTCCCTAAACCTTTTCTCCCAGCTTGCCCCATCATTTTGGATACCCTCTACCTGAGTAGCAGACCTCACAACAGTAGCTCCTCTTTGTGGAATACCTTCAGGTGATACCTTTAGATACATGATACGCTATTCCATGAGGACATCAGGACAAACCTATAAAATAAGTTGTCATAACACTTTTATGACCGAGGAACTAGGCACAGAGATGATACAGCAAATGACCAAGCCCATAAAATTCATAATGGGCAGAAACGGTAAATGAACCTCAAACATTCTAATTGCAAAGAATTTCTACTCTGCTACGCTGCCTCCCAACCCCTACTCTCAATCTAGTTTCTGCAGATTTCCTCTTCTCTCCACAGCTCCCCTCACTCTGCTCAGCTCTCTTTACACCTGTCTTGAGTCAAATATCTACCTGAAACTTTTCAGCTGAAAAATCTCTGAAGGCCAAACGTCGTAGTGCTTCACAAGATGCCCTGTCAATCATTTTTGCAACCTCTGGCTTCTCTCCTGTCAGCCTGTGCGACACAATTCTACAAAGACTTGTAGCGTTCCTGCTGTAATAGTTAATAGCGTTTATTGAGTTCATACCACATGCCAAGACTATGCTTCATGTTTTTCATGTATTGTCTGAAACGATCCTTCAAACCACCCTGTGGGGGTAGCCACTATTCTCATCTCCATTTTACAGGTGGAAAAACCGAGGCTCATGGAAGTTTCTTGCCCAAGGAGACCCAGTTTGTCCTTCACAAGCTAATTTTGGAATCCAGGCCTTTCATCTTCAAAGCCGCTGCTTCTCGTATTTTCCATATTCTGTGGGGTATGGCCAACTTTTGGGTAGAAGAATTATCCACCTGGATCAGAAAGTGCACACTGGTGTTGGCAATTCATACAACACATTTATACTTGTACAAAAATACTTGTTTTCCCCCAAAGGACGTCAAACACATTCTGATTAGGAAGGATTCAGATATAGCATCACATGGCCTCTGGTTTTCTATGCAATTAGATGCTCAAATTTGTTCAGAATTCTTTTTATGGACAACTGTTTTCTTTTTTTTTCTTTTTTTTTTTTTAAGAAGATATTGGGGTAGGAGTTTATTAATTAATATATTTATTTTTGCTGTGTTGGGTCTTCGTTTCTGTGCAAGGGCTTTCTCTTGTTGTGGCAAGCGGGGGCCACTCTTCATCGCGGTGCGCGGGCCTCTCACTATCGCGGCCTCTCTTGTTGCGGAGCACAGGCTCCAGACGCGCAGGCTCAGTAGCTGTGGCTCACGGGCCTAGTTGCTCTGTGGCATGTAGGATCCTCCCAGACCAGAGCTCGAACCCATGTCCCCTGCATTAGCAGGCAGATTCTCAACCACTGCGCCACCAGGGAAGCCCCATATAACACATTTATAACTTGTACAAAAATACTTGTTTTCCCCCAAAGGACATCAAACACATTCTGATTAGGAAGGATTCAGATATAGCATCACATGGCCTCTGGTTTTCTATGCAATTAGATGCTCAAATTTGTTCAGAATTCTTTTTATGGACAACTGTTTTCTATATAGTATAATTTTCCATAGTTCTCAATGCAGTGGTGAACTTGGATCAGCACATCACCTGCATTTATTTCCTTTTCCCAGGCAATTTTGAAAGAGGTGTAAAAGATCTTTTTTTTTAATGTTAATCTTCAAAATTCTTCTGGGGCATATAATCCTGAAGTCAGCTTAACTGCAACCAATACTGAGTTTTCATTTTTTCACAGGCAAACAAAAACAACCAGCAAAAAGATAATCGACCTGTGAAAATCCCTTTCGCCTGATCTCTTTTATATATAAACATATCTTTTGGATCTTTTGCTTTTAGTTGTATGAAGTTTTGAGAGCTAAATTTTGAAGGGTAGTAGGTTTTCTATAACAGCATAAGAAAATTACATAGAATGGGGTTTGGGAGTACCATTCCCTTTTTACTCATCTGTAATGTCTTTGCATTACAAAACTTGTTGCATTTTTAGGCATGTGCTAAAAGAAGGCATAGGACAAGGCCATTCTAGAAAGTATATATAAATATAAGAGCAAACCTAATTACTTAATTTCTTTAAAAAAAGGAAGCTGTCAAATGAGCACATTAATAAGGCAACTTCCAAATTATCACATTTTAAAGGTGTCTTGAAAGCTTGGGTAACTTTTGGCATAAATATTACATAGATATTTCTTATCAATTTAAATCAGCCAATTTGATATGATGCAAAATTCTGTGAGCTTTCATTTTTGTCTTCCTACTGACTGAAAAAGTGAAATCTAATTAGAAACTCTGAAATCGTGCACCTCTCTTACCTGTATTCTTTATAAAATTTCATTTAAAAGCAAACAGAAGCTTTGAAAACATCTACTTAAAATCATCAACGGCCATTTGTTTCAAGACTTAAGCAGAATCCTGACCAAAATGTCACGATTTTTACTTCTTTATTTTTTAGTGTTCTTATTTAAGAGAGATAAGTGGACGGTTGTTAGGAAACACGCCAAAGGAAATAAAAGCTAAGCAGGCATTTTTGCCAGAAAATTTCTCCTATCAGAAAAGTCCCTCCTGCCAGAGACACTGCACGTGAAATTCTTCCCTTTACTCGCTGATTCTAACAGCAGAAACTTTCTTTCCCACAGGCAATTTCTCTCCCAGTTCCAAATGAGAGTTCTTTCTGTGCCTGCCAAGGGCATTCCCTACCATCCGGGAATGTTGCTGCCCAGATCTACAAGAAAATCAGAGGGTCTTGATCTAATCAACTAATGCTTCATGTTTCTTACCTGGTAAATATTCCTTTGGACTTAAATATTTCATAGGTAAGGTTTTAAGGAACAGACCAAAGCATAGCAGTGAATCCAAAAAGCCCAGAAGGATCAAGATGTTATTGAAAATAAAAATGTAAGAAAGTAGATCTTATGAGTGTATAGCTGTTAATCCTACATATTTGCCAGTGATCATTTGTGATAAGGTCACCTGAACTACCCACGCTTCTCTCCCACCGTAGACATCCCCAAAGAGTTTATTTTAACGGTGGGGACTTGCCAAGGGAAATCTCGATGGGATGACACTTGCTCTATAGAAGTAACCAGAGAGAAGCATTGGAAAATCAGGGGAAAAAGGCAAGTGGCTGATGGTCTGGCAACCCGTTTCTTGGTGACAATGTATCCTGAAACTAGTAATTTTAGAATGGAAAGGAACTCAGCCAAGCTCCAACCTGGAAGACAGCCGTAAATGTTCTCAGCAAGAACCTCAGCAGCGCTACAGCTCCTTGTGTTTTAGGCCCGGGAATGACTGACCCCTCTGAAAGGGCTTCTGAAGTCTTGCTTCGTCATCTAATCGGCTGCATCAGTAAACTGCTGGTGGAGAGCTTTAAAGGTTATAGAGTAGGAATAGGCTGTAGCTTTACGGGAAGGCAGGTGTGAGGCCGCTAAACATGCACTGTATCCCAGTGCTTTTAATCCCACTGACCAATTACTTGAACTTTAACTTGGAGCAAGTAACAGAAAACTGGGTTCCTACTGCATCCGTGTGTACGTTTTAAATACGTATGTGTAACATATACTATAATCGATCGTGAAGAGTCATTTATGTAGTTTCTCTCTCTCTCTCTCTCTCTCTCTCTCTCTCTCTCTCTCTCTTTTTTCCCTTTGGCTTAAAAATTTTGAGGTGACTCTACTTAACATATTGGAAAATGCTTCTTTCAATAACTTCTTCAGAAAGGTTAGTAAGAACTCAAGATCAGATGGATATTGGTACCAGATGAGACATTTTCAATCCTAATGATTCGATGTCTTTAAGTCAAGGATTCATGAGATCATTTTACTTGAATTAATTGCTCTAGAAGTATCTGCTTTTTCTTCCTACCTCCCTTTACCTTTAATGCTTCTATGAAAATACGTAGAATTTATAAAGACATTCACGGCAGAAATCCAATAATCGGTATTCATTGGGTATCTACTACATATTTAACATTGTTTAGAGGGTAAGGGTTACCCTATGAATAACAGAAGGAATTTAAGACTTGCTCTCAGTCTGGGGGACATCTATATACTAAAACTTAATCAGAAATAAGTGTAATGCAGTTGATTACCAAAATAATAAAATATGCATTCAATGCTCTGAGATGTGCAGAGTAGATAATTCTGGTAAGGGATTCAAAGGAAACCTAGAAGGATGGTTTCTGAACAGAACGCGTGAGATGAGCAGGAATGAGGGTTCCTGCAAGGGTAAATAACTTGAAAAATGGAACTCCCTGAAATTTCCTTTTCGTCAGCCTAAGGAGCAGGTCTCTTTTCAAAGCCAAGCTTGAGAACAAATGAGGCACTGTGGCTTTTTCATCACGGAAGGAAAAAAAATAAAGGTAGCTGGTTCATTTCTCTCATCAGCAGGGCTGCCTTGTGTTGTAAATCTTGGTAAAATTTTAGGGCAGGGAACTGTATGATTTGGAGACCTGAGGATTTGCTGTAAAATGCCTCTTGAAAGGACAGAAAAGGAAGTCCATAGAAACCTGAAGTTGGCTGGAATTCCCTAGAGCATGTCTTGTTTGCCCTTTGGGTCCAAACTGGAGGCCAAAACAAGACTGGATAGTGTGCCCAGTAGAAATCAATGGGGCCCAGCGAAAGTCATACTGGTAGATAAAGATGTGTATCCTGTAGGAAGGACTGGGGTCTCTGTAATTAATGCGCCTTTTCTTCCCCAGCAATTGAGTTGAAAGAAAGGCGAACAAGAGAGAAAATGCAAGTAGAATATCATAAGATTTCCTGACCTTTACAAGGAGACCACAGAACGAGCTGGATTGTAACAGCAAGCCTGGAAGTTGCGGGAAAACGTACAACAAATTTTATGAGGACTTTTTCTCTAAAAACGTAAATGTCCATCTACAAATACGGGGTTTGGGGATGAGAGCTTCTGTTCTGCCGTGGAGTAACATCCAAGGTTTGGGCTTCCGCGCAGCCCCTCCTTTGTAGAGTTCCTGTGTGGCTGGATCATTAAAGGGCAGCAACGGGAGTGTATCATCAATCATTGGGTCAGAAGGCATGGATTTTGGATTTTTTAAACATGGCTCTGAATTGAAGGGATTTATTGAATTTTTTGGTTCAGCTTGTTTGCTTGGTGTGCATATTGAATCTGATATCAAAAGGACAAAAGTAGGAGGGATCAAATCTTTCTGAAGAAAATGACAAACAGGAATTGGAGTTACCCAGACATTGCTCACTAAACTTTGGACCAAAATTACCCATAGCAAATTCAATTAAGATTTGAGGTCTCCTTCCCAGGAGAAGGAAGAATGGTGTGTTTAGGAGTCAGTTGTTAAACGACAGTGGGATAACTCCAACAGATTTTTTTTCAGCCAAAAATAAAGATCACAATTTAAACACCACTCTAATTTCATGTACCCTACAAAATCTTGTTAAGTTATGAGAAGCTCCCCAGAGATGATCCAGAATTTAAGATGAGTTTAGAAGCTAGCATTTTAACCAGAGATTTGGAGCCTGGGTTTTATTTCTAACTCAAAGTACAAGAATAAAAATTTTTTTAAAAATATATAATCCCAATACGACTATGAAAGATATATTTTGTACTTAGTTCAATAATTATCATTTTCATCTCTTGAGTGTTTACTATGTACCAGGTACCATTACAAGAACTGGATGCAACATTATATCATTTTCTCTTACCTTGGGGGAGGATCAATTACCCTCACTTTTACAGAGGGATGCTGAGGAAGAGAAGGTGACCCAGGTGGCCAGATCTCAGCAAATAACCCCAGAGAAGGACAATCCAGGTCTCCTTGATTCCTGACTGGGTGTTGTTAATCATGACCATATCCTGCCCCGCTTCTTGATTCTGATTTAGAATTGAAGAAAATAATCATTCTGAGGTCAAGGAATAAGGAAGGGGAATAAAAATTCCAGAGAATATGTAGACAGATAAGATATACAGTTTGTGGTAAAATAAAAGAAAACAAACACACAAAGAAACTTTCAAGAAATATTTGATTTTTCCAAATGATAGTGAAATGCTGAGAACACCTGCACATATCTAAATGGACCTTTGGAAGGGTATATCTGTCATCAACTTTATTGCAGGATTTGTTTGAATGGAAATGTGTTTATAATCAAAGATAATGATTCCCCATGGTTTGGGAATGAGCTGGTCTAGAAAAATGAATTTTCTACATGGTTGACATTGACGCGTCTAGATACAAATCCTAATCGCTTACTTCTAAAATGCACTCTATATTATCCATGACTCCTGAATCGTATTATACTAAGTATTATTTAAGTTTCCGGATGATTTGTGGTCTTAGTTATGAACATCAGCCCTTGTCTTGGCTGTAACTTAACTGGGATGCTCTCTGAGGCGGTTGAGGTGCATCAGATCACTGCCCCTGCGCTACCTGGCTCTCTATCACTATGGTTTCTGTTTCTCATACCCATACTCCCATGTTCATTGCAGCATTAGTCACAATAGCCAAGATATGGAAACAACCCAAGTATCTGTCAACAGAAGAATGGATAAAGAAGATGTGGTATATACCTGTACACTTCAATATTATTCAGCCATGAGAAAGAAGGAAATCCTGCCACTTATGACAACATGGATGGATCCTGAGGGCATTATGATAAGTGAAGTGAGTCAGACAAAGACAAACACTGCCTGGTATCTCTCATATGTAGAATCTAAAAAAAAAAAAAATCAAATTCATAGAAACAGAGAATAGAAAAATGATTGCCAGGGCCTAGAGGGTAGGGGAACTAGGGAGAGTTTGGTAAACGGGTACAGACTTTCAGCTATAAGATGAATAAAGCCTGAGGAACTAATGTAAAACATTGTGACTATAGTTAACACTAAAAATTTTAAAAAAAATTTTAATTAAAGAAAAACAAACATGTATTGAGAGCCTACCATGAGCCAGCAATGAAGTAAGCAGTAGGGCTCTAACAGAGGGTGACATGCAGTTCTTGTCAATAAGTGGCTCCCAGTCTTAAGCTGTCAATTGTCACTTGCTCTAGTTGCCCCTGGGCCTCCAGAGTTAGTGCCTTCATGTTCTGATTTACTGTTTTCACCATGCTTCATGTAATTCTGACTAAAAAGAGAATAAGAAGCCTCTAGTGAAAGCCTGAGAGACCTATGGATCTATGAGTTTTATGAGATTTTATGAGAATCAGTAATTGAAGATAACTTTTAGCATTGGTCACAATTTAATACTGGAACCAGCCCTGTAGGGTGAAAAGGATGTAGAATTTTTCTCTGTTGTTTACCACTCTTAGGACCTTGGCTAAGTCACTTCACTTTTCCAGGCTTTGATATTTTCATCTGCAAACTGGGCATGTAGTGAGGATTCAATGATAAACATCAATTCCCTAGTCTGATGCCTGGCATATAAGTATTAACTATTTTTACTACTTTGAAGGGGAAGAACTTTTTGTTTTCATTTTGTAAAATTCGATTTTCAGAACCTGTTTTGTTCTATTTTAATTTTGGGAGTGATGAGAGGTAAGACATGGCTCATTGTGGAAAATTTGAAAACTACAGGCTGGTATAAAGAAAAAAAACATGGTGAAAAATTTCCTCGTGATAGTTTTCTACACATGTATATATTTTTTCATATATATGAAATATACTGTTCATTCAACTTCATTATCTAGATTTTTCAAAAGCCAATTTTAAATATATTTGAGGTCCAATGTATAAATATTTCCCATTGTCAATGGAGCTGGTAAACCAGGTTTGAAAAAATTAAAAATAAACAGATAAATAAATAAAAGCCCTTGTTTGTAGCATTTGCCAATTAATATGGTATAACTACTCCTATTACGGATATTAAGATACCACCAGTTTCATGACCAGCTATTAAAATTCTGAATATTTATGAAATTCAGTATGAGCATAATACCACTGATTGTGAGTACCTTTTCTCTATATATTCAATATAAAGTGAGGTCTCAGAGTTTTTTCCTAGTAGTTATTTATTATTTTAGTACCATGCATGGAAAATCTTTTAATTATATTTTTATATGCCTTTGATGTGGGCTGCCACTTTTAGGGTATATTGCATGCTTATATTTATTAGAATCTGTTTCTAGACTTTCTATTCTAGTTTTTGCATTCATCTGTTTCTCTTGCAATCCCAGACTGTCTAAATTATTTTGGCCTTATAATCTACTAAGCTCTTTGAGGATAGTGATTATGTGTTTCTATCAGTGCAACCCTTGGCTCCAGAGAGATTCTTCATATGTGTTAGGTTCTCAGAAGATATGTGTTCTTGTAGGTACATTTTACTTCCTAGCAAGATAAGTCCTTCAGGGAAGCCCTGATGTTCTAAGGCATGTGCCAAGTGCTTACTGGACCCAGATACTTAGTAACACTCCTCTAGAATTTTGTCCTTAAAAGAAGTCTTTGGACACGTGTATCAGCTATGTATTGCTGTGTAATAAGCTACTCTAAAACATAGAGGCTTGAAATGCGGATTAATCCCCATGATTCCATGGGCTACTTGGATTGTTCCTTCT